>NC_081322.1:44117228-44742228 GCF_026419965.1 Kogia breviceps | reverse complement strand
GCGGTACGCGGGCCTCTCACTGCTGTGGGCTCTCCCGTTGCGGAGCACAGGCTCCGGATGCGCAGGCTCAGCGGCCATGGCTCACGGGCCCAGCCGCTCCGCGACATGTGGGATCTTCCCGGACCAGGGCACGAACCCGTGTCCCCTGCATCGGCAGGCGGACTCTCAACCACTGCGCCACCAGGGAAGCCCCGTCTGGGTTTTTTAAACAAAAATGAATTTGTAAAAAAAAAAAAAAAAATTTGGTAAAATTTAAGAGTGTTTATTTGATATTTCATTACAGTTGATGCTGGGAGAGGAGATGGCTTAAAACAAAAAGCAAACGTGGAAGGTAAAACAGAGAGAGATTAACTTAGACCTAACATCTCCCAAGGTATGAAAAATTACAGATTATGTGGGTCATTAATAAATGAGTAAAACATCAAGCAGCCTTCCAGCATTTGTGAAGAATTACTCTTGGAAACAGATAGGCTGGAAATGTGGTCTGAGTTTATGAGGAGTTTATGTATATATTTGATCCCGGGCCAGGAATAGATTCCAAGCATGTCCACAGAGTTGGTCGCGCATGTGAGTGTCCTGGAAAGCCCAGCCATAATTCTGTTTCCCCAAGTTGCTCAGCCCCTGACTGAAATGTTCTTGGAAACATAAATATGCAGAACACTGTAGAAATCAGAACGATTTACATGATTGTTTTTCTGCAGAGCAGTGTTTTAACCTTTGAAGCAAATAGGGTTGGTATTCCTCAAGATTTGTTCACCAAATTCTGATTAAAATTCTAATAGTATTAAGAAGCATTTACCTAAAATACCTAAAGTATTTTAATACTTTCCACCCTACTCAAAATCACAGTTTACTTTACTGTGATTTTGCAAAGGAAACAGAAAAAAAATGGAAAGATCCAGGGATGAAGGGAATTAAACTGGAGGGTCCAGCCACAAAATTCCAAGTATTTTAATGGATATTCTTGTTTTTCCCTGCGTTTTTAGGAAAAATTTGCTATCTCAAAATCTGAAATCACATTAGTTTGTAAAGGCTATTCTATTTATAATGATAGGTTCACAAAACCTTGGGTCAGAGGAAGCTGTTGATATCCCACCTGCACAGAAATCTTTTCCACAGCCTGGCTGATAGTTGCTCATCTGATCTCTAGCTGAGGCCTTCCAGTAGCAAGTGCCTTATTACTGCACAAGTCAGCCCATTCTATTGTTGAATATCTGATGGCAAACAAAGTTCTTCTTTATATAATTCAAATGTCATTTGCCTTTTCAGTCTCTCAATATTTGTAAGGTTATGTTTCTATTAAAACCCAAATTATGATGACTTTGAGTCTCTACGGGACCTTGTAAGAATTTGAGTCCTTTCAGAAAACTTAGGTATTTTTCATCGCCCTCCACCCGCAACGGTGTTGTTTCACGTATGCTCTCATATAGATCCAGCCCAGTTCTTTGCTCTGGTTCTCTAATCAATGTGCCATGTTACCTGCTCAAACGCAGATGGGCATTATAAGGTGGCCACTCTGCGAGGCCCAACTGGCTGTTACTGATGGTTACTACTTTGGAGCTCCCATTCCTCCTTTGGCCATCCATCCTGAGTATAGAACAAAATCTTCGTGTAATTCTCTACAGCACAGGCTGTAATTTTCATTAAGATTCATCAAAGATTTGGGATTACTTGCCATTAGATATGGTCGCTCTTGAAGCCTGTAGGCCATGAGGCTCTCACAAAGCACACTCTCACATAGCCCCTGGCTTTCTTCCTCCCAGCAGGATCAATTCATCTCCACCAGACGAGTGTCCTTAGGCCCCCAAATCACTAGGCCCAAAGAAAGAAAAAGTTCACCCTTTCCGCTGCTCTCAGGTCTACATTATTCTGTCCTCAAACCTGCTTTTTTCTAGGTAATTATCCTGTGAGGTTCAAAGACAGTTATGTAAATATGTAACAATCCAACATCAGTAATTTCTTAAAGTGTGGGTTTTTCAGTTTTAGGAAATGCTAATAAGTAAAGGACCTTCTACCAGGAAAGGGTCTTGTTGGAACTAACAGAAAACAACTGTGGGTAAATTAAACAGGAAAGAAATTTGTTGGAGGGAAATTAAGAGGCTCTCAGAATCAAGTTTAGATAGCAGACGGTGACCTGCAAGGTTAGGCTGTAGGAAGCAGCTCAGGCCCAGCTATAGCTGGGGTCTGGTTAGGAAGTTGCCCCCGGCATAGCCACCTCTGGACGCTTGTGTCAGCCATCACTGCCAGACTCTGTGTTCTTTTACCTTTCAATCCTAAACTAGTGCTGTCGAATAGAAGTTCCCCTGAGGGTGAAAGTGTGTCTTCACTGTCCAACAAGTAGCCACTAGCCACATGTGTATACTAAGCACTTGAGATGTAGCTAGCGTGTCCGGAGATCTAAATTTTTAATTTTATTTGATTTTAACTAAAATGAATTTAAATAGCCACATGGGGCTATTAGTCTACCATATTAGCACAGCTCTAATCAATCAGAGCCTATTATCTTGGGATTATCAGTCAATTTTTTTCCTGAAGCCACTTTTCCAGGTATGAGAAGTACCACCCATACCTCGAATCCTTGTCTCCTAGATCTCTGTATATGGCCCGTGTGAAAAATAAATAGCATCCTTCCAATAAGCATTGTCCATAAACTGTTGCACTAGGCTGGCTTCAGTGGCCTCTTCCATCATTTGACAAGGCCAGGAGCACTTGAGTGATAGGATAATAATAAGATCAGTGGATCTATCCATGTCCGTAGGTCTTAGTTAAATATTATAGCCCTGAAGTCAGACTTTCTAGATTAGAATTCTGGCTCAGCCACTTGTCTGCTCGGTGCCCTTGAGTGCCTTCACTAAGGCATTTGCGCCTCAGTTTCCTCATGGATACGATGAGAGTACCTAACTATTATTGTCATCAGTGCTACAGATACCCAAATGACTTGCAACAAAAGTGGATGCTAATCCGCTGGAAACATGAACAGGTATGTCTACCAAGCTATGAATCAAGCTATGAATCATAGACAGACTATGGATCATAACACAGACTGGAAAGTTAAAGATGCCAAAAGATGTCGTTAACTCAGATGGCCTGACTCCTAGAAGGGCAAACCCTGCCTTCTTAGTTGAGAATCTATCTTGTGTTGTAAAACTATAACTTCTAAAACCAAGGAGTAAATTTTTATGATGAAACTTCTACTCTGTATGTTGAAAGATTAAAAAAAAGAAATTGTCTGCAGATTGAGAGAGTGTGGAAACAGACACAATGTAGGAAACGATGCCAGTAAAACTAATCTGTGCTGACTCTGAAATACACATTAGTGGCTTCAGAAATTATTCCTGTCATTATAGTGAGGGTTTTTATTTTTATAAAAACAGAAACCAAAGATGCAGAAAAGAACTACAGCTCTCAGATTAATACATGGAGCATTCAGTGGTGAAAGAAACTGCGCTTGTCTTAGGTTTAGACATTTATTTCAATCTTGAACTCTGTTTAAACCTCACCATGGGCCTTCAGCAGCCAGCATTTAGAACCATACAGTCCTGTCGTAGGCCAGCTTTTATTTTTTTCCTTTGCAAAAAGCAAAGAAAGAAAGAAAACTTTAAAAAACACAATAATCCTAATCCCTCAAAAATAAGTGCCTTTTTTTCCCAAAAAAATTCAAAAAAAAATTGAAGGAAGTATCTTGCTGTACTTTTGCTTGTGTGTCCCTAGAAGACATTATATTATCTAGCTAGCACAATTTTCCATCTGGTTTTAAGAACTAACAGGACATATTTTAGTTCTATACCCTCTTATAGGCAGCAAATGAGAGTTATAATATGACTATTCCGCAGGAAAAAAAAAAAACAACCTGGAGATTGTTCATATGAGATCAATAAAAGTGCCCCCACTTGCCTGTGTATATAAATTTTGCAAGTCTTCTACACATGTGTTTCTCAAATGCCACTAACTCATAGAAAATACAAATCCCCTAGTTTTCTAGGAACCAAATCAATAAGATGTGGAATCTTCATCAGTCAAGAGCCAAGTACTTTGAAGTATTCATACATACCAGCTGGAAGAAATATACCATTGCTACACTTAAACCTAAACACGTGCACTGCATGATATTATTACTAAATTGGATATATTAAGGTTCACAAATTCCTGGGTGCAACTATTTGCATTTTTGCAATTTCCAGGCTGACAGAAAGTAAAAAAAAAGAGAAGTGATATCTAAACTGAGGCTTTAATTTTTTTGTAATGGATCTCCTAAAATAATATGATTTATTAGGAATACTTTTAAAATAGAATTGTGTTTTGAGTTGATTTTCTGATAATGGAGATGAGTTTTCCTCAATACATGTGCCTCATGGCTCCATGAATGATGGCACTCATTTGTGAGACAGCTGGCCAAGGTCAGAGGAACTTTCATTTATGCAAAGTTTTATTTATTTCATACTAACATGTTCATATGACAATTAACCTTAAAAAAGTTCACACTAATGCCATGTTTTACCCAACCATATGCATAAATCTGAAGCTGGAATACTTATATTTACTGGCATTTTTCACAATCCTCTTTTGACATAGAAATCCAGAAAAATTTACCTTTACACACAGAATTTTCTGTTTTGAAATAGTAACTACTAGAGTTAACAAAGTGTGCTCTAATACAGGGGTCAATGTGTCCTTGTCCAGGAGGACAAAGGGTCAAGGGAAGTAGTGGAGAAAAAAACTAAGGAGACTTGATTTGTCTATTCTCTTCCAGAGTGGTAATGAGGTCCCTTCCCATCCCACTTTGTGTTAGAAGCATAAGGCTGTTTATCTCACTAGGGAGTCTTTAAAAGACAATGGGTTGTTCTGGGAGAGCAGAGCAACTGATGATCTTTCTTCCCTTAGATTTCTCAGACATAAACACCAAACATGAAACTTCCAAAGAGAAATAGTCCTCAGAAACTGCCTCTTCAATTCACTTACAAATCGCTTCTTCTTCCCTCCTCTGTCCCATTACTCAAACACTGCATTGTTAGAACAGACTCTTGGTACTGAAGGAAGAGATTGGAATGTAATTCAAATGAGCTAATTCTCTGATGAATGAGAAAGAGAATCTCAGAGATTAATGAAGGCTTCTGGGGCCATTTCTTCTTGTTTTGGAAATAAAATAATAAAGACCCATTATCAAAGAGAATTATATAAAATACCAGGGACCTGGTAGAAATCCAACCAACAGAGAATCTTCTGAGTAAACAACCTTGAGGGCCGGGAGGACCAAGTCTAAATAGCTTTTGCTTCATTGCAACACTATTTACAATAGCCAGGACAAGGAAGCAACCTAAGTTGCTTGGACAGATGAATGGACAAAGAAGATGTGGCACATATATACAATGGAATATTACTCAGCCATAAAAAGGAACGAAATTGAGTTATTTGTAATGAGGTGGATGGACCTAGAGTCTGTCATACAGAGTGAAGTAAGTCAGAAAGAGAAAAACAAATACTGTATGCTAACACACATATATAGATTCTAAAAAAAAATGGTTCTGAAGAACCTAGGGACAGGACAGGAATAAAGATGCAGATGTAGAGAATGGACTTGAGGACACGGGGAGGGGGAAGGGTAAACTGGGATGAAGTGAGTGGCATTGACAGATATACATTACCAGATGTAAAATAGATAGTTGTGGGAAGCAGCTGCATAGCACAGGGAGATCAGCTGGGTGCCTTGTGACCACCTAGAGGGGTGGGATAGGGAGGGTGGGAGGGAGACGCAAGAGGGAAGGGATATGGGGATATATGTATATGTATAGCTGATTCACTTTGTCATACAGCAGAAACTAACACAACATTGTAAAGCAATTATACGCCAATAAAGATGTTAAAATAAATAAATAAATAAATAGCTTTTGCAAGTACACAGTGAGACTCTCTTCATAAGATAGTTTTACACAATGCTTTAACAATGATTTGGAGAGTAAAAATTTTAGCTGCTTAGGTGGCTATTTTCTTTGTAAAACCACAAATCGAGTGTTTTGCTTGAATGTCTAATTGACTCATTCCTCTCCTTTCATAACTCATGTTTTTACACACACATGCAAACATAAATACATGCCGCACGCACAGTTTGGTGTGATACTGGTGTCACACTTGAGTGTGAATAGCTAATTTTGGCAATCATTTTGTAATTCATCATGTGTGATGTCTCAAGCCAGAGGTTTTTTGTTTGTTTTTTGTTTTTTAACACAGGCATTTAATCTCTGGTTTAAAACATTGCCTATTCTTGAGTGGGAGTGAAGTGCCAGATAGTCTTTTAACACAGTTCTGAGGGTCTGACCTACCTTAGGAATATCTTCCTACTCCAAAGGAAAGAATGGTCAAAATATTAAATTAATTCCTTAGAAGGTTACTGGAGGTTTATTCTCTATCTTTTCCTCCCGTGAAAATCTCTGGTTCCTGCTGCCCCATGCTGGGGACCAGTAGACAAAAGCATGGTGGTGAATCAAAGTTGCAGTTCAAGCCCTGAAAGAGAATTTCTATTAAAATGGGCAACAGATGTGAACAAAGAAAAGAAATAAATCAAAGATGTGAACGCCATTCATGAGATTATTCGCACACACAAAGCATGTAGGTTTTTGTTATTTTTAACTTTCATCAATGCAACCTTCTGGGTGGAGGAGGAAATAACACCAAAAAATAAAATAAAGCAGGGAGTAAGCAACTATGGAATAGAAAGAATCGTATCTGTGGAAAAGAATGGAATTTAAAAGAAAGCATTCTTTGAGCACCTTATTTATGTAGGCACTGGTGGGGATGCTGAGAATAGAGACAGTACAACATGCCATGAGCTCTGCTTTGAAAAGTCCAGAGTCCAGTGGAGAAATCTAAATTATAAAATAACTGTAATATAAGAGAAATGTGAGAATCCCAGAGGATGCAAAGTCAAATTATTCATTATATATGTTGATACAAAACTTTGATATTCTTTTCAAGAATTCTGAATTGTTTTCATAATCAAATAATGATCTGAGCAATGGTTAGCTGTTGCATAAGAATTGAAACAACTTGTAAAAAACTCAAGTAATTGTCGGCTCTTGACTTTACTCTTGCACGGGAGAGTCTGAAGCAGTTCTGTAGAAGAAGCAGTGGAGGCAAAGGAGACTGAATTTGAAGCCTGTGATTTTTAGCACTTGGCTTGATTTCTACTTACGGTTAGTCGTTTCCTACAACTTTGAACTTCACCACATCTCTCATTACTTACTGACCAATTAACATTCACAAAGTAAGTCACAGTGCCTTTTATTTGCTATTTGGCATTCCCAACCTCAAGTAAAGACTCACAAATTAGTACCACTTAGTCCAGACTTCACAAGTCTTTGGGCACAATTTGGAGGTTTCTTTTGAAAAGATAGATTAGTTATTGGATACTTGCTGGTATAACTTTCATTCTTAAAATAAAGTGTTAAGGCTGGTGACAACTGTCAAATAAGTCTCAAAATGGTCCTATAGCAAAGACGAATGAAGAGAATAACAGTGCTTACTTCAGATGGTCATTACACAGATATCAAAAAACCTGAGGTGAGAGACTTACTTGAGTTAGTGGAAGAAAATGGGGAAAAGTATTGGGTTTGTCCTTTCTTTAAAAGTTTGTTTTCGTTTTAAGAAACATCAAGTGGATCAACAATAAATACACTAACTACTTATTTTAGGACCTCGAAGGTGCTCTAAAGTCTATGGAATAATTTGGGAAGTCTCTTCTTTTGATAAGGATATTCATGTAAGGAAATAGAAGACTGTAGTTCAGATTTTCCTGGACAATGATGTAAATGGCAGGAATACCCAAATCAAGTCAAAAAACTGTTCCAAATTCTATATTAGAAAACAAATTAATTATTCTTCAATGTTTATGTAACTTAAATTTCAGTTAATCTATTGTAGGAGTCAACTGCATTTTGATGCTCTAATTTCTTTTTTATGGTAGGCATTCACACAAATTTTATTCAGTGAAGAGCATTGCCCTAGGAGGTTAAATGATCATAAAGGTTGCTTCTAAAATTTTATATGTCCAAAGTTAATCCACAAAATGGAAGATAAATTTATTTTTGATTTCTCTTATTCTGAGTAGCTAGGGCTGGTAAAAACAGAGATATCTAAACAAATGGAAGAAATAAAAGACCAATATTTTCTGCTTTTAATTTATTTCTATGTAAAAGTAGATTCCATTTTGAAATAATCTGTTTTGTGACACAGTTGCCAAGAATATATTGTGGTAGAAGTTAAGTTTGTGCCTTTAAGTAAATGTAACTTCATGGATAAACACCTTAATTAATTGGAAAGGGTAACATCCAGCTTCCTACCCAGATAGAATGAAAGAGGACATAAAGTAAAAAAAAAAAAAATCAACAGCACTTCAGAATGATCAAATTATTTTCGCAGTGAGTGGATGGCTTCTTGGACAAAGGGAATTTTAAAAGAGCATAAGAAGTAGGCAGCTATTTAAGGTGCACATGAAAGGAAGTTAGAATGGGAATTCAACCTAACAACATAGTGATTTTAATTATTTCTAATAATGAGGGATGGAGTGAAGAATAGCCTATATAAAAGAAAATTATAGAAAAGAACCAACATTTCTTTTTCTAGTAACTTTCAACTTACATCCTCCCACCATATTTTTGTAAAAAATTCCTATCTGCCTACAGACAAAAAAAATTGTCTAAAGTCAGTGTAACCTGTTCTTTTCATCCTCTTGGTCTGATGAATATAACAATATATCAAAGAGAAAGACCTAGTATGAGGGAGAGAAGCAACATTCTGGAGTAACATCTAACTGAATGATCAGTTCTTGAGAAATTAAAGACTAATTATGCATAGTTATAAAGGGGAATTTGGAATGACAGGAATAACAGAAAAATTTAAAGACCATTAAGAAAAGGCTGATGCACAACACCTGAGTGTTTCATAATAGACTGGATATCAGTGAAATGGGGTGGTTTTGTGCCCATATGTTCATAAGTGAAGCAAAGTACACAAAAGGAACAAATTGCTTTCCCTCCACGGGTCCAAATCCTGGGTTCTGTAAAGCGGACTTTCTTTCTCTCCAGTCCCATCTTCTCTCACGTCCTGCCTTGCACTTCACCCTGCAGAAGCACCAAAGTGTTCACTGTGTCCTTATTCCCTTCACCGGCTTCCTCCAGCACACACTTATGCTGTGCTAATCCTTAGGAAATTCTCTCTCCATGGAAAAATTTCCCGTATTTTATTCCACTCGTTCATCTTTTAATGTATGCAGTTCAGGCATTTTCTTCTACAGGAAAATTTCCCTGACCTCCTATTTGAACTTAGTTGCATCTTTGGGTACTCTAAGTAAAATCCTGTGCAGTTACATATATAAAAATACCATCCATTTCCTTGTCATCTCCTTAAGTAGACTTCTAGCATCTCCCATATAGGTATAGCACATAGCATGGCACAGTGCTCAGTATCTACATGGTGAAATCAACCCAATAGAACTGAAAGCTAGACTGTATCAGAACTTGTCAAGGTGTGGTCCACCACTGCGTACCAGACTGTAAATAGTGTCCGATGCTCTGCAGTGAAATATGTACAGAATTTGAGAGTGGGAATTTAGAAATTTTGTGTGTATGTGTGTGTGTGTGTGTGTGTGTGTGTGTGTGTGTGAGATATGCGGGCCTCTCACTGTTGTGGCCTTTTCCATTGCGGAGCACAGGCTCCAGACGCGCAAGCTCAGCGGCCATGGCTCTCGGGCCCAGCCGCTCCGTGGCATGTGGGATCTTCCTGGACCGGAGCGCGAACCCGCATCCCCTGTATCGGCAGGCGGGTTCTCAACCACTGCGCCACCAGGGAAGCCCGGAATTTAGAAATTTTGATTGCAATTTATTGCAATTAATATTGTTGGAATATTTGAAGTCACAACTTGTCTCACTGAACAGGGCATAGACCAGTTTGACTACTGTCAAACTTATATGGTGAGTCATATGAGGCATGAAGTGCATAATATCACACATGGAAAGAATACATGAGAACATTTTCACGTTAGTCAATTGTAAGCCCAAAATGTATAGAAATATGAGAGAACATAAGCATGTGTTTATTCCTATAGCTTGTAATTTTTAATCATTATATTTTAATCAAGTTAAATTTATAATTTAAAGACAAATATATTATTTATATGTATTTCTAGTTAACATATGGTAAAATAAGCTTCATTGCATTATTTTTGGTCAATAAAAGCACTTCTCTAAATATGGCTATAGAAATAAATGAAATGATGATGCTGATGATGGCAGTGATTCCAAAGAAATAAAGACTGAAGGAATTTCTACTGCTTTTATTTGGAATTATGATTTGTCATGTATTGAATTCCATTTTTGTAGCCTTAACTGATGGTGGAATATTGAAATCACAGTTGTTTATTAAATAATATGTATAGGCTAATGAACTAAAGAAACTATTCAAAGTTAAGGGTTATTTACGTATGAATCATAAACCATCGGTTTAAAACCAAAAGGATTGTAGAAGAAAGACTATTAAATTCAGAAGCTTTCAGAAGCAGAGGTTTACTATTTCACATCTACATATTAGTGATTTTTAGTCTTTTTGTAAAGTAGCACTTTGGACTGATAATAATAAGAAATCATACACAACTGCTAAAGCACTGGTGAAAGGCTGAATCAAAGATGCTTTCTTAGAAAAATATTGGGAAACTGCAGAGAAGATTACGTATCAGTTTCCAGTGACATCAGAGTTTGATGTTTTTAGGAACTGGTTAATTCTATGGAAGGCCTAAGCACAGAGTAAACAAAACTAGCAGGGTATTTTTTTTTAATTGCACTTGACAAATGGACATATTAACATAACAATCCCTTTAGTATCTGTGCAATCTGAACATGATGGTGATATGAAGGAAGAAGTTTTTTGATCTTCGTTAATGACAATGAATGCTAGCTCTGAAATGTGTAAAAGTGAGAAAACCATGACAGATTACATTATCAACAAATCTGGTTTGGGGTTTGTTTTGCACCGGAGCGTTGTTATGTTGATGTGCCAGTTGTGACAGAAAAATGTTCCGGAGCAGTATCTAGATTAGGAGCTTTGGTTAGAAGGCAAGTAATGCACTGCCTTCATCAAGGAGGTCTTGCTATTAAAATACAAAGACATATGCACTAAGCAGTACCCTAGCAATGGAGTAAAACTTGTGAATTAGGTAGAGTCTAATGCATTAAAATAGAGATTATTCTCCTTATCGTGAGATAATATGGAAACTGATTGTAAAGTACTGTTACTGCACCCTGAGGTGAGAGGATGAAAGGGAGGAAATTCTGTCAAGAGAGTTTAAACTATGAAATACATTCTTTGTGTATCTGCAAGATAAGAAACAGTTTGGTCCCAAATGTTTAAAGATGGGAATTGCCCCCCCACCCCACCCCCAGCTTCTTGTCTCTCTGTTTGTTTTTGTTTTTCGAATGATCTTAATACTTGCATGCATGCGAGGAAGGCATGCAACCTGTTTTTCAGTAGCTGATAAAATTGAAAAGCAAAAATAAAAGTTAGAAGCTTGAAAAAGCATAGAGCTTCTATAGATTATAACAGATATCATGAAACAACAGTGATCAATAAAGTGGGTGATGATCTTGATATTACACATCTGTGAAAAATTATCACCAAACGTCTTACAAATTTAATAGAATGTTACTTTGTGATTCTAAAAATAGAAAAATCAAAATTGTAGTTCATATGCCTTTATTTCTTTCATTCTAGTAATTTATTTTTATCATATTTTACGAATATAATTATAAATAAATCACTAACAGAAAACAGTTCAATCACCACAGATCGTGTGTGAACTGCTCTAGATCTGTGATTCTCAAACTTGAATGTGGGGGCTCTCCTCCCCTGGTGGCGTAGTGGTTAAGAAGCCGCCTGCCAATGCAGGGGACACGGGTTCGAGCCCTGGTCCGGGAAGATCCCACATGCCGTGGAGCAACTAAGCCCGTGTGCCACAACTACTGAGCCTGCGCTCTAGAGCCTGTGAGCCACAAATACCGAGCCTGAGTGCTACAAATACCGAGCCTGAGTGCTACAACTACTGAAGCCCGCGCGCCTAGAGCCCGTGCTCCGCAGCAAGAGAAGCCACTGCGATGAGAAGCCCGCGCACCACAGTGAAGAGTAGCCCCCTATTCCCACAACTGGAGAAAGCCTGTGAACAGCAGTGAAGACCCAGTGCAGCCAAAAATAAATAAATAAATATTTTTAAAAATTAAAGCAAAGCAAACTTGAATGTGCATTTGAATCACCTCAGGATCTTGTTAAAATCCAGATTCTGATTCACAGATCTCAGGTGCGGCCAGAGCATCTGTATTTCTAACCACTCCTCAGTGATGCTGCCGTCCTTGGTTGGGGACTACACTTCAAAAGGCAAGTTTCCAGATAATAGCTCTAGTTGTTCTTCAGAGAACATTTTTAGCTATTAAAGTCACTACACACTCTTGTTTTATGGGAAAATGGCCTTTAATTTTTTTTTAACATCTTTGTTGGAGTATAATTGCTTTACAATGGTGTGTTAGTTTCTGCTTTATAACAAAGTGAATCAGCTATACATATACATATGTTCCCATATCTCCTCCCTCTTGCGTCTCCCTCCCACCCTCCCTATCCCACCCCTCTAGGTGGTCACAAAGCACAGAGCTGATCTCCCTGTGCTATGTGGCTGCTTCCCACTAGCTATCTATTTTACATTTGGCCTTTAAGTTTTGATAAAGCATTTAAAGAGTAATAGAAGTACATCGGAAGCTCATAGGGACGAGACAATTTCTCCGCAGCGACCACTGCGCCTGGTGGGCAGTGCCTCTGGTCTGAGTGGTAAGTAAACTCAAAGCTTGCTCAAAAGAAAACGGAGGCCAGGGGAACTTTGCAATCTATCAGTGGCAGTTCCCTGGGAACTTAGCCATGCTGTTTTTAAGTGAAGATATGTCAAGCTCTTTAATAGTACATTTTCCCTGATTTTTTGATGTGGCTCAAGTCATTGGATAGAAGTCCCTCCACCCTGCATTTCCACTGAAGGCATACTGGACACTGGGTTTTCTACAGACTCATCAGTATAAGTATTGGTGCAAAATGTAGAAATTTAAGGCTCTGATGTATTACTCACTTTTGGAGACTAAAGTATAATAAAAGCCAGAAACATAAGGATTTCTTCATGAATAGTAGTACCTTCTAATGAGTATGGGTGAGATTATGATGTTGAACTAACATAAATTTGTCCCTTTTGTTCTAGGTAGTTTGCAGGCTAAGTGATGTCTGTATTAAGTATGTTCAGTTAAATATAAAAATATAACCAAGAGCCTTTGAAAGGAAATGAAAGTGGAAGTCCACAAAGTCTGCAAATCAATAGTTTTAAAAATAGTGTTGATTTGTAAACACAGCACAATGCACTTAAGCAGAAAACTATGTGAAATGTTCATGGCTTTGAATATAAACAAATAAATAAATGCAAATATAAAAATTATCCTAGCATAGTTTCATTCTGCTTCTTCCAAAGAAGTACAATTTCTCAGTGTTATGACAATTTCTGTAAGTTATCTTGTTCTGTAAAACATGTCTGTATCATTCTACCCTTAAACTGATTTTTGATAGTGTTTATTATAGAAAGAACACTGAGATGGCAACCCCCAGACAAATATTATACATGCAGAAGAAAATCATTAAAATTTTAAAAATCTCATTTAGACTATTTGAAGAAAATTTGATACTATGAAGTAAAATAGCTTTTCTTCTTAATTATCTTTCCCAAAGAGCTTTCTTTGTATACAAATGTAATGTACATCATAAAGCTAAACTTAAATGGTCATAAGAATGAATTGTGCCACATTACAATAATTATCAACTCTCAAAGCAAATTTAAGAATAAATTATGGCATGAAAATTCGCACGTCTGCCTAAGTATTGAAAAGTGTACTTGATTTATAGAACTTATATATTCTCATTTGAAGAGAATTTCTAAAAGAATAATGATAAAGAACTTCTAGACCTTTTTTCATCTGCTGACTATAAAGCACATGAGAATACCCATTCAACAATGTAACACTTAATAAAATTTCCAAGATGGACACATGGCTTCCAGCTCTCTCAAAATGTCATTTGAAGTTTTCTATTTTTTTCCCAAAATGTTTAAGATGAAATCCTTTTTTTAGTCTACATCATTTCCTATTTTTTCCAACGACAGTAAAATCTGATTATTAGCAAAATGATAGAGTGCTTTCTGACAACCAGCTGTCACAGAGTCATGCTGGGAATTAGAGAAAAGGATGAGTTAGCAAGTAAAGAAAATAAAACAACAAACCTCTATCTCATGTCAGATACACTCACAGGATGTTTTGAAATAGCAGAGGCCAGAACAAAATTAGATAGTAACAGGTGAAGAAAATATCTTTTAAAACTTTTACTTTCATAATTACCTGAAGTGATTTACAAAGCAAAATCCAGAAATATTACATTAACGATGATCTAGGATTTAAAAATCTCTAAAGAGAAGAATAATTTGTTAGATTGAGTGAATAATCATAGCAGGTTACTTTCAAATAACCAGCTATACACTTCCTTTGTACGTCTTTGTGCTCTCATATAATTAAATAATCCCATCCCTTGTTTCTAAATAGCCTGTAGGTATTTTCGTGATTTAATATTAAAATATGACTTCCAGAGATCTCTGTTTTTATCAGAATTTATTCGTAACTTCTGAAAAGAATTGCTTTTATTTACAGTTCTCCAATGCAGGTTGCTGTGCCTATATGAATTTCTATCTGTTGGGATCCACTGTTGGATTCTTAAGTTGTTGCAAATGCAATCATTTTTAGAGAAGATGTTGGGATATCTTTGTAAGAATGCCCCTCTATGGTAACAAAGCTTATTGATGTTTTCCTTTGACATTTTTTCCAATCTGACCTTAAAATCTCCAGTCTTATTAACTTAACGCTTTGGGTGTTGTAATTGCCATGAAAAAGACAGTAGAGGAAAAGACCACCATGCATAATTAAGATAGATAATAGCAGAGAAAAAACGTCTCCTACAAACTTTGAATATGCCAACAAACATTTTATTCACCAGTTAACAGATCCCTCATATATTTCTAAAAGTGGAACTGAGGTTAATTGAGAATGGGCTTTTAGATTCAAATTTTATGAAAATAATTCTTAAGCTCCGATTGTCTGCTAATTTCATGATTTTGAGTAGTATTTGTGCCAAATTGGGGATAATTTGAGTCTGCCGTTTATGAGTGTTTGCCATTAAACAAGTACTCAGTGAGTAAATTGGTCCAACATTACTATGCATTGTGATTTTTCTTCATGATTTATTCTTTTAAAGCTACTGTGGTATGTACACTTATTTTGAATGAAATAATAAACATGTATAGGCCTTCCATTTACACAGGCTGCCTTAATTCGAGACTTGATATCCATCCACGGTGAACGTTTACATTGTTAAGTAGGGCTCCCCCAACATTTGAGGGGCAAGGACAAGAATAAAATTTTATATTAGGCATCTACCATGTGTCTAAATATTTAAAAGTTATAAACTGAGGTATCAGATTTTAAAATTGTTCAATCCTCGTACTCCAAATATACTTTTATACCAAAAGAATTTGTGCAAAGCTATAATTTTTTATATATTGAAAGTTGAGATGATATCAAAGAAAACAGAATTATTATTGCACATGTTTGGGTATACTGTTTATGAACCAGGTATGTTTGATGACTAATAATATAAATATATTAGTTATTTATTTTAGCACATTTCTGCTCTAATTTTGCGGCTATTAACAATATTTTTACATTACTTTTGTGTGTTGGCAGTCATGCTCTAAAGCATTAAAAGTAAAGTAGACCCATTGAATACATTTTTATCAAGATGTAAATTAAATGTAAAATATTAAAAGTAGTTTTCATGTTTTCAAGAAGGTGTATGTTTCTAAAATATTAAATTTATCTCCTAACATTAAAGACAAATGCAAATTTTGATTTTCATGAACCAAATGTTGGAGTAAAATTGTTAAAATGTAAAAAATATATTTTTAAAAATTTATTTTTAAAAATTAATTGAGAGCTTCCCTGGTGGCGCAGTGGTTGAGAGTCCGCCTGCTGATGCAGGGGACACGGGTTCGTGCCCCGGTCCGGGAAGATCCCACATGCCGCGGAGCGGCTGGGCCCGTGAGCCATGGCCGCTGAGCCTGCGCGTCTGGAGCCTGTGCTCCGCAACGGGAGAGGCCACAGCGGTGGGAGGCCCGCGTACCGCAAAAAAAAAAAAAACCAACCAAACAAAAAAATTGAAATTTGTTAAAATATTATTTTAACATTCAGTATCCATCTGGTTGTCATTGTAAATTGTCAGGATCATGTCTTAGGCGCGTTACTTGACCACATATATACAAACTTAAGGGTAATAGGAATTGTTTAATACTGCAAAATGTTCATTAGTTGCCACATGGAACTTTTGTGTATCCAAGGTAATCTGTGAGTACCTTCAGAACCACAAATTGGGACACAAAGAGAAAAAGTGGATGCTCCCAGAGCTAGCTGAAAATCATATTTCATTATGCAAAAATCTATCGCATTCATAGTGTCTGAGAGGAAGGATTTGGTTAATTCATTTGTCTTTTTTCTTACTTAATGTGTTTGCTTCCCAAATCATCTCTGCACTTCGAAGCACCGTCCATCTCCAGGGCTGGCAATGACACATCTCTCAGATTTTTGAGCACTGTGGACTTCTGTTTTGAGGGTATAGGGCATAAGGTGGGATAAAAGTGTTTTGCTGGAGCTCGATGGTGGCTGGTCAGGAAAGCAGTTGTTTAGGGTTTCAGGTGTAGCTCAGGTGCTGGCACTGAGCTCTGCCTCCTGAGTGACATAGGCACTCATGTTTCCTTTAATGCAGCTTTTTTTTTCTGTTTGTGATACGCAGAATTTTTTTAAATATAGGGCCCAAGACAGGGGCACTTCCTGTCCAAGTTCCAGAGCAGTTTTGTTTTTGTTTTGTTTTGTTTTTCCCAAGTATGATGCAGAGAGCCTAAGAAATCAGTTTGGGAGCTCAGCATACAATCATACTCAGTCAAGGATGTATGTATGCATATGGCTGATTCACTTTGTCGTGCGACAGAGGCTAGCACAGTATTGTGAAGCGGTTATAGTCCAATCAAGGTATATTAAACAAACAAAAAAAGGCACTTTAATGATGGACAATTTCAAACTCAAAGTTGGGTTTATTTAAAGGAAGAAAAGAGACTTCATATGTATATATTATATGATTTACATTTGTGTAAAGTATAATTTATTTTGGAGTTTTATGTGGTTTGTGCATAGAACATGGACATTTACAATTAATATTTGTAGATCAATACCAGTCACCTTCCCATTAGAGATTACCTAATGTCGCCTTGAGAAAAGTCTCCTGAAAGAATTCCGTGTGCTTTGCAAACAATTTTGTAAAATCATGTTTTATTATTTATACTTAATGTGATGTTAATTATATCTATAAATTATAATTCTGTCAAGGAAAAAAACATATTTTTATATAAAAGACAAAAAAAGAAAAAGAAAAAGAGAGAGAGAGACATGCTATCCATCCAAATGGCAAAAGTCTGGCAACTGGCAACTTATAATATAAATCTGTCAAATATGTCCTGCTGCTTTATAGTGTGGCCACCTGCCAAATAGCTCTGCATTGCATCCTCAATAGGTTTGACAAGAGGAAGTGGAATGGGACTCAACTGTAATGCTATGGCTCAATTAATAAACACTTGTTCAGAAAATCTTTAATTTTTTAAATTGAGTATACAGTCTGGTAGAATGTACAGGTTTGTAGCTTGATAGGAACAAAGCTAATTCTGCTTAGATATTTTAGAATACCTCTTTTAAGGACATCTCTTATTTATTAATTACATGTTTAGGATCCGTATCCTAGATAAAGGGCAAATAAAGTACTAGTCCTAGAGGGCCGAGGTGATAATAAGTGGAGCATAAGCGTGAACTCATGCCCTGTTCCACATTTGAAAATTTATGATCTGGGGTTTAAACCAAAGAATTTCTCAAGAGTAATGCTTCCATCAGAGTCCAGTGCTCTCATTCTTAAATCACTTACATATAAGGTTATCTAAATGTCTGAAGTAAAACATATCACTCTGGCTTTTTAAAAAAATATTCATAAGTTAAGAGAGAGCCTAAGTGAGGTGAATAAAAGCTTTACAGAATTGGGCATTTGGAGAAAAGAAACGAGAAATTATACATATAAAGTATCCAAGAGACATACATAGGACAATATAAATGCTTAACCTAGAATCTTCGCATATTTGTGATCGATGTTACTTTAGAGATGATCTAATCCAGTTCTTAATTTTAGATATGAAGTAAATGAGGGCTCAGTGATTCTAGTCTAGTGCTACTCTTAGTGCAGTTCATTGATGTTCATTAGAATCATCTAGAGAGCATGTTTAAAAGCTGGTTTAGAGTACCAGTGATTCAAGTGTTTGGAGTGGAGTAGCAGACAACCTTATTTTCAACAGATTTTCAACAGATGTCCTAGGTTTTGGAAACCCTTTAGGACCCCATATGTCTCCTCTGCATAGAAGATTGTACTGAAGGTCATGCAGGCTAGGAGAAAAATGGCTGATGAGTAACATTATAGAAATGCAAGAAAATAAGAATTATTAAGGTTTCTCAACTGCCACAACCCTGAAAATAGGAGTGAAGAGTAGTAACTCCAAATATGACATTGGTGTTTTCATTTTGACACTTGAGCTGGGACAGTTCCGTTTCCAGTTTGTGCCCAGCATCATTCCCTATTCTCTCCTTTATTTACCACTTGGTATGTGTGTTTGTGTGTGTTAATATCTGTCTGTCTAACACCATGAACTCCTTTGAAGGAAGGAACTATCTTACTTTTTTTACCTGCTCTCTACCTCTCTTCCCTCACTTCTAGAACTGTTCACATAAGGGTGTTGCATATGTAAAGTACTCTGGAGAAAACATGCTACCAGAATTTGTCTCTGAGTGTCTTGTTATCAAAAAATCTTAACATATCCAAGTATCAGATAGCTTTCACGTTGGAATTTTGCGCAACTAAATATACCCATATTCTGCTGGTCTGGGAAGATAGTTCTAAAAGCAAGGGAAGACATCAATACTTGGGAAGACATCAATGAGTGCTGAGGTAGATGAGCAAAGCTGGAATTACCTGTAGCTGGAGTAAATGCTTTCAGGTAGGACTTGAGGGCAACTAGGGAGGGTGTCTGTAGAAATGTGTAGCATCTAGCATATTTGTTAACGCCTAAAGTTCGTTACTTTGAGTTAAGGAGTTCCCTTGTTAAAATCCAAATAGTTCTGGGAAAGAGAATTTATTAAGTCATATTAGTGTCACCAGGGATAACAAGTTGCCTGTTAGTTCATCAATAGTATGCCAAATAATGAATGAATAAACAAACAAATGTTTGCTGAGGACAACTGAATTTACCCAATTTATGGAAGACTGAGGATTAAATCCAACAGGCTGGTAAATTCTTTTGACTCCATGCCAGTAGCCTTAGGGAGTAAATGTCTCAAGATGGGGGAGTGGAGGAGGGGCTCATGGAGGAGTAGGTGTGCTGCCCTTAGCACTTTTTTCTGCTCACAAAGAATTAATGGCATTTACCCAGTTAAGGATATAGATAAATGGATGAAGTCAATTTGGGCTCATCTTATGTACATTATCTGTAGCAAAATGTCCCCCACATAACAGGCACCTGCATAGAGCTTCCATGGCTTTTAGTAGGAGCCTTAGGTGAGTTTAATTAATGGGGATGGGTTGGTATCAATGAAAACAACTTTGCATTCATTTAAATATTTGCTGCTGTAATTTATTTTTAACACCACATCCCTAGGTGCTAACCTAGGGATGTTGTGTTAACTTCCTAGTACTTTTTGTGGAGTAGCAGAGAGAGGCAATGAGAGCAGCTATGTTTACATTTTCCTTTTTGTAAAAGTACTCCAATGATAGAATGACCAGACCTCAGTAAGTGATCTTTCTATACTTGGTTACCAACAAAAATAAATGCTTCATGTATGAAAATGGGTAATGATACAGCCCTATAGTGTTCTTGAGAGAATTACATAAGGCAGTATCTGTAATATTAGCACAGTTCTTGGCTCAAAGTTAGGGCTTAATTAATGGTCTTTATGGTTGCAATATATGTGTGTTGTTAAGAGTAAGCAATAGCAAAACAATAGTGGTTACCCACATTCCCGTGATGCTTTATTGAGTTCTTTAGACAATGACGAAAACATGATTAGGATTCTCTATATGAACAAAATTCTTAGCATTTTCAAATATGTGGGTAATTGAAATGTTTGCATTTGAAGCAAACAAAGAATAGAACAAACAGGTATTTGTGTATTTTAATAAAGTGTTATCTAATTAGTAGCCATACCAGGAAAGTTGAAGGCTAGATAACAGATTCAAATGGCCTAATCATACGATCATCTCGATAAATGCAGAAAAAGCATTTGATAAAATTCAATGTCCATTTATGATAAAGACTCTCAACATAGTGGGTCTAGAGGGAACATACATGAACATAATGAAGGTGATATATGACAAACTCACAGCTAATATACTAAACTGTGAAGAGCTAAAAGCTTTTCCTCTAAGATCATGAACAAGGCAAGGATGCCCATTCTTGCCACTTTTATTCAACATATTACTCAGCATCCTAGCCACATAAATCAGACAAGAAAAAGTGATAACAGACATCCAAATAGGAAAAGAAGTAAAACTGTTAGTATTTGTAGATGACATAATACTATATATATATAAAACCCTAAAGATGCCACAAAAAACTATTACAGCCAGTAAGTGAATTCAGTAAAGTTGCAGCATACAAAATCAATAAATAGAATTTTTTTGCATTTATGTGCATGAATAAATATAAAGATATATATATACACACACACACATACACATATATAATGGAATATTACTCAGCCATAAAAAAGAAAGAAATCTTGCCATTTGTGACAACATGGGTGGACCTAGAGGGTATTATGCTAACTGAAATAAGTCAGAGAAAGACAGATATCATCTGATTTCACTTATATGTGGAATCTAAAAAACAAAAGAATGAACAACAGAAAAAACTGAAATAGATTCAGATGCAGAAAACAAACTGGTGGTCACCACAGGGGTAAGAGTTGTCGAGTCTGGCAAAAGAGGTGAAGGGGATTCAGAGGTACTCAGTTATAAAATAATAAGCCACAGGGGTGTAAGGTACAGTATAGGGAATATAGTCAATAATATTGTGATAACTTCGCGTGGTGACTTATGGTTACTAGACTTATCCTAGTGATCAGTTCTTTTAAGTGTTGAACCACTATATTGTACACTTGAAACTAATAATACTGTATGTCAACTATACCACAATAAAAAAATTTTTAAAAAAGAATTCAAAACAGCTTTCATGGGCTTCCCTGGTGGCGTAGTGGTTGAGAATCCGCCTGCCGATGCAGGGGACGTGGGTTCGTGCCCCGGTCCGGGAAGATCCCACATAACGCGGAGCGGCTGGGCCCATGAGCCATGGCTGCTGAGCCTGTGCGTCCGGAGCCTGTGCTCAGCTTTCATGTGGAATTACATCTTTCTTTTTTTATTTTTACAATTTGAATTTAAAAAATATTGAAATATAGTTGATTGTGTTTATTTCAGCTGTACGGCAAAGTGATTCAGTTATATATATATAATATATATATATTATTTTTTATACCTTCTCTTCCATTATAGGTTATTACAAGATATTGAGTGTAGTTCCCTGTGCTATACAGTAGGTCCTTGTTGGTTATCTATTTTATATATAGTAGTGTGTATATTTTAATCCCAAACTCCTAATTTATCCCTTTGCCCCACTTTGATAACCATAAGTTTGTTTTCTATGTCTGTGAGTCTATTTCTGTTTTGCAAATAAGTTTAATTAGTATCATTTTTTTAAGATTCTGCATATAAGCGATATCATATGATATTTGTCTCTGGCTTACTTCACTTAGTATGATAATCTCTAGGTCCATTCATGTTGCTGAAAATGACATTATTTCATTTTTTTTATGGCTGAGTAGTATTTCATTGTCTATATATTTGTATACAATACATATACATACCATATATATATATATATATATATATATATATGCCACATCTTTATCCATTCATCTGTCTGTGGACATTTAGGTTGATTCCATATCTTGGCTATTGTAAATAGTGCTGCTATGAACATTGGGGTGCGTGTATATTTTCGAATTATGTTTTTCTCCAGATATTTGCCTAGGAATCAGATTTCAGGATCATATGGTAGCTCTATTTTAGTTTTTTAAGGAAGCTTCATACTGTTTTACACAGTGGCTGCACCAATTTACATTCCCACAAAGAGTGTACTAGAGTTCCTTTAAAGTCCACTGGTCATTAGCTGAACCTGAACTCTTGTCACCCGTAATCTAGATACTTGAAATTAAAAAGTTAAACTATTTTTAGATAAATAAATAGTTAAAATTATTATCCAAAACAAGAATTATATAAATCTTACTTTTATCTGAGTTTGGCTTTTCCCCTCTGTAATTAGTAATTAGACATTTTTCAGACAGATCTCATAAATACACTTACTCTTTACCGTAAACATATCCACGGAAAATCATTATCGTGTAATTACTGAAGCTGGGAAATTTTTGTACCGCATTTGCTATAGTGGGAAGCGCTCTGAGTTCGGGATCACAAGGCCTGTGTTTTATTAGCATTCTACATCTAATACAGTTACCAAACCAGGTTCATTTGCCCAAAGCACAACAAGTCAAATGCAGAGACGCAGAGGTTTACAGCAGAGAAAGGGGTTGTTCACAAGGCAGCCAAGCTAGGAGAGGAAAGAACAAGTCTCAAATCTACCTCCTGAAGCCCAGGGGCTTGAGATGTTTATGGGATGAAGCTGAGGTATAGGGAGTGAGAGTGGGGAACGATAATTGGAGACAAGAAAAAGGTGGGCAACTGTTCTGCGCAGACGCACAGCTAAGCTCCTGGCTTCTTCAAGGTATGCATGCTCAGAAAATGGCAGCGTTGGCGTACTCTGAGGGTGGGGTTTTGGCCATCTGATGTCAAAAGGTCACCGAGTGGACAATTGTGCATGCCCAGATGGAAGGTCGGTAGGCTTAACCAGTTGTAATCGCTGGTGCTTGAACGGGATTTTGCCAGCTCCAAGTTCCTAAAAAAACAAGTTGGGCAAACACCTTATTGCTTAGGCTGCATGATGCTTGGAGGATGCATGCAAGTTTCTTACAAAAACGGAGAAAGCGTGCTTGAGTGAAGGCCGGTTACAGGTGTAATGGATCTAACTGACGATTAACTTCGGTTTCAAAAGGAGAAGATACCAGGTGAGTTTCTTACACTGAGACTCAATATTCTTATGTTTGAAATGAAATCTTCGGTTGCTTTGTACTTTGCAGAGTCAGATAATATCACAGATGTGGAATGCCCTCAAAAAGCTGTGAAGCGTGGTAAAAGGGACATTTACACGAGTGTTGCTATGCCCTTGCTCAGCTCCTGCTGTGCCAACTACGTTCCAATGAAACCTAACTAGGCAGAGTCATGGTTCCCTAATTTTCAGGAACTGACTTCCCCAAGCCTAGCAAATATGACACAAAACACAATGCATATTGGGACCCTCTTGCTTAGCATTTCACTGAGCAGAACATGATTTGGTCCACAGGCTAATTGCCATCTTCTTTACATATCAAAATCTGGCCAAGCCCATGAGGCCTGTGTGTTCCAGCCCCAATTATCTCATTTTCTCTGAATTCTCTTCATAGTACTTTGTGCAACTTGAGGACTAAATTGTTTATCCATTGCTTTGTATCCAAGCAAACTTTGGATCCTAAGGGTAAAGTGCATATCTGATGTATGCTTTTATGCCCAACAGAATCTAGCAGAGTGCCTGGCACAGAGTAGGCAGTGGTGGGTGAGCAGGCATTTCTTGATTGATGAGGATATGTTACTGGATTTAAAATCTCATCCAGCCTACAACTTTTTTTTTTTGTGTGGTACGCGGGCCTCTCACTGTTGTGGCCTCTCCCGTTGCGGAGCACAGGCTCCGGACGCGCAGGCTCAGCGGCCATGGCTCACGGGCCCAGCCGCTCCGCGGCATGTGGGATCTTCCCGGACCGGGGCACGAACCCGTGTCCCCTGCATCGGCAGGCGGACTCTCAACCACTGCGCCACCAGGGAAGCCCCAGCCTACAACATTTGATAGCAGCTAGAGAAGCACAGGAATATTGGGGCAGTTAGAAGACAGGAGATAAGCCAAAGGTAAATTGAAAAACTAAGTTTAAACAAGGAGAGGGAACTCTACTCAATAGTTTGTAATAACCTATAAGGGAAAAGAATCTGAAAAAAAAAAAGATATATATGTATGTATAACTGAATCAATTTGCTGTACACCTGAAACTAACACAACATTGTATATCAACTATACTTCAATTTAAAAAAAAATAGAAAAAGTAGGTTTAGACATGATGAATATGAGACAACAGAAATGAAGGATTAATTCAAATCCACAGGTCAAATTCAATATAGTAGGAGATTTTTTTCGCAAAGAAATAATGTATAATTTTATTAAACTACAATTTAAATCAGTTGTCCAACAATCATGTATCAAAGATGCAGTAAGATGTGAAAAGGATGAAGGGAAGGGAACTATTATTTCATGTGCCTATTATGTGTCAGGGTCTGGAAGAATGCTTTATATAAACTCCAGTTTATGAGAAAGGATGTGGTTTTCTGTTAAGCTATGGATAGTGCCAGGGTGAAAGCAACTCTAATGATGATGCTTGGATTAAGAAAGATGGGACAATTCTGGGATTTAAATGTTGTGGTGTTTTTCCTCCCTCAATATTAGGAGTTATAATGGAGGACAAAATATCTGCCAATGCTTATTTAAAGAAAGCCTGAGAGTGCTGAAAAGAATAGTTAGTGACAGATACCAGGAAATATTTTCTATGATATTATTGTAAGATTTGCAAGGCAAATCGTACACATGTTTGAACATATATGAGAAAACAAAATGAAAGGGAAGTTAATATCCATGATTTTTTTTTTTAAGGAGGGGAAAGTCAAATAAATAGTCTTTTGTTTTTCTTCTAAGAAATTTGAATTCTAATGGATGTTAAACTACATATCACCTTTGGGGAGCTATTAGTTTTTGGATGGAGTGGTCGATAGAATGACATTTTATTGAATCTATTGAATCTAGATGAGAATAGGCCAAAACTGTAATTGTTTTCAGAAGTTTGAAGTCACCAAAAACATATTTCAGTAAAGAATGTAAAAGAAAAATTATGTTTAAGCCATGGGAAAAAAGATACAGAAGTGACATTTTGAAAGAGAATGAGGTGTCATTAAAAGTTATTTCATGGGGTTTCCTGGTGGCGCAGCGGTTGAGAGTCCGCCTGCCGATGCAGTGGACACGGGTTCGTGCCCCGGTCCGGGAAGATCCCACATGCCGCGGAGCGGCTGGGCCCGTGAGCCATGGCCACTGAGCCTGCGCGTCCGGAACCTGTGCTCCGCAACGGGAGAGGCCACGACAGTGAGAGGCCCGCGTACCGAAAAAAAAAAAAAAGTTATTTCATGGTAAAGGAAAATTGCATTGGCTTTGATTCTTATAGCAGATTCTCCTTCCTCCTGAAGTCAGTGTTATCATTAGGTTAGATAATATGCTGGTAAATTCTTCCTGTTTTCATCCTTGAGTTCCAACCAATCTCAGGATTTGTTTTCACATGTATTGTAAATCAGTAAAAGACACACATTAATAAATAACCAGAACTTTCTTCTCCTCCTGGAGGTTTGAGATGTCAGCCAGCTTAAAAATATGCATAAGCCATTCCAAACTTGGTCGATATCTCTTTTATTCCCTTAAGTCAATTTTGTCAACTGCCAAAAAAAAAATTCTACTTTATTAATGCTTGAATGAATAATTTACTCTAGGCACTGAATGATCCAAAACAAACAAGCCAGTTTGTATATTTAGTTATAAGAACTTTTGAATGTGCTGCCTCATAAATCTAATATGTTGCTGAACTTAAGGAAAAAAGTGTTGACACCTAAGGACCCCACCATTAATTATCTCCCACTGCAGACATTATGACCTCCCTTTATTCTTTAGGATTTGTTTCCTCCTTACGGTGCTGTAAATATTTTATATATTTTTCCCTATTAGGCCTGTGGTGCTCCTCAGTGGACATTTGGATGACCTTTGCTATGGTCTCAGTAAGTTTTCTAGGATAATCTGCTCTTTCTGTAAAGATGTTGCTTGCTACTTATTTTCTAATATATTTCTGTGGTAGCTATTAATATATTCTGTTCTACTAATAAGGAAACTGAGCTTCAGGCAGGTTGGTTCATGGACACGATCATTTCAATTCCAAGTGATACATCTTTTTTGAGGGGTAGGGAGCTCTAAGCCCTGTTCTTTGCTTCTGATCACTCCTTTGCTCCAGGACCATCTAGCAGGTCTGATGACATTCTCTGTGGCTTCTGCCTTCGCGATGACTTGCCTTACTCCCCAGTCTAAATTGGGACCTCCTTAAACTCTCTTCTTTACCTTATACTTTCTCCTCAGCGTTTATAATAATCGGGATTTAACATTTGTGTGATTACTAATATATGTGTCACAGACTCTCCTATAATCTCCAGGAGGGAAGAGATTGTGTCTCCGGTGCCCACCACAGAAACTGATGTGGAGTGGGCGCTTAGTAAATATTGTTGAAAGAATGAGTTAAAGTGAGATTCAAACCCAGGTCTGTACGGCTCTAGAGTCATGCATTTACTCATTGAGGAGTGGTTGCAGGGTTCCCGTGATCAATCCTTGCATGCGGATTTTTGAGTCCTGGTGGCTATGTGTGCTCTATTCTATAACCTGTAGCCTACACTGTCATATTGAAACTAGACTGGAAGCTCATTGAGAGCAGGTCCCGTAGTTTACGTTTATAGTGAGTGAAGCATACAGTTGGTTGGTCCTCAGTAAACACTTACTAACTGATCAAGAGCTGATCATAAAGTGTGATCTATTATGGAGCATTATCTGTTTCATTATCGGCGCATTCCTACCACTGATCCTTGGCACACCCTGTTTTTCTGTTCTAATGACTGACAGTCATGATCACGATTGTGTCACCAGGCTATGCTCGGTGTTACTGTCTCATTTTTTCTCCTTTATTCCAAGATATTTGGAGTGATCAAGATTTCAGATCCTTGAAAAGGCGAACAGCACTGGCTGTGGCAGCCTCCGTATTTTTATGATGTACCACACAACTCTGAAAGCAACCCAGAAATTCAGAGTATTCAGACTGAAAAACGAACACTTTCCACATTTAAACGAGAATGAGTTACATATTTTTGGAGTTACATACGTTCTTCCTTCCATTTATAAGATCCAGAACCCACAGCTGGGCACAAAGCAGGAGATTTAATACTATTCTGCTTTGGGTCTTTGTTGTTTTTTCTTCCCACTTCCACCCACTCTGCTCCACTCCTTTTGTTCTTCATAGTTTTTGTGCTAACTTCAGAGCTGCAGACATGTCATAGATCACAGATTTATATATATTAGCTAAGAGCAGGAATGCTAAAATAATTTCTTTCTCAGGCCTTAAAGATAGATGTCAGGTCAAGACACTCGAGTTCATAGCCAAACATACTGAGGCGCAGAGCAGCATGGCAGTAATTTGAGTTGCAAGTGCCAAAAGCGCTTGTTCAGCACTAACAAGAAATAGGAGAACAGGATCAGTATAATCTCATATTCTTATTAAATTTAAAAAAAAGCAGAGTAATGCCAAGGTTATGACATGAACTGACAAGACCAAAAAAAACAAACTCAAAAAACAAAACACACACAACTCAGAGTTTCTCTGATGCTTCATCTTCTATTTGCAGGCATGTGAAAGAATAAAAACAAGCCCTATGGCGTGAGTTATAGATGAAGTATCTGCCTTTAGCTTGGAATTTCCTGGCATTTTTCAGCTTGTGACACAGACTTGATGTGATTAAACAAAGGCTTTTCTCCAAATTTAAAGTTCTTTTTTTTTTCAAAGCTGAATCTAATATGCTCTAACTTTTCTGTAAATGGGAGCAGATGCCTCTGTTCTATGAGCTGGCTACCAGACTCTCAGAAATAAATGGAGAGAGTGGAGGCCTATTCTGCTTGAGGTTAAGGAAACAGTCCACCATGTACGCCTTTTAGAACTACATGTTACTCCGGAGCTCCCAAGAAGCAGGGCCTACTTCCCTCCACAGGATGAGGCTGAGCAGAGGGTGGCTTCCCTTGGATCGGATTTCCCTTGGACTCTCTTTGGAAGAGTCTCCAAGGTAACGCAGCCTTGGGGCCAAGCTCTCCAGTGAGCCACAGCATCACTCTCCCCACGAGAAGAAAGAAAGAGGGTCAGGCGGCACCTCTAGTGGGGGAGTACGAGGTTGTCAAAATTACTGTTGTCATTTTCTTTTTCCTAAAGCAAAAGGGAGCTAGAGAAATGGGGAGAAGTGAACTGAGCGAAGTAGTAAACTGTCCTGGGGATCTCCTGGGTATGCCTGGGTCTGGTCCTAGGGCACAGGGAGCCAGGATTCTCTGCATTCTTGGTATTTTTGTGGGAAGAGTCACACAGGGATGGGAAACAGGGCCAGCCTCTGGTAAGTACAGCCCCTTCCCCTAAGGAAGTGGCTGTCACCATCACTGAGGAGCACGAATTGGACCAGGAAACTAGGTTCTGAGCAACCAACAACAAATAGTGGGGGATGCAGAATAGGCTCAGAGACAAACCTTACCCCAGTCCTTCCTTCTGTAGGGGAGAGTGAAGGGAGCCGAGGAACGCTCCTTGCTTTCCTTTTAACTGCAGTGGTCTTGAACATAGGCAGTGAAGTTAAATACGTGGCCGAAATGGCTCTGGAAAAGGTCCCCTGCCCCTAAACTGTCCCCAATTTCAATATCACCACTTAGAGGTGTATTTGCAATCATAAATAGTGCTTTAATGATAATAACAATACATTTAATAATAAAGTGTTATGCTTGAGTTTCTTGGTTTTGGTTTTTGTGAATCGGTTATGATTTTGATTTGTTGTTTCTCTTCTTTGCAAGTATGTTAACCCATTACTATATCTACTTGCTTTAGACTGGCAGTCATACAGGCTCAAACACCACCCTTCTAGTCACATCTTGATCTCTCCCTCCAATAACAATTAAGTAGTAATTCAATAAGTAATTCTGGTGGGGATTGGAGGAAGGGAAATTATATCTCAGATTAGATTCATTTAATAAAATTATTTTCTCTACCTGTAAATCAGCTCTACAAAGGAAAGGAAAATGTTGATGGATGGAAAGATTGTGAATTTATTTCAGTGGTCTAGAAGAATTCTTAACCCACTGATGTTACCCTGCACACATCACCGGGCTTCTTGGGGCTCAGATTTGTTGTCTGTGTAAAAGAAGTGTGTGCATATGCATGGACGTGGAGGCCAACTTGCATGCTCGCTAAGGTTCTTTCTGGGCCTTTCATTCTATGGGGAAGTGATTCTTGAGAAGGAGGCCGAGCACAGGACATTGTGGCTGGCAGGGGGATTCGATGTGGTGCTGCGTGTTTCACATAAGTGGTTTTTTATTGCTAAAGATCACGTTTCTCTAAAAAGATATTTTTGATTGGAATCTATACAGATTTATTTATGAGACACGTTCCTTTGGACACACTATTTACAAAGAAATACCAACCACAGTCTGGGTGGTGTGTGTGTGCGTGTTATTTGGTCATTATTTTGTTGTGGCTCTTCTAAAGCCCAGTCCACTCAAAATGTAAGTTTTTACTAGTTCGTTCACAGCTTCTTGATTTTAGAGGCTATAATGGCCACAGTTAAAAACATATTGGGCTTCCCTGGTGGCGCAGTGGTTGAGGGTCCGCCTGCCGATGCAGGGGACACGGGTTCGTGCCCCGGTCCGGGAAGATCCCACATGCCGCGGAGCAGCTGGGCCCGTGAGCCATGGCCGCTGAGCCTGCGCGTCCGGAGCCTGTGCTCCGCAACGGGAGAGGCCACAACAGTGAGAGGCCCGCGTACCGCAAAAACAAACAAACAAAAAAACATATTTAAGGCACATTAAAACCTTACATTAAGAAAAGCACAGGGACTTGCAAATTTTTTGCGCTAAAATAAAACTTTTCTTTGGTCATTGGTTTCACTACCCACTCACTTTTCTGAATACTTATAAACCATTCATTCAATAACAAAGTTATACATGAAATTGTTACATCAGAAGCTGCAGGGCGCTTTGAGAATTTAAAGCACTGACGTTCATATGGTCCTTGACACTTACAGTTCAAACAGAATACTATAAATGTTGTGCAAAAAAAGTGCTAAAATTGATTTAAGACTGTGCTGTAGTATTTGACCTGTAAAAGCATTTGCAAGCCCCTAAAATATGAAACCTCAAAGTCCACAAAGAAGCCCAATCTAACTCTTCACAGGCAATATTTAACTCCGTAAAATGTTGATAACATTAAGGAACTCACCATGAAAAAAATCATTGCAATTTCCCTTAGAAACTTTAAAAAATAATGGGCCTAGAAGAGTTATAGACTCTGACCCACAAGGACTGAGGTGGGAAGGTAGATAAATTTTCCGGAAGAGCAGAATCACTTAGCAATAGGATATCAAAGGTGGCATGTGTCAGAATTAGTCACTCCCTTTTAATTCTCCTGAAGTGTTTTCTTGGGGCTTGTTAACAGTCATTGCCAAAGATCTCACCTATAATACATTCAACTATGGATATGACTATCTCTCCCATGCTCTGATGTCTCCTCAAGAAAGGGAATATGGTCATTTATTTCTGTTCCCTCCATAACTGCTGTTCCAAAGACTAAAACGCTGATCACTGAAACCATTCATGCCTTTCAGTCTCTGAACTAGCTTGACTGACTACTTGAAATTTTCACTCAGAGGTATAATAATCATCTCAGATTTGACATTGCCGACAGAACTCTTGTTTTCCATCTCTACTTCTCACAAATTGGCTGCTTCTCCATTTCAGTAACTCCTCACCCCGTTGTTCAGCTCCAACCCCCAAAGCTATCCTTGATTCTTTTTGCCATTTACACCCTGTCCTCCAGTTTTTCAGCACCACCTGCAAAATGTATCCCGAAATCACCCACTCTTCTTCCTTTCTAACGGTCATTTTAATTTGAGCCAACTTGACTCTCATGACAGCATGTCTCGGCTTCCATGCTTGGCCCTCTTCTAGCCCAAACCATTCTCCACCTAGCAGCCAGCGTGATATTTTGAAAAGTTAGATCTCAGTAGGTCACAATGGTGGTATACCCTCCCCTGAATTCCTATTGCACTTAGAGTAAAATCCCAAATTTCTTCCAAAGGTTACACAGCCCTGTATGCCCTGGCATGTCTGACTTCTTTGACCACCTCTTGTACCTGTCCACCCATCACTCACCATGCTTCAGCCACACAGGCTGTCTCTGGTTATGAATATAAGACTCAGTCATGCACCTGTTTTCTTTAGCAGCAGATGCTCTGCTCCACGAACCTAGGGGGGCTGGCTCGTTCATGTCAGCCTGCTGTCAGCCTAAATGTCTACTTCTCAGCAAGCTCTTACCTGACCACCCTGCCTAAACTAGCACCCACCCCAACACCCCTTATCTCTATTACATCATTCTGTTTTGTTTTATTTGGAGCATTTATCACTAGTAAACATTATTTTCTGTTCATTTTTTTAAAAGATTTATTTATTATTATTAATTAATTTAATTTATTTTTGGCTGCATCGGGTCTTAGTTGCAGCACGCGGGATCTTCGCTGTGGCGTGCGGGATCTTTCATTGTGGCGTGCAGGCTTCTCTCTAGATGTGGGCCGTGTGGGTTTTTTCTCTTCTCTAGTTGTGGCACACGGGCTCCAGACCATGTGGGTTCTGTAGTTGTGGCTCACGGGCTCTAGTTGAGGTATGCGAGCTCAGTAGTTGTGGCACATGGGCTTAGTTGCCCGGTAGCACGCGGGATCTTAGTTCCCTGACCAGGGATCAAACCCACGTCTGCTGCATTGTAAGGTGGATTCTTTACCACTTGACCGCCAGGGAAGTCCCTGTCTGTTCATTTTTTGTTTGTTTGTTTTTTTTTTTGGCTGTGTTAGGTTTTCATTTCTGTGCGAGGGCTTTCTCCAATTGCGGCGAGGGGGGGCCACTCTTCATCTCGGTGCGCGGGCCTCTCACTGTCGCGGCCTTTCTCATTGCGGAGCACAGGATCCAGATGCGCAGGCTCAGTAGTTGTGGCTCACAGACTTAGTTGCTCCGCGGCATGTGGCATCTTCCCAGACGGGCTCGAACCCGTGTCCCCTGCATTGGCAGGCAGATTCCCAACCACTGCGCCACCAGGGAAGCCCCTGTCTGTTCATTTTTTATGTGCTTATTTATTGTTTGTGTTTAGCCATGTCCCCAACTCCCTGATAGAATGCAAGGCCTACGTGAGCAGGAACCTTGCCTGTTTTGTTCTTCATTTCAGTCCTAGTTCTAGAACAGCACCTAGGACACAGTAGGACTCTATAAATAGTTGATGAATGAATAAATGAATTCATACTCACAGATCCAGTCCTATTCCTGAACTCTGCCTTTACTGAGAAGTATATGATGACCCTCTTGATATAGAAATTGATAAGAGTGGTGAGGGAAGGTAAGGAAGGCATAAAATGTGGCCTCATTTCCCTTACCTGTCTCACCCACTCAGTACCAGACACCAGAGCCTGTGGGGGGTGGCCTACATGATGATGCTGGGAGCTCTGAGCAACCCTTCCTCCTCCCACTTTCCTCGGTATCCTAGCCTGATAAGTGATATCAGAAGTGATACATTAGAAGTAGGAAATGAAAGAGCAAGTTTAAAGTCCATGTCCAGAGCTACTCAGGAGCTGTTTTACTGGGTTTACCATTCTTATTGGTCTAGACCAAACTGAGGGTATCTTGGTAGGTTTACCTCATTCCGGGGCCTCTGGATGATGGGAAATGGCCTTGGGACATTTAGATGAGTTTCTCTGATCTACACACAAACACACACACACACACAGCCTTGGCCTTCAGAGGGCACTTAGATCTATGCACTTTGGGATATACCAAGACTCTATCTCTGATATCATAAAGCTTGAAGTATATTTGGGAAGGCATGACATATGCACAAGGAAAATGAGATAATTATTTAAGGAAAAGACTTAAATGCTACAAAGTAACAAAGTATGTGAACAGTGATGACTTCAGAGGCAAAAAGAAATAACTGTGAGTGAAAATTATTAGAGAGGTCTTCATCCACATTTTACCAAGTCTGTAAAATTATAGGGGATGCAATGAGGCTGGGAGAAAATAGTTTTCTCAGTACATTGGAACTAAATATTCACTAATTTTTTGCAAGTTACTGCAAGATCCGAAGTTGAATCACATTCAATCAGCAACAATTAACATACCCAAAATATCAATTAAATTTTAAAGTAATGGACTAATGGATAAAGTGTTTTTACATTCGTAAATATTAAGATTTTTATAAGAAAGAATGACTCCTATTTGCCTATTTGCATATTTACAGTTGTCTCTATTTTTCAAAGCCTGTTTTTCAGATACCGATTATATAGTTCCTTGATTCTTTTTTTTCACATATTCTTTTTTTGCCCTTATTTACCTTTTAGCAACTCAGAAAGAAAGAAAAATCAACCTAGTCACATTTAGTTTCTTTTAAGTTTAGCAGCTCTAATCCTGGAAAATTCTGGAAAGAAAGAAATTTGAAACCATTTGTTTCATGGCGATTGTGGGTTTATCTGGTGACTTTCGTTGTCTGTGCTCTTAGTATCACCCAAGAGCATACTGTGCATAAATGTACACAACTGTGGGTGCATAATTGTGGATGAGATCCTGACTTGCCCCAGTTTATCAAACAAACTTTTGGAATGTGCTATGTGCTGTTCTCCACGGCGCTTCTGTAAACTGGCTGGTCCTCCTCTAAGACCTCCCTTTCAAAGTTGCACAGGCTCTTTGAAATCATTAGAGAATATTGTTAGTCTTGTACGGCACCTTGCCACCATGCTCTTCAGGACTCTATTGCTCTAAACTAACCTAATTTTCAAAGGAAAATCCCTGTGACTTGAGAAAACACAAAGTAAATGCAGAACAGAAACTTGGTTAATATAAGCTCTCCTCCAAAAAAGATAAATTTGATCTATTTCAGCCTTCATTCATTTGCAGTTCTTCCACAGGGAAATTTTTATCAAAGATTACTAGGTTGAGAATTTCTAGGGTCGTCCCTGAATAAGACATTTGCCGGTTGAGTAGCTTTTAAAACTGACTTCTTTATCAGGAAGACTTCATAGGCAGCTGAATATTTGATTACCTTTCCTCATTCTAGTTAACAAAGGAGAATAATCCATTGAGAAATACATAAATACATATTCAACTTATACTGTAGCAATTTAAAAAGTGTTTCTGAAAATGCCATGAGCATTTTATGGATTGTGAACTCTTTCAATTTTAAATTTAAAATTTATATCGTAACCATCAAAGTTTTGAAGACCTCTAGGAAAAAAAAAAAAAAACACCTCACTTCTTCCTTAAAACTTATGTCTGAAACTGATTAGCCTCATGAAATGCCCCTTTATATAGGGGAAAACTTTATAAAATCTAGGGCTTACAGTTCAGTCAAGACCATTTATATCTTAAATCATGTTTGTTTATACCTGGCATATACACCCTGGCTTAGACATCTCTTTTGATCCCCAGTTTGTAAGCGGTAAATGTATAGAGCGTGCATAGGAGAGTGTCCAGTGTTTATGTTTGTTCTGGCATGTTGCTTCATTGGATTCTCCCAGGGTAAGGGGAGAAGTACCTGAGGCCCCTGCTAGATGTATAACTGATCTATTCTGACAGCAGCCAGGGCAGCCTCTTAAGGCAGTCACTGAGATACATACTGTTAACTATTACCCAACTCAGTACAATTTGCTAGCTTCCAGTATTATTCATTTGATATAACTAATTCTACTTATTTATATATAATATAATGATATTCCTATTTATTGCTACTTCCTGGAGCTATTTCAAGCAAAAGCTTTATTTGTATAACAAGAACACTGTTTCATCTTTATGGGAGTTTCTTTTGCTTTGTGTGGTCCTTCATATACATAGTGTACTTGCAAATCAAAAAACTCTGGGTACAGCAAAGCCATTAATTTACTTTAAACAGAAGCTCAAGAAAAATATCGATGAACTACAGTGGCAGTTTCTTCCTATTTTAATATGACTACTAATATGACTATTAATGTGAATACAGACGTGTGTGTGCGTATAAATTTTTTTCTTTCTTCCTCTGTCCTATAGTGGTAAAAATATCGTAGGCTTCAGAATACAGAAAGGAATTTTTGTTCATTTAAAACTTTACTTGCTCATCTTAAATTGAATTTGCTTTCTAGTTTTAAATTGGCATATATTATCCTTAAAGTGCAGGATCATTATATAACTCCAAATCCATGAGAAACATGGATTTGTATCAGAAACAACTGGAAGGTAAAGAAAAGGAACTGTATGATACAGGACAGTTGATGTGACCAGTCTTAATATTTCTGCATTTCAAAATCCTAAGAGATCTTTTGGTCTAAGGGTTCCTGCATGGTGGCAGGCTTATGTTTGAGGGAGGGTGGCACTCTTTCTATTATTCCTATAGTGAAAAGAACTTTAGCTCCCAAATTTTCCAGTCATTGAATTGTGAGTGTAAAGAAATGGAACTTCTGTTTTACGCATTTGTTCATTCCCATTACGTTTCTAATATTTTTGTTAGCTATTAGACAATATAGACAATCTGTACGGTACACATAATTTCCATTTCTGAGGTGCGGAAACAGGGATTCAGAGAAGATAAGCAAATGCTATGGTCACAGTTATTAAGAAAAAACTGGGATTTGAATGTAGGTCTCTCTGATTCTAAAACCCACGTTCTTTCTTTTGTGGGATGCTGCCAGTGACCCCAGAGCCTCTGCCTTCTTCCATTATTCTCATTGCTTTAAATATGTAATCATCCTTTAACATTTCTCTTAATGCACTCCAAATTTTCTAAGTCCTGGTTTAAAGTGGGGCCCAGATCTGTCTGGAGCCCTCTAATAAAGGGCAGATCCATCTCTGAAGGAAGTTTCTACCTGAGGCAGAGAATACCATATAACATAGTTCTCCAGCAGTTTTCAGTGAAACTGAGTTAAGACGAATGTCAGTGGCAGGCTTAAAGTGGCGCAGCAAGGGAACGGCTGCCCCAGCTGACCATCTGTGGCCCGAGGGAAGTGGGCACTCAAGCTTTAGCCATTGCGTTTTGTGACTGTAGGTGGAGTCAGGGGGGTCTGGCCTGGGTCTAAAGGAAACTGAGACTTACCTGGATTTATCTGATGAGGTTGGGGAGTTAATGGGCCCAAGCTGATTTGCACGTGGGTTTATTTGGCTTCAGGGGTGTGTGGAAGTATTAGTATTAGAGCCTTTATGTGGTGGAAATTTCCCTGAACCTACCTGTTGTCCGTGGTGCATGGCCTGAGGGGCTGGGGTAAAACTGAAGAAGCTGGAAGGTCTCTGTGACATCCTGAGAGGGATGGGTAAAGGGGTTTGCGGTGACTGTGTGACATGGCATGGGGGTAGAATGGTCCCCCCGTCTCTGTGGGGACTATAGCGTGCTCTAGTACATGCAGCTGGCAGTGCCAGGGGCATCAGGGCCTATTTCCGGGCGTACTGAAGGCACTCTCAGTGGTGGTGGAGGAGTTGCATGTCGATGAGGGATAGAAGGGTGTAAAGAAGGAATGCCCCGGGCCCACAAGCCATTAGAGCAGAATATCTGAGGGGGCTTCTCAGACTCCCAGAAATACCCAGAGGAGACATTGCAGGGACTTCATCGCTGTGTGCATGGAGGGGGGGGCTCAGATTTGGCTTATTACTTTTAAATCGTAACCTGACCACAGCTGCATCCATGATACAGTGATACTTACATGATAAGTCTGCAGTTTTTGCTTTCGATTGCTTTTTTTTGGTCTGTGTGCCTCATTGATTCAGAATTCCTCCTCTGCAGTTTCTGTGTAGAAGAGTTATTTTTTTTCATCATCTGTTTTGGACTTGAAATATTAAATAGAGTGTAGCTTCAATCATCTCATCAGAAATTCTGTTGCTTGTTTGAGAAGTTTGTCCAGCCTATGTCCTGTTGACCCACCAATCAGGACACCTACTACCTCTGCAAAGATCTAGTATAATTACACATTGAATAGAAAACCTAAAATAAAGAAGAAGAGGAAAAGTTGGAATGGGACAGAACGTGTGCCTGTGGATACCCAAGTTGTACTCTCCCTTCTCGCTCAGATGGCGCCTAGAATCTCCAGTCACATTTTTAACATGCAGCCCTCCAAAATGGATTAAAAGGAATGATGTATAGATAGAGTATCTAAGACCAGACCTTTAGAAATTTGAGTGAGAAACCCGTGGTTACACCATGGCAAATGACTCTAGGATAAAAATAAGACGGCTGTTTATTTCAGTTATACTTTATGTTGATAAAAAATTGTCTCTCTCTTTTTTTGTAAGGCAAGATATTTAACGCAGTGCTTCCCAAAGTGTGTTCTGAGAAATATCAATTCGGCCGGATGCCAACTAGAAACGAATTTTTCAGTTTCATGGCTGCATAAGTTTGAGAAGTACTGTTACACACAGCCAATCACATTTGTCCACTCCAAGAATTTGCAAGACTTTAACAAGCCAGTAGGTTCTGTGACTCCCCCGGTGCGGGGAGATGGCTCACAAACACCCTCCTTTTTCTAGGCGGTCATTTTTAGAGGAGTGAAACCACTTTGAGAAATGTGGGTTAGCTCACGGAGAGCCACTTACTAGGAGTAACTCATCCAGGCACGTTGAGGATCAAGACAGCTAATAGAAGAACCACATTTCCCATTGAAATCACTGGCAAATGAGACAAGGATGGGATTCTTCATGGCTACATCTTTATGCCTAAATTAAATAGTTTCCAAAAAGTTATCCAGAGCAAATGCCTCTGAAATATGAGATACAGTTCTGTGTTCATAACAATTCCCTAGAAAATCGAGCTTTTAAACTAAAAGCTCCCACCTTAGGAGAGCTAGGAAACATAGAAGATGGCTGAGGATGTTTCTAGACAGTGATAAGAGAGGAATTAGCAGGTGTCATGTAAGTGCTGACATTAGGTCTTGATTGCTGAGGCATCCATTTCAAAGACATTCAACTGGAATAAACATATTGCCACCTATACAACACAGATACCAATACAACAACTGGTAAGAGACCAGGTGGCCACACTCGATACATTCCCCTTTTAGAGATCCCTGAGTAACCTAGATAAGGTCACTCTGCTTGAGTGACCCTGCATATCTCTTTGTACCCTAAATTCCCACATTATGTTTTAAATCTGCCAATAGTGAACCTGCAAAACCCTAGGCACCCCATTCTCCAACCCCAGTAAAGGCAGAGATCCAGGTCTGCACTGCCTCAGTCTCTCTCTGTGACCTCACCGTGTGGCTCGTGGACGTGCTAGACTTGTGAGTAATGAATCTCTTTCTTCAGTTTCCTGATGATCTTTTTTGTTTGTTTGTTTAGATGTGTCTTGCAATCCTAATCACCTCAGAGACTGGTCCAGCCACAATGTTGGCTCTGGTTGGGGAAATTTCTGTGTGAGCCTTGCCCCAAGTTGTACAATCCAGGGGGTATCCTAGGCATTTCTAGCTGATAGCATTGCTGTCAAGAGACTGAGACTGATGATGGTACATAACATGATTTAGGAATTCTCTCTCTACATAGGAATCAATCCCTCTGTTTGTAAGCTCCTAACATTTTCAGCCCCCCATGTTGGGGGCTGAGATGTGAACTTTCCAAGTTCTGCTTGGTGCTTGGCTAGACAGACTTGTCACAGGTGTTGCATGCTAGGCTGGGCTCATAACTCACCTGCTGGGGAACTTGTGAACACAGCCTTACGTATCCAAGGAACAGGACTGGGTAGTGTCCGAAGACAGCTGAAGTGGAAGTTTATTTTAAAAATCCATTATTTAAGAAATTCTAACTCAAAAGCAGTAATAAGAAGCATTCAAAAAATCAGGCAAATGTGCCCTATAAGACAACACAGGAGGGGAAATATCTGAGGCATCTTCTTCCCCTGGTTCTGGGGATGGGACTTTGAGAGGTGTGAACATTGCCCAATTTGGAGAAGGTGTGACAGTCCAAGCAAGGAGCACCAATAGAGGCTATGGACCCCTCCCCCTGGGCCCATAAGCAGGAAGCCACAGAGAAAGACCATGTTCCCCATGATTTTAAAGGTCCTGGGTACATCATCAGAAAGTCACTGGAGGAAAAGCCGGGAAAATGCCTACATCTTCAACCGCTCTAGTTTCTCATTATAGTTTTCTATTTTTTCCTATCCCAGGTCATAAAATATAATGTAAAACCAAGATGGATTGTAGCAAAGCATGATCCAGATATGTAACTAATTCCTGCAACTTAAGATCTTTAGACGGTCTAGAAATAAGTTTTTCACTTTATGATACGAAAAATTAAGGTAATAGAAAAAGTAGACTTTACAGACACTTAATGATTAGCTGAAATTGTGACCTTTTCCAATACTCATATCTGAATAACATCATTCTTAAAACCATGTAAGCTTTGTCTTATATTTTTCTAGAGGTTAGTGCTATAAAAAATTGCAGGTCGCACAGAATTTTTTTTGTATCATGAGAGAAAATATTTTGGCTATGATAGGATCATTACTTTTTTTCTTTTCTTTCGAATATTGGCTAAAAGGAGAACGAGAGAAGGAAAAGATGTGCAAAATTATGGTACTGAAAACTATTGTGATAACTGTTATGGCTAAAGATTAGAATTCTGTTTAATACCTATAACAGAAATTAAGAGAGTGCTTTAATACTTTTGCTTATCATTATTCGTTGATTTTTCTAAATGTAAGGACTTGAAAGGCTGTTGACATCTAAGAATAAATAATGCAAGTATGTTTGAATTTCTGTACATTTCACATGTTACCAAGTGGGTATATTTCATATGATGACAACTGTGTCCTGGAATAAGGACTAAAATTGACGGACAATTTGATTTTAAATATAAGTATAACATCAAGGAGAATGGACACATTTTGTAACTGTTTTGCGGTACGTGGGCCTCTCACTGTTGTGGCCTCTCCCGTTGCGGAGCACAGGCTCCAGACGCGCAGGCTCAGCAGCCATGGCCCACGGGCCCAGCAGCTCCGCGGCACGTGGGATCCTCCCGGACCGGGGCACGAACCCGCGTCCCCCGCATTGGCAGGCGGACCCCCAACCACTGCGCCACCAGGGAAGCCCTTTGTAAATGTTTTTGTATCACTCAGGAAGTCCTGAATGAGGCTTTGGTAAGTCTGCAATAGACAAAGCAAGGCAAGATTTAGAGTATTTTTCAAGGATCTTATGGCCCAGTTGGAAGACGAAACATAGGTCCATGGAAAGCTAAACTGTTATCAAGAAGACTAAAAGGAAAAGGCAAGATGAATAATAAAAACACGATTTATTAATGGAGTTTGGAGGAGAAAGAGGACTTCAAAGCAGTGGAAGGATTTGAACATGACATTAAAGGATGGGGAAGATTGTATTAGCTGGAGAGGATCACTCCAACTCTTTGCACGTGAGGGAGAGTGAGAATATTATGGAAAAGATGATAGCAACAGGACACTATGGTTCTAATTCAGGGGCGAGTGAATAATATAGTTTGTTTGGAGCCAAGAATTTTTATAGGTCAAGGGATAGAGAGCCTTATTTCTGAAAAGGAAAAATGAGGCTGGATTATGGAGAGTCTCGAGTGCCAGACCAAACTTAAACTTTATAATATAATCTGAGAGCATGGGAATATAATGACATCAGTTGATTTTAGGAAGAGTGAGTGCTCTGTGGGAGGGGGAGGGAAGCCTGGAGGCAAGGGCTATAGCCATTTGTCTGCTGATGTTAGCCGACCAGCCTCTGGGCCACTGAGTTAGGTAGTGGTCATGGAAGAATGGGAGAGAAGCAGAGACCTGATGATTGTGTTTGGAAGTGGGACAGAGAAGAATCAGTGACAACTCCTTCTGAGGGTGACATGAACTGGCTCTTTTTTTAAAGTACCTTAGAAATGAAAGTTTCCGTGCATTTTAGCCATGAATGGACACATTCACTGGCTCTCAGAGCTAGAAGTAACTTTTGTCAAGTCTTCCGTTTTTAGTGATGTTTGTTTACTCCTATTTTATAGACATGGTAATTCAAAGTCTTGGAGACTGAGGAGTCACATCTGCAGCAACATAAGAGAAGCTAGTCCTCTGGGCTCTGAAAGCAAGGCCCTGGGCCCTGCCGCATAGCCTCGCCCCAGCAGAGGAGTTATTACATGTGGGAGCAAAGATCGTAGGCTGATATTTTAAATGTGTGAATATCAGTATCTGGCATTTTATTACAATAACTTAAAACATAAAATTAAAATCACAGAAGGCTCAGCTACATATTTCATTTCCAATGTAATACTTTTGCATACCCAAAGGATTTGAGGAGTTTTCTGTTTCAAACAAATATTTTTTAGCCATTTCATGAAAACAGCTTAGTGGTATCTCTCTCTCTCTGTCTGTCTCTCTATCTATTTATCTCCCTAAAAATGTCCTAGTCATTTCTAAGTGAATTCTTTCTTAAAAGTGTAAAACAGCTCAATCTTGTTTAAGAAAAGAATGTGTGAAAAGTTCTGAATTTCTCAAAGGGTTCTTTACAGCGCTGTCATATCATTACAACCTCAATATCCTGTGTTAGCAATACTTATTTAACTCATCACATTTTAGTTTTATGGGAGAGCAATGAATGTAACAAGGACATAAAACCCGCAGCCAAATGGTTGACATCTGACCTTTAATCATCTCTTAGACTCATCCTTAGTGACATACCACCTCCTCTTCTGCAGTGGGTGTATCAACCCCTTCTTAACTTACTAAACATGATGGTGTTGCTTAAGAAAAGAAATCACTGACTTTCTTGACCCTGGTTGCCTTCACCACCCGCCTCTCTTTTGGTTTTTACCATTTCTATTATTTTCTGATGTTTGGCCCTGAAAATTGCCACTTCCTCTGTGGTTAAGATTAAGATTTGAAGCCTCAAGCAAAGGTGTTCAAAGTGACATATTAAACTGTCACAAGACCAAGAAGGAACTAAGGAGTTTGCTTGGAATTTTGAAACTTTTTTATCACCAATAATATAGTTCTTAATTTTTACTAATATATAAATAATTTCCTGACCCGAATTAAAAAAAAATACGTATATGGCAGAAAATTAAAGAACTAGAGATGGAATTCGTAGGAAGGGACCTCAGAAGAGGCCTGTCCACCCATCATTTGATAGGGATGAAGGTTAAGAATTTTGGAGGATGTAACGAATGTCACATGGGTACTTAGGGTTGAACTGGGACCAGGACGGTGCTGGGCCCAGCACCGCTTCCTTACAACTGTGCCCTCACACATGACCTCTCTGTCAGATAAAAGCATGCTGTGCCTTGTATATACAAAGGTTAAACAGGAGTGTCATACTCTTCACAGTAAACCGGCAACTACATCTCATCTTTGAAGCAAATTTCTTGACTGCTACCCCACTTTCACAAACTTGCAGTGATGCATGTCTCCCGAACACTCCTACCCTGGCTTGTTGTGCCTTCATGGGATGAGAAAGGGTATAAAAAGTCTGGAAACCCGACCCAGCTTAGTCCATAGAAAGGTTTTTGTCTGTGAACCTAACCACAAGTGATTCGTTAATAGGCAATTGAAAGATTTTTTTGTCAGGAACACCCCTTGCCCCCCTTTTACAGAAATAAACAATTTGAAACATAATTGAAGTATAAGATGGTATCAATTCCCACTTCAAAATAGTGCTGTCTACTACATGTAAAGGTGTTTACTTCCTTATGAGGAAACATTTGTTAGCTCTTCCATAAGTATCCCCTTCATTAAATATACCATTTGTTTTGTCAAAAGTGCAGTACCAAAAATTCTTTACAAAATATCTTTAGGGCATCCTAAAACAGTAGTTAAATTAGTTTAAAAATTTTTTTAAAAACCTTAATTTTGTGTTTTTAGCAGATGCATAATTATATTCAACATCAGGCAGTGTTGTATCTTCATTTATTATATAGAAGTTCAAAGGAAATCAGTAATTCAGCTTTGGATTTTTATCATTTATCCTTCAATGCTTACTGAAGATAGGTAGTAACATTTTTTTTAAGTGCTTACATATGTGTGCATTGCATTGCATTTCCATAGTATTCTTCCTTAAGAATCATATGTTATGTTTGACTTTTTAATAACTGACTGCAATTCAAATAAGAAGAAGTAATGGCATTAAACTCCATTCAACATTTATTAATATAGTATTTAAACTCAAGGAAAATGCCAGACTCCAAAATTCTGACAATGAAAATCCATCCTAATCAGCCTTTGTCTCTGCCCTTTGTAAGAACTGCAAGGGACACCTTCTATGTTAAATAATCTGAAATATAGCAAGTAGCAAGTAGCAAGCGCTTGTGAAGTTACAAGTCCTTTCATCATATTTACTTTGTATTTAAAAAAAATAGGTATGGGTCCTCTGCCTCTCCAACTTGAGGTGTGAGAGGATCAACAGACAAAAACACGTATCTTAGATTCCATATATGTGTGTTAGCATACGGTATTTGTTTTTCTCTTTCTGACTTACTTCACTCTGTATGACAGACTCTAGGATAGGGAGGGTGTGAGGGAGGGAGACACAAGAGGGAAGAGATATGGGAACATATGTATATGAATAACTGATTCACTTTGTTATACAGCAGAAACTAACACACCATTGTAAAGCAATTATACTACAATAAAGATGTTAAACAAAACAAAACAAAACAAACACGTATCATCACTAAGGGCTTGGAATTCTAGAGACAGTCTCATTCAGAGGGAAATACAATATAAATTGTTTGGTGGTGGTGGTATTTATAACTGCCTCAAACTGCCCTAGAAGCCCACAAACGTTTCAGTATTAATTTTCAGCTCTTTTTGTAATTGCTTATATGTCTTTAAGATTCTACCTCACTTGGTAATAAGAATTAAGCCCTCAACCTTCTGAAAGCTGCCGGGCACGCCGTTCAGATGTAGGGCTTGATTAACACACACTCTCTCTCCAGGTGCGCTCTAACAAGTCAAGCATTTCCTGGAAACCCGCCCACAGATTGTGCGACTATTTTTAGTAGCTCACCTCCCGGTAAAGGCAGCTATTAGATATCCAGATATCCCTGCCCCTTTCAGGTGCAGTAAAATAGAACATAAAAGGGTGTAATTGAATGATTACAGCTAAGGACTGTAACCAGCGAGCCTAGGGTCTCTCTCCTTCTCCTGGGAGCTCTGGGAGTTGCCCAGAAGGGCCTTTCTCCTCCTCACTAACCTACACAAGGCAGGGGCCCCATGCCCTGCAGACGCGGTCTAACCTCACAAAAGGCACTGCTGGGCTTGTTTTCTGTTCACACACGTGGGGTGGAAAAGAAGGGAGAGCGAATTTACCTCTTTGGACAGCTTCCGTGTGCCAGATTCCGAGCATTCCTGTTATTATCCTAACAGTCCCGAGAGGTAGGTGGGTATCCTTATTCCCACTTTACCATGAGCAGAGCTTACCCATCAGCCGAGTTCGCTTACTGCCCAAGAACACGTGGCAAATGAGCTGCAAAGCCGGATTTAAACCCAACCCATGCTTTCTCTCTTTACTATTTGAGGGGAAACTGAAAAGCAGGCTCTAAAGCTAGGGTGGTCGGGTCATTTATTATCCAAACCAGAACAGGTGATGTAGGAAATATTTTCTCATAAAAAGAAAAGCCTCGTCGTCCAGGAGGAGGAACGGGAACGTGGAATTTACAGGGAAATATGTAGTTGAGTACAAGGAAGAGAGTGTTCCACACTTTGCGTTCAGAGCTATGATCACTTCCACCTCCCTCCACACTGTGGACTAGTTTGGACAGTGGTCACTGGAGCAGAGAGCTGCGATGGAAAATGAACTTTCAATGGCTGTTTACCTCATTAAGCAATGTTTCTTCTGCCTTTCCTCATGCTCTAAATGTTTTGAGCAAAGAGAATTTTTTAAAATTCAAGCTGAAAAAATTTGGCTTGCAAACCTTTGCAAGTTTATGAAGGGCAGAGACTATATATACATTTTGAATCCCTACAGCACCTAGCATAAAAATAGTTAACCAAGTATATGATGATTTCCCCGTCCACAGTGCAGGGAAAACATAGAGGATACCCAATAACTAGCCAACATTAGCAGTTAGCAGCAATTAAGGCATGGTGTGAAGTAAAGGGTTTAAGCCTCTGAAATCAGTCTGACTGTAGAACTCGCAGGCCTTCAGATCTCCAAGGAGAAGAAACAGCTACTTCGTTATGACTTCCTGGAATTAAACCATTTTAGAACCAAAGCTCTGTTGAACACTTTGCACATGGATTTTTCTTTTTTAAAAATACCAGTTCGTTGCAATTGTTTCACCCATACAGAAGGCACCCTTTTATTTAAGCCATGAACTATAACTGTAGTTCTGAAAGCAAGTGAAAATAATCTGCTAGTGGAAAATAATTCTCAGCAAAATGTATGTATGTTTTGTTTTGGCCTGAGCCCTTTTCAGGATCCTAAGCCTGTGCTTTGTATGAAATTAGGCAGCAGTTAACAGAAGCCTGTGCTTTTAAAGGACACATTTAGAGATGACAGAACCGGAAGGAATTAAGAAAATGTACCAGTCTGAGAAGTAGTTAGTACTAAGGGAAAATGGATATTCATTTCTTTTTTTTTTTTTTTTTTTTTTTTTTTTTGTGGTACGCGGGCCTCTCACTGTCGCGGCCTCTCCCGCCGCGGAGCACAGGCTCCGGACGCGCAGGCGCAGCGGCCACGGCTCACGGGCCCAGCCGCTCCGCGGCACGCGGGATCCCCCCGGACCGGAGCACGAACCCGCGTTCCCTGCATCGGCAGGCGGACTCCCAACCACTGCGCCACCAGGGGAAGCCCTGGATATTCATTTCTTAACCCTTGAGGGCATCAGTATTGTTGAGTCTAGATCAGTCAACGCGGGCTAGCTTATGCCACACTGCCCAAATACCCAAGAATCTCAATGCCTTGAACAGGAAAGCTTTACAGATTAGTTACATTGCCAGTTATGATTGGCTGGGCTTTGCTCTGCAGGGTCATAGTCCTCACTTCAGGCGGAGCAGCCTGTAACTGGAAACATACTAGTGACCACAGCAGAGGGGAAAAAAAAAAAGGGTGGTCAAGCACAAAATGACTCTCAAAGCTTTTGCGTGGAAGTGACCACATTGCTTGCTGTTGACTTTTGTAAATCACACGTCAAGCCTCTTTTCAACGGAGCAGGGAATGCATAACCCTTTCCCAGGGAGGGAAAGAAGGCCTTGGTAACCGGTGATACAGTCTATCACAGAGTCCAGTAAATAATTGATGCTTATAAAATAATCTGAGTAATGAAGAAAAAATTAAGCAAGTCCCCATGTATTTCATTCAGCAAATATTTATTAGATTCTTTAAATATTAGGCAGTGTACTGAGTACTATTTTATAAGGCAGATAGATGATAATATATATTTATCAAGCGTTTGCACTTAAAGGAATGCTTTATCTATCTGAGAAAAACATTTGTGTGAGTTAGCTCATTTCCCCAAGACAAAGCAAAGGTATAATACAGCCTGTTTAATTCTGTGTGGATGCATTGCAGATTACTATAAACTTAGTGGCTTATAAAAACTCAAGTTTATTATGTCACAGTTTCTGTGTAGTGTCTTCACATGTTGTGACTGGCGTCTCCACTCAGAGTCTCATCAGGCTGAAACAAGGTGTCAGCTGAGGTTCTCATCTGGCGCTTGGGGTCCTTGCTGGTTGTTGGCAGAAGCCGTTTCCTGTGGTTGTAGAGCTGAGGTCCTTGTTTTTCTGCTGGTCATTGGCCAGGAGCCCCTTTCAGTCCTGGGGGACACCCTCAGCTCCCTGCCCCATGTCCTCCACAGGCCGTTCACACATGTTTACTTTCTGCCAGGCCAGCTGAAGTGTGTATCTCTGACTTCCTCTGGTTCCACCAGCTGTAGAAAAGGCTCTGCTTTTAAAGTGCTTGTGTGATTCGGTCAGGCCCACACCGATAATCTCTCTATTTTAAGGAGAGCTGATTTGGGATGTAACTACATCTGTAGAAGCCCTTCAAGGGATTAACCCTTCCCGAGATGAGCATTTGATTGAATTATTGGGATAAGCTATGTGAACACCAGAATCCAGGCCCCTAGGGGGTCTCTCAGAATTCAGCCTAATACCTGGTCCCACTGCAGAGAAGCAGGGGTTAGTATGACTTGCATATGGCAGGACTGATGAGATGACACCTGTTCTAGTGTCCTATGGTTCTCCTGAGTAAGAACTGGATTTAAATTTATTATAGATTGGTATCTAATTGAGGGCATTCAGTGACTAGTAAAACCCTGGTGCTATACTTCTGAGGTGGTTTCTCTAAGAGTTACACTGAATGTGATCCCTTAAATGCTAAGAGAGTTACTGAAGTAGTCAGTCTGCCAGGAAACAGACTGGTCTCAAACTGGGTAATTGGGTAGAGTTGAATAAAGAGGCTTTCCTCCCTCCCTCCCTCCCTCCTTCCTTCTCTCCCTTCCAAGTTGTAGGCAGAGGTTAGGAATCCAACAAGGGATAGTGCAGTACCTCTCCCAGTCCAGAAGAGAGAAGGCGGAGGGGTGAGGCCAGGAACCTGGAGTGGGGAGGTGGGTGGAGAGGGACACCTGACTGAAACTGTGGCCTTTGGTAGGAAGATGCAACCAGTCCGTGGAAACTGAGCAGGGAAGTAGTGGGGGCAATAAATAACTTGACCTCGTTCTCCTCCCATCCTCTTATTTCTAGCCAAGAGGACAAAAGAGCTTGTTGGTCCAGTCCTCAGAGGTCAGCCTCCTGGGAGCAAGAACAGGGTGGAGAAAGGGGCAGATCTAGAGGGACGAATGAGAGATATGCAGCCCAGTTACCAAAGACGTATTTCCTGGCTGTGGTCAGGGTCATAGGCTCTGTTGTGACTTGCAGATGTTCTTCATCTGTGCCTCATAGAATGTTTTGACGAGCTTGATTATAACTTGCATCCCAGTAAGCTCAATCATTAATATGTATGGCTCTGTTTTCTGCTATTTTGAACTTATGGAGTGCAAAGGCCATGTCTTATACATCTTTATACCTATAGTACCTATGTGCTTGGCCCATAGCAGGTGATTAACAAACGTTTGTGGAGTTATAAATATATGAAGCCGATGGCAAACTATTATTGAAGTCCCATAAATCAATTTGGTATTAGGGGCCTAAACAAATGTACACTGTTCTAATTGCTCTCTAAGATGTTCTATTCCATGTGAGCTGAGAGAATAGGAAGATTCACTTACCATTGCTGCAACAAGTCTTACCCTATGACAAGTTGATGTTCCACTTCCATTTTCTATTTAAAGGTCATCAATTTCCGGGTATCCTACATACTCCATTCAATGAGCATTAAAATCTGTCAACACAGAAGGACGAGCAAATGTAGGGTAAATGAGACAGCTCAGAGCTACTTGTAATCAAATTGCAGTTGGCTGTTCATCTATTGATGACCTCGGGATGAGAAAATTGGATGCCCTGCCTTCCTGCCGTTGTCACATGTGGTTCTGGTTTCCAACAGGGATGGGAGTGTGCTTAGTCTATGGAAAAACTGTTTTCTCCTATTTTACTTTTTAACATTTTCAAAGCACTAGGTAAGGATAAATGTGGTCAGCTTGATTTATGATCCTTGTTTTGATTCATATAGAATCACATGCTACAGAATCTCAGGGACTGACAGTCTAGGGAAAAATGTAAATGTCATAATTTTGTTAATTGTTTTAGCATGTGTTTCTTCCACATGTCTGAAAGCAACTGTAAGTGAGGGTTGTGGTTCCTGGAGCACAGCCAAAAATACAATGTGACTAACAACTGAGGAAAGTATCATGGGTTGTCATGTGGTATTGGATCTTTTATCTTTTTTTTCTTTCACCTCTGCCAAAGTGAGTATTTTCCAGTATTTAAGTGTGTTACTGGAGTATGAAAAGAAGAATGATACAAAATGAACCCTTGGATTGGTGTTTTTTATCAGATAAAAAATAACATATAAAACTCACTTTTAAATTCTGTGGCTATCCATTCCATCCTGGAGTTTCCTATTTCAAAAACTGGTTTTGTGGGAAAAAAAAAAAAAACTTAGCTCTCTCAATTCTTTAAACATTTAAATGATGATAACGGTCTTTCTCAAGGAAACAAATATCAGGAAATTCAAATACTGGTATGAAGCCATAAACTCCCCTCACCTTGTTGCTCCAAAGCATAATAACTCTATTGAGAATGCCTGAAACCAGTGGGTGATCTCACCCTGAAGCTTCATATACAATTTCTTATTTTTATGACAGGCATTTCACAATTTCAAGGCAAGGTTGAAAAACAGTCGATTTCCCCCATTAAGCAAGTGATCAGGTTGCTGCAGGAATAAAGCAAAAGGCTGAGTTCACATGCTTGGCCAGGAGCTCTCTTGCAAGCTTCCTGGTTTGGGATGGACTGCAAATGCTATTAGTATATTTCCTGATATTTCAGTCTTCTGCGAATTGCACAGTAACTAGATCTTTGAACAGTGAGCATCTGGTAGCCAGAATCCCACAAAGGCTTTCCCGTATTTTTCAGAACTGTCTGCTCATTTTGAGGCTCTTCTCTCATTGTTTTATACTATTCCTTCTGTTTCTCTCCCCACGTGCCTGGAATTAACAAATCTTTGTGTCACGTTTAAAACTGACTGTATGTAGGTGACTAAACCAGTCCTTTGTGGGTCCAGCAGGTCATAGGAAGCTGCTGCTGATGTATATAGCCTACTCATTTTCCCGACACGCTCACACCCCCTCCTCTATCCAAGACGACTAGCCCCATAGCTGCTGCGAGCTGCAGGAGCAAATGGCAAGTCTATCCTGCCAGTGGCTGGAGGAAAGATTCCAAAGTGTCCTTGGGAGTGATGTCAGCTAGAAAATCAAACTGCAGAGAGCAGAGGAAGAAAGGACAGCTAGGACAGGAGCTCTAGCTTCTTCAGGGAACTGGGTAAGGGCTTTGAAGGGCCTGAAATGTCATGTAAATATCTGCCAAATGATCCCATGTACATTTTTTTTTTTTTTCCCCTGAAAAGCATCTAAAACTTACATTGTAGGTTCAAAGGGTTTGGGCAACAAAAAATTTTAAGAGGGATTATTGTCAAGAAACTATGTTTAGTTAACATTAAATTTTACAAATCAAGAGGGAAGGAAGATTGAAGGGCAGTAAGAAATAATAAAAGTAGGATACATAAGGAGAAAATACAGACAATAGAGAGAATAGCCCTTATACTCTCCTTGTCAGTTACTTAAGACTTGGCCTTGTGAGATGGCATGTGAGGGTGCCATTTATACAGCTAACACACATCTGTTTTAGAGATGAGAAACTGAAGGCATAGAGAGGTAAACATGCAAGGTCAGTATGCAAGGTCAGTCACTTTGCTAGTAAATATCAACAATCAGCTTTGAGAGCTGCTCTTAAACACTAGTTTAAACCAATAGGCTTTCTCTTTTCTTTCTTGATATGTATTATACATTTTTTAAAATGTAATCTGAAGAATAAAGTTACATACCAAACTGTTTTTCTGGGTGTTGCAATGATGGGTGATTTAAAATTTTATTCTTACCTGCATTTTCTATGTATTTATAATAAGTATGTCTTAATGATATAAAAATAATAATTTAAAATTATTTTCTTATTTCGAATAAAGTTCAGATTGTTATATCCCTCATGAGCAACCCCATATCTACTGAACAAAGGGCATCAAGGAAAGAGTATGAGCAAGAAGCTTGGAAGAGTTTGGTATTAATTAATAATGACCACTGTCATTTTAGTGAAATGTGACTTGCTCATAGTAACTCGCGAGGTGCTTGATGAAATCGGTGAATAAAACACAATCCTAACAAAGAGTCATTTTAATGTAGATTTACAATATTCAACTAAATAAATACCTTTTATTCTTCTAACACATACACAGATGCCCCATGACCATGTGTTCTGGTTGTGTCTCCATAGACACAAAGAAATGGGGGCCTGGGCTACTTATGTGGTAGTTGCTGCTTTGAAAAATTTCCAGGTAAAACTCATTTTGGTAGAGATCTTCAGGAGCTGAGTCATCCATTGCTTATTTGCTAGAACAGACTAAAGACTAAAGACAGTTGGTTGAGGAAAATCCTCATTTTTCTATCAGTTATCTTTTTAGTGGAGGCAGTTGAACAGTTCTCCTTTGAGGCAGGGGTCCTGGTTAGGCTTCTTGATTTCCACACAAGGATCTGAAACTAAATAATTGCCCCTTCTCCAAATTCTAAAGTTTAGGATGCACCTTCAGCCAATCCACTCAGGACATGGGCCTCAGACCCTCCCTTTAGACTCGACACTCTCCCTCCAGACTCTGCACTCTCCACAGAGCATGAAATTGGGTTGCCTCCAGCCCCTTTCTCCAAAGCCTTGCTGAGGAAGTGACCCTTTGGAGGGTTGTTGGAAGGTGATTCCCAGGGTCCTCAGAGATCCATGCATGCATCAGCCCGCATCCCTGAAAAGCTGTTTTCATTTCATTTTCATTTTCAGTCTGTACCACTCAGACCACGTTATCTTGACCCCATTCAGAATCATTATTCTCCAGGCTTTCAAGTTTTTATCAAAGGGCACAGTGAAAAACTACTTGCCATCTGACTGTGTTTCTGGGTGTCATCTACTGCTTCGGCCAGAATACACGTGCAAAATCTTACCTGAAAAATTGTTCAGAATTAGCACTAGGCATTTTTTTTCCTTGGAGGAAGTGATTTGTTTCTTTCTCTCTAATGGTAAGAATATTTGTGGAGGGGAAGGATGAGGTTGAGTGTCTCTGGGAGAAGCCAAGATGGCTTTCTACTGAAATTCTCACTGAGTTGTCAGTGTTCGAGATTTGATCAGACCCAGTGAGGTCAATTTACTCTGCTCAAACTTCTAAGAGTCAGATTCCTAGTGTGGAATGCCATTGCCTTCCACATGAGGTCTGCTTTTCCTGCCATCTTTAAGTTTGCTGAAGAAACATAAGAAGCAGAACCAAGAGAGATGGACAATTTCAAGAGAAATTTCTTCCAGGGCTTAGGGCCGGGTGCATTATCCTGGTCAAAAAAACATTCATTTCTGGGCTTCCCTGGTGGCGCAGTGGTTGAGAGTCCGCCTGCCGATGCAGGAGACACGGGTTCGTGCCCTGGTCCGGGAGGATCCCACATGCCGCGGAGCGGCTGAGCCCGTGGGCCATGGCCGCTGGGCCTGCGCGTCCGGAGCCTGTGCTCCGCGGCGGGAGAGGCCGCAGCAGTGAGAGGCCCGCATACCGCAAAAAAAAACAAAAAAAACAAAAAACATTCATTTCTTTGTAGTTCAAGGACAGAGTTTTCTCTTTCCAGGGTGGTGCTGGATAAAACTGTGCCAGCTTCTGTGGCTTTAGCTTTTTCTTAAGTTGGTATGGGAGGAACATCTCCTTTCAAGGCATATAGTGGTTTTCCCAGATGAACAAAACATATATCGTTAGATATGTAAAATTTATATAACTGTATCTCTCTGGCAGAGATCTGGCAGATCACACTGATTGTTATGAATTTTACTAACTCTCAGAGGGCAAACTTCTTTCAAAATTGGGGTGTTGAGAAGTGTACATCAATATTTTCTTTATTACTATCAAAAAGATTATGTAACTCATTTTATTTCTCATTGCTTCCACTGCAAAAACAAAAACACAAACAAAAACCTACAAGGAATTAAGGTTAGATCATGGAAATATATAAGCCCTTAGAGCTCCCACATTTGTGATAATTTGTCCAAGTTTGGCCTTAAATATCTATTCTTAGTTATATTTCCTTTCATCTTTTTATTGCTTTTATTTTTGTAATTCTATTCAAATTGTCTGTGGACAGAGGTGAGGCAAAGAACAGACAAACAAATGAACAAACCAGCTGTTTTCCCTGCCCCTCTGTTTAGTATGTGGCAGTTTTCTATGTTCTGTTGGGTAAAACCAGAAATCCTCACTTGTACAAATTTTCCATTGTTGAAATGAAAAATACCATAAACTTTATAGTAAAATATAATTTAAATGTAAAGAAAATTATTAGAAGTCAAATTCTGCTCTTTAGAATAGTCAGTAAATGGAATAATCTGGTAACTATTTTGTTTATCTTTAATTTAGGCATAAATCATATGCAAGTACTATAAATAAATACAGGGTATATATAACATATGTATGTATGAGTAGGTATATAATAGAAGTAGGTTTCATAGTAAGATCTGTTCAGAGTTTTTGCAGTTGCTCCAGGTAATCTAATATCATTGGAGAGAGCTGGGAGGGAACTAATCCTCTGAACTTTTACATTCTTGTTTCAATTCTAGATAACGAGAGGCTGAAAATGTTATGCACAGAGGCATACCATGTGCTATGTTTTGCACAAAGTAAGCAAATAAAGAGTAACTGTGTGTGTCTACAGAGATAGAAATCTTGTACCCCCTGTTTTGTTGCTAATTGGACATGAAAGAAGATGGCTTTCAAATAAATGTCAAGTTCTTCTTGCTGCTTTCATCTTCCTCAGTCTCAAGTTTCTGACTGTCTCTAGGAGATTCTTGAAGGCATTAGGAGTAGATAATTCATCACATCCTTTTCCCAGTATGAATCTGTGAAACAGCAATGGGGCTGGTGAGCTAATACAGTTAATAGAAACGCCACCACGCATTTTATCTCATTTTTTCCCCTACCACAGGAAACTGGGAAGGGAATCTTATTCCAACAGTGAAGAACAAAGGCAGTTTATGGGGGGAGGGGGGATTTCATATATCACCCTCCACAATGTTTTTTTGTTTTTTTCCTAGAAGACTGTAATTAAGACACAAAAATGCACAATGGGTATAGTGAGTGAGCAAGTTTGTGTCGTTAATTATATATTTCAATACAGTGTAATTTTAGAAATAGTTTTGTGAATGCTATAAATAAATTATAACTGGAAAAATTACATCAAGGATGAAAAGAACTTTGAAAATAAATATTGGTATGATCAGCTACATGAAAAAGGAATGGATCCAATTAAACCATGATGGCAGAAGGTCTCATCTTGATGTCCTATTCTTTTTTTTAATTGAAGTATAGTTAATTTATAACGTGTTAATTTCAAGTGTACAGCAAATGATTCAGTTATGCATATCTATACATACATATATTCTTTTTCAGATTCTTTTCTCTTATAGGTTATTATAAGCTATATAGTTCCCTGTGCTATACAGTAGGTCCTTGTTGTTAACCTATTTTGTGTATAGTAGTGTGTATCTATTAATCCCAAACTCCTAATTTATCTCTCCTTCCTCCCCCTATCCGATCCCCTTTGGTAAACATAAGTTGGTTTTCTATGTCTTTGAGTCTATTTCTGTTTTTAAAATAAGTTCATTTGTATCATTTTTTTTTTAGATTCCACATATAAGTGACATCATATGATATTTGTCTTTCTCTGTCTGACTTCACCTAATATACTTCACTTCATATTATAATCCCTAGGTCCATCCCTGTTGCTGCAAATGGTATTATTTCATTCTTTTTTTTTTTTTTTTTTTTTTTTTTTTTTGCGGTACGTGGGCCTCTCCCGTTGCGGAGTCCGTACGCGCAGGCTCAGCAGCCATGACTCACGGGCCCAGCCGCTCCGCGGCATGTGGGATCTTCCCGGACCGGGTCACGAACCCGCGTCCCCTGCATCGGCAGGCGGACTCTCAACCACTGCGCCACCAGGGAAGCCCTATTGCATTCTTTTTTATGGCTAATATTTGGGGCCCATTCATGTCCTTTGTGCTTTCCCCACTGACAGAGTACATACTTTTTACATTTGACCAACAAGGGAAGCCTTTTGGAGGAAAAGAGTGACAGAATGCTGAGGACATTGGTAGAAGAGGGTTACGTGTGGACAGCATGATCAAAGTTGACCATCTCTAAAATCAGATAGATGTAAGTTCATATTCCAGACAAGACTTTTTTAAAGTGATATTTCTTTTCCTTAACTAAGCTTTAGACTTTTTAAACACCAGAAAGAAGTATTTCTTTCTTCTGAGTAATTGACCAACTACTCCCAACTGATTCAGCATGCAGAATGTGCTTGATGTTTACTTTATCTGTTGCAGGAAAGCTTCCCTGGAATGCTAGCCCCTTAACTGAAACTATTCAGGAAAATATCACTAATCAAAGGAACTCAAGAAATCATTACCCAACTGTCATCATCCATGCGTTAAGGAGTCTATTAGCATTTGCTAAGGCATCTGTCTTTTCAGATTTAACGCAAGCCACTCTGGTACTGGAAAAAATCGAAAACACCTGGATAACCAAGAGGGCATGGACAAGTATAAGTACCTATCTCCTTGGGACAGAGCCACTTGTATGTTACTTTAGGTACCCGTAATAACATAACTAATAATTAACATTAATTACAAAGGTAAGAGGACTCTTTCTGAGGCAATCAGTGCCTGAAGAGGAATCTGTTGAGTTTCCCCAAACTGATAGTCTGTGGTCATCACCACTTAAGAGAAATCAAGAGTTCACTAAGGACTCAAACTAACCCCTATATTGACCCAGGGATCAGGCTGTGACAAAAAGGATATTTTCGTCTAAAAAAAAAAGCATTGAAGGATAATTTTGTTTTTCTTTCAGTTGATAACATTGAATGTTTAATATGTTCAAAGTACTATGTTAGACCATCAGGGTGTTGGAGAGTTCTGTGAAACTCAATTCTTTTTCTCAAGCAACTTAACTGGTAGATGTGAGAGCCCTAAATAACTTTAATTCCAGGTAAAGTGAAAGTAAGCGCTACTGACTGGTTAGATGTTCAAAGAGGAGGATGATCTCTTGGATTACTCTTGTGAGCTTGGGGAACCTTGAAGAAGAAGAGGTATTTGAACCAGGCCTTGAAAGATTAAAATTAGGAAGGAGGCATAGAAGAGGGAGTAAAAAAGTGAGCTTGTTCTCAGATGGCAGGACCAGTGTAAACAAAGGCACAGGGGATGAGGAAATTTGGGGTGTGATTAAGAAATGATGAGGTTAGTTTTCTTAAACAGGAGGTTTATAAGGTGGGACTGAAAAAGAGAGCTAAAGAAGTAGATTGTTTCGAGAGCATAGGGAACCTTGGATGTTAGACAGATGAGTTTGTTCTTTAACTTAATAAGGAATTATCTGTAATAGGGAAACATTGAGGGGTTTTTAATTGTGAAAAGATGTGATAGCAACCGGTGTTGTAGTATTTATAATTTGAGGGAAGCTTATGTCAGTGTTCATCAACATTTTCTTCATTATTGCCCCTCTAAGGAGACTTTGTAGACATCTGCCTGATATTCCACAGGCTTAACGTACAGTCATGTTCATTGAGAGCTGATCTATTGCATCTTGTTTCCATCAATGGCCAGAATATTCTCTTTTCTTATCTTCTTTAATTTCCTTTAGTGTGTTTGAGCCTTGAGTAGCTGTTGAGATAAAGCAATCTAACATCATTAGGTACTTGGTGAGTATCATAGGAGTAAAATTGCAAAAATGTGACTTCCCTAGTTTTGAACCCGATGAAGAGCTGTGTAATGTTGGAGTCAGACTTTGTTGTTTAAAGAAGTTACCATTGTTATAAAAACATCATAGCAAACATCAGGTTGCAAGCATATTTACATCATTCTTACTGAAGAAAATAAACATTTATTGCCGACTGTGAAAGGGCAGATTTGATGACTGATGGAAAAATCACACTGCTTTGTCAGTTCACATAAATAATAATTCATCAAAGAAACATGTGTTGATGAGTGCAGTCTGGTTTGAATTTAGACCACAGTGCATTCTTGGGAAACAGCTGAAGTACCTGAACCTCCCTTGAAAAGTCTCCAGCGCATTATCCAAGGATATAAACAATCCTTCCTAAGTCATGTAATGAATCTTATCAAAAATGCTCAGGGATGACTAAGGTTGCCTGTATTTACCTGAAGAAAAACATATCTGGGTGCCCATGAATGTCTGATGAGTACTTAAGAAATATGATCTGAGTTCACTTTTGCAATAGATGCTCAACAAATTGGTTTGGGATCAGATGAGTGTTTACCAGACACTAAGAAAAATGCAAAGGATTGGCTGCTCAACCTTCTCTGATAATCATTGTTCAGTGAGAAAGGATAGAATGTGATATTTTCTCTGGTAAGCATTCTACTCTTGGGCCACCCCAGTCCAGAGACCCTCTCTGCTGTTGATGAACTGATGGGATTCAGCAAGCTGCTGTGTGAATCTGGCGGCCAGGTGTCTTGGTGTGGTTGAGACAGGAGCTAACAGATTTGACATGTGGGAATATTACTCCCAGATGCTCCCCAAAGGGAAAGAACAACTTTCTTTCAGTGACCTGTCCTTTCAAGATGAGTCCTATGGAATAGGTACTGTAATTAATTAGCTCGGTGAGAGGAAGCAATGCATCATAGGTGCCGTTCTGCCAGAAAAAAATAAGCATTTCCAGTGGGTTCTGCCCGATTTCTTAGTAAAATCCAGTGGTCTGTGTCTGGAGGTCATCCAAGGCAAATCAAAGAACGAAATCTTCAGATGTTGAGGAGATAAGGAAGACAGAACACGCTAAGGGTGTGTGGTGTTGATTTTAAACTGAAGAGACCAGTTAACCAGGCGAAACCACGTCACAGATAGTTATGGCCCTTGCTGCCAAAGTCTGTGAAGAAAAATACAACCAGAAGTTGATGTCCACAATGCCAGCGCTCTGATGTCCAGAGCCTCATAGCCTGTCAGGTCTCAAATACTACCGTATCACTTGGAAACGAATATCTGTCTGACAATATTTTTACGTTTATGTGTTTAAGAGACTTTGGTACGCACTATGAGTTGCATTAAGAAAGCTTTTTCAATCTGTCATTCAGCAGATTTCTCAGCTTTCTTCCCATCTTCCAAACTCTAGAATGCAGTGCGTATCTTCATGACGGCTTTCGTGATTCTAGATTATACATCCTAAAAGTGAAACACTCTCTATGCAGAACTGCATTCATAATATCTGAATCCATGTTGGCAATGGAACGATTTAGGCAAAGTAGTACAGATATTGGGCAGGCACAGGTGTTGCTGCCCAGGTTTCAGGGGAATGAGCTCAAGCTGTGACTCTCTGGTCCTCTGTCTCTGTCCTGTACCCAGTGTCTAGTAGGTAAGTTTGATTGCTCTCTTCTTATGACAAACGTATTTTGTTCGTTCATTCTATTATATGAAATTATTGTTGTTCAGCTTACAAAAATTAAACAGATTTCTGTGTTTCTATTTCCCATGGTTGTATTTTAGCCTTCTATATCATCTCTTACTACTCTGAAGAGCAGTAGAGGAAAGAAGTTACTCTGGTGTGTGAAAAATATTTTCTATTGCAGGTTCTGGTTAAGGTTGTCTGGGACGATTCTGATAATATTTCAAACACTCCAAACTCTCCATGTCAGGTTACATAAACCTGCCTTTTTATTAGAACTTAAAAGAGAAAAAAGAAAAAGCCATGTGTTTAACTCCTGGGATTTAAAAATCCTGTAGTCAGCTGAACCCAAGCTGTATTACTTTTGCAAGGTTCTATATTAAAATTTTTGTTGGTTTATAAAAAGAGAATCAAAAAGACATTTACAGTTTTCTTTTAGAAATGAAATGTGATGGATTAACTGCCCTTAGCACTTCTGTGTTATATTAATTCTATATTATTTATTAATTTCCCTTCTTTAATTTTGCTTTAAAGCTTGTGTCAGTGGTCGGTTTATTGTCTTTCAGCTTCAAATCCACCCTTCCCTGCCCTGCTTGGTGAAAATGAACTGGACCCTGTAAACATTTTTCCTTTGCCGCAGGCACGATGCTAGGCTTTGCCAATAGAGGGCAGTAGAGGGATACTGCAAGAAAGATGGCAGTGTCAGGCTGATACTTCCCTTGTGGTTCCAGTCCTCCATTTGTTATTCAGTGTAGAAGTCCAGAAGTTCCAGCTACATTCCCAGGACACACTTTCATCAGCTAGGGGCTGTTTCTGAGCACCTCTGGTGGGCCACGTCTGTGGTAGCTTTAGTTGAACTCTCAGACCACGCCCTCTTTGAAGAGATCTGAATCTCAGCTTTGGGTCCCTTTATTATCCACTCTCCCTCAGCCAGGAGGTAGTCGCTGCTCTTTTGCACATGGGATTTCTGGACTGCTTAGAGTTCTCTTTTAGTCCTTTTAGTGGTTAACCTGCTTTTATGAATTAATAATTACTTATATTACTTTTTTTCTATTCAAAGTACTGATCTGATATCTGTCTCCGGATAGGACCCTGACTGATATACAAGTTGTTTATAAGTATTCTTAACGTAAGCATGCCTAACCCACCTAAATAGTTTTAAAATTCCGCTTCTGCATTTGTAATTGTTTTTACTCCCTTCAGAGCTTCATACAATGCTCTGTACATTGTATGTACATGTTTAATACATTTATTAAACACTTCTTTTATTTTTCTTCTGTACGTGGGCCTTTCACTGCTGTGGCCTCTCCCGTTGCGGGGCACAGGCTCCGGACGCGCAGGCTCAGCGGCCGTGGCTCACGGGCCCAGCAGCTCCGCGGCACGTGGGACCTTCCCGGACCGGGGCACGAACCCGTGTCCCCTGCCTCGGCAGGCGGACTCTCAACCACTGCGCCCCCAGGGAAGCCCTATTAAACACTTCTGACCAACGATGATGAATAAGACATGGGCATCAAAAATCTCATTGTCTAGTAGGAGAGAGAGACATGCAAACAAGTAACGTGTCCGGTTAGAATGTGATAGATACGTTATAGAATGTATGTGGTCCTCTGGCACCCCGTGTGGGGTGAGGCTGGGGGCAGGGATGGAGGGGACTTCACAGAGCAGTCGTCAATGAACTGAGTTTTCAAGGTTGAAAAGAAGGATGATCCCCACAGATTAGGGAGGAAAGGGCAATGCAGACGGAGGGAAGAAGTGAAATTTTAGGAATATGTGAAGCAAAACAAGACAAAGTTGAGGAATGTCAAGTAGTTCACTGTGGTGACCTCAGCGATGTGTGTGTGTCTGTGGGGCTGTCTGGTGAATGGGGGAGGGGAGCAGCACTGAGGATGGTGGAGAATGAGGCTAAAGGACTAGATATGGGAACATATGTATATGTATAACTGATTCACTTTGTTGCAGAAACTAACACACCATTGTAAAGCAATTATACTCCAATAAAGATGTTAAAAAAAAAAGAAAAAAAGGGATGAAAGCTACCTGTTGAGAATTATAAGCCATCTCACTAGCTCCAGGCAATTTACCTCTAAACTGTCATGTGAGGGGAAAATATATTTTACTTTTATTGAAAAAAAAAAAAAAAAGAAAAGGACCACGTAGCTCCAGGACAGACTGGACTGTGTAGGTCACGCTAATGAGTTTGGATTTTATCACGGACAACTACAAAGTCAAAGAACTCCAAGGATAGAAAGAATATAGAGAAAAAGTGAACCATTAGTTTTATGCATCAAGTGTATTTAATCCTTCCTTCACTATGTGGAATGCACTTCTGAAGGATTCAAAGAAATTCAAATCCTTAGCCTCGCCTTGGAGTTAAAAGAGGGAGATTTAAGTATTAGGAAGTAACAAGAAGCACTAAATCGACAGCTAAAGACCAAAGTGTGCCCTGAGGTTTAAGGCAGGAGAGACTGGGGTAGTTAAGAAGAAGTAGAACTCTGGTAGGGCCCTCGGATTCTTAAATTTCTTCCTCTGTGTGCATTGTCCTTTCCTCCCCATTTATGGGGACCATTCCTGTCATCTTTGAAAAAAACTCAGCTCAGTGAAGTCTCTTCGATTCCCATTCCAACCCTACCCGACGTGGGGTGCCACCACTGTTTCATGTTCCTTCTTCTATAGTGGTATCTATCACACTCTAATAATAAAAGGTAACTTGTTTGTATGTAGGTAGAGGGACTGCATTTTAGGGAAAGAGCAACCTTTCAGAAAAGGGAAAAAAACCACAGAATATGTTTGGCAGCAGGAAGGAAGCTCAGCTGAAGGGCAGTGATGAGGGAGAAGGTTGAAAATGTTGATCAGTGCTTCTGGAATGACAAACTTGTGGCATTGCGCTTCTACTCACCACTTCCACACCATGCCACCTATCGTGTTCCTGCTGGGCTCAGGGACAGCTCCAGCTTCTTTCCTGTGTGCTTAGTGAGGCACTTTGAATTGAGAATTTAGTCTTTAGGATACCATGACAAAGTTGTGACTGGTGGATTGCTGATTATAAAGACTTTTCTGCCGATGTTTTTAGAGGTAATGAATGGACGATCCCAAAGATGGAAAACAGAAGCTGTTGAAATGTGCTTGTATATGTAAATTATATTTCAGGTGTTAAGAAGCTAAATGTTTCAGCTATTAGTTGGAAAGATACAAGGAGTGTTTGTATGAAATTTACACTGATGCTATCTCCAAAAGAAACAAAGCTGTAGCACACCAAATGTCATAAATCAGAATGTCATGCTGAAAAAAACGTTGTTCCATTTCTCCCTAGGATATGGTTGACCTCAGAATAGGAATTCAGAAATCTCTCTGCCTGCCTCTTTGCCACTAAGAAAACAGACCCTGGTTCCCCAAACTCCTGATTAAGAAAGAAGCTGGAAGAACATGCAGAAGCATTTTGAGACTGTGAGTACTCCTGCCAAAACCCAGTGGGAGAGCCTCTGGAGAAATGGAGGTCATAGAAGTTTAAAAGTTTGATTATTTTAAAAAGTTTTTACTACCTTCCTAGTAAACAGTACCTTAATTCTTCATTCTTACTAGCAAATTGTCATTTAGCACCCAATAATTCTCTTACTAAAGCCCAGAGGATTATTATTTTCAGGGATGGGTGAATTTAATCGCCTTGCTCTCTCCCACAACTTTGCAGAAGTATCTTGGGAGACAAAGTTCTTTTCATTCCCTACCCCCAACCTCCCAACAGCCCCTTTTCCTGTGAAGCATGAAACCTGGAATACTGAGACTAAGATGTATGAGAGGAGAAAAATGTGTCAGGGCAAAGTGATCGTTTGGTTCTGTGTAGGACTCACTAATTCTCTGACCTTGGAAAGTTATTTAACCTCTTTGTCTTGTCTTTTTAATTAGTAAATGTGGATACTAACAATTTTCTCTGACTCTTTATAAGACTTTTATCCAGACAAAGTGAAATAATAGATATTGAGGGTCATTTTGAAAAATTACAGTGCAGAAACATAAGACATCCTTCTGTTACCCTAATTACATGATAAATTTCTCATGATTAAGAAATTTAGATGGTGGTGTTGAGAAAGATTTGCCTGGTGTAATGAGATGGGGCTTCACAATATGTGCAGTGGCTTGTATGTTTTAGTTCTCTTTGTGCATGTACAGTGACTTATCAGCCATTGAGCTCTTGCACGGCTGCATCTGCATCTTCACTCATTCATTCATTCAACAATTATATATTGAGTGCTTATTATGCACAAGGAATTGTTCTAGGTGCTGGAGATACTGCCTAAAGAAAAATCCAATGTGCCTGCCCTCATGTAGCTTATATCCTAATTAGAGGAGACATAAAATAAACAAATTCACAGTATGGCAGATGGTGTTAAGTGCTATGAAGAAGAATAACGCAGGAAAGGAGCATGTGAGGGGTTGGGGGACCATGGCCAACTAACCAAATCTTGTCCATGGCCTGGTTTTATAAATACCGCCACGACCGTTCATTTGTATTTTGTCTACTGCTGCCTTGACTTAAGTAGTTGAGATGGAGACCATTTTTTTTTCACCACAAAGCATAAAATACTACCCTTTGGCCTTGTGCAGAAAATGTTTGAAGCTCCTGACGTAGGCCTGGAGACACAGATAGAGGCAAACTTCTTAAAAACTAAACCTACCTTAACCAAACCTATTGTAACAGGCTACGGAGGAACTACTCACCTGCCCGACACTTGGTTTTAGCCAATGCTGTGAACAACATTTTTTAAAGTCAAATCTTCTGGACAAAGTTACTGATAAAATTTGAAATATTGACTCTTTAGGGTCTTACCTTTTCTAATTTCCCAGGCCAAAATTTTGGTGCTAGCCAGTGGATGGCCAAAGAACAAAATGTTGCTAGAAAAAAGAGGGAGTGGGAAGTCGTTGAAAAATATCACATAGAAGCATAAATTTCTATTTAGTTGTTAAATTTTAATAACTATGTCTGTATTCCAATAATGATGTTTTTATTATTTAATTAAAGTTAATGCTATTTGTTGGTATTGGTTTGGGAGCTGGCAGTGTCAGGTGGTATATCTTTAAGGGGGAATAGGGTTAAGTGGGTTGCAACTTGCTTCCAGGTAATTTGGTGATGGGGGGATGTGGATAACATCTAGTTGGTTACGTCAACTAGAGTGAAAACAAAACATAAAGGTAAATTGTCAACCGTAAAAGATATTTCCATTCTTTAAGCATGCTCCTGTGGCTAAGGCTAAAATGGATCCATTTGAGATCTTCTTTAAATAGAAATTCTTAGTAATATTTAAGTAGCAGGTTCAGTAGATATTAATGTATGTCATGACTTCATATTATTTTTAATGGCTGTATATATAGTAAGGCTTTTTTTAATGAGAAAGAAAAGGGTCTAATATTGAATTAATAGTGATTTTATACACTTGCATACATTTTCTTTATTTAGGAATATTTTGTATGTTAAATATCAACCTGTTGTCTTACTCTTGAAATTAGTAAAAGTCAGAAATGGATTTATAAAAGGTGCCCTCAGTTTGAATCCTGGGTTCTCTTTTGACATGTTAGCATTTTCAAGATTCTTTTTTCTCGTACACACCTACAACCCATATACGACATTCCGCTTGACCCAAATTCAAAACCCGGTCCTTTCAAAAGATTCAGGGAAGGTTGGTTTTTTTATCTGCACTTGATATAAGGTCTACTTCACTTAAATAGTAATTGCTCCTGTGAAGCAACCAATTCTAGGTAATTCTAGTTACTGCTCTTGTATGAAGAACAAAGACACACAAAAACACACAAAGACACAATCTGGGTGAAGTTACCTGGTTCGAGGACTTTTCTTTATCACACCCAAAGGGGTATTGTTGTTTGTTCCCTTTTATTTTTCCTCTAAACATTGTAAAGACTAAAAAGGCTTAGGGAGAAAAGGAAGAAGGTGGTACTAACATTATTGAATTCATATGTTGTGTTAGGCATCATGTCAAGTTCTTTACATGAATTATTTTGAGTTATAAAAATTTTATGAGTTAGGTATTATGTTTTCCCCCTAACCTTCAATTTAAAGATGAAGAAAATGTGGTTTGGAAAAGTTAAGACATTTGTCTAAAGTCCCAGGGCTAACACATCTTAGAGCTGGGATTCAGCTCATTTTCCCTACTGTAGCAGGTGACCTTTGACCTTGGCAAGACTGAGTCTCCCAGAGTGGAGCACGCTACACCCTTTACTCGCTAACCCTTTACTAAGAGTTAACTTAAGCAAACTTAAGTAGACACGTCCAGTGTGAGCTGCAGCTGGCTTGTACCAGCTCACAAGAGCTGATTGTTGAATTTTCAACTGCTGGTTGTTACACCTAGACATTTATAAACATTAAATTCCATAAACTTAAAATCTAATAAATTATTTTTAAAAAGGTAAAAATAAGGTAATAAAAGTTATTTAAAAGGTATATATAAAAAAACTCAAAACATCACCTTGAAATTATTATTCTACAGTTTACCATTATCTGTGCACTTGAGGTTACTTGTGCCTATTGTGTCTATACGGCAGAAATACTGTATGATTATGTGCTGCTGCACTGTCTTCTCAACTCCACATTCAATGACCTCACATTAGTAGCTTGACAGTGGCCATGGTAGGAACGTTTAGACCATGGAAATAAGTAAACGCTACAAATCTGCACCCTCAACCCCAGGAAAGCCATTGGTTAACATTTATCAGCATACTACTGTGTACAGCTCTTACAATTAATATACGAACTTGAATTCTTTTATGCTTTCCTTTTTTAAAAAACTCATGAGCATTCACTGTGTGTCAGATATTGCACTACACACTTCTGCCATCCTTATTTCACTCTTATAGCTATTTCATTTATAGCTATAAGGTAGCTATCATTACTCCCATTTTGTAGACAAAAAACTGAGGTTTAAAGTAAAGTAACATTCCCAAGGTCACACAGCTAGTCAAGCAGTGGAGCACAAGCTTGATTGTATGTTTTGTGAATCTACATTTCACAGCACGGCAGCTGCAGTGGCATATTGTGGGGATAGTCCAGGACACGGTTGTAGTCAAGGAAAAGCATTTTGTTAGAGCCATACTTTTTCTTTCAATTTTACTACTACTATATTCATTTGAATGAATAATCAGCACATCCATTGGAATGCAACATGACAGTCTGTAATGTTGAATAGAAAAGTGAAGACTAGACTAGAGGATAAGAGGAGCTGAAAGGGAAAAGCATAAAACATGTGGCAATCCAGACTAGCTGTCTCATACCAAAGAAAAAAGCTTGTAATGTCCTTGCCCTACAAACTGGGCAACACAACACAGTCACCCCATTCTGAAAATACAGTGTTCCAAACGATAACTTTATTAAGGACAAAAGAGCTGATAGCACCTATTCTTGAGTTGATTATGCTATGACATGCCCACCTGATACTTTATAGTATAGAGAGTCAAGACTTCTTTCAAAGAGGACATTTTAGAAGGGCTTAGTGGAGAACCTTAGCTTTCATCATTTCAGCAGGCGGTTTTATAGGTCAGTAGCACAAACCCCAGAATTTCAGTGCTTTAATACAACACTACTGAGTGAGCACAGTTTACTTCTTGCTCCCGTTGTAATCTGATGCAGATCAGGCATTAGTGGCTCATTGGCCCTCCAACTATGTCTCAGGGATGCGACTGCTTCCATTTCAGAGTTCTTCACTTACAACCAAGGCGTTTGAGGAGAATTCACCTCTGTCTCAGCTGCCTGAGGCTGAGCTTCCATTCACATTCTTCTCAGTAAGCCCTCATTCACATGGCCACAACCAAACTACAAGAGACATTGGAAATGTCAGAGGGCACATGGATGATTGGTGCTAGGGACCATCTTCTCCATGTTCCCTAGAGCCTACAAAAGCTTTCTTTCATTCCAAGCCCTCTTTCTTTGCTCTCGAGTTGAAGTAGATTTCTGTCTGCCCAGCACACCAGAAGAAGTAAAGCATGACTTATTAAGACTATCTCGGTTCTTTTTCCTAATGGCGAGGTTTAGACAATACAGTTTGAAGTCGGTGTAGCTGTTGAGCTTTTTCGTTTGCAGAGCCTTCTCTAACACAAAGGCTATCAGAGTTCTCAGTATATTTACTCCATGGCATTTAAATTCAGGAATTCTAGAAAAATATTAGAGAAACCTATCATGCCATTTTTATAGTTTAGCCAATAAACCACTCGGTTGCTAACACTTAACTTCCTTCTTTATGTATTTTATGTAACTCTCTTGTTTCTTTAATTGGGCATGTTACATATTTTATTGACATGCTTAACTTTTACCCATTTTAATGAGTTCTTGTACATTGTCTTTTTGGAACTCCTGAGGCCCAGTGTAAAATTTGCCCTTATAGATTAATGTACGGTCATCAATGGCTACTACTTCAGAGTAGCCAAATAATTGTTAAGTATTAATGTGGGGTTTATGCAACCCATTTCTAACCTCTGCCTCAAATCTCACACAAAATACAGTCAAAAGATATAGAATGGTTTGCTAAGGGGGTTCCTGGGACATAGGACTCTTAAAACTAAAACTGGGAAAGTTCCAGGCAAACCACAACCAGTCGCTCACCTTATAAGTGTTCCTCCTTGAGTTACAGATTTGGTTCCTTCTAACTGACTTTGTGTTTTTATCTTGGGCCCCAACCCCTGTCCTACATGTGGGAAAGAGACTCTATGAGGTAGTGTCGTAGGCATATACAGGAGAAGAAAATAAAGAAATTTCATCCAAGTGGATTCATGATAAATGTGTTTAGGTCAATGGAAGTTTCATCTTGGGGGAGAAGATTCACCATAGATGTCTCAGTGCAGGAAGTTTCCAGTTTTCACAATCAAGTCTTTATACCTGAATGGTTTCTCTCTTGATTTTAAATTAAGATAGTATATGGAATTATTCTCCACTAGTTATTCAAGTTTGGCTTTCAAACTAGTAATTTTTTTTTTTCACAGTAAAGAAGGAAAACAAATAGCAACACAGAGAGAGGGACTTTTGACCTGACAACCAAAGCTTATGCCATTCAAGCAACTCTTCCCCTTTCCTTTTGATGGTAGCTGGCATATTTCAATTTTCTTTTTCAGTGGCCTCAACAAATGAGATGAAAGGGTGAAACTGCTGGTATGGCATTTACAAGTTATGACTTCAGCAAATTTCCTTAAGAAAAATGGGCTTTGCTTTTAAAATGATCTCTTTCCCCCCTGTTTTAGTAAAAATGTGCATTACCCTAAAATATTCTGTTCCTTATATGGAACCTAACGTTTTGTTGTTATTTTATCAGCCCTCTCTGGCACTACTCTGCAGAAATTCACTGACATGTTATTTTCTCTCTGCAAGCATGCGGCTCCAAGTTATAAAGATAAAATTAAATGTCATAGAAAGTCATAAGAGAGTCTAATTCACCTCCAAACAGTGAACGGAGGAAAGCAAAGTTAGATTTTATAGAGTGGTTTGTGGTCCTTAAGTATAGTTAAGTCAGACTGAGAATAAAGTCAACCCAGGAGAAAGCAGAGTTGAGACAGATGGAAACAGAGAGAATGTGGATGAGCATATGGCGGACAGCAGGAGAGCTAGTTGTGATGACATCATTTGTGACCCTGGATCTAGCCATGTCTAATCCACCCCCTTGAACTTTTTAGATAACGTGAACTCATATTTCCCTTTTGTTCTCAGCCAGTTTGCTTCCAAACAAAAGGTTTCTGACTGACAAGCTCTCTCAGGAAAGGTTGCATTTTCATTGCTGACATTTCTACAGCTCCCCAGGACTGGCAACATGATTGAGTGACACCCTCTCAATTTTGTACCCTTGCAATGCAAATTCTTATTTATTCATTTTCTTATACAACAAACACACATTGTTTTTTGAGCCCTTGGAAGAGAAGGATAAAGGGTGATGGGGATGAAGGACACAGGCCCTGGGGTGGACTGACTGCCCAAATCTGCACAGTTTATCTACTTCTGTGACTTCGTGATTGACTCGCCCCTCAGCCAACAGACTCATGAGAAGACTGTTTTCAGAATTAAAAAGAGTTACACTTGCAAAATGTAAAATATTAAAAATAGCAGGAACTTTGTAACTTTGAGCTGTCATTGTAATTGGTATTAGTAGTATTGATATTGTTATTTTTTGACACGTACAAAGTGTTCTGCTAGTGTCCCCATGATATAAGTAGAAAAGAGCAGGAGACAGTTAAGTTCACAACAAGAAGCTGCAAGTGGGGGGAATAAAATGAACACACATACTTAATGGCTCATAGTAATATTTAGGGTAGTTAAAAAATATTTAAGGTACTTTTTTAATTTTAATTTTTTGGCTGCACTGGGTCTTCGTTGCTGTGTGCAGGCCTTCTCTAGTTGCAGCGAGCAGGGTCTACTCTTCATTGCAGTCCACGGGCTTCTCATTGCCGTGTCTTCTCTTGCTGTGAAGCACAGGCTTCTAGGCGTGCGACCTGCAGTAGTTGCAGCACGTGGGCTCAGTAGTTGTGGCGCACCGGCCTAGATGCTCCACGGCATGTGGGATCTTCCCGGACCAGGGCTCAAACCTGTGTCCCCTGCATTGGCAGGTGGATTCTTAACCACTGAGCCACCAGGGAAGTCCCATATTTAAGGTACTTTTAAAAAAATAAACTTTGCCAATATGTATTTATATGTGAGTTGCATAAGTAAAAAAAGGAAAAACAGAACACATAATCCTTGCCATTTAAAAGTAATCATATGCCCTTATTTTCCTCCTTACTTTATGTAAAAGGTAGCCATGTTATCCATTGTTCTGTAGCTTTCATTTTTCACCTAATATCCACAGCATGACAGAAGTGTGCTTCAATTTGTATTTTACAGCTGCATTGTATTTAATTGATTAGAAGTAACTTAATTAGTATAAACTGTGTGCTTTGAGCAGCCATTTGGATGGTAGCTGAACTTAGGCTATTACAGAATCTGCAATAAGTCACTTTGGGGGCCTAGCATTTTCACTTACACAAATATAGCTCTTGAAGGTGATATTGCTGTGACTAAGAACACACACATTTGTAATATGGATAATGATTGTCCACTTGTCCTCGAAGGACATCCAACCAGTAATGTATGAGGTTGGCCATTCACTGATAGCATCTCCAAAAGTGCTAATCAAAACTTTAAATACTTTCCATTTTGATAGATAAGAAAAAAACGGTAATATATTGTAGATTTAATCTTCAGTTCTCTTTTTGCAAGTGACATTGAGCAGCTTTTGATGTTTAAGAGCCATTGTCTTTCCTTTACTATGAACTATACTCTGACCATTTTTCTACTTGGTTATTGATCTTTTCCTTTATAAATTTGGGAGATTAGCACTTAGTCTCTGATAGAATGGCATACAGCTTTTTGTTTGTTTGTTTGTATTTTGCTGCTTTTTTTGCAAAGTAGTTTTTAAAATTTTATATCAAATTTACAAAGATTTCCTTTTATGGCTTGTGGATAATTTCAAGTCAATTAGAAGCTCCTTTATCTTTTTTTTTTTTTTTTTTTTTTTTTTTTTTGCGGTAAGCGGGCCACTCACTGCTGTGGCCTCTCCCGTTGCGGAGCACAGGCTCCGGACGCGCAGGCTCAGCGGCCATGGCTCACGGGCCCAGCTGCTCCGCGGCATGTGGGATCTTCCCGGACCGGGGCACGAACCCGTGTCCTCTGCATCGGCAGGCGGACTCTCAACCACTGCGCCACCAGGGTAGCCCTAAGCATTTCTTAAGTTTATTCCTAGGTTTTTTTTTTTGCCTTCTGTGTTGCTTTTGTAAATCAGAGTAACGTCGTCTTGTGTTTTCCTAGCATATAACCGTATATCTACAAGTAGTTTGATTCTTTGCATGTTGAAAAACAAATTTTTTTAAAAATTGCATACTTCTAAATTCTTTTTTTGTTTGTATAGGTCAGTGCCTTTAACACAATTCTAAATGATAGAGGGGTTAAGGGAATTTTTGTCTTGTTCCTAATCGTTAGGAGAATATATGTAAATGAGCTGCTTAAACAGTCTCTGTAAGACAAATGCTTGAGTTTGAAGTCCACAAAGCAGGCAGTGAGGAAGGGAAGATGGATGTAAAGAAGGGAGAGTGAGGACAAGCTGGAACTCACAAGCACGATGTGGGACCCGTTAGGATGGACTGAAACACCTGTCGGTTTTAGGAGTTGTGGTATCCTTCACCTCAGACCTAAATAGTTGTCTGGCCATTGATCCACACTTAAAGAAAAACCCATGGGAAAGCAGACTATGTTACCTTAATATTAGTGATCTTACCTAGTAGTTGTTACCTACCTTTCACCACTGGGATGAGGAGGGAACACGTTCATCTAGGTTACGTTTACTTGTCATCCAAGATTCAGCTCAGGAATTGTTATATTTGCTAATTTTTTCTTAACATTATATTCGCCATTTCCCTCAGTTATTCTTTCTCTCTGCTTCCATCATTTTGTGGACATCTACTTTTATTACACTGCTGAGCATTTGTTCTCCCTTCTGCTGATACTTGCACCCTGAATTTCACCTGGGTACCACCTCCTCTCCCTTTCCCGGTCCCTATACTTCAGGTAGAGTTGATTGCTCACCTGAATCAGGGTGGGAACATGGCTCATATCTGGTTAATCAGAGCATCACATTCCCCTGGCCATGACAATTTGTTCAAAGATGTGCAAATGGCCTAATCAGAACCAATGCAATATAGTAACATTTGACAGGAATTCTTGAAGAATATACCTGCAGTTACATTGAAAATAAAATTGAGAGAAAATGGAAGCTATCTTGCCTTCTATGGAGGCTGAAAACAAAGCCAGCTGTTGGAAGACAGCAGAGATGAAAAGATCAGGATCGTTTGATATTATCTGAGCCCTAAGTCCAGTTATGCATGCAGCTGGCTCCACCCATGAGCTTGTCAGTTATAGAAGTCAATAAATTCTCACTTTCCTCAATCTATTTTGAGTTAGGTTTCTATCATTTGTAACCCAAACAATCCTAATACACGTTACTGATAGATACTCAAGGACTTCCATTGATTATGACTGTGATTCCCTTTCCCATGTTCATAGCTACTCCATATATACTACCCTCTAGCCACCTTATTCTATGAGCACCTTTAGAGCAGGGGGAGTATTTTTAAATTTCATAACCCCAGAGATGATTATCAATATATTTTGTAAATATCAGGACACAAATAATGTTTGTTGAATGAAAGAAAAAAATAAGTGTTCTATTTGCACAGTGAATTTTTTTGAGCCTGGTAAATAACTACGGCACCTGCCATTTTCATGTATTGTCAGTGTTCTCATCCTTCTTTGGGGCTTGTGCTTTTTAGTGTCTATTTTCATTCTCATTGGTAAGAAATTTTCTGATTCTTTATCTCTTTATTTTTACCTTTGGAAGCTTGCCCTTTTCTCTTTGATTTGTGTAACACAGCCACCTGTGTGTTACTTGTTCAATTTTTTAGTCTTTGATTACATTATGTATTTTGTTTTCTTTTTTGATAGTAATTCAGAGTCATTCAAGCTGTTTTCTGTAAGCATTTCCACCCACTTACAGGATCTTCTACTGCATTTACTTCCTGACACCTGGGAGTATTATTTACCATCTATCTTTTAATGTGCATTTAAGGCTGTTTCTCTACCAAGCCCAGATGACAATTGAGTAAAACTATACCCTATGAATCTTTCTAAAGATGAAGGAAATAAACAGACAGCCTCTTATTCTGCAATTAGTTAATCATTGAAAATATGTCATATGGGCATTGTGTGTCTGATTCTGAGCTAGGTGCTATAAGGGATAGAAAGATGAAAAACACAGGCCCTGCCCATTGAGAACAAAGTAAATATGATACAAGGCAAAGAGAACAACATTGATACAAAGGTGTATAAGAACTCAGTGAAGGAGTGAAAGAGTGACTACATTTGACCTGAAAGTCGGAGGTGATCCAATATGGGCCGTGAATAGCGGATGAGAATTTTAAACGGGGGAGCATGACACCCAATGGAGGGAACAGTAAGAATAAAGGTATGGAAGTCTCTGTTCTCGATCCAATGCTTTATTTTTGGTACGATGAGTAGACAGTATAGCTATTAGAGTAGATATATGTATAACTGAATCACTTTGCTGTACACCTGAAATTAACACACTGTTAATCGACTATACTCCAATATAAAATAAAAGTGAAAATTTTTTAAAAAAATAAACTATTTTCTGATTAAGTTTACTTAACTAATGCATTTGTGTCTTAGAAAATACCTTGACCTCATGGTTGAACTTAATGGTCCTCACAGTCAGTCATAGTGAAACACTTATTAGTCACCTTGCTCTTTACAAAACACCACAAAACTGATCTATTAACATAAATAAATACATAATTTTGTGCTTAAAAAAAAAAAAAAAGAAAAAAGAAAATGGGATGTGAGGCCAGAACAGCAGAACAGGTAGTGTATTAGTTTTTATGGCTGCTGTAACAAATAATCACAAACTTAGTAGCTTAAAACAATACAAATTTATTATCTTACAGTTCTGTAAATCAGAAGTCTGACATGCGTCTTACTGAGTTAAAATCAAGGTGCAAGCCAGGCTGTGGGAGAACTTGTTTCTTAGACTTTTCTAGCTTTTAGAGGCTCCCTTCCTCCACCTTCACACCTCTCTCACCACCCTCCCATTGTTGCATTTCCCTCTGATCAAAGCCCTGTGATTAGATTGGGCCCACCTGGATAATTCAGGAAAATTGTCTCATCTCCAGGTCCTTAACTGAATCACATCTGCAAAGTTCCTTTGGCCATATAGGTAATGTTCCCGGGTTTCGAGGATTAGGATGTGGACATTTTAGGGGACCACTCTTCTGCCTACAGGTGTCTTAAACCAGATCATGAAGGAACTTTGCCAAACATGCTCCAGCAACGTATTTCAGGCATGGTATGTGAAGTATTATCCTGATGACAGCAGATATAGCGAAAAGAGGGCAAAGTTGGAGAGTTTGAAATAACCAAACCTAAGTATTGTCGGAAGCTGTGACCTCACAGAGAAGTTGTTATCAAACAGTTGGCTCAGCACTTGCATCCACCTGTGTATCTACTACCGCTTTTAGCAAACAAATCAATGAGTAATATTTACAATGTGTACATTAATCAGAATCTTCGTTTTCCTTCTCCTCTCTCTAATGCTATTAGTGTTACAAATGCCACTCTGAGTATCTTTGAACTAGGAAAAATATTATGTTTCTGGGTTTTTTTTTAGATATAGGTACTAAAACCCTAGTAGACGTATTGTAATATTACTAAACAAACTATCAAAGAACTTTTCAGAAATACGTAGACATTTTTGTTGAATTTTATTTGGTTGATTTATTCAAAAAAGTCACTTTCAAGTAAGTGCTTGAGATATACCAATAATTTACATGTCTCTGTTCTTTAGTTAATTAATTAAACAAATATATATTAAGGGTCTGCTATCTGCCAGACACTGTTTACCTGCTGGGAAGAAAGTAGTAAACAAAATGTCAGAAACCCCTGCCATCATGCCACTTGTATTCTAACATGGTGATGAACAATAATGAAGATAACTAAGTGGGCTAAGTAGCATTTTAGACAGTGGTAAATATTAAGGAACAAATAAAGTAGGAAGGGCAATATGAAATGTTAGGGGTTTGAAATTTCTGAGGATGCAAGTCACTGAGAAGATGACTTTCAAATAACGAGCTATAGGAAGTGAGGTCGATCTAATTAGCTCCAATTTTCACAGCTGGAATCTGAGGCTTAGCAGGCTGGAGTTGACTAGTACCGGTTCTGGCTGCTGAGTGCTTCCTCTTCCTCAACGTGAGCTGCCAGCCACAGTCAGGAAGAGCTGAGAGGGAGGCAAACATGGATTCAATGCTGCCTCTGCCCTCCAGGGCCTTACGGGGAGGGCAGACAGGGCTCAGATCATCTATGGTATAAAATTATTACGAAAGTGCCATGAAGGATGGGGAAACTTAAAAGTGCTTAAGTAGGAGTTCTATTTATCACCCCAAATGGCAAAGAGCCAGAAAAGCATTCAATCCTATAGAATTCTAAAATCAGTTCATCAGCGGAATAATAGCTGGTCACAGTGGCTTTTTGAATTTTCTTTCATTCTTTTATTATGAATATTAAGCAATAACCTAAAACAATGAGAAAAAAGACAGGCTTGCATGTAGCATCTTGGAATACCTGCATTACTTGGAGCATGTGAGTGAAGTGGGGTACCGTTTTTGACTACCTTTAAATAGTGTCCCTCCAACACGCTGCAGGCTTCACATGGGCACTGGCAGCCAGAAACTGCCATTTGGAAACACAGGGTCCTTGTCTGGCATCTTATTCCTGATGTCCTTGCCTGTCAGTCAGCCTCCAGCCACCTGGGTTCTTTCCATTATGTTTTTGTTGCTGATAATAAAGTGGATTTTCTTTCTTTGAGAATAAGCATAAAGATACCCAGAAAATAAAACCAGGTGCCCGTTCGCAAGGCTCCAGCAAGCAAGCAAGCGCGCAGATGAGGCTTCTCGGCCTGTCCTGTAGTTTTCCCAAGAGGAAAATGCTGCCGCTGACATGAATAGCAGAGGCCAGACAAAGATTCTTAGGGAAGATAAACAGGCTGTGATTCTCTCCTGACGGCTCCCACTCCTCTCCTCAATGACTGATCATGGCACAAAAGGTCACGGGGATAATTCTGCACCTGCAGCCTGGGAAGGCCAGGCTCAGTCCTTGCAAAGAACTCTCCCATAATTGATGCTAATTATTATTGAACCAAATGCACCCTTTCATAGAGGGGCATGTGGGAGGCTCTGTCACTGTCAGGGTGATTTTACCAAGAGCAAGTTTATAATTCTTCACACAGATGGACACACACTCAAGAAGACCCAAGTATTGCATACAGGCTCTTCATAAAGAATATTATCATTAGAAATTTCTGCAGCTTTATAATGAGTTGCTCAGAACTCAGGTGAATGACAAATGCTACCCAGTACCCAGGGCCAGAGTACTGAGCGGAGGAGATGATTTATTCATAGGGGCTTGAACTCTACTGCTGGGCCTCTGGGCTGCTTGTGAGATTTTGCACCCTGCCATCTGGACTCTGGGACAGGTTAACAACAACTTTGGAGACCTTGGAACCCACTGGGGATTTGCTTTCATGGACATCCATCTGCTTTCTGGTGACTTTAATGGGAGGAGGGGCCCAGTGAAGAGGATTAAGAATAGAGAGGAAATGGAAGAGAATTCACCCAGCTGTACGTAAAGCAGGGCTGGATTTAGCAGAATGCCAGCGTGGAAGTGGGGACTTTCCCTTGATATTAACCACTCCCTGTTTTGGAGAAGAGTTTAAAAGAATGTTACATTTTCTTGTTTCAATGCATCATTTCTACTTTTTTCCTCCTTTGATTATAAATTAATGTTTTTTGAAGGTTGTTCTTACATATAAAAATAGCATTGCAAAACTATACAAAGTGGTAGATTGTGCTCAAATTTACAATTTTATTCCCAATTCTGATTGTTTTATTTTTAAAAACACAACTATATCCCTTAAGCCAACTATTGATTGGAGAAAAAGAGTCACATAGTTGTTCATCCATCAGAGAATTATTGTACCCAGACTATGTTCTGGGCATTTGTTCTGGGTTCTGACACAAAGATGAGGAAATCTTCATCCTTCTCATTATTTTTTGTTTTCAGTACTTTAAAGATGTTCCTCCACTGTCTTCTAGTTTGCATTGTTTCCAGTGAAACATCTACTGTCATTCTTATCTTTGCTCCTTGGTAGGTAGGTAATGTGTCCTTTTTTTTTTTTTTTTTTTTTTTTTCTCCTGGCTGCTCTTAAGATTTCCTCTTTATTAAGGTTATAAGCAATTTAATTATGTTAGGTCTTAGTGTAATTTTTTCAGGTTTCTTGTGCTTGGGTTCATTGAATTTTTGGATCTGTGGTTTTATTATTTTCATTATATTTGGGAAATTTTTATCCATTAATTCTTCAAATATATTTTCACCCTCCACCCCACCCCCAACCCAGGGACTCCAATTACACATAAATGCTCAAAGTTGGTCCACAGTTTACTGATGCTCTATTCATTTTTTTAGTCTCCTTTCTCTCCATTTTTTGATAGTTTATATTTTTAGAGCTTTAAGTTCACTATTTTTTTCTACAATATTTAATCCATTATTAATCCTACCTTCAGACATTGTATTTTTCATCTCCAGAAGTTCTATTTGTGTCTTTTTTGTATCTTCCATGTCTCTTTTAACTTTGTCATGCTTCCCTCTACCTTTTTGAATATGTAGAATATAGTTATATAAATGGTTTTTATGTCCTTCCTACTAATTTTGTCATCTGAGTAATTTCTGAGTCTGTTTCCATTAATTAATTTTTCTCATGAAAGTCCTGATTCTTTGCAAGTCTGGTAATTTTTTATTTAATGAGTTTACTTTTTTGAGTAAGGAATATTTATTTAAATATTCTTGAGCTGTTTTGGGGATTCAGCTAAGTTACTTGGAAACATTTTGATTCTTTCATGATTTTCTTTTTTGGTTTGTTAGATGGGACAAGAATGCCGTTTGAGCTAGGACTAATCTAGCTCCACTATTCAGGCAATACATAATGCCCTATGTATTGTGGGAATTCTCCACTCTAGCTGGTGGGAATGTAAACTATTCCTGTCTTGTGTAATCTCTAAAAATTGTTCCCCCTGCTTTGGTGGTTCTTTCCCCAGCCAGGATCAATTTCCTCACAGGCATGTGCTGATCAGTTCTTAGCTAAAGTCTTCAGGAGACTCTTCTATAGATCTCCAGGGCTCTTTCTCCATTCTGGTACTCTGCCCTGGGAATTCTACATATCTTGGTCTCTTTATATCTTCAACTCTGTCCTCTCAGTTTTTGAACCTGCTTCTGAATCACTTGGGGTGCCTGTTAAAATGGAGATTCTGAAGTCACCCACAGCACCTGAATTATAATTTCTGGGGATGAGGACTAGAATTCTGTAGTTTGATTATACAATACTATCGACTTCTGAGAACCACAACCCTGTTGAAGTCTTTCTCCAGGTTTATCAGTTGCCAAATCCAACAGCCTTCTCTAGGTCTTCAGTCTCCTAGACTTTGTCTGGGATACAGCCATACTCATCCTCTACTCTTGGATGTCCTCAGCATTATAATATGTTAAAACAGGTGTTTCCCAGTTATCCCAGCTCAACAGTCACCCAATTTTGGGCCAAAGAGAGGAAAAACTTGACCCAAGTTCTGGACTGGGGAGTGCCACTGACTTGCCTCCATTACACTGTGTATGGATTTCTGATTCCTCATCTGCAAAATGAATGATAATAATTAAATCTACCATACCAGGTGGCTATAATAATCAAATTAAAATGGAAAGAATGCTAGACATAGTGTAAATATCTCTCAAATTTTTTTACATGTGTTCCATCCCTTTGTCCTTTCTCTCTACATTCCAAGAGTATCCCTTAGGGAGATATTCTAGCTTATATCTTCTTCTGTGTCGAGAATACCACTCAGCATACTGATTGAGTTGTGTTTATTTTTTAAATTTTGTGATCATGTTTTTCTCAGATCTCTAATTGTTTCTTTATCATAGAATCCTGTTACTGTTTTATGGATGCAATATCAACTAAAACCTCTCTGAGGATGTAAATTATACCTATATATTGTATATAAGCTGTCTTCTGTTTGTTATTTTAACTCAATTTCTTTGAGTGTTCTTTTATTGGGTGAATATGCTGCCTCTATTTTGTGGTGCTGGTTTGCCTCTAATCTTAGTGAATCTTGATAGTTCATATTTGTACATGATAACCAATGTTTAATTGTGAACATATGTTCTGATTAAAGTAACTTTCTCTGGAACTTGTGTGGGAGGATAAGTAAGTAGTCTGCCACAGTGTAGGGGGCTCCCTATTCATTCCACAGTCTTAAGTTGGTTGGGGTACTGCTCTACTTCTCTAGGTACAGTATTTATTCTGGGAGTCTTTTATGCCAAAAATACACACTTTCAAAAAGTCCTGTATTTTTTTTTTTTTTTTTTTTTTTTTTTTTTTGCGGTATGCGGGCCTCTCACTGTTGTGGCCTCTCCCGTTGCGGAGCACAGGCTCCGGACGCGCAGGCCCAGCGGCCATGGCTCACGGGCTCAGTTGCTCCGCGGCATGTGGGATCCTCCCGGACCAGGGCACGAACCCGTGTCTCCTGCATCGGCAGGCGGACTCTCAACCACTGCGCCACCAGGGAAGCCCAAAAAGTCCTGTATTTATGCTTTAGCACAAGAAGCTGAAGTCCACTGTTCTCCTTGTTTCTTTCTTTCTCTGGTTTCCTTATGGAAGGTGACATTTCATTAGGCTTTACTCTGTTTTTCTCTGTACTCCCATCACAGTGCTAAAAGCCATATCCTGGAAGATCACTCACGTTTAAGGACCTAGATTTTCTTTGGAGGGAGTGAAAGGAAGGATATTTGGAGGAATCATGGCTACTGCCTGTTGCCTAGCATAAGTGGGCATAAGAGGGGTCAAAGCAGCCTAGTTGTTCAAAATCTGGTGCTTCCGTTTCTCTGATTATTTTCTAAGGTCCTCTTGTTTGTTGACTCTGAGCTTCGTTTATATGTGAAATTCCTTTTAACAGTAATTTTCTCAACTGTGTGTTTTGGACTGTTGTTTTCTCCAGTTTTGTTTCTCTGACAATCTGACTCCATCTGCTTCCTATCTTTCAGGAATTCCTCAAAATTTTCCAGGAGCTGGCGGCATTCTTTCTGTTTGTAACTGTTGTTGTGGATCTGTTTCTTTAAAAACATTTAAAGATGTATGTGCTCAGCCCCCATCCTGAAATAATCTTTACCATAGTACCTCTAGTTTTAATAACCTAGGGGAAAAAAGTTCAGTATTTTAAATACATTTCTAGAGAATATATTTTCTATATGTGTCCCCAGATTTTGAATGTGCAGCTTATTTGCAACTTGTAATCATCTTTACATGGTTGCCTTATAGAAGACCTCTTATCTGATCTCATAACTGGTTGATAAAAAGTTGGTTGAAGCAGGGAATCATAAAAATGATACATAAATACATTTTATTTCACTGTGAATATATACATGTACATTCTTCTATCAATCTTTTGATTAAGGTCCATTTTCTTTTTGAGTATAGATACCCGTTTATAATTCCGATTCATCTTTCCTTCAAAGACCATGCCCATAAGGCATCATCTGTTTTCCAGTTTCAATTTCTCCACAATGGATAAGAAGTTAAAGCCATTTGAGTGGAGGATTCTTCTTGTATCTTTATAATTTCCATCCCTTTCTCCCAGTCAGTCATAGTTGCCTAGCTCACACCTGTTTTGCAATAATTATTTTAATAATTCTCCTTATTGCAATCCTTCAAAATAGTCCTTATTGAAACAACTCTTTGTACTCTTATTTCATTTATTTATGTAACATTTAGATTATATAGTTGCAGTAATAAGTATAGTAGTTTTGGAACTAAAATAATTCCTATGAACATAGACTTTAACTGGTGGGTACAAAAATGCTAGGGCCTTTTTAAGAATGAAAAATCTTAGCTGTGAGTGTTCAGAGACTGTGAGCATCCGGCTATGTTTGAAATGGGAAGAGAACTCTGGTTGATCTGACAATTATGTTAAATGGACACTGGTTAAAAGGCTTTGTTATGAATATGTTATCATCATTTATTCCACAAAAAATTTTAGGCATTCTGCTAGGCTTTGAGGTTATAGAAGTCGATATGATGAATAAGAATAGGTAAAAAAGAAAAGAAATATACCCAAAAGCCTCAGAGACAGGCTAGTGTATACATATATGATAAAGAGGGCCTCATAGGGACTTCCCTGGTGGTCCAGTGGTTAAGAATCCGCCTTCCAATGCAGGAGACATGGGTTCGATCCCTGGTCAGGGAACTAAGATCCCACATGCCGCGGGGCAACTGAGCACACGCGCCACAACCAGAGAGCCTGTGCACCACAACTACTGAGCCCGTGTGCGGTAATGAAAGATCCCCCGTGCTGCAACTAATACCTGATGCAGCCACAAATAAATAAATATTTTTAAAAAGAGCGCATCATAAATAATGGGTAAGGGACCAACTGTTTAGTAGATGATGTTGAGAAAACTATTCACTGTATGGAGAAAAATAAAACAGGATCCCTATCTATTGCCACATACAATGGTAGACTCCAGATGGATTAAAATATTTAAGTGTGAAAGACAAAATTGGAAAGTTAATAAAACAAAATATAGGAGAATATCTTTGTGATTAAGAGATGGGGTGGGGAAAAACTTCTTAAATAAAACAAAGTACAAATCATGAGATAAAATATTAGTTTTACATCAAAATTAAGCATTTCTGTTCTGTGAGGAATTTAAGGGACTATGTAATGAACAGATAGCAAAATGGAAGAATATATTTCAAATGTCTAAATCTGGGAATGGATTAATATGTACAATACACAAAAAACTCCTGAAAATAATCAACAGCAACAAAAATGCAACAATCCTAATAGAAATATGGACAGTGATGTAGAGAAGAGAAACCACCAAAAGACTAAGCATATAAAATGATTCTCAAACACATTACTAATCCAAGAAATGCAAAGTTAAAACAGAAATATAATTTTACATTGCTAGAAAGGCAAAATTTGGGAAGTAAGTAATGCCAAACGTTGGGGAGGATGTGAGTGTATTGATATTCTCATGTGCTGCGGGTAGGAGTGTTGACAGATTAAGCCATTTTGGAAAGAGTATTTTTGCACTACCTAGTCAAATAAGAATGTGAGTTTCCTGTGAGCCAGGAATTCGGCTCTTAAGAGATGTATATATTTAACATATGTATATATACACACATACATTATACACATGTGTATATACATACAAAATATATGTGTATACATATATGTTCATTGTATATGTACATACATTATCCACACATGCTAAAGAAATTCCCACAAGATCTAAAGAGGACTTGTAAATGAATGCTTGTTGCTGCATTACTGTGGTGATGAAGATTTGGAAGCAAACAGTAAATGTCTTGGGAGAACCAATAGGTAAATTGTGACAGCTGTATACCAGAGAACGTTATGCACTGGTTAGAAGCAATCGATTTTGGGTGTACTTGTGGTGCCATGGATTGATCTTAAAAATATATTGTTGAGCAAACAAATCAAATCACAGAACAAGTTTAATTAACAAATAAAACCTAGAATATAACACAGTACCACTTACAAAAATTTTTTTAAATGCACATAAGATAGGAAACAATGAACAAGAACACAAACAAATACAAGAGTGTGCATTATCACATTACACTGTTGCCTATCGATGGCAGAGAGGAACTGGAGTGTTATGTAGAAATTAAGGAATTAAGTAAATGAGTAAATAGGTACAACTAGGTGGTGGGTAGTCTTAAGATAACCATACGTGACAATTGGCAATGAATTCAGAACTAGGATTAACTCAGCCTTCCTCACTTGAGATCCAAATTATTTAGAAGAAAAGAAACTGTCATAAAACTTAAATCCAGTCCTCAGAGGATTCATGGATTGTCGGAGTAATCAGTATGATAGAATATAGCGAGGGAAGTATTATATTACAGAGGGAAGTACAGCATGCTAAAGAGAACTTGGGAGAGATACCCAACCCTTAGAAAACTCTCTGGAAGGGTTGACACATAATCTGAATTCTGAACGATGAATCTGAATTAGCCAGGTGAAGTGGATGAAAAGGAAATAAAAGAAAGAAAAATGGGACAAAATTTTCAACAAGAAAGTATATTTATAAATTTTAATATGGTTACATTTATAGTGTATTGTCATATAAATTAGTTTACAAAGGATTTTATGTCCTGATTTTAGATTATCAACATTAGAACATATTTGCTGAGAGTTTATCATGTGAAAATCATATTTGAACATATAAAATACTTGTGAGAAATCCAGATATTCAAATGCGACTATAGTCATTATATCAGTTAGAAATTGCATTTGGCTGTTAAGAGATATGACGAACTGAGAGAGTGGCATGGACATATATACACTACCAAATGTAAAACAGAAAGCTAGTGGGAAGCAGCCACATAGCACAGGGAGATCAGCTCGGTGCTTTGTGACCACCTAGAGGGGTGGAATAGGGAGGGTGGGTTGGAGACACAACAGGGAGGAGATATGGGAATATATGTATATGTATAACTGATTCACTTTGTTATAAAGCAGAAACTAACACACCATTGTAAAGCAATTATACTCCAATAAAGATGTTAAAAAATAATAATAATATTAAAAAATAGTAGGTTAAATAAGGTAGAGATTTATTCTTTCACATGAAAGAATTTTGGAGGCTCACTCTGCAAAGCAGGTATGTGATGGCCAAATGTCACTGCCATGGTTAATTTTATGTGTCAACTTGACTGAACCACAGGGTACCTAGATATTTAATCAAACATTTTTCTGAGTGTGTCTGTGAGGGTGTTTCTGGACGAGGCTACCATTTGAATCAGTAGACTGAGTAGAGCAGATTGCTCTCCCTATTATGGGTAGACCAAATCCAGTCAGTTGAAGGCCTGAATAGAACCAAAACGCTGAGTAAGAAGGAATACCTTTTGCCTGACTGCCTTCAAACTGAGACGTTGTTTTTTTCCCAGTCTTCGGACTCAAACTGAAACACCCACTTTCCTGGGTTTCCAAGTTCCTGGCTGCAGACCTTGGGACTTCATAATCACATAGGCTGATTCCTTATAATAAATCTCTTTATATATATATTTACATCTAATTGGTTCTGTTTCTCTGGAGAAACCTCACTAACATAGTCACCACTGTTCCCAAGGTCCTTCTCTTGTTCAGCTCTGACCTTATGAATGCTGGCTTCTATCCTGGAGCTCCAGCCCTCACATTTATTTTTCAGACAATAAGCCAAAGAAAGATGGAAGGGCCAACCTCCAGCCAAGTCAGATTCACCCAACAGTTTTTGCTACTTGCTACTGGCCAGTCACGTGGCCATCTTTATCTGAAAAGGAAGCTGGGAAATGTAGTTTCTCAGCTTGACACAGTGCCATGCCCACACCCAAGAGAAAGCAGGTTCTGCTATTCAGAAGAAGTGGAGCTTGAATAGCAGATAGGTACTTACTGGTCTGTGTCTCAGCAACCAATGCCTTTTGCACACAGTAAGCATTCCATAAAGATTAATTGAATCAAAAATTTAAATTTTCATAAAAGTATCCTTGTATCATAGAATTGTAGAGAAACAAAATATTGATATATTAGTCTTATTACTCTGCTCCATTTTTATTAATTCTTGCACGAATTCTTATAAAACATAAATTCTAAAAAAAATGCTCTTGAATGACTTTTTCGTACCATGAGTTTTTCAATTAAGTTAATGAATTATTGTAGAAGAATCTTCAGCAAACAAGTAAAATTTTATCAGGCAGATAAAAATAATATAAGCATATAAATTATGTAAGTGTAAACCAATGCTTCTAAATTGTTCTAGCATGTTTGAAAATATGTACATTTTTAAGAAGGTTAAACATTACCTCATTGATCTTATGATAATAATTTGCTAAGAAAAATTTTCCTTATTGAAAGTAAAACCTAAATTTCATCCTGAGCTCTGAGTAATCATGAAATATAAACAGAGAAACACTATCTGATGGAAGTTTTACCTGAATAAATATATTTACTCCCAATCCTCACACTTAAGATACATATATTTCATGCATTTTAAATATAATATTGTTTTCAGTGTTAATTGGTGGTATGTTGTGTTGAATATTTTAAGCTTTTTTTTGTTTAGGGTTTTCAGAGCAGGACAGAATGGCAGAGCCCTTGACTTAAACATGTAAATCTTAACATTGTATGCTTAGAAAAGAGGTGGGTCAATACCGTAATTCATTTGTCATATTGACGCATTAGAAGTCAGTTATACTTAAAATACGTGTGTGCGCTCACGCGCATGCAGGCGCGCACACACACACACACACACACACACACACACACACCACTTAATGGTATTAGGTTAAAAGCAAAGATGACCAAAGTAAATAGCTTACTCATGGAAAAGAGAAAACTCACTTAACCATTGCAGAAATGACACTTCCTGATTTTGCAAAGAGGTCATGAGTGGCCCACCTCGGCTTCTGCCCTGGGAGAGCTCCCAGTGTGAGTGATGCTATTGTCGGAGCTGCAGACTCTGGTAGAAGGGTCTCCAGGACAATAGAATCCCATGGCAACAGGCTGATAAAAATGATTCAGCCCTCTGCTGCCAAAGCTCTTTACCAGGCTGAGAAGAGTGAGAAGGATGTATGAACTATGATTAGTCCTTGGTATTAATCGTTGGAAAATGTGTTGTTCATATGTAAATGCCACCCGTGCACTCTGCATATTCACTGTTCTCCTTTTTTCCGTATTAGTCCACCATCGCTGTCCTCTTCCTGCCATCTCACAGAGAGTGTGAGAATCTGTGATGTAAGAAATGGTCACTGCAATTAGATTATTCCTAAAATCAAATAACACAGCATGTCGTATGTGGAAAGAAGTGGTGTAGGTATCTACAAGATTCCTAATTTCTCATATTTGGGAGGATCAATTTTCTGACTTTAACATTAAATAATAGAAAATAAATGTTAGCTTTTGATAACACCAGACAATTATTTTTCTATTCTGTAATGTATTTCACATTGGGAATAATATTTGACTCTAAGTAAAATTCTAGTGATTTGTCCGAGTTAGTTTGATTCAACTCTTCAAATTTATTTATAAAACAACATATATTAATAATATTCCCTTTGTCTCTATTAACCTTTAAAAAATAATTAGAATGACAAAAGCTACATTTGAATGGCAACAGTTAAAGAAAACTCACAGTTCCTTACTGTTCTATAATTCAATCAATATGATTCCACTAGTTTTGAGATTAGCTCTTTACAAAATTTCTCATAGAAACTATTATTTGAGGTAAGAAGAAGTATTGTAAGGTAACTACTATTTGGTATTTTTTTCAACATTTAGTCCACAACTCTGGAAGTAAAATAACTAGAATCCAACTTCACGAATGAGTTTGGTTAAAATTGGAGCAAAGATTCAAGCAAGGATTTTCTATTATTTTTCATGAGAAAGTGGTATATTTCAAAACACAACTCTCATAGTATTACCCTAGCAAAGCAGGGTAATATTTAGTGCTACCTTCCTTAGGGTCAAGTTCCACAAGAATGAATCCAAATGGGTAGTGAAAAGACCACATAGAGAAGCTAAAACACATTTTTGCAGAATAATATCCCTGGCATCCGGGCTTTTAAGCTGTAGGGTTTTTTAATGCCTCTTTTGGGGTCCTCAGTAACCCATATGTGACTTGGCCATCTGAGCATTCCAGACCTAAGGATTGACCTTCAAATATTTATATTGCAGCCAATTGCTGAAAACAGCTGTGTTAAAGAATCACTACTTAACTTTACTTGAAAAGTGAATTATTTTGAATACTTGTCATCCAGTTAAGTCAGGTCTAATGAAGACAGCAGCTCTGTCCAATTTGAGGAGCCTAGGATCTCTAGCACTGCCCTCTGGTGGCAAGCTTTGCTCACCCAGTCTCACAGGTGTGATTGGTTGCTCCTTTGTCAAGGTCAGTTGAGCTAAGCTGTTAGAATGTCTTAAATTTGTGTCCTCATTCAATAGCTCTTCCTCTTGGGCAGTGAATTTCAGATCATCATCTCTAGACCAGAAGCATCAGCATCACTTGGAGCTTGTTAATAATGCACATATGGGGGACCCACCCCATACCCTCTGAATCAGAAATTCTAGAGGTAGAGATCAGTGATCTGGATCTTGTTTTAACAAGCCATTTAGGTGATTCTGATGCCCACTGAAGTTTCAGAACCACTGTCCCCCTCTTCTGGCTAGTGATTAGAACTCTTCAGAAATGCCCATACCTGTAACAATACTGTGCCAGAGCCCCAACTTCTTTCTATTAGTCTCTTAGCCTCCACAAACACCAGAATCATATACCTTTGCTAATAGTAAATTTAAGCAATTGCTGGCAGTGCTGTATCGAGCATTTGCTTTTACACATCTCTGCTTGTGTGTGTATTTCTACAGTATAAATTTCTAGATGGTAAACTGCTGAGTCAAAGAATATACATATAGGTATTCATGTATTTTTCTTATTTCCTGTAATCTTGACGCTCTGGCATCTGGGGCCTTACTGATCCTGGAGAGATTACCCCTCCCAGAGTTATCTAATTTCAAGAGATAGCAAACAATTTGCCTGCAAACACACCTTTAATATATAAATCAATCAATCCAAAGCCCATACTCTGAACTCTATCTGATTCTTACACTCCAGGAGGCAACATTCCTCTGCCCCGGTTATCCTATAGCCCAGAGCCTGCCGAAATTATTCAAACTATCCAGTCCTAAGTCTGCTCAGCTTGCTTACCCGGCCTTGCCCAGTCCTTCCTGCAAAAACCACAATCAAGGCTCTTGCTCATGCTTTCCCCTCGCTCCTTCTGTCTCGACTGATCCTGGTGCTTCCTCATGCGTCTCTGCATGGCATGGCATCCCCTCTCCACTTGAGAACTGTGAGTAAAAAACTATCTTTTCAGCATCAGTTTTCTCCTGATCTGTTAGCCTCACCATCTCTGAATAAAAAGAAAATCCCAGGTACATTTTCAAACAATATATGAAACACCATGAGGGGATAGTTAAGGCCATGAACTCTGATACAAGAATACCTGGGTTTAAATTTCAGCATCTCTGCTTCCTAGGTATGTGAACTTTTTACTTGGTAAGTTATCTGGTTGCTCCATGACTCAATTTCCTCATCTGTAAATTGGGGAGATAATAACAGTATCTACCTTCACAGAGTCATTGTAATGATTAAATGTTAATAAACATAGAGTACTTTAAACAATGCGTAGCATGTAATAACTTCTTGCTATCATTTTTGGTAAACTTGCTTAATCAACTTCAAAAAAGTTGAAACAATTTAGTCTTCATTAAGAACATTTGTAAAAGCCTATCTATTATATTCCTAACAAAGCTGGATCATTGGATAATATCGATTTATTGAAATTAAATTGTATTGAAATTGAATAATATTTAAAATCTTTTCCCATCTAATAGGTTTTAAAAAATGATCTCTATTAACATTGTTTTTCAGTACAAGAATGACTGAAAATTTTTAGGCTGTATCAAGGCTTTGATTGTCTTCTGCTATGAATTATCTTGTTTCTCCTTTTGTTATTTGTTTATTATTTGACTACTGAATATTACTCCAATGTTTAAAATTGAAAATCTTTTTGTGACTGTGCCTTAACATTTTTATGCCAGTTTTAGCCAAACATTTTACATTTTATAGGGCCAATTGATCTTACTTTTCCTTTATAGTTCCTGGGCTTTATTTGTATAAAAATTCTCATGTGTTTTCTTCTAGTACTTTTTGTGTAAATGAACATTCCTTCATTTACAATTCAATCCTTCTAAGCTGGGTTTTGAGCATCTTAAGAAAGAAGGTTTCTTATATTCAGACAAGTCAATGTCAGTACAGTCATAAAAATTCCCAGAAACTTCTTGTTTACTTGTTCCTAGTCTTACCTTCATCCCTTTTGTAGCACTTTCCCATATGTGAAATATAGGATAGAATCTCTTACCATGGGAATATCAAAATAGACATTTCCTATTTAAGTAATATACCCATCTTGACCATTGACAAAGTAAGTTTGTTTGGAAATTAAATTTTCCATGGTGACAATGGTCAAATCTGTGTATGTCCTGGAGTTCATCCACCTGACTAAACAGATGAAGTGATTTCTTAGGTTCTTTTCCAAGAGTCCCGATCATTCTAATCATTTCCACAAATGTTATGGACAACCCATTCACCAGTGGGGCCTCCCTACTTGGCTCTGCCTCATCCCTCCATTTTTCTTTCTTTGATGCTAATACTGTTGCTTTACTGAAAAGCCATTTCTAAACTCACTGGGGATTCTTTCTGATCACTATCCAAATCCTCTTCTCTATTGCATGTTTCCAATAATTTACTCATTCATTTAAAAATTACATCACCAATTAATTATAAAGGGCCTGTCAGTGGTGGGCACTTGGGATACCTCAATGACACAAATCCCAATGGCAGAGAGTCCTGTCCTCATGAAGCTTTTATCTCAGAATTTTTATGGTGTCTGGAACACAATGTATACTTGTATGTGTATAGAATAATGAAATGTGCATGTAGATAATTGGTTCGAAGAGTTAATTGATTTAGATGAGGCTGTGTTCTCTCAGTGTATGTGTGTGTGTGAGTGTGTGTGTGTGTGTGTGTGTGTGTGTGTATGCTTTTCAATTAAATTAATAGGCTTAATATTTTAGAACAGATTTAGGTTTGCATATAAATTGAGCAGAAAGAACAGAGTTCCCATATACCTCTTGTTACACCTCCCCCCTTAATTTCCCCTGTTATTAACATCTCGCATTAGTGTGGTATATTTTGTTATATCTGATTAACCCATATTGATATATCATCATTAACTAAAGCCCATGGCTTATATCAGGGTTCACTCTTTGTTGTGCAGTTCTATAGGTCTTAACAAATACATATTGTATTGTTATCTACGATTACGATATCATACAGATAATTTCACTGCTCTAAAAATCCCTTCTGCTTCACGTATTCATCCTTTCTCTTTCTCCCCACCCCCAAACCCTTAACCCCTGGCTACTACTGATCTTTTTACTCTTTGGCTTTGTCTTTTCCAGAATATCATGTAGTTGGAATCATACAGTATGTAAGCTTTTCAGATTGATTTCTTTCATTTAGCAATATGCATTTAAGGTTCTTTCATGTCTTGTGGCCTGCTAGCTCATTTCTTTGTATGATTAAGTTATATTCCATTCTATGGATGTACCACAGTTATATCCACCTACTGTAGGACATCTTGGTTACTTCCAGTTTTTGATTATTACAAGTAAAAATACTATAAACATTCATATGCAGATTTTTGTATATATATTAGCTTTTATCTCATTTGGGAAAACACCTAGGAATGTGACCACTGTACCACATAATAAGATTGTGTTTAAATTTGTAAGAAACTTCCAAAGTGTCTTCCAAAGTGGCTGTACCATTTTGCACTCCTAGCAGCAAAGAATGAGAGTTCCTGTTACTCACGTCCTCACCAATGTTTTGTATTGTCATTATTTTTTTAGATATTAGCCATTCTAATAGTGGTGTAGTGGTATCTCTTTGTGTTAATTTTCTCTAATGATATATCTTTTAAAATGCAAAAATTTGGAAGGGATAATGTATTAAGCTGACATTAGTCATTAACATCACATTTTCAATGAAGAAAGAGACAAACATTATGTCACTTCCTCTTTTCTTCACTCAAATATTTTCAGTGGGTCCAATCACCTATAAGATGACATATATTATTTAATATTAATTAAAAGACACATAATTGTCTAATCCTAATTTTTTCAGCCCAAGTTCCTACCCCTTTCTTTTGGTTTTTGCTGAAAGGCATACATGACTCTTCCAAATTTTGAAAATATGGGCTATATTCTATCAAAACCCTGTCCCTTTGCACAGATAAGTCCTTCTGTTAGAAATGTCCCCTTGCCCTCAGTTTCCTTAGCCTGGCAAAATGTCTACCTATTCTTCTGTATTTGGCTTGCCTCATTCTTTGATCCTTCTCTCTTCCTGATCCTTCCTTGACTCATACAAGTGGGCCACTGTCCTGCAGAATTCTGTGTGGTCTTTCAGGTTAGTACCTACTGATTGTGTTGTAAATGTCCTCCTGGCTGGGAAAAATGATTGTGAGAGTGAAATTATTTCTAACTGAAAATTCCTAAAAAGGGTTCTTTGCTGACTGAATGAGGTGATGAGAGAAAGAAAGCAAATCAGAGAAGTTAGTGCTACATTCTTTGCTTTAGAAAGGTTTTAGAAAGGCAGAGATTAAATGTGTGGATGAATAAGGCTGGAGCTAAATAGGCCAAATTGGCCAGATTACTAGGATATGTGTACGTACCGGGGCGGGGAGGTAGAAGGAAAGCTGGCTGCCAAGAAATAAATACCCAGTCCCTGACAACTAACTAGAAACTTGACAGGAAGAACAACCTGTTTAAAGGTGATTTTAGCACATGGGTAGGTAATTTAAGATTTTAATTTGTATATTTAGTTCCACTCAAATAGATAGAACCTTTGATTGTTTTTAAAGGGCTAATCTGAAGTGGAGTAATTGGTGAGAACTCCCACCCTGCCTCTCCATGTGGAACTGTGGCAGCAGTTTGAGAGAGGTCTCAGAGGAGATGGCTACACACGGGGCCTCTGGAGGTTGGACCTGGGCTCCCAGGATTGGCAAAGATTTCTATACTTTAAGCATGGCACAGAAGCAGCAAAGACACCAGACCTGACCGTGTTCTGTGGTTTGGGACATGGAGAGTATTGTGTCAGTGGTAGCTAGTGTGGACTTTTAGGTGTTGACTAATGGAGCTCCCTGACTCTTTGGTTATGTATAAGATCCTGGGCCATCGAATAACACTGGGTGTGTGAGTGTGACAGGGTAATGACCTGTAACGACTGAGGTACAATTTCCCACCAGTTTAGTAGGATGGAATCTCAGTCAAATTTAATTCAGTTTAAAGAAAACAAAGAAATGTAAAACAAATTTGTCATTATGTGCTTATAGTGTATTTGTCTACAAAGAAAATACTAGATAATGGAGAGAAGTTTTTTTAGAATTGATGAATATTCAACAAAATTTGTGATTAACATTTAGAATTCAGTTGTGTTTCTATATACCAGCAAATATTTTTTGAATAGCATTTACAGTAGCAACCAAAACATATATGGTACCTCAGGAATAAATGTAACAAAATATATGCAAATCTTCATGGAGAAATAGATAACATTTTATGGAAGTATATTAAAATGAAGTACAGAAATACAGGGAATCACCATGTCATGTATAGGAAGACTAAGTATTGCCAATATGTGCACTTTGGATAATTATATATATATATATATATACATATATATATATATATATATACACACACACACGTATATATACACAGTGCTATCTATTCAAAATCTCAAATGTTTTTGAGAAAATTTAAAAGTTGACCTTAAATTAAAATCAGTTTGTGAAGAAACAAGAGGTATCCTCCAAATAACAAGATTTTAGTGATTAGGTCAAGCTTAAAATTCAGCTGTACTAATTAGTAGGCATACTATTTGTGCAGGAATAGATAAAGAATAATGTATACTAGACAAGCAAGAAATGGAAGAGACCATACATTTATGGAAACTTGGTCTATAATAGAGGAAACATTTTTTTTTAATGGGGGGAGAATATACTGCTTATACAAAAATGCTATGGGGAAAATTGATTACATGGGAAAAAAAGAAAATGTTTCCTTATTCACATCATGCACAAACAAAATTCAAGAGAGAGAAAAATACATAAATGTAAAAAAGCAAAAACTTATAAAACATTTAGGAGAAAATATAGGGGCTATCATTATGACAACGAACTAGGGAAAAATCAAACATGATACAAAAAGCATAAATTGTAAAGAAAAAAGTGATAAAATATACTATATTGAATCTTCAAATTTTGTACTACAGATTTTGATAAAGTAAAAAGATAAGCCATAGGGCTATATATTTGCCATACTTATAACCATTAAGTAATTATTTCCAAATACATAGAGAACGTTTATAAATAATAAAAGAGATGATACAATAGGAACGTGCAAAAGATATAAATAAGCAATTAACAGGAAAGGAAATCACAAAGAAAGGTGCTCAGCCTCATTAATCATCAAGGGAATGCAAGTTAAAAATAGTGAAATATAATCTCATAACATTAGATTTCCAAAAACTAAAAAGTCTAGCTATACCACGTGTTGGTGAGGATCAGAGTGCTGAGAACTCTCAGATAGGGTTGGTGGAGTGTGAAATGATACAACTACTTTGGAGAGCAATTCACAATTTTAGAACCAATTCCTATGACTCAGGAATTTCACTTACACATGAACAAAATATACGTTATGTTCTTCATAAGCATTGCATGTGATAGCAAAAAATTGGAAACAATGTCAACCAATAGGAGAGTGTATGTATTTGGAGGTCCACTGACCACCCTCAGGTTCAATGATTTGCTAGAAGAACTCACAAAATTCAGCAAAGCTGTTATACTCGTGGTTATGGTTTATCACAGTGAAAGGATAGAGATTAAAATTAGCAACAGAGAGAGGCACATCAGGCAGAGTCCAGGAGACAACAGGCATGAGTTTCTAGTTGTTCTCTTGCAGTGGAGTAGTATAGACACCACTACTGCTCTCAGCAACAGTGTGTGGCAACACTCACAACTAGGGAAGCTCAAGTCTTGGTGTCCAAGATTTTTACTGGGGTTGGTCACCTAAGCTTGGCTGACTGCTTATGTGACTGATCTTAGGCTGACCTTACTCTCTAGCCCCTCCACAGGTCAGATAATGCATGGTTCAGTTTCTCCACCATAAATCACTTTGTTAGTGTAGACTGCCTGGCACCACCCAAGGCCCCTAAGTAAACAAGGACACTCTTACCAAGCAGGACACTCCAGGGGCTTAGAGGATTCCTCCCAGGAGCTGGACAAAGGCCAGATCTTTCTTTGGAATGTGCAGGTGTGGACGACTCACACTTTCTGAGTTGTCCTTTACTGTGCGGTATATAAATAAATTGTGTTGTATTCATATATCTACAAGTATCAGGACAGATACATTTTATAAAACTAGTGTTGAAAGAAAAAGCAAACTGGAGGAGAATAGGTACAGTGCAAACCCATTTATAATGTTAAAAATTATTGGGACTTCCCTGGTGACGCAGTGGTTGAGAGTCTGCCTGCCGATGCAGGGGACATGGGTTCGTGTCCCGGTCCGGGAGGATACCACGTGCCGCGGAGCGGCTGGGCCCGTGAGCCATGGCCGCTGAGCCTGCGCGTCCGGAGCCTGTGCTCTGCAACGGGAGAGGCCACAACAGTGAGAGGCCTGCGTACAGAAAAAAAAAAAAAAAGTAAAATATTTCTTGATAGTGTACATGAATACATAAAATATAGAAAGTATTAAAATATTCATGGGAATAATAAATACCAAGCACAGGCTAGTTTTTAACCCTGGGGACAGAAACTGGGATTATTTTCTATGAAGTATATGTTAGGGACATCAATTAACTCAGAAATGTTTTACTTCTCTGGCTGGGTGGTTGGTACATGGGTGTTTAATTATTATCCAATAATTGGCTATGCCTAGACTATTTCAAAATTTTTAAAAGATAATAACTTTTTCATATAATTGAGTTGGTTTACTAAGTATATGCCTACTATAGTTATTTGCTACAAAAATTTTGCTGTAATATTGATTTGTTATGATGTTCCAAGGAGTTGGGTCTATTTTGAGGATTTATCACAGCACTGAATCCAGCTTCAAGACAGGCAGAAATAAAGCAAGACAGAAATTGCCGAGTTAATCTACTCACCTCCTTTCATGTATCTTCTTCGTCTTAACTTCTCAAGGACAGAACCTATGCTTCACGTCTTTTCTCCTGGCACTTTGTACCCAATGGTGACACATTAATGAAAAAATTATAAGTGAATTTTTCTGAGAATAACTACTCAAAGTAGGATCCTAAGTGAAGGACAGTTAGGAGAGAAATTGGTGATGGGTTGATCTGGGGAGTATATTCTCTGAGCCTCAGTGTTGCAGGTAGAGGAGACATGAAGGATCTGGAGCGGGGCTTGTCTGTGACTATCAGCATATGTGCTAGAATGGAGGTGAAGAGAGAGGCTCATCAACAAATCTCATCAACTTCACAAGTAATATGGAGCTAGCCCTGGCTTATGCTGAAAATAAAAGGGCTAATAAATAAGACACATTTTCTTTAGTGCTGCCAAACCACAGAAACTAGAGGAGTATTATATGGTGATAATTGTCCTAGGATTAAATATAAAATCCACTTAGAACCCTCTAGACTGAAAGCCCCAGTGAATTATAATTGGCTGTTATAATTGGCTCCGAGCCTAATTGGCAGATGCACATGGCAAGGGAAACTTCCAGCTTGCAATGGCGCCTTGGGGAATGTCTTTCTAGTTTGAAGTCCACGAAAAGAGATCACTTCATTTCTACTAACACCCGAGTAGGGGACAATCAGGTGTGATTTGGGGGTTACTGGAAAAGCAGAATTATTGGTTGGCCAAAAATTTCTTTTGGTTTTTAAGTAAAAATAAAAGACACCATCTCTTCCATTCCACATTATTTTACCGTATCCACTTTTCATCGCCCATCACAATTTGTTTTAAAAACCGAACGTTTTTGTTACGTTTAAGTAGAGAATTGGCGTGCGGAAATACAGGTCAAGAAGGTTTTTTTGGCTTAACTTATGTGGAACCCAAACATCAAAGCAATTAATGTAACCAAGCTGGTGCAAATGGTTTTCAGCGCTTGATTTGGATATTTTGAGTATGTTGGCTATCTCCCGCGTGGTATAACGTTGATTGTTCTCAGTTTATGTATTGATTTGATCGCTTTCAACTTCAGATGGTCTACTTGACCACGGAGCATCGTCCAGAGAGAAATCTCCAGCACGAAACTTCGCAAACCACTTTTGATGTGTTCAGTCACACAGCACCTTCTCCATACACTGCACAAATCTTTTTTACGCATTTTAGTTGCGTTTTTACCTTTCTTGAAATAATAAAGCATAATACGCTGAAAATGTTGCTTTTTTCCCTTCCATCTTCAATATTAAAATGGCTACACGAAAATTCACCAATTTTGATACGTTTTTAAAAATGCACTCTGACATGACAGCTGTCACAATACAATCTAACAGAATTGTTTCGAATGAAGTTAAAGATAGCTAAGTGCTATTAGAGCCATCTTATGGCAAAAACAGAATAAGCTTTTTGGCCAACCCAATATCAAGCACCCATCAACCACAGGAAAAATCAGACATTGCCCTAGAAACTGAAGCCAGAGAGCACACATTCCTGCCTATCACACGGTGTTCAGTGTAAATAAATCCTGGGCTGTTCTGCCCGTCAAGAGGGGGCACGCTTTCCCCTGTTGAGGGATGACATGCTACAATTTTAACTAACTTGGCACTAGTAAAGAATGATGGATTATAAAATCATACACATAGTGGCATCTAGGGTATCTCAATTCTATTCCTTAATCTGCAATAGGGTGTGTGTTGGGGGCGGGGGGTAGTATGTGATCTCAATTTTAACTTCCCTGTTATAAGTACATGACTGCAGAAAAAGACTGGTCAAATTTTCTAAGTGCAGGCTGTCTTAGCATCATGACTGGGGAGAATTTAGAATGCTGCCTGGTAATAATAAAAACTAAGACATATTGAACACTAGCTATGTGCCAGGCACCCTGATAACCACTTTACTTGTATTTTGTGGTTTGCTACTCACAATAGCCTTATGGGGAAATCTAGAGAAATTGAATAACATAACCAAGGTAGCACAGGTTGGGTGACTTTGAACCCATATCTGTCTGTCTGTAAAACAGTCTGCTCTTGATTGTGATGCCATGATGACATTTTTCTCTTCTTGGTCACTATTGCCATTGGCATACAAGCAGGCCAATTTAGTTTGATAAAAGTGCCTGTTGGGGAATAAGAACATTCACATTGACCTACCTACTTCACAAAAATCCTATGAGAATGAATTAGGTTGAGTCAAATTTTAAGTTTTCCAGGAAATGCAAAAAAAAAAAAAAAATAGGAGAAATATGACTATTGTCTTGAGTCTCCCTATTAGCCACCACCCCCATGCCCTGTTGGATACTGAGTGGAGCTCATGAATGCTGGAACAGTAACCATTTCTTACAGCATTCCCTTTCAAAGTCCATAATATAAATGGTGAAGGGTATAAAATTTCCATAATTTTGCATTAGGAGGAGAGGAAAATTACATTAGGGGAAGAAAGATTGATGGTACTGACCTGTGAGAGTTGCCATTAATTTGTCATCTACAAGGGCCTAGCTCTCTGCTAAGTATTATCCATGGACTCTCACATTTAATCCCTGCTATCACACTATAGGGTGGTATTATTGTTTCAGTGTCACCGCTGATTAAACTGAGGTGCAGAAAAGAAAAGTGACATACCCAAGGTCATGCCCTAGCAGTTCCACTCAAGAAGGCAGGCTCCTCCCCAAGTGCAATACGGTCTCTGCTTCATCAGGCTGATCAAACTGATAGGAATGGAATGTGGCTTTTAGGGGTGGAGAGCTGGAGAAGACTCCTAATTAAAGATATAAATGTAAGCCTTCAAAAAGTCCTGTGTTGTATGAGTGTGTTTCGTGTTTGGTAATTGCAATCATTGTTGCTTTTGTTGTGGTCATCCATTTACACTGCTTGGTGTCAGTTTATCTCTTGTAAAAATAAAATACAGTGTGTGTGTGTGAGTTGTGAGCAAAAAAAAAAAAAAAAAAGTGTTTGTTTAAGGATTACAAATTAGAACAATTTAAATCAGGGGACCTAATTACTGCTCCTTACCATAAAAAGCAATGAAATCGATTAAAAGTTAAAAAGAAATTATTGTTTCCAGACCTATGTAGTACATGGAGCAGAAAGAACAAGTGGAATAGTAACTTTACATATTATTATAAAACCTAAGAATAAAAAGGAAGTAGCCTCCCACCCCCCACAAATAGTCCTGTGTTAAAAGGGAAAAAAAAACAAATGAATTTATCGGTGATATATTGAATTAATTTCTTCATCATCTAACTTAATAAGAACCACAGTTATTTCAGAAGCTGGGGAGGCAGGCAAAGGATCCACAAGGAAGTCCAGTGAAGCAGTAGTAGAAAAACAGCAGCCCTTGGGTTACTGGGCGAGTGACCAAGGTTAGACCTTGGGCTTAATTAACTAAGGAAGAAAGGAAACAAATATCTTGAAAAGGACCCTGCCCTCCCTTCCTAACTGATGTGTGTAGTAGACTCAATGTTTTTCTATTCTTTCTTTTTTCAACAGACCCTCAATCTTTTCATTTCTTTCATGCCTAAAGGCTGCCTTGCCATTTTGACCTATTCTTAATGATACAGATTTGACAGAGAAATGGTAGTTTTTAAAAAAGCAACCCCCCCTTTTTTTTTTTAACCATTGTTATGGTTTCTACATTTATTGATTCATGTAACAACTATTTATTAAGCCCCTATTGTATGCCAGCCTGTCCGCTGAGAACTAGGAATATCAAAGTGAATAAGAAAAAATTCCTGCCCATGTGGAGCATGTGTCTAACGGGGAAGACAGGAAATACAATGCAAATCAAAGGCAGAGCTGCAGACAGGGGCAGGGCTAGGAAGGAAATAAAACCCATCTCTGTGGAGAAGTCTGAGCAGACTGCACGTTGTGTGGGATCAGATCATGTAGTGAGGTGGGGAAAGGTGTTCCAGGCAGAAGGCATATCCTGGGTGTAACACAAGGCAGGAATGAACTTGATGAGTTCTCTGAACAACAAGATCATGGTACTTGTCACATTATATCATGATTATTTACTCACTGTCTGCCTAAGTAGGATGTTAGGACATACTTCTTGTTCAGTTTTTATTTTTAGGGGCTAGCACGGATTTTGGAATGCGCTTGACACCCAACATCTATTTAACAAATGAATGAGTCGACATGAAGAAGCTATTGACAGGAAGTTTTGTTAGCTACATAAAGGTGAAATGAATAATCTTCTTACCCAGCACTCAGTGCGTTTACTGATATATACTATATTTTCAACATTTTTTTAGTCATTTTTGTTCAGCATGTTAAAGTGATGATAAATGTGTCTATGCTCACTAAGACAACATTCTGACAACGATTTTGTTATATATTTTCATTTATTAGATAAACTTAAGGGATCATATTCACTTTATTTAGAGGCATTATTAAGAACCATATTAGAATCATTAAGGTTTTTGAATAAAAATTGTCTAGAGTTTACATTCTAGGAATAGTTTGAATGAAATGACCCTGTGAAAATGAATCTTTATATTTGATCAAATTTTTATTGTGGTATTCTAAAATTAAATTTTAAAGTATTTTGGTGTTAAGTACCGCTAAAATGAATTATAGCATTAAATGTGGATATTCTGAAAGTGTGCATCTTAAAATATCAGTACTCAATTTTGACTTCATTAGTGTATTTGGAAGTGCCAGCACTCTCTAGAAAGATGATGAAACAAATTTAGAGGATGGGAAAACTTACAATGGTTTACACTGTACTGTTTGGGATTTTGAAAGTAGTTGGGTTTGGCCTGACTGCTTTGTGTGCTGACAGCTTCCATATGGAAACACAAATATTCATATTTCCAGAGCCTCAGCAACACTGCTGTTACATCACTAAAAAACACAAATAAAAATTCTACCCGAAGTGAGCAGATCTCCGTGAGAAAAAATGGTTGGTTAGTGACAGACTGAAATATTTGTTTGCTTCTGCTTTTGTCTTTGTGATACTAAGACTGGCCACCTTGTCAAATACCCAGCAACCCATTAAGTCTGCAGTTTTGGTTTTAAGTCAACTTAATTATTTTCCCCCTGTTTTCTAAGCTGGCTTTGGCAAATGCACACTGAAGTCTTTGCTGTATATGAGCCTCCCATATTTCACAAAGCCTGACAGCATAGACATCTGTAACCATCCTTCCCACGGGAGCTTTTTCTTCTAGAGCAAGGACCCAAAAAAGGAGTCTGCTTCAAATTCCCACCCTCATCTCTCCTTACTCTCTTAGCAGAGACTGACAATAAGGAGGGGGCCAATCACAAGGATAACATTTCTACTCTAAACAGATTGAAATCTTAAAGGAGAGAGCCTCGTTTAAAACATTAATTCTATTTTTTCTGTTTTTTTTTTCTTAAGCTTTCTCTTTCCCATCTTAAAAATAATATGGATATCAATAAGACTGAATTTCAGTGAAAATCTGTTACTGTAGAAGGCCAGCTAGATGATCAAGACCCAAATGGTTTTTAGAAACCCTTTAGCTAGATCTTGTGGTAACAAGCCCCTTAGAGAGCATTCTCAATTAGAGGTAAGTTCTGTTACTGTACTTAAGTCCTGCATTGTTTCCACGCCTCTACATGCAGAACTTTAGGCTTCTGAATTCCTTGGGGCCTTGGACTTTATTTTTATCTATTGTACAATGTAGTACATGGAGGACTCATTATTTTTTTACAGGGTTCCACTGCTGGTAATTATTTCAGTGGTTTTATAGATAAAGGTGCAGGAACACAATTCTCTTTAGAGATAAAAATTACCTTTTCATATTCCGAAATCACTGGAGAGATTGATTTGTATTATTTGTTTTTTTGGTATTTGATTGCAGTCTAGCAGCTCAGGGTTCATGAAAACAAAACAAAACATTGTCTTCATTGGTAGTAATTTGAAAGGAAAATTTCACATTTATGCTACATTTTTGCAGAACCAAATAAGCTAGAAAGCAAAAAGTCATAAAATAAGCTTAATAAACATTCATACTGATGCGAAGTGAACATTGGTCACTTGGCAATTGGATAAAAAATTCAACTCACAAAACAGCATTTGGGCTGCAATCAATGCTTATGAAAATCACGTGCAGTTCGTGCAAATCCTGCAAGATTTGGCAGCGCTGGGAGTCAGCTGTGATTCCTGAACATAATAAATGCATTGGTTTGAGTTCTCCTGTCTGTTGTATGTGAGGTTTGTCTGGAGCTCATTCAGATTCAAGATGCACTTTAAGATAGAATTAAGAGGGGAACTGAAGGAAAGAAGAAACTCTTCCATTTGAAATGCTTTTATTGAGTATGGCCCTACTAGGTGATTGCTACACTGGACATAGGTCATTTTCAGAAATGAAAATAACATTGCTTGCCTCGGTTCAGATTTCATCCACAGAAACTACTACATTCTTATCAGACTCGGCTTCAGCAGCGGATGAAATCTTAGTCCTTTATGGAAGGGGAATCATCTGGCCTCCAATTTCTAAAATAGACTAGAGATTACTCATTTACTTCTCTGCAGTTATAGCCATCTGATCCTTTGAAATTGTGGAAGGGTGAGATAATGACATGACTGTAACAGAAATCCATATTGAAGAGCCCAGTATTTTAAAATGCCCCATGTTCACATGCCAAAGGGTTACTTATGAGCTGATGCCCATCACTGATAACCATCAAATATGGTTATCAACTTGGTGTCTGGACAAAGAGTGAAAACAGGAGATAACATTCTATTATTAATTCCTAGGCTTTGAATATAGGAGAGACTATGAAAACATAACTAACATCCCTAGTAATCTTTTCAATAGAACATACACAACTGCAGTGGAGCCCCCCCTACAGAGTTCTTTCTAGTCAGATGCAAAGGTCATTATTTTTTACAGGTGGGACTTTGGAAAATTCAAGGCAAATCGGCCAGATTATAGCACGAAGCTCTAAAGAAACTCTCTGAGAAACGCTCAGAGCGCGAAGCTCTGAGAAAAGGTGCTGCTCCTCTGGTTTTTTTGCTCCCACCTTCTCGTCTCTTTTGCTTTTCAACAGGAAAGCCCTAGCGTGGTGAAGTGGAGGTTGATGAAAATATGTCCAAAGGCCAGAACTTAAGTATTCTGTTAAATCTGAATACTCCTCTTCTAAAGGAGGTCTAGCATGTAATTCCAGACCCATCATATAAACGTTTTTCAAATGTAATGTGTTGATGAGTAAAAAACACTGGATTAGGACAGAGACTAAGGTTCAATATAGTCTCTGCTGTATACTCACCACTAAACTTTCTATCTAGTCTGAGCTTTGGTTTCTTCTTTGGAAACTGGAGATATCTGCTAGCCTCACGTCAAGAAGTTGTTAGGTGAATCAATATGATCTACGTATCTTGTGAATTGTAAAGTACTATATAAATGCGTTTTATTATTATTGTCTGTATCTAATCAATAAACAAGCGAACATTTATCACACGATTCAGGAATATTAAACTTCCTTTGTACTTTTATCCTTTACTACCTGAAATACTTATACTAACTCTTCCTTTTCCACTTCAATTTTATCCATTCGTGAGGGGTTTTTTTCCTCAAACGCTTCACCCCGTAAAGATCATGTAACTTTTAAAAATTGTTTTAGTCCTTTTGTACTTCATTATTTGGCATTTGACTAAATATTGCCGTGCATTATTCAAAAGGTTCTTTGGTCAGAAATGAAGTTTTCTTCAATTGTTGTGTAAATTCTCAATGACTTCATTTCTATTCTGCTGATATGATACATATGGACATAGAATAGTACTGGGCAAATTTGCCTTCTTTGTCAGGGTAGTTTGCCGTACGTGTGGATACTGTGATCTAGAATCCTATGTTTTGATTCCCACACTGTGATTCATATGCTACTTTTGGTTCACTGTGGCCCAGATATCTCTCCTCCTTGGTTAACCATATCCTTAGTCACCTTGTGTCTACCTCTAGGACTTTGACTCTTTTAACTTAGTCAACTAAAATGGACTTCAATAACTCTTTCACGGTGTGTAAGCAAAACATACTGGAATAACAGGAAAGTTACTTGTGAGTGGGGAGTAGCTTATATAGGAAGAAAGACAAGAATGTCTGCCCCTATTTTTACTCAGATTTATGCAGTAAGATTTTTTTGGAAGGGGGGATGGTCTTCAGTTACAAAAACATTATACAGTTGTCAAAGCCAAAATAGATAAATAAATAGAGCTCTGTGTCCATTAAGCAGCAAAGTGCTACATGTATAGCAATATTAGAGGAAAAATGCTCTGAGAGGATTTTGCTGCATTTGTCAGTAGTCATGTCTCTTTCCAATGAGTGTGGTGTGGTTGCCCAGAGGTCTATATTCAGATTGATTCCCTGGAAATTTAAAAATATTGAACTGAAATTACCATTTTTCAGCAGGATTCCCAGGCACAAATTCTGTTATTGCCATCCAGCAGCCGGTGTCCCTGTTCAAGCTTCTGTCTAAATTTGCAAACATCATACAGTTGTCTCCTTTGGTAATAATAGAGCGTCAATGTGTTGAAAAGAGGTGACACTTAATAACGCACATTCCAAGGCATAATAACTTAGGCAATGGAAACACTGCTTTAACAGACACCATTATAATGCGAGCTGCATGGTGGGATACCTATAATAATCAGAATAGATTTAATATACATATTTATGCCAACTGTAAAAAGGTTGCAGACAACGGCGGGAGAGGCAATGTGTTACAAGGGTGAAATACTGAAATAGGGAACAAAACATATTCTTAACATATTCAGCCACAATTTTGTTTCCTAAAAGAAGATCTAACACTATGAGTCTATCAACAGAATCAGCTATTTGTTTTGAATCCTAGTGTGTTTGTGTTATGAACCATCAAAGAATTACCCTTATTCAAACTAAATTTTAATTAAATTTCAAAACATAAATATGGTCAAGTATGTAAAACCCCATTCCAACTGTTTAACTTTCTTGACCAAATAGATTCAATTTATGTTTTCTTTTTAATCTTATCATAAGAACTATTCAAGACAATACTCCTATCACTTCAGTAAAATCCATGTAATCTTTGAACATTATTGCATCAGATATACAAGGATGTGAATTTTGATGGTGGGGAATTTCCTGATAACACTGTAGTTTTGCCATGCTGAACAACAGGAATATTCAACTGCCTTTAAAAAGCCACAAGCTGACTCCTTAGGAGTGCTGAGAACTGGTTTAGTAATTTCTTTATGTTATCTGAAACAGGGGTTTGTAGCAATCTCAGACATGTGTACCAAGAAAAGGTTTTTGTTAGTAAAGACTTTATATTCATTTAATAAAATTAGGGTCTTTAAGAGGTCTGCAAAACAAGCTAAATTATAGTTTCTGCGTGTGTTTTTTTAAAATGGAGCAGCAGTCGCTTATTATAGCTATAAGAGCTCTAGCTTTGGCTGTAGGTGGCTCTTTGTATCTTTTAAATCTTTGTAATGCTCATGTCCTTGTGTACTCCAGTTATGAGCAGTAGGAATTCCATTTAAAGCCCAATAACACTAATCCATATTCTCTCCCTTCAAATCACAAAAAATGTCCAGTCAACTACAATGTGATATATGGTAGTCCTCAGCAGTGCTCATATGTTTTAGAAATCAACACTGGTGCCATTGTCATTCCACCAGCTATGCTGGCCACACTTCTTCTTCTCCAAAGCTTTGAAGTCATATTTTGTTGTTTTCCAAGACAGCTACCTGTCCATCCCATATTGCTTTGCACCAAATGTAGGTACAAATTCTTCCTCAATTTTCGAAAGCATGGTTAACTGCAGGATATAATATATTTTTAACAGATTTATTGAGATATAATGTGTATATCTTAAAATTCATCAATATATTATTTTATTTTATTTATTTATTTATTTTTTGCCATGCCACGCAGCTTGCAGGATCTTAGTGCCTGGACCAGGGATTGAACCCAGGCCACAGCAGTGCAAATGCCGAGTCCTAAACCACTGGATCACTAGGGAATTCTCCAAATTTATCCATTTTAATTGTACAATTCAACAAATTTTAGTATGTTTATAGAGTTGTACAGCCATTACCACAATTTAATTTTAGAACATTTTCATCATCCTAAAAAGAAAACTTGTGCCCATTTATAGACATTTCCCCTCTACACCCCAGCCCTAAACAACTGCAAATATGCTTTAGGTCTCTCTATATTTTTCTTTTCCGAACATTTTATATAAATGGAATTATATAATATATGTTTTTCTGAGTCTGATTTCTTTTACTTAGCATATCTTCAAGGTTTATCCAGGTTATAGCATCTTATCAGTATTTCATTTCCTTTTTATTGCTGAATATTACTCCACTGTAGTGTACACTACATTTTGTTATTTGTTCACTGGCTGTAACACTTTAAATCTTCACTGAAGGGGGACTTCTGCTTGTGCCATGTCAGAATAATAGTACCAGACTTGCCTCCCAATAGGAAAACAGGACAAAATATAAGAAACTACTACTACTGTTTTCAGATCTTGGACAGTAGGACTGTGCTACCTGTGAGAAAAGAAACTAATGAGGTAAGGTCTGTGATGGCCCTGGTTTTCTATGTGGAAGCACTTTTCAGACTGTGGCCAAATTAGGGGAACTTAAACTCAGGACAACAGTCTCGCTGAGTTGAACAGATAGAGTTCATAGAAAAGGGAGCTAAGGTGTTGGAATTTATAGGAAGGAGTCCTAGAAAGAAGACTAGGCAGAAGAAGAGCTACAGTAATATTTCTAAAGTCTCCTTTGAATATTTTGCTAAACAGTAGACATGGAAATCCTATGAGGAAAGGCAAAAAAGTACCTGAGAGCTGTTAACTGGAACATTTCTCAGTGTTCATACACATCTGGGAGATGTTTCAATTTTACCAACCAAACTTGACAAAACTCACTAAACACCTTATATATGCAGTAAAGACTCAAAAAAGGCCATGCCTGAGGAATAGAGCTAAACTAGTCCTCATATAGAGGCAATTCTGGATCACCCTGACAAAGCTTATGAACAAGCCTTGAAAGGATCAGTATGACCTGAAAGTATATCAACTGCTAGCCCAACAAAATTCAGCAGTCTTTAAGGGAATGTAACTGAATCTAAACACTCAGCAATGTAGTTAGCAATGATAAGCATCCATTTAATAATTACTAGACACATAAAGAAGGAGAAAAATGTGGTTCTTAACCAAAAAAATCAGGAGGTAGAAAAAGAACTAGGAATGTAAAATATGAGGAAATTCATAAACAAGAACTTTAAAACAATTATTAGAAATAGGCTCAATTTAGAGAAAATTCTAAAATAATGAGGAAAAGTAGAAAATATAAACAAAAAAATTAATGGATCCTCTAAGGATGAAAATAGAGTATCAGAAAATAAAATTTGATGGGTGGACTAAATAACAAATTAGATACTGCAGAAGAAATTATTGCTGAATTCAAGGCATAGCAATAGAAAGTATACAACTGAAGCACAGAGATTTAAAAACACTAAAAAAGGAATACCTACAGTGACCTGTGGGACAACATTAAAAGTGTCTAATAGTTGTAGAGCTTCAATTTTTCCAGAAGGAGAGAGCAGAAACTTTTTAAAAAAGTTGTCAAAAAATTTCTTCTATAAAAATTTGAAGCCATAGATCAAAGAAGTTTAATAAAGCCCAAGAGGGATAAATATAAAGAAAATAGACCAAGGTATACAATAATTAAATTATTGGAAACCAATAATTAAAAAGAAAGCCTCAAAGGTAGCCATAGACAGAAGACACATGACTTACAAAGAAGAAAAAAAGTAATATCTTTGTAAAAGAAGAAAAAGTTGAAAGATATAGTCTGATATCTGGGAAGAAACATTGCAAGCCAGAATACAATAGAACAATATTTCTAAAGTTGTAGAAAGGAAAAATATCAACCTAGAATTCTGTAGCCGGCAAAAGTATCTTTCAAAGTAGAAAAAAAAAAAAAGACATAAAGATACTTTCAGGCAAGCAAAAGTCAGAATTTGTCACTGCAATATCTGTACTCCAAGAAAAATTCTTCAGATTGACAAAGTGACATCAAGTGGAAACTTGGAACTACAAAGAGACTGAAAAGTGCCCCTAAATGGTAAATATATGAATAAATGTAAAATATTTTTTTTCATTTAAAAATATATTTAAAAGAAAACTGTTCAATGCAGTAGCAGTGGATTTGGAGTTTCACAGCATAGTTAGAAGCATAATGTATGACAAGACTATCAAAAAGAATGGGGGAGGATATAAAGTTCTGATATCTACAGTAATAAAATATAATGTGAAAACAGAGTGTGAAAAGTTAAAGATATATATATATATATATATATATATATAAAACAAACCCTAAGGCAATCACAAGTCAATCAATCAAAGGTGTATGCTAATAAGCCAATAATGGAAATAAAATGGAATGCTAAAATTTGCTCAGTTAACCCAAAGAAGGCAGGGAAAGAAGAAAAGAGGGACAAAGAGCAGAGGAAGCAAGTAACAAACATCTTGCAAGATGGTGGACTTAAATCCAGCCATATTAATAATTACGTCAGATGTAAATGGTCTAACCACTTAAATTAAAAGGTGTAGCTTATCAAAATGGATAAAGAAACAAGACCCAATTTTATGCTGTCTATAAGAAACCCACTTTCAATATAAAGACACAGATAAAAGTAAAAGAATGAACGAATGTATACCATACAAATACTAATCAAAAGACAAGTAGAATAACTATATTGATATTAGACAAAGACTTCAGAACAAGAAATATTTATTTTCCATAATAAAGAAAAAATTTAATGATAAAAGGGAATTCATCAAAAAGCATAACTATCCTACATATGTATGTACCTAATAAAAGAGTTTCAAAATTCAGGTAGTAAAACTTACCTAGTTGAAAGGAAAAATAGGCAAATCCATTATTATTGTTGATTCTTATTGGAGATTTTCACACTCTTCTTTCAGTAATTAATAAAATAATAAATTGAAAATCAGTAAAAATATAGTGAAAAATACTATCAACCAACTTGACTTAATTGACCTTTCTAGAGCATCAAACAGCATAGTTCACATTTTTTTTCAGTTCTCAAGTAAATGTTACTGAGATAGAACATATCCTGAAATTTTACTGAGACAATATCCTGGAACATAAAACAAATCTCAATAAATTCAAAATATCTGAAAACATAGAAAATATGTTCTCTAATAGTAGTGTAGTTAAATAGAAATTAACCAACACTCTTCTAAGTAATCTATGAGTGAAAGAGAAGATAATGGGGGAAAATTTTAAAGATTTTTAAATTAATGATAATGAAAATATAAGATATTTGGGACAAAGCTAAAGCAATTTTTAAAAAGAAATTTATAGATTTACTTGTTTGTCATGCTCATGTTAGAAAAAGAGACAGATCTGAAAATCTACCTCAAGAAACTAGAAAAAGAAGAGCAAATTAAATGCAAATTTCATTTATATTTAAAAAATTAAATGAAATAAAAGTCAAGCAAAAAAAGAAATAGAAAGTGGAAAATAATAATAGCAATTAAATTCAAAAGCTTGTTATTTGAAAGATCAATAAAAATAGACATCTAACTAGTCTCAGAGAGAAAGAGAGAAAAAGGGAGGGAGAAAGATAAATTACTGCTTATATTACAAGGATAATAAAGAAATATTATGAATAATATTCCAATACATTTGATAGCGTACATGAAATTAACAAACGCCTCTAAAGGTACAAATTACAAAAATAAACTCAAGAAGAAATAAAAAATCTCAATAGTTTTTGCCAGTTTAAAACTTTTCATTTGTTTTTAAAAATATTTCCATATAGAGCACTTGAGGAACAGGTGACTTGACTGCTGAATTCTTTCATCTATTAAAGGAAAAAGTAGCAATTGTATACAAACTTCTTTTTTTTTTTTTTAGAAAGTAGAAGAGGGATAATACCTCCTAACTATTTGAAGCTAGCATTTCTCTGATGCCGAGATCAGACCTACACATTATGGGAAAGCAAACTATAAACTAATATTTCTCAGAAACACAGAAGAAAAGTTCTTGATAGTAATAAGTTAAATTCAGCAACATGTAAAAATAATAATAAATGATGACAACTTATGGTTTGTCTCTAGGTTATAAGGTTGATTTAACATTTGAAAACCACTCTGTTTAATTTACATATTAACAGAATGAAGTTGAAAAACCATATGATTATCTCAATAGATGAAAAAAAGACATCTGACAAAATCCATTTCCCATTCATGATAAAATTTCTATACAAGCTAGGAATAGAATGAAACATCCTTACTCTAAAAAAGGACATTTAAGAAAATGTCAGCTAACAACATACTTAATGATGAAAACTTGAATGCTTTCTCCTAGAATTGGGACCAAGGCAAGGATGTTCACTCTCACAACTTCTATTCAGCATTATACTAGTATTACTAGCCAGAACAATAAGGTAAGAAAAAAAATAAAAGACCTAGAGTTTGGAAAAGAAAAAAGTTATGCTGTCTTTAGTCCCAAACAAAATGATTGTGGAATACAGAGACTTCTAAGGAATGTACAGAAAATCTATTAAAATTACTAAGGGAATTTAGCAAGGTCTCAACACCCAAGGTCAATACAGCAAACACAAAACCTACTGGATTTCTATATATTGCCAGTGCACAATCAGAAAATAACATTTAAAATATTTCATTTATAATAACATCAAAAACGTGACATGTTTAAATATAAGTTTAATAAAGCAAGTGATAAATGTGTACACTGAAAACTACACAACATTGCTGAGAGAAATTAATGAGAATGGAAAGATAAATATCATGTTCATGGTTTGGCAGACTCAATATTTTTAAGATGTTAATTCTCCTTAAGCTCATCTATAGATTTAACACAATTGCAGTCAAAATTCCAGCAAGATATTCTTTTTTTTTCTTTTTTAGAAATTGACACACTGATTCTAAAATTTATTTGAAATTACATTGCAAACCACTTTGCTATATGGCCTCTGATCTTTTCTAAACCTGCACCATGCCAAAAAGTTACTACAGTCAAAGGAAATCTCTGTGCCCTAAGCATAGCCACCCTCAATTAGATATTAGCCAGGCAGCAATCCTTTGATGGAATTAATCCACATGAATAGTGAAAGACAGAGATTCATAAGGATGCCAGCTATATTTACATTTCATAATAAGATGAAGTGGTGGAATTTTGAGAATGTAACAGATTAAGGTAAAAATCTGGTGGTGTGCATATGATGTATTTGTCCAGGGACGCATCACCATCTATTCAGGGCATGGCAAGTTGAGAATACGCCACAAAGGCCACCTCTTCCTACATTTCACAGGAAGTTTGCTTTCTCCTGAGACTACAGATGCCCCAGAAGCTCAAAAACATATTTTTCACAATGCCTTCCTTGGCACTAAAGGGCTGTTTCTGAAGATTGTGAGAGGGATGTTTGTAAGAGGAAGAACTGCTTACATTACACATTTTTTCTACAATATTTTATCATTAGTAACTGTGGTTTCTTTCTCCAGCAACAACTGCTTACAAAAAGGCACACTTCACTAACATTCCTCGGTCCTGCTGAGTCTCCCCTACAGCTCTCAGCAGCCATTCACATTTCCAAAAAGCTTGAAGGTCAAAATTCTGCCTCTCCATGTGTCAGAATCGCTTCATTACTTCAACTTATATTCAGACCACATCAATCTCCATTTTTGCTGCTGAAACTGAAACCCAGGAAGAACTCACTTTGTTTAGACCAGCCAGGTTGCTAGAGCAATGAATAGTACAAGTCTTCAGTCATTCAGTCAAATTAAACAGGTTTCTACCTTGAAGAACTAACCAGATGATGCACCAAGATACGATTATGGGCATGACTTAATTATTTAATTTGTGACTTATGATTTATAGTCAACCTAATTCTAAAAGGGATTCTACACAAATATGTTAGGAAACTTCTTAAGGGCATGAAAATAAATATATTAAATTAGAGGTCAAAGCTCAAAATGGCCCAGTTATTTTAAGTAAATTTTAAATTTCAGAATAGTTTTATATTCTTTTAGTTTTTTCTGTGTGTGATTTGATGATTTTCTTTAGTGTTATGCTCGTGTCCTTTTCGCTCTAGTTTTTGTGTATCTGCTGTAGGTTTTGATTTGTGGTTACCATGAGGTTCATATATGTCGACCTATAACTATATCCACTTGTTTTAAACTGGTAGTCATTTAAGTTCAAATACATTCTAAAAGAGCTACCATTTTTACTCCCCTCTCCCACATTTTGTTTTGAAATATTTTATATCTTCATGTTTATCCCTTTACTGTTTATTGTGGTTACACTTAATTTTACATTTTTTTTTCTTTTAATCATTGCACTAGCCTATTTAAGTGGTTGATCCACAGCCTTTACTATATATTTGCCTTTACTAGTGGGATTTTTCCTTTCCTGTAGATTCTTACTTATTGTTATAGCCTTTTCTTTTCCACTTAGAGAAGACCCTCTAACATTTCTTTTAGGCTTGGCTTAGCTTTGGTAAACTCTTTTTAGTTTTCGTTTGTCTGAGAAGTTCTTGACTTTCCTTCAATTCTAAATGATAATCTTGCTGGGTTGAGTATCCTAGGTTGCAGGTTTTTCCCTTTCAGCACTTTGAATATATCATGCCACTCCCTTCCGGCCTGCAAAGTTTCTGCAGAAAAATCAGCTGATAGCCTTATGGGGGTTCCTGTTTTTCTCTTGCTGCCTTTAGAATTCTCTTTATCTTTCACTTTTGCCTGTTTGGGTTCACCTTATTTGGGACCCTCTGTGCTTCCTGTTCCTGTTTCCTTCTTCAGGTTTGAGAAGTTTACAGCCATAATTTTATCAAATACATTTTCAATCTCTTTCTCTTCTCCTTTTGGGACCCCTGTAATGCAAATATTGGTACACTTAATAGTGTCCCAGAGGTCTCTTAAACTGTTGTCAAATTTTTTCTAAATTTGCTTTTCTTTTTGCTGTTCTGATTGGGTGATTTCCATTATTTTATGTTCCAGAACACTTAGGCGTTCTTCTCTATCACCTAGTCTGCTATCCATTCATTCTAGTGTGTTTTTCATTTGCTATTGTACTCTTCAATTCTGACTGGTTCTTTTTATATTTTCTAGTTCCTTGTTAGACTTCTCACTGTGTTCATCTATTCTTTTCCCTGATTCAATTAGCATTCTTATTACTAACACTTTGAACTCATTATCTAGTAAATTATTTATTTGTTCTGTTAGTTGTTTTTTCAGGGGTTTTCTTTTGTTCTTTTAATTAAAACAAATTCCTCTGTCTTCTCATTTTGCTTAACTTTCTCTCTTTATGAAACTAGGTGAAACAGCTACTTTTCACTGTCTTGAAGGGGTGTCCTTGTGTAGGAGCACTCCTGTACAGTCTGTGTGTGGGAGAGCTGTATTGGATATGAGTATGTCACATCTTCCTCCAGGATATGCTGGCAACTATCACCTTGGTAGGAGATGGGACTGGAGATGGAGGGGCTAGAGCCACAGCCAGTCATGAACAAGGGCTTCTCCTCTGCTCAGGAGCCAACATGACCGTATTGGTGGTGAGGTCAGGTCTCAAGTTGCTGGAGCAGAAACCCTGAGGGTCGGGTCTGAGCTGGCTCCTTTTCCTCTAGCTCTTCCTTCTCCCAGTACTAGCACCCTTGCCCCAGAGTGGGCACTTGGTGTGGGTATGGGCTCGGGCTGTGGCGGTCCTGGCCCCAGTCAGAGTCCTGGACCACTCCCAACGTGCTGCCTCTATGAGACCAGTAATAGCTGTCTGAACCCCATTCAGATGCTGTTCTGTGTAGGAGCCCATCTCTCACAGCTGAGCACTCCCCTCTGCCCCAGCAGTCCTCACCCTGGTATGGATCTACATCACAAAGCAAGCAGGGCCTCAGCAGGTGCTTGGCTCAGGCTGAGACAAGCACTGGGGTGATCGCAGGAAACTGGCCAGAGTCTCATGCAGTTTCAATCTGCTTTCTCTGCCTGGATTCTGGAGTAAGCAAGCATGTATGTACTCTTCAGGAGTGGAGTCTGGGTTTCTTACAACCCTCCTGTTAGTCCCACTGGTTTTCTAACCAGCTAGGGGGACTCATCTTCCCAGTGTCAGACCACAGGGCTGGGGCGCCCAGTATATGGCTCTAACTGCTCACTCCCCAGGGAGGATCCCTGAGCCCATGTAATCCTCCTCCTCTTCTGTGTCCCCTCCCAGGGGCACAAGTCCCAACCTGATTGCTTCTCGTCCTTTCCTACCCAATTCCATGTGTATCTTTCTTACAGCCTTGGTTGTATAAGAATCTTTCTTCCAGCCTCAAGTTAGTTTTCAGTGAAAGTTGCTCCACACGAAGATGTACTTTTAATGTGTTCCTGGGGGGAGGTGAGCTCTGTGTCTTCCTACTCTGCCATCTTGATCTGTCCCCCTGAATAGTTTTAGATTTGCAGAAAAATTGTGAAGATAGTACAGAGTTTCCATGCATCCTGTAACAGTGTCTCTTATGATTAGAATCTAACATTATTAGCATCTAATGTGGTACATATGTTACAATTAATGAGATTTATTATTAACTAAAGTGTATACTTTATTCATATTTCATTAGTTTTTACCTAATGCCCATATTCTGTTCCAGGATCCCATCCAGAATACTATGTTACATTTAATTGTCACATCTCCCTAAGCTCCTCCAGACTAGGATATTATAGTTTCTGATTTATCTTTGATGACCTGGACATCTTTGAGGAGTACTAATTAGGTATTTCATAGAATATCTCTCATTCGGGACTTTTCTGATTTTTTTTTTTTTTTTCATGAACAGACCGGCGTTATGGACTTACTGAGGTAAACTCCCATTTTCATCACATATCAAGGGTATGTGATATCAATATGACTGCTACTGGCGTGAACCTCTATCATCTGGCTCAGGCAATGTTCATTAGATTTCGCCGCTGTAAAGTTACTCCCTATGGTCACTTTTGGAAGGAGTACACCTTTCCAAACTTTACTGTTTGTAAGGAAGTGATGATGTACAGTCCATACTTAAGGGCTGAGGAGCTGTGCTCCACCTGCCTGAGGGCAGAGTGTATGCATTTTATTTGGTATCCTGTATAGGAGACTTGTCTCTTCTTTCTCATTTATTTGTTCAATCATTTATTTATCTCAGTATGGATTCATGCATATTTATTCATACTTTGGGTTATCATATGATACTATATTATTTATTTTCCTACTTAAATTATTTCAGCTTTGGCCACTTGGAGTTCTCTCAGTTGTCTCTTGTGTCCCTGGGACATATCCCCATTGTTTTATAGTTGATTACTTCCTTACCTTATGGCACTAGAAGTTGCTCTAGTCTTGTGTTTTGCCTTCCCCAGTCCTAGAATCATTCATTTCTCCAAGAACCTCTGGTTCCTTTTATTGGAGAGTATTAGTAGAAACCAAGGTCTGGGTGCTGGGAAGACTGTCTAATTTTTGAAGTAATAATTTTCTCCATGTGACTGAAAGGATCCTGTACATTTCTGTTTTACCAGTGGATTTATGGGTCATTTAAAAGTGCTTTGAATATGTCACTTAAAGGAGAGGGTCAGAATGAGTAATATTCTATTGTTTCCATTGAATAATTGCAAACAATGCAACATGGAGTTTAAATGTATGCAGGCTGTAGAAATTTAGAATCAATCAACGCGTTAGAGCAGTACCTTTCAAACTTTAATGTGAATTCTAATAACCTGGGCATCATTTAAAATGCAGTTTCTCATTCAGTGGGTCTGGAGTGGGACCTGAGATTCTGCATTTCTAACAAGTTTCTTGGTGATACCACACTTTTGATAGCAAGATCTTAGAGCAGGGGATGGCTTTTTTTTTTTCTGTAAAGGGCCAGATATTTTAGGATTTGTGGGCTATACGGTCTTTGTGACAACTACTCAAGTCCACTGTTACAGAGTTGTAGATAAAACATAAAGAATAAGTATGGCTGTGTTCTGATTAAGCTTTATGGACACTGACATGTGAACTTAATTTTCGCCTGTCACAGAGTATTAAGGTAAAAGCTGTTCTTGACTCTAGGGCCATACAAAACAGGTGGCAGGCCATAGCTGACTGACTGTCTTGAGCACTTATTCCCAAGCCAGGTCACATATCAGTATCTTCAGTAAGGAAGTTTCAGGAACAGTTGTCCAGATTTTCTGCCACAGGTGTGCCATGGCCTGTGTACTTTACAAACCTTACAGGTGATTCTGATGCCCAGCCAGGTTGAAGAACCACTGCTGCAGAGGGCGTTGCATGACTTCCCTGTTGTAGCCATTTTCTCTCTGCTTGCACACTTCTAGTGAGAGGAAGCTCACCTCCTGGGAAGTAGATCATCCCATTTAGGGACACGTTTAATAATCATGAGAGTAATTTTCCTACCACTGTGCCTAAATTCATCTCCTTGTAGCTTCTACTTATGAGCTCCCTCTTTCTTCCAAAGCCACGAGGAACACATCTAATCCTCCTTCTATGTAACAATGCTTCTAAAGTATTTGAAGAAAGCTATCATCACACTTCCTTTAAATCTTAAATCTTCTCTTTTGCAAGATAGGATTTATATTTCTAGCTTCCTATCACTTAGATCACACTCCTCTGGAACACTTTGCGTTCCTTTTTCCCCTGTCATTTGTTGTACCCAGAATGTGTGAGGTATGCAAAATCCTGGCAGACTGTTGGCTCCATCGTTTTGACATCTCTACTTCCAGTAGTGCCACTAAACATTACATTAGTTCATCTCTTTCTTTTGATGGTCAGTTCACATCACTGATTTATATTGAGCTAGTTACCAGCCAGAATTCCTAAGACTTTTTCAATGGGAGTGAAGTTGAGTCAGGTCTCCTTCTTTCTCTACCTATGTAGGGGTGTTCTGAATGCTACTGCTATATTCTACATTTCACCCCTATGAGATTTCACCTTGTATTTTTGGTCTACCACTCTTGCCATTTAAAAAAATTCTTATTTATCATATGTGATGGGCTGTTGCAGTAATGGCTCCAAATTTATTTATACTTTTTTTTATCTCCTGCACTTTGCTAGTCCCTCCTATCCTGCCTCAAGGCTTGGCCAGGTAACTTGTTTTAGCCAATGAGACAATAGTAAATGTGACGCAGCAGAGACCTGAGAAGTGATTGCAATAGGGGCTTGCATTCTCTTTTACTGCTCTTTGGAACCATGAGACTACAAGATAAACAAGCTCAAGCTAGCCTGCTGGAGGATGAAAGGTCATGTGGAGCACTGGGCACTCCATCCCACAGTTAGCTAGTCCAAGATAATGTGTACTTGATGGTGAACACAAGAATGAGCCTCAGTCATGACATATTAAGCTCAGCCCAGGTCAGCAGAACTGCCCAACTGAACCCAGCCTAAACCACTGAACGATAGAACTATGAGCTAATAAATACCTGCTGTTTTAAGCCACAAAGTTTTGGCTGATTTTTTTTTTCTTTTATGTAGCAAAAACTAATTTATACAGCATCTAATATAGCATAGCATGTATTCTTTTTTTAAAAAAAATCTTTATTGGAGTATAACTGCTTTACAAATGGTGTTAGTTTCTGCTATATAACGAAGTGAATCAGCTATACATATACATATATCCCCATATCCCCTCCCTCTTGCATCTCCCTCCCACCCTCCCTATCCCACCCCTCTAGGTGGTCACAAAGCACGGAGCTGATCTCCATGTGCTATGTGGCTACTTCCCACTAGCGATCTATTTTACATTTGGTAGTGTGTATATGTCCATGCCACTCTCTCACTTCGTCCCAGCTTACCCTTCCCCCTCCTCGTGTTCTCAAGTCCATTCTCTACATCTGCATCTTTATTCCTGTCCTGCCCCTAGGTTATTCAGAACCTTTTTTTTTTTTTTTTTTTAGATTCCATATATATGTGTTATCATATGGTATTTGTTTTTCTCTTTCTGACTTACTTCACTCTGTATGACAGTCTCTAGGTCCATCCACCTCAGTGCAAGTAACTAAATTTCATTTCTTTTTGTGGCTGAGTAATATTCCATTGTACACATGTGCTGCATCTTCTTTATCCATTCATCTGTTGATGGACACTTAGGTTAGCATAGCATGTATTCTTTCACTTGCACGTCACTCACAAATGTGGTGTTTTCTATATCCAACTTATTGAGCGGATTCTGACCAAATAAAGAGCTCTTGAGATATAACTCTAATGTTGACATTGGCCAAGTCTCTTTGTTCAGCCAGCTTTTAAATATTTTAACTACTTTACATGCAGCCCACAAGTTGCAAAGGAAAAAAATTGCATTGGAATAAAAGATGGAATTAGAGTGTAATTTTATCATATTTCTGCCCTCTGATTAGTCTGGAAGATTATGTTCTGTTTTCTTATGTCGCAATATTATTTGTGGTCAGAATGTTTGACGTATCTGAAAGTAAATTATGTTCATAAGAAAAAGTTAAACAAAGCTTTTCTGAGTCGTCAAATTGTTTCACATTATGGAAACCAAAAGAAAGAAACTGTCGGACATTTGAAAAATTCCTTAAAATCTTCTCATATTGATGAATTTTATAAGTTTTCTAAATGCAATGAGAAGGGTTTCTTTCTCTTTTCCTTTTTTTTTTCTTCCTTTTGACTCTGTATTTTTGTTTTTCTCCTGAGGCCCCTAACTGTTGCCTTCAATCTGAAATAGAAGTGCTGAAATCTTGAGTGTGAGGGTTGGTGAAAAGAATGAAAAAGACATTTCCTGCATGATTAGTAGCAGGAAATACCAGAAATCTCATCCAAAATATTCTTTTCCCTACAGATTTTTTTGTTCCATATATTATTTTTATTCTTGTTTTTAAAAAGCAATATATTATCTGCTTCAGTGCATGTGTTCTGTTTATACTCACTTCAATTACTACATTTAAAAAAAAGATACAAAACCTTAGAACATCTTTGGAATAACCAGAGACAGCAAATAAATGATCTTATAATAAGACAGACTAATGTAGTGGAAAGAACACGCAGTTAGTAATCAGATAATCCTGATAGGATTGTCTCATATGCCAATTACCAGCTCTGTGACATTGGGCATCTGTCAGAATTTTTGTTTCTGTTTATATAACATGAGGATGATAATAGTAATATCTAACTTACTAGATTCTTGTGAGGACTATCTGTGTAAGAGTCTAGTACATTGTAATTAATAAATAATAGCTGTTATAAAACTAATAAGAATAGAAAATATCTAATGAGCACTGATTTTGTATCAGCCACTGTGATAAGAGGTTAGCTTGAATGGCATGGTAAGACATGATATCAGGAAGCAAGTCTTTTTCTATTCTTATTAGTTCTATTCTTATTAGTTCTATTCTTATTAGTCCTATTCTTATTAGTCCTTATACAGAATGTCTGCAGGGTGTATATTTTGTTGTCCACCACATGTAGCTTCCATTCCTGGCTCAAGAAGTCTGCTTGGAACTAAATTATAGCATCTCTGCTCATAATAGCAACTAAAAATGAATATATATTTTTCCCCCTTTAAGAGCACTTTCATCTTCTCATGTGGCAACATTTAGCTATAGAAGAGGCTGGAAAATGTGGGCTTTACTCTGAGCAACCATGTGCTCAGTTAAAAATTAAAAATTCTATAATGAGAGGAGGATGGATATTGGGGGGATAAACTAAAATTCTCTGTTATAGATGTCTAATATATTTATTCTTCAGTGCATTGGTGTGAATGTGTTTTTCAAATACATTATTTCATTTTAGTAGGTGAGGTGGAAGCAAAAGTAACGAGGAGTACCACTAAAACATTACACCCAATTCCAAGTTTTGCCTAGGGCTAGCACAGAGGAGATATCGGATTAGAAAGTGATTTTCTTGGCAGCCTGAACATTAACACATTCTAGTTTCTCCTCCCTCCTTTCTCCCCTCTCTCTCCCTCCCTCCCTCCCTCCCTCCCTCCTTCCTTCCTTCCTTCCTTCCCTCCCTCCTTCCTTCCTTCCTTCATTCCCTCCCTTCCTTCCTTTCTTCCTACCTTCCTTCCTTCCTTCCTTCCTTCCTTCCTTCCTTCCTTCCTTCCTTCCTTCCCTCCCTCCCTCCCTCCCTCCCTCCCTCCCTCCCTCCCTCCCTTCCTTCCTTCCTTCCTTCCTTCCTTCCTTCCTTCCTTCCTTCCTTCCTTCCTTCTAGGTCAGGAAAAGAATTAATTTCTAAAGATACTAACACTTACATGAAGTCCAAATCTAATTTACTTTTCCATTTTAGAGGCTACACAAAATTTGACTTCTGGAATAAAAGCATGTCATTCATCTGTAAGAAAAAAAATACTAAATTAAACCTTCTTTCATGATGGATCAGTTAAATAGATTTGAAAGGCAGCCTCAGGGAAGACTGGAGGAAATGACAAAACAACTTATTTCTACTTTCATTAAGAACTATGCTTAAAAAAATCTTCATTGAGTTTTATATTTTTTTCTTTCCAGGCCTTCATATTTTGTTCCCTGAACTTTTCTAATTTCCTGATCTCAGTATTTAATCCCCCACGCCCTTTTTTTTTTTTTAATAATACATGGTAGTAAATACTACAGACATGGTATTCTACTGACAAAAGTTCATATATTTGTATGAAGAATGACCGTCTTAAGAATTCATGATATGTGCCATCAATAGCTGTATTCGTTTCCTATGGCTGCCATAACAAATCGCCACAAACTTGTTGGCTTAAAACAACAGAAATTTCTTCTCTCATAGTTCTGGGGACAAAAGTTTGAAATCAGGGTGTTGGCAGGGTTGACCTTCTGGAGATTCTGAGGGAGAATTCCAAGCTTCTTTTCCTGGTTTTAGTGGCTGCTTGACAGTCCTTGGCCTGTGGCTCCATCACTGTCATCTCTGCCTCTATTTTCATACTGACTTCTCTGTGTACGTCTGATTGCTCTCTCTATAAGGATATTTTTGGTGGCATTTAGGGCACTCCTGAATAATCCACAGTAACCTCCTCATCTCAAGATTCTCAATTGCATTTGCAAAGATCCTTTTTCAAAATAAGGTAGCCTTCAAAGTTCCAAGGATGAGGACTTGATGTCTATGGGAGGCCGTTATTCAACCTACTACAGTAATTCATAAATGTTGCTTAGCCCTTAATGTTTTGTGATGTTAAAATATTCAATAGAAACAGAATTCAACTCTTTACACTGGATGTAACAAGTTGTACATTTGGTAGATGTTGTCATTTTATGAAAATTTCGAGTAAAATTTTTTGTGTTTTTCATAGAATAAATAATTTTTTTGTGAGGAGACACCTTATGTGTTTATCATCTGACAACTAGTTCTGGAAGTAGAAAACAACTCCCAAGTAACTGATCTGAAAGAATGTTGGCTTTCCTCACCCTGACTGCCTTTCACCTTCTCCTGCAAGTCCTTTAGCAAAGCTAGGGTGTTGTAAATAATAGAAAGTGGCAAAGGTTGTATTGTCAAAAAATATAATATATGTTGCTTTCAGTCTTCATTCACCAGCCCTGGGTAGAATACTCAGCTTCTCTCTCTTGCTAAAAAAAGGGTAAGCCTCTCCCTGTTGAACTTAGGACATTTTGCTTTGCTGGGAGAGGCTAGTATTTACCATCAACATATTTGTCATTGATGTGCACTAAAGAAGCCCTTATACAGGCTGTCTGCAAACAGGAGCCAATTCCTGATAGATGGTAAACCTGGTGACTATCCTGAAGTAAGAGTGTATGTTAACATTTAAATTTAAAATGCAAATTAATTTCAATTACAGTTGTTTTAAAAATAGGCTACTTGATGAAATTTTCTTTTATTTTTTCCTATTGGTTTATATGTGTAGACTCAACTGATGTATAATTCTATATTGGTGAATATTTTGACTGCAAAGTCTCTGGGAGGTGGCAGAGAAGATTCATCACATGCATGATGCATTCAGTTGTACATCTTTCAACTCAAGTGTTTATTAATTTCCCTCTAGCTCTTCTCCCAAAGTGCTTCTATTCCTATTCAAAGATGGTGCTGAAAATGTAGTTTTAAATAAGGATTATAATTTTTGTGACAATTTTGATTGACCAGACAAAAAAAAAGAAAGAAGCAAAGAGTTCAATGAAAAAGATGTGATGATTCAGGCCAGAGATAGCCCCGGATGAGCTGGTCTTTTCACTATAGATTGAGGAGAAAGGGTATACTTTAGTGATAAAGCGGAAGGAAGAAAATGAAATATGCTGAATACCTGTGATAAGGGTAAAGCGAAATTACATGGTGAGGGGATAAATTTGTATCTTTTTAGTTCATTTGTCCTTGTTATAGGCCAGAATTAAAATATCTGGCTCTTTTCTGCCAAGAGCTTAAATCAGATCAAGCGGCCAGGCTTGGAATACTTGAGCTAATGGCTGCTCATAGCACTGTTTTCCCTTCTAAACAGTGTAGTAGAAATAATGCACCTTGATAAGAGCAGCAATTAACAGTATTGTCACTTGAGAACCAATATCTTATGGAGTAATTTTCTGAGAGGAGACAATAAGATTTAAGGACTAAGCTGGCCCATAAATAATTTATTTACACAATATCTCTTCTTGTTACCCATTTATTTTCACATGTTCCATATTTCTTATGATAAAGTAAGAAATTCCATTGTCTGGTTTGCCTTTATGTCAGAGCAAGGTCTGGTGACTTGATTTGGTCATTCTGCTAACATTCTCTTTGCAGAAGCCCTATTTGAAAATGAAATTCCCATACAGAGCTGTTCACCAGACTGGCCTGGTCACTGATAATATGTCTTTACTCCCAAATGACAGGTGGAAGTAATATATGAGGAAAACATCTTGTTTTATATGCTGTGTCTTTGGCAATTAGCATGCCATTAGATTAAGAGAAATATTGTAGCCTCTTTCGGGGGGAAACTCTTCTAAAGTATAGGGCTCAGAGCACTAAGATAAGAATCTGAAATTCTATATTTTAATTACTGTTACTAATTAACTGTGGTCCTAGGAAAATTATTTTCTTCTTTCACATTTACAAAATGGGGATAATAATGAATATCTTAATTACTTTATTCAGTAGCTGGAAAGAACATATATATCTGTGTTTGGTGTGTAAGCACTTTGAAAAAATAAGAATTATACAAATGTAAGATTTCAAAAGTAATATTAATGAATACTTGCTTGGAGAGAAAAATGTGTATATATGTTTATACATATGCATATTTACATATATATGTATGTAAGGTATTTCAAGACATACATATATGGGAATATTGTTTATTTTTGTTTATTTTTCTTTCTCCTGGCCTCTGTTCCATGCACATCAGGCTATGACTTCATTTAAGTATTTCCATCTGGAACAAAAAGTAAAGGAAAGTTGAGGAAGTCATATCATGCATTCTCAATCTTCCAAACCACATCTCCCTAGAGTTCAGGTTCTGGTATGCCTGGGAATAGTTTACAGCATTTTATACTTTAAAAAATTCCTTCCTCCAATAATACAAATTCTTCTGGAATAGGCATCCAGAGCCATATTCAGCATGTCTAGAAAAAAACCTAATGTGTGTCTCTGTTACTGGAGTGGCCAGCAGGGACCCTGCTCTGCTGGAATATTTATGGGAAACACATGCAGAGAAGATGCTAATTACAGAGCACTCTGAGTAGTGAGACTTTGAAATCATTTTCCCCAGATTAGACATTGAGAAGCAGTAGAAGAAATGTAACTCATGGGCCCTCTAGGCAGACATTTTATCTGTGTTGGATGTAAATTTCCAGCAGAAAGGACCTCCCTCCTTTGGCGGTCTCCTCTAATGAGTGAGTTTTGTTTGCTGCTCTCTGAGCATGTTAGAGTCCATTCGGAACACTTGTTGTGTCTGTAGTACCTTTAAACATTTTCAATGGAAAAGTGAGACTTCTGTCAGTCATTCAGATACGCGATGCACATGATGCTAGGAGTTGTTTTTGACAGTTTGTAGATGGTATAAAAAAACCCATCCTGAATGTCACCAGTAGGGTAAATAATAAATAAGCATACATGAGCACATCTATTGTATGATGGAAAGGAGAGAGAGAAAACCAAATAGGCAAGAATAAGGGGAATGAGAGAAAGGAAAGGAGAAGATTACGAGTCATCATCAAGTGCCCCAAATGTCTCTGTGGAGTCCGTGCCTTCGGCAGCCTGTGCGTGGTGCTGACAGCACCTCATGCAGATCTGTGCAGGTGTCCCTGGCTCTAGAAAGCTGCTCTTGTAGGTTCTAGCCACTCAGAAAGAATAAACTATGTTTATAACTTAGCAAGTGAATAAAGAATAAAGTTAGTATTTTTATTATATACAACATTTCTGCAGCTGCTAACTAATGCCAGGACTAGTGCTGTTTCATAACTGAAGATGTATACCTTGAATAAAAGTTAGGGGACTCAGGCAGTAGGAAATAGTACTAGCCAGTCAAGAAACTCTACATGATACTGTTAAACACAATTAACTGAACATTTAAAAGTAAAAAGGAGATGGCAAATATTCTCTAAAAGGTCAGTAACATGTTTCCCAATATGTAATCATTTTATCTTTAATATGACATTTTTCTAGAATTCCATTCGTTAGCAACAGGCTAGGCATACATATGGTGTCAAAATTACATTCTGATTTAAATTTCATAACTGATTAGTATTCTATACATTTTCTGATAAAATATAAATTTTAGAGGATCCTTAAATTCTTTTAACTATTCCATAGTTTGTGAGAAACTATAGAATCTCATTCTGAAGTTCCTAATGTGTGATCATTCACAATCTTCTGTGGAATAGCTTTTGGTTAATTATACTACTCCAAATACCTAGGTGGTTAGAATAATATACATCGAAAGTGCAAATAATACATTTCTAAATTTTTATCTTGAAAGCTGTATGTCTCTTTATTTCATCAACCACAAATAACTGCTATAGCATGTACTTGTCTTAAGCTATAAACTCTTAGTTGTTTTTCTATAAGTGAACTTAATATTTGTTTTGAGCTCTCATTCTGCCAGGTGATGGACATTTTTCCCAAAGCTGTACCTCCATTATAGGAGGCTTAGAAGGTGTCAGTGTATTACAAGTTGATCTGAGCCAGTTTATTCTCTGTAGATAGTGACAGCCTTCCAAGAAATTAATTCAAGATAAAAAGAAAGTCTTAGGCTAAGTTCCACCATATATGTACACCACACACACATGCACATACACACACACACACAGAGTAGGCGAGGGCGGGGAGTGATCTGTTAAACAAATCCTTATTAGTTCACCAGTACAAACACTTCATAAACCTATTTTGCAATCTCTTTGGAGTCCCAGTTCTCTGTTCTCTGTTCTTTAATGTATTCCAACCACCATCTTACATAAAATGTGCCTTAAAGCAGATGTGACAGTTTTCTAGAGTCTGGGTTCCATGATCTTTTCTGTTGTCAACAGGTGTCAAGAATTGTGAAGGATCTGAGATTTACCCTACTTGCAAACTTACATGTTAATCTACTAATGCATAGTTTTGTGAATACTGGCAGAAGATATAGGACTCTTGGATCAGAGACAAAGGACAGTTAATACTCAAAACAATAGAAATAGCCAGAGTATCAGCATTTACACTGGTTCTCTGAGTTCTGGTTCTCACAGGCACTGTGAACAGGGTCAGATAATACATGCACACTTAGGTACATTGCAAGAGAGTAAACCTGAGTTTTGATAACTGAATCTTTTATACTAAATAGTAAGCCTGACTACTTTATGCTCTGGAGAGAGATATTATCTTTATCTTTCAAAATTGTAAGCCAAGGATTGACAAACTTTTGTGTAAAGGGATATTATAATACAGGGCCAAACAGTAAGTATTTTAAGTATTTTAGGTTTTCTTGGCCAAGTACAGTCTCTGTTGCATATGTTTCTTAACTGTTTGTTTGTTTGTTTCATACCACTAACAATTTAAAAACCAGTTTAACTCACAGGACATTCAAAAATAGGCTGTAGGCTGAATTAGGCCCACTGGCCATCATTTACCAACTCCTGCTATAAAAAAAAGCCAACTGCCCAAGGCGGAAACCCATCTCTATTTCCTAGGCTGTTTACAATACAATAAGCCTTGAAAAGGTAGTCCAAAAGGACAGTCTGTGCCTTTGCTCAGAGACATGCAGAAACCTGAAAGACCCATGGAAAGTTATCTCTAAATAATATCTACCCCTCATTTCTGCAGTGTCTTGGTTTCTGGTGAATTTTCCCATGAGTTTGCCACTTCGTAAGCAACTTTGATTAATCCAACCTTCAGAAGCTGGGACCAAGTTTATTCAGTTGTCTTACATAGCATTTACTTCAGGCTATTACCAAAATGAATCCAAGCAGGCAAGGCTAAGAGTGTATCTAAAATATTTTATTCAATCCACATTCTGTAATAGATTTACTGTCACCTAAGAAAGTATATTTCTAACAATCTTCATGCTATTAAAAAACCACAATTTCACTTATGAAAACTCATTTTTTGACAGTCTGCTGGTTAGATAAATGTCTGTTGTGCTCAGATATAATGATAGCTGAAGTGCTCATAATACCACCTCTGGATAGTGATTTTTCTGATATAATGCTTGCTGACCACTTCTGGGGTAAAGATTCTTAATTAAAATAGCTACTGCACATGAAATATCAAAATGTTCATGTTTAGCTATTCTAATGAAAATTGCAAATGTCCTAACATTAGGTTCGAAGGTGGCAGCTGGTTTTTTGTCATTATCACCTGTCTTTGCAGGCATTTGCTGAATAATTTGATGCTGAGCAATCATCAGTCATTCATCTCTACAGATGCATCCTTTTTCTCCAATAACAAAACCTCTCAAAGTCTACCCTCTCTCAATTAATCTGATGTTTTCTTGGATTGGCAGGAAACTCTTAACTATACCTGTTCTACTTTGACTAGAAGAAATAACATTTGAGTACTGCCTGGGCCATACCAATACACATGGGAAACTCATGAGATTGTCCCAGGTCTATGTGCCAAGATAACACCCCTAGTCATTGCTGTTCTATTGCTTCTGTGCTATAGTGAGGTATAGAAAGTTCTGGAATTTTGCTGATTTCTTAGAGACTACCTGTCTGTGATTAAAGTATACGACCCTTCAGTTCTCAGTTCAATTGTCCATTCCCATGGGAAGTGGGTTCAAGCATTTTCTCAGGGACTCATATTAAGGCCTCATTCTCGTATTAAATCTGCAATCTTCTCTCTTTTTCAACCTCATCTCAATCTCTAGAGAAGTTCTATCCAGTAGAATTGTCTGTAATAATGGAAATTTTAATATCTGTGCTCTCCAATATGGTAGCCACTAGGCACATTTGGCTATTGAGCATTTGAAATGTGGCTAGTGTGACTAAATAACTGGATTTAAATTTTATCAATTTTAATTCATTTAAATTTAAATAACCACAACTAGTGGCTATTATTTTTGATAGTACAGTTCTAGAATCTTTATATAATCTAGGTTGGGTAACGATTAATAAGAAGGAAGGGAAATCTAATACATATTTTCTATCCTTCAAAACCTTTTTTATGTCCTAAATTATCTTGAAAAACTTAAGTCAAGGATTGGCTTTGTTCAAAACAGAAAGCACTAGGCTCAGAGGGGTACACTATCAAACATTTAGGGAAGAAATTAAACCAATTTTCTACAACCTCTTTTGGAAGCTAGAAGCAGGGAAAATACTTCCTAACTCTATGAGGCCAGCATTACTTAATACCAAAACTAGACAAAGATATTACAAGAAAAGAAAACTATAAACCAGTATCTCTCATGAACATAGATTAAATAAAACATTAGCAAATAGAATAAAAATAAATTATAAAAAAGAATTATACATCATAACCAAGTGGGATTTATCCCATGTGTGCAAGGCTGGTTCAACATTAGAAAATCAATTAAGGTAATGCATTACATCAACAGACTAAAAAAGAAACATTACATGATTGTATCAGTAGATGCTGGGGAAAAAAGCATTTGATAAAATGCAACATCTATTCATGATAAAAATTCTCAGTAAACTAGGAATAGAGGGAAACTTTCTCAACTTGATAAAGACTATCTATACAAATCCTAAATCTAACTTTACACTTAATAATAATGGTGATAAATTCACCCTTTAATAAAATTGTCTTTGTTTGCAAAAGACATTACTGTCTGCAAAAGAAATGATGAAAAGAAAACAAACTCCTGGAACTAATAAGAGATTATAACAAGGTTATAGAATACAAGGTTAATATACAAAAATCAATTGCTTTCCTATATACTAACAATGAACAAGTGGAATTTGAAATTAAGAACATAATACTATTTACATTAGCACCCCCAAAACTTAAATACTTAAGTATAAATCTAAAAAAATATGTATAAGATATATATGAAGAAAACTACAAAACTCTGATGGATGAAATCAGAGAACTAAATAAATGGAGATATATTCCATGTTTATAGATAGGAGCACAATATTTTCAAGATGTCAATTCTTCCCAATGTGATCCAAATCAAAACTCCAGCAAGTTATTTGATGGCTATCAACAAACTGATTCTAAAGTTTATATAAAGAGGCAAAAGACCCAGAATAGCCAACACAATATTAAAGGAGAAGAGCAAAACTGGAGGACTGACGCTACCCGACTTCATTAACTTACTATAAAAATGTTACAGTAATGAAGACAGCATGGTATTGGTGAAAGAATAGACAAATAGATCAATGAAATAGAACAGGGAGCCTAGAAATAGACTCCAACTAATATAGTCAACAAAGAAGCAGGGGCAATACAATGGAGCAGAGACAGTCTCTTCAACAAGCAATTCTGGAACCACTGGACATCCACAAGCCAAAAAATGAATCTAGACACAGACTATGCACCCTTCACAAAAATTAACTCAAAATGGATCATAGACTCAGATGTAAAGTACAAAACTATAAAACCCCTTTAAGATAACATAGGAGAAAACCTAGAAGACCTTGAGTATGGTTATGCTTTTTTTAGAGACAACACCAAAGACTTGATCAATGAAAGAAATATTTGATAAGCTGGACTTCATTAAAGTTAAAATCTTCTGCCCTATGAAGGATAATATCAAGAAAATTAGAAGACAAGCCACATTTTCAAATATTCTTCATATTTTTCAAAATGTTTTCAAAACTACACCTGATAAAGGACTATTATCCAAAATATACAAAGAACTCTTAAAACTCAACAATAAGAAAGCAAACAACCTGATTAAAAATTGAGCTGAAGACGGTAATGGACACCTCACTAAAGAAGACATACAGATAGCAAGTAAGCATATGAAAAGATGCTCCACATCATAAATCATCAGGAAAATGCAAATTAAAACAACGAGATACTGCTACACATCTGTCAGAATGGTCAGAATCCAGAACACTGGCAACACTGAATGTCAGTGAGGATGTGGAGCAACAGGAATTCTTATTTCTTGATGGTGAAAATGCAAATTGTACAGTGACTTTGGAAGACAATTTGCTGATTTCTTATAAAACTAAACCTCCCCTTGCCACAGGATTCAGCAGTCATGCCCCCAAAGAAGCTGAAAACTTAAATCCACAAAAAAACCTGCACAAGGATATTTATATTAGCTTTCTTTATAATTGCTAAAACTTGGAAGCAACCAAGATGTCTCCCAGTAGATGAATGGATAAATAAACTTTGGTACATCCAGACAATGGAATGTTATTCAATGCTAAAAATAAATGAGCTATCAAGCCATGAAAAGACACGGAGGAAACTTGACTGTATATTATTAAGTGAAAGAAGCCAATTTGAAAAGGCTACTATATGACAGTCTGGAAGAGGCAAAACTATGGAGACAATACAAAGATCAGTGGTTGCCAGAGTTGGCAGAGAGAGATGAATAGGCAGAGCACAGAGGATTGTAAGGGTAGTAAAAATACTCTGTATGATATTGTAATGGTGGAATTGTGTCATACATTTTTCCAAACACATAGAATGTACAACACCAAGATAAGGTAAACTATGGACTTTGAGTTATTATGATGTGTAACTGTAGGTTCGTCCTTGGTTAAAAAAAAAAATGTATCACTCTGGTAAGTGATGTTGAGAATGAAGGAGGCTATGCATGTGCGGACAAGGAGTATATGGAAAATTTCTATGCCTTCCTCTCAATTCTATTGTAAACCTAAAAATGCTCTAAAAATAAAATATTTAAAAAATAACATCCACCATTTTAAAAAAATGAAGAATTGGCCTTTGTATTCTGCTACATTACTCCTTTGCTCAGACAATGAATGCTGCCAGCCGTATGTGGGAAGGACATACGTAAGTGAGTTGGGGCAATCTTGATTATGAACTTGAAATTTAGTTCTTTAGATATTATAATAACTGCACTCTTCTTGGATCTCAGTTTAGGAAAAATCAAAGTGAGAAACAGGAAGATTCTCTTCTGAAATAGAAAAGCATAGAAGAAACTTCATAGGTGCTTACATTTTAATCCACCCTTACTACTCATTCCCATTGTGACCTTAGGAAAATCACTTAATTTTTTAGAAGCATAATCTATCAACTTACAAAATAGAGGCTAGTAATAGTTTTCCAAGATGATCGTGATATTTCAGACTGAATAAGATCAAAGCACCACCACAAAGCACCACCACATTTCAAAAAATATTATATATAGTTTAGATGTCATTAGCCATTCTTCCTCTGTTTAAAACAAGATGTATTTAATAATTGCTTGGTTTGCATTGAACTCTCTATTTGTTCAAATTTAGCTTCTAAGAAATATATAATTATATATACAATATTTTATCAAATCATTGATAATTTTATTCTCCAATTATTATTTAAATCATAACATTATTGATGTACCACTTTGTGACTACTACTTATCTTTAACAATTATATATTTCCATGTGTGATATCAGCCCAAACTTGACCTATAGATTATATAAATAACCTGTGACATATATTCACACACATGCACATATGTTCACTGCTCAAACACTATCCGTTTTCAAAAAAATTAATTTATTTGGCAGTGCTAAAAAAGAAAACAAGATTAAACCGATATCTGAATTTTCAAGTCTATTTGTGAAACTGGTTGTTTTCAGAGGGATACAAGCTATAATAAACTTTATTATAACCATAAGCCAACATGGTTGAAAGCCTTTACACTCTTGAGAACAAATACACGAAATTGAGAGATATTTATAAAAAGATGTTATGAACTAACTCCACTTAGAATAACACATAAAAAGGCTGGTGCACCTTTGCTTAATGCTACTGAAAGAATGCACAGCAAACTCATGGTTGTATATAGGAATGGGAGATGGCCCTAGTGAATGAATAAACATTGGCCTCATGAAACATTGCCAGGAGACACTACAAGGAAAAATTACAGAGAGCAAGGGCTAGGGTCACTTGTTCGTTTACGTGCTTACTTAACCCATGTTTATTGTTGTCTATATTGTGCTAGATCTATGTTTGTCAACCTTTTCTCATTATCAACCTCCCAACCCCGCCAAATTGTACTCCTTTACCATAAAATTTTAGTAACATGGATATACTATGTATCTGTTGATGGATTTTGACCCCTTGGGGGGTGAGCTGGGGGGTGATAAACCATTCGCTAAGATTTTTTTTCTCCCCTTGGGAGTGATATCACCCCCCCTGCGAAGGCATGGACTGTTTGTCAGAAACAGTGGTGAACCAGACAGATGAAGTTTCTGTCCTCAAAGAGCTGGCAGTTTAGTAGGGCAGACAGACACACAAATAGATGATTACACATCATGAGAAGTGCTTCGATAGGGGTAGCAAAGCACCAGCTAACTTTCTCCAACTGGGGAAACCATCTCCTGGACTCCACATTCAGGATGGGAGCCTTTCTTTAACTGAGTGTCCAGGGGGATGCTGTAAGTGACTGAACTTCAGTTTGAGGCTTCAGTTTGAGCCAGTTTCGTTTTGAATAGTTTCAAAATTAAAATGTCAAAATTATTATTAACAATAAAGAGACTGAATTCAGTTTAAGATTTCCCCCCGTGAAGCACGGAGGATGCAGTAGACTTGTGTTTAATGCCTGAAAAATGCTATGAGGCTGCCTGAAGAGGCCAGCGAGCAGAGAGGGTTGCTTGGGGGAAATGACTGTACTCCCACTGAGCGATGATCAAAGGTGCTTTATTCTTTAAAACCAGATGTGGAACTTGCAGTAGAAATGATGGCCTGGGGCTATTTTAAAAGGGATGATGCCCAGGAGGGCCTCTGCCAGAGGGCATGACATCTGCAGCAGGAAGAACTAAAGGTGAACTGATGGCTGCTGCAGCCACAGAGAGGTCTCTGATGGCAGGAGGGGCCCTGCCCAAGCCAAGGGGCTGTGTTCAGAGAGGCTGGCAGAAGAATCAGGAAGACCACGGTGCCTGTGAGAGGCTTTCAGCTGCTGCGATGGCCACGGGAAACTCGTGCCAGGGGACATCAGTGCCAGACAAATAAACCTGTCCTGCCCTTCCTCTCCCTTCCCCCTCCTTCCTTCCATAGCCCAGTGAGTAGAAAGAAGAAAAAGGAGGCTAAGATAGGGAAATGAAGAAGGTAACCAACCCGCGCCTCTGTCCACCTGCAGCTATCCAGGCTGCCATAGGCTCAAAGTGGGAGGGAAAAGAAAATTCAACCTTAAATAAATTCTAGAGTTTAACTATTTTGCCCACTGTCTTGGACAGAGTAATCACTGAAATGACACCTTTTGTTCTAAAATAGACTGGAGGAATTTTTATTATCTGAGGGTAAGTAGTAAACTGGGAAAATTGCCCAGGATCTTAGGAGAACTGGGAAAATGATCTCCCACAGGGAGAGGGGAAATGAGCTCTGGACAGGCTGAGTGGGGAAAGCAAAAGGTTGCTTCTGATCGCCATCTAGGAGGCCTGTGTGTTCAAGCGACCAGTCACACCTGAGCTTGATGAGAGCAAGCAAACCTGCCATGGGCCCCGCTGGGGCAAGAGCAAGGTGACACTGTTTCAGAAGTTGGGGTGAGAGCAACCAGGCCTACTGGGGCACATGGAAGACTCAGCAGGAGCTAAGGGGAGACAGAGGTGGCAGAGCAAGGCCACTGAGCTGAGGAAACGTGGATCGCAGGTGAGAGGGGGCAGACATCATCAGCAGAGCTGGGATGTAAGCTCAGGGATGTGGCTGCTCTGGCCGTGCCTCACTGATGCCCACCAAACACTGCAGCGGGAACCACGGAGAGCCTGGGTGACTCTGCACAGCTCAGCGGACTCTCCCCTCCACCTGGCTACAAGATCAAACTAACATCCTGCCCACCCGCCCTACATTCCCAGACTCTGTCTTAGAGAGAAGTAGGAGAGCCTGGGCAATGGTCCCCCAAGCTGATCATTACCTAAAGGGACTATTTATTTTATCACACAAATTTATAAACCAGAGTGGACGTTTGTTCCTTTTTTCCATGCCACCTAGATAGTGGGGATGCCTGAGGAAAATCAGAACAGTGTTAGACAGAATAAACATTTCCCCTGCCCTTGGAATTGCAAATAAGTACATCCTGTGGTGCCTCCCCTACACATTTAGCCTGGGCACTTAAATAACATAATTAAAATGTGGATACACGGTGTAATTCTTATTAATTTGCTTTCTCCTTTTACCAAGGGTAAGTACGTTTTTCCACCGGCAATGACTAGAAGTAGTCATTCTTCTAGTCCAGCAGTCCTGGCTCCAGTTCTTGTTTTTAACATAGTCCTTTCCAGGAGGATCTTGTTGGATTTTTAAAAAACTTTTCTTTACAGCGCTTGGTATGCAGCGGTAATCAATACCTGTTGAATGAACAAACAAGGGCATCTTCTATTACTGTAATGCGTTTAAAACACAATTTCAGGCCTCTGCAGGTGACCTTCTACTTCCTGAAGTCTAGTTCCCAACGTATTAAGCTGAACATCTTAACTGTAGCATCTGCTTTTACTCTTTCTGAAACTCTTTTTTTATTTCATCTATCTTTATCTGTGCACATTTGCACTCTTGTGCTCTGCATTTGACTTCCGAATGAGAGATACTTCTCTCTCTCTAGTTATGAAATCTTTTAGGCATTTTCCCAGAGCTCTGCATTAATCTTTGCTAGGACTAGTTTTCTTAACGGTCTGGGCTTTCATCCTGTGCTGCTCTTTGCATCCTATTTCTCTTGGAAGTCTTCTAAAGAAAGCCCCTGTAGATAGGATGACCTCAGGTACTTATCTCAGAGGTCTCATCTTCTTTCTATTCTTGCTGACATTGACCATAATGACAATGGTGGGTCCCCTGTGATGGTCACAACTTTGAGGTCTGTTAGGACACTTGTACCTCCATAGTTCCTACTATTTCCCTTTGATCTCAGCCCTCCTGAAAGGACTATAATCTTCTCACCATAACTTTGGGCATGAATGACTTCTGCGCAGTGGGTGGCTATGAAAACAATCTCTCTGGGAATTATTTTTTTTCCTTGTCCCTGGTATTTGTGCCTTTGTTTATTTCCCTCCCATATTGAGAAGGGCTGACCTGTGTAACCAATAAGATATTGCAGAAATAAAGATGTTTGACTTCTAAGCTAGGTCACAAAAGATATGTGGCTTCCACCTTGCCCAGTCTTGTATGACTTGTTCTCAGTGAAACCAGCCACTGTGCCATGACAGCACTCAAGAGCCCTATAGATGGGTTCAGGTGGTGAGGAACTAGCCTCCTGCTAATAGCCAGCACCAACTTGCCAACCATGTGAGTGAACCATCTTGGAAAAAGATCTTTCAGTCCCAATCAGGTCTTCAGATGATGCAGCTACAGTTGCTGTCTTGACTACAACTTCATGAGAGACTCTGAGCCAGAACCACTTAAGTAAGTTGCTTCCTGACTCACAGAAATCATGAGAGATATTAAGTTTACATTGTTGTTTTAAGCTGCTATGTTTTAGAATATTTTTTTATGCAGCAACAGATAATTCTTATCTTAGAAAGATCTGTAGTGAATTTAATGTGAAAAGCATGATAGAACATAGTATTGACTTGAGGAAAAATAATTTGAGAAATAGTAGCAAGGTTACTTTAAAAAAAATCCAACAAGAGACAGTGATTTATGATCTTGGAAGATAAAGGACAATGATGATGACATCAAGGCTATACTATGAGTCAAAAGAAGCAGTCACAGATTAAGGCGGCCAAGCAGAGAAGAAAGTACATTTAAGAGAAATAAGAGTGTCCATTGGTTTTCAAAAAGAAAGAATAAATTCCTATTACTTTGCCCATGGAAAACAAAAGTTTTTGAAGGAGGTAGAGAGGCACTCATCATCAATTAAAATTGTCTTTACCCTTGCAAGAGTTACCAGTGATTTTAAAATTTTAATTCCCTTACAGTGACCCAGACAGCATTCATAACCACAGTAAACAATATGATATCATAGACATTTTACTTTTGTCCAGCAAAAGAGGCAACACATTTGTTACATAGAAGGTATTTATGAATTGATAAACCATTTGATTACAAAATAAGAGCATACATTCTGGCAGAGAGTAATATGTTATGATTTAGCTTGGTCAGAGCTGATAAAGCTATATTCTACTCACAGACAGACTCTAAAACAACTTGAGTTTTATCAGGTTAACTCAGCAATGCTGGAGTATATCATAAAATACTTGAAGGCAGCTATTACAACATATTTTTAACACCTGGAAATCTCTTCCCACTCAAAAGGCCACATATCATCTAGGGACTATTCTATTCCACTGAACATATTCTAGAAACATACATACCTGGTTTACACACCAAAAACCTGACAAGTGTATTTCTCATCAACACAGGGCTAACAACCAGTTAAATGTAAACTAGAAAATTATACCAACCAATACAAAACAATTTAATATTTGAAACCAAAAGATACAGTAACAAAGGTCCCTTGTCCCAACTACCAAAAATATATGCACTCTCTCTAGAGAGATATTTACAAGGTCACAGGCTAGGGTACAGATGGACTGGCATAGTGTTACCAGAGGAATCGACTAAAATGGATTTCTCTGCAGGGAATCTTGACGACAGCATAGTTAAAAGCAGCAACTCCTCTATATCCATTTAGTATCTACAATTTTGGTCACATATGAGACCCCTCAGAGTGATGGAAATGCAAGGAATAGGCTTTTCCCCTCCCCAGTGAGAATGCTGAAATAGGGTTTCCTGATATTTCTATAGTCAACAGTATAATACCAAGACAGCCTCAGTAAATGAAATTTCTGCTAGTTTTGGCTAAGGGCTAAAGAGGTATGGTCAGTGTCATTCAATATTTGCATTAGCTTTTCTGAGTTCTGTTTAGTACTTTGTTCTCCTTTGTCTTCCTGCAGTTATTTACTGCTGCAGTGATTAAAGGTGGAGTTTACCTCACATAGAGTTCGTATCTAATAAGCAGCTTTATTTGGAGCTTGTTCATCTCCAGTTTCTCATGATCATTCCAAGAAAACATCTATTTATAGGGGAAATCAATTTGATGAAAGGATACTGTGTAGGGTGTCCACTTGAAGGGGATCTGGGGCAATGTGGCCTAGAGCATGGTTTAACCTAGTGTGCATCAGAATTATCGGTGAGCTTGTTAAAATACAGGTGCTCAAGACCTTCTCAGGATTATTCAGTCAGTCTCACTTCTGGGATATGACCTGGCATGTATATATATATTTTTTTAATGAGCCGCCATATAATTCTGAAATGTACCAGTGTTTGAGTACCAGTAGTCAGTGTGGAAATAAGGGAAACCAGGGATTAGAGCTATTGGTTGGTGTACCTCACTTTCCACATTCATTTCCCAAGAAAAGTTTTCCCTGCTCTTTGGGTACCAGGTATATGATGCCTCAGGAGGCCTAAATAGTCTTCCCTACTCATTCCCAGAACCAAGTTTGTCCTCTACCAGAAGGGAATGAGGGTCAAGCCCCAAAGAAGAGTACCTTTAAAAAATTCATCACTTGACTTAACTTTTAGCATCAACTTTCAGATGAAAGAGGTATCATCTACTTTGCCTCTTTCACAGAAGGAAGAAAACTGTTAATGACAGCCATCAAATTTCATAAAATTGTTTTTCTTTAATTTTTTGTTGAAATATATTTGACATACAATATTATCTTAGTTTCAGTTGTGATACATAGTGATATGACATTTGCATACATTATAAAATGATCACCATAAGTATAATAACTATCTGTCCCCATATAAAGTTATTACAATATTACTGATCATACTCCATATGCTGTATATTATATCCACATGGCTTATTTATTTTATAATTGGAGGTTTTTACCTTTTCTTTCCCTTCACCTAGTTCACCCACCCCTCCCCTCTGGCAGCCACCCATTTGTTCTCGGTATCTATGAGTCTGTTTTCATTTTGCTATGTTTCATTTGTTTCTTTTATATTTTAGATTCCACATATACATGAGAGTATACAAATAGCAAAATATTTTTTGGGGGGGAGCTGCTGAATACTATTTCCTTGTATGTATATATCACATCTTCTTTATCCATTTATTGATGGATACTTAAGTTGCTTCCATATCTTGGCTATTGTGAATAGTGCTACAATGAATATTAGGGTGCATATATCTTTTCAAATTAGTGTTTTTGTTTACTTTGGGTAAATACACAAAAATGAAAGTACTGGATCTAATGGCAGCTCTATTTTTAATTTTTTGTGGAATCTTCATACTGTATTCCATAGTGGCTGCACCAGTTTACATTCTCACGAAAAGTACATGAGGGTTCCCTTTTCTCCACATCCTGAGAACATGTTTGCAGACATAACTGAAAACTTCCCTAACTTGGGAAAGGAAGCAGATATCCAAATCCAGGAGGTGCAGAAAATCCCATGCAGAATTAACCCAAAGAGGAATATACCCAGACACATTGTAATCAAAATGACAAACATCGAGGATAAAGAGAGAATATTAAAAGCAGCAAAGGAAAAGCAGCAAATAACATACAGGAGAATTCCCATAAGGCTATCAGCTGACTATTCAGAAGAAACTCTGCAGGCCAGAAGGGAGTAGCGTGATATATTTAAAGTGATGAAAGGGAAAAACAACCAAGAATACCCAGCGAGGTTCTCATTCAGATATGATGGAGAGAGGAAAAGCTTTACAGACATGCAAAAGCTAAAAGAGTAAAGCAACACCAAATCAGCTCTACAAGAAATGTTAAAGGAACTTCTCTGCAAAAAAGAAAAGGCCACAACTAGAAACATTAAAATTATGAAATTAGAAAGCTAATCAGCAAAGGCAAACATACATTAAAGGCAGGAAATCATCCACATGCAAAGCTAGTAGGAAGATTAAAAGACAAAAGTAGTTAAATCATTTATATTCACAATAAGCAGTTAAGGGATACACAGAACAATTAGATGTCAAATATGATATCAATAACAGTAATCATGAAGGGAGGAGAGTACAAATGCAAGACTGTGAAAATGCATTTGAAAGTAAGAACAACTTAAAATAATTCCAAATATATATATAGATTGCTGTATAAAAACCTCATGGTAACCACAAACCAAAAATATATTATAGACATACACACAAAAAAAGAAAAAGTAATCCAAATATGACACTAAAGACAGTTATCAAATCACAAGAGAAGAGAAGAAGAAGAAAGGAACAGATAATACTTACAAAAGCAATCCCAAAACAATTAACAAAATGGCAGTAAGAACATACATATCAATAATTACCATAAATGTAAATGAACTAAATGCTCCAATCAAAAGACATAGAGTGGCTGAGTGAATACCAAAAGAAGACCCATATATATGCTTCCTACCAGAGACTCACTTCAGATCTACAGACACTCACAGACTGAAAGTGAGGGGACGGAAAAAGTATCTGATGCTAACTGAAGTCAAAAGAAAGCCAGGGCAGCAATATTTATATCAGACAAAATAGAATTTAAAGTAAAGACTATTGTAAGAGACAAAGCAGGATATTAAGTAATAATCAAGTGAACTCTTTTAGCTTTTGTTTGTCTGTAAAACTGTTTCTCCTTCAAATCTGAATGATAACCTTGCCAGTAGAGTATTCTTGGCTGTAGTTTGGTTTTTTTCCCTTTTATCACTTTGAATATATCCTGCCACTCCCTTCTGATCTGCAAAGTTTCTGCTGAGAGATCAGCTGATAGACTTAAGGGAGTTGTTTTTAATATGATTTTTCTCTTTTTACTTTTAAGATTCTCTCTTTATTTTTTTGCTGTCTTAATTATAATGTGTCTTGGTGTGGACCTGTTCAGATCACCTCGTTTAGGATTCTCTGTCTTTCCTGAACCTGGATATCTGTTTCCTTCCCCAAGTTAGGGAACTTTTCAGCTATTATTTTTTCAAATAAGTTCTCTGCTCCTTTCTCTATCTCTTCTCCTTCTGGGACTCCTACATTGTGAATGTTAATATGCTTGGTGTCATCCCAAGGGTCTCTTAAACTATCAGACTTCTTTAAAATTCTTTTTTCTTTTTCTGTTCAGCTTGGGTGATTTCCACTACTCTGTCTTCCAGATTGCTTATTCATTCCTCTCTACCATCTAATCTGTTGATTTTTTTAAAGTATATTTTTTATTTTAGATATGGTATTCTTCAGCTCTATTTGGTTCTTCATATTTTCCAATTCTTTGTTTAAATTCTCACTGTGTTTGTTCATTCTTCTCCCAAATTTGTTGAGCTCTTTATGATTGTTACCTTGAGCTCTTCATCAAAAAGATTGCTTATCTCCACTTTGTTTAGTTCTTTTTCTGAGAGTTTTGTCTTTTTCCTCATTTAGAACATATTCCTCTGTCTCTTTATTTTGCCTAATTCTCTGTGTTTATTTCCACCTATCAGGTGGGTCAGTTACATTTTTCCATCCAAAAGATGTGGCCTTATGTGGAAGATGTTCTCTGGGGCCAGCCGCATCTTCCCCTCTGGTCATCAGAGCTATATGCTCTAGGGTTGCCCCCTATATGTGCTTCATGCCCCCTTCAGTTATGGAGGTGCTGACTACTGTGGGCACACTGGTAGGCAGGGCTGGCCCCAACCCCTGATGGCTGTGAGACCTTGCCTTGTGTGGTGGCTGTGGGCCTGCTGGGTGGGGGAGGGAAGGTACCCACATGGCTAGCTGCAGGGCCAAGATGTCACGGGCCCACAGGGCTGGTATTGGCCTGGTGGTAGACCAGCTCTCCTGAATGTAAGCCCTAATGGTTTTCAAACCCGGATGCTCTTGGGGCATGTCTTCCCTGTGCAAGACCCCCAGGACGGGGATCCCAATGTGGGGCTCAGACACCTCACTCATTGGGAAGGACCTCTGTGATTATGGTATTCCTCCCACTTGTGGGTCACCAACCTGGCTTGTGAGTCCTGACTCTGCTCTGTCTCCACCCCTCCTATCCGTCTCGTTGTGGTTCCTTCTGTATGTCTTCAGATGTGGAAAATCTTTACTAGTAGTTTTCAGGTCATTCTCATAGACAGTTGCTCTGTAAGTAGTTGTAATTTTGGTGTATCCATGGGAAGAGGTGAGTTCAAGGTCTTCCTACTCTGCCATCTTGGCCACACCATGTTTCATAAAATTAAAAATTGAGCTCTCTGGCAGTAAGACTTATGACCTTCCAAAATTATAGTTAAATCTTTCTATATTTCTCACAAATTTCTTTTAACAGATTCTACAGTAGAGCAGGTGGTAATAGACATTCTGCAACATGAAAGGAACAGATTTCCTCATCTAGCCCTGCAGATTTCTTATTCTTGTAAATAGTCATTTTTGTGATTTCAATCAGATGAGCTACCATTTTTCAGACTGTGGTTTGAAGGAAGCTTAAGATATACTATTTTATAAGGCACAAGAAACCAATTTTTTTTTTCTCTCTCTCTCTGACTGTAAGTTTGCTTTCTAGTGATTGATTAATAATGAAAATAGATAACTCCAATCTCTCACCTCTGAATACACATAGGATTTGGTTGAAGGAAACAACTAAAACCCTCCCAACTAGTGCCTCTACTATCTCTGACAGCATTGGCAGGGTATCTTCAGGAGGTTTATGATAACTTACAATCTATAGGCACAGAAGTGATTGTGGATCTCAGACCTGACAGTTCAGCTCTCTGCAAAAGCAGTGGCTGTAAATGGGTTCTGCTTTACTGTTTCCTTCACTGTATTCTGTAAAAGTATGGCTCCAATCCAGCTGCTTCATTAATATCCTGGATCACAGATGAAATAACAAAGTTCTGCTGGAAATGAGCATAGGATTGAGCCTTTGAGTGCATGCATTTTTGTTTCTAAGCAAATATTACCACTAGAGATTTACAAGGTATGAAGACAGCATCAAGAAAATTATCCCTAGATATTTTTGCAAGTGCCTAGGTGTGTAGATTAGGTTTTGTTCTTTGTCTCAGGAGTTCTGCACAGGTTGCCTGTTGTCTCAAACAAAGGAATGAGAGGCATATTTGCATTTTCCAAATTAAAACTCAAGTCAGTAATAGCTTTTGCCTGATACTGGCACAACACGGCTAGTCAGGTATCAAATTCAGTGGGTAGGCATGCCAGGTTAGTAATAGGAACATGAAGCCAAGAGGTAAATTGTTTCCAAGACCTTGAGGATTCAGGGGAGGGAAGCGTGAAGAATAACCATGGTCAGTAACAGCATTCAACAGAGAGTAGCAAAAGTCATTTCAAAGGCTATAGCAATACAAAGTCCAGACTGCACTGCTGTGTCAGATGTCAGAGAATGTAGCTGGACATCAAAGATAAGAGTAAAGGGTCAGGTGGGGAAGATAAGATAGATTTTACCCTATGATTTTCTTGCTGCCTCTCCTAGATTTCCTTGGCTAATTGTGAATGACAAACCTCTTGTTCTGGATGACATCTTAAAGGCACCATATAATTCTCCAGCACTGCTTTAACATGTCACCACAAGGCACAAAGAATAAAACATAGAGTGTGGATTCAGAAGGTTACCATTTTTAAGTCTGATTTTTTAAACCGGCTATTCACTTTGGATATGGCAAAGGAACAATTTTTGTTATGCAAAGCTCTGGGGAAGATAAACTCCAGATAAAATTCTACTTTGCTTTAGCCATTATGGAAACCAGTTTATATAAAAATCCCATCATATGGTTGAACTATTACTATTTTATTTAAATGTGAAAAGTCAGAGTGATAAAATGGGAATATCATTAGAGTAGTAGTTAGATGACTTGGATTCTAATCTCTGCTAAAGAGAGGTGTAAACTTAGGCAAACATTTAACCTTTTTATTTTATTTTTTAAAAAATGTTTTTATTGGAGTATAGTTGATTTACAATGTTGTGTTAGTTTCAGGTGTACAGCAAAGTGAATCAGTTATACATATACATATATCCACTCCTTTTTAAAAAAAATTATTTTCCCATATAGGCTATTACAGAGTATTGAGTAGAGTTCCCTGTGCTATACAGTAGGTCCTTATTAGTTATCTATTTTATATACAGTAGTGTGTATATGTGAGTCCCAATCATATAACTGTTTTAGACCTTAGCTTCCTCATTTACTAAAAGATGCCAATTATTCATTCATTCATTCATTGCCTAGTAGGCTTTTAGTGAGAAGCAAATGTGATAATGCACATAAATAACTTCATATTTTTCAAAATCATTATAATAGATGGTAATTTTAAGTTGTTAAGAGCCATAAAAAATTAGGACTGACCCTTATATTATCATTTTACAAATGCTCTTATAACATCTTTTTATAACTAAAGAACCCGTAGTTGCCACTCGGATGGATGATTAAGCAGATACCCCCGCTCTCTAGTAACTCACCTTCCAGTAGGGAGAATAATCATGTGTAGTGTTATCTCTTGATTGCTTCCCTAGCAGCCATTCCTCCATCTCCCTTCCTACCGCGGCTCTGAATTTCCCAGCCAAATGGGTTTGAGTAAGATTAATGCCTCCACTAGTTATTATAATTGGCTTAAGTCTATCACTGGTCTAAGGATTGGTTTTGGGGGAAGGGATTTGGTTACCAAATCGAGGCTCATCTAATCAGAGTGAATCTCAGACATTTTGTTTGGAATGCTGGAATGTAGACTCGTCTCTGCTAGGCTTATCCCATAAGGATGGTGTGCCTGGTACAGCTGCAACCACAAAGACAGAGCCAGGAGCCACTTTGCAACCACCCAAGCAGAAGCAGATCCTACATATGGATCCTAGTGACATAACTTAGGTTCATGATAAGAACCTTGCCATTCTTCTCATCTCCCTAGAGATTTTGATACAGGAAGTCTGTGGTCTGGGACCCCAAGGCATTTTTAAAAGCTCTCCAATGATCCTCGTTTGCATCCAGACTTGATTATTAAGTGATGGAACCAAGAGCACGCATGGAGCTTTAACTACAGAATGAAGGGTTTTTTCTGAATATGCAGTTCTAGAAATCACGTTTGTTCACAAGTCTTTGTTTATTTAGAACTAACTTGTCCTTTTGATACACTGTACTTGCACATTTATTTACAATCCGTCTGTTCACTAATTTCATTATTTATTTAGTGCTGATTGTCTGTTTAGTGCTAAGTGTGGCCATGGGTAGTGGCCTGAGGTGGGAGAAGGACAGAGGAAAGGGTATGCTCCCTACTTGGTTCTGATAGGTAGAACTAGGTAACTTAGCACGTGGTACTGGAGGACTTCTATCAGCAGCATGTGGGACTGGTTGTAAACCACATTTACACACGAAAAAGTGATGGGTGTAAATGTAATGGGTGAACTTCTTTTTACATCTTTATGAGGTAAATGAGGCTTTCCAAGTAGAAAGAGAAAGTAGTCACCCAACTGGGGGAGGGGTCTGAGAAGACTTTACAAAGGAAGAACTTGCATTAACCTTGAAAAACAGAATTTGGATGGGGAAGGAAAGTCATAAAAACAGCAAAGGGTGGGGAAAAGCATGTTTTGGGGACAGTCCACAGACTGGCTAGACCGTTTCAACTGAAGGCATAAATTTAGGAAGAGCCATGTTTATCTTCCCAACGTAGATGCTGTTATACAATTCTACACTTGTTCTTTGATGAAAATGAAGTCTGTAAAAAGATTTTTATATGCTGTTGACACCTCATCTGTTCATGTGGGCAATAGGCTTATATCTGAAAGTAGTGTAGAGGTAATACAACAATGTTGGTGCCCTATTAAGTCTGTTGAAAAGGTAGTCTACCTGTCATGTACTGTTAGCTGCTTTGGCCAGCTCTTAAATCAACATTGAAATAAGGAAACCAGGAGACCCAAGGGACAAAAAATCCTTGCCACAGTGTGTAATCTAAGGGTTTTCCTTAAAAGAAGTGAAGAAATAAATAAGTGTTGAAAACTTAGGAGGGTTTAAGGAGTGCAAAGTGTTTGCTTTTTTGCATGTTGTTCTTGGACCCAGGCCATTTTCACAGTACCCCCTGGTGTTTTTATGTTTTCACTAATTTATTGGTGATTTTATTTCATGACCTGTAATCCAGGAAATGCCACATAAGAAATCCACTGAGGAAACTTTCCTATCATAAATTTTAAATAGACAAAAAATGGTCATCTCTGGGTACTCCAAGTATCCTGAAAATCTTGTTCCAAAGCTGATCACAGAAAATTATGAAACCTTAAGGAGGCACAGGAGAGAACTTTTTCCTTCATCTGATCTGATTACAACTATTATAATGAGGTATAATTAAGATGCATTATAATACATTCATCACTAACGTAATACGGCTTAACTCCTTAGCTATATCAGGAGCAAGTGCTAGTTCCATAGGACCAGATAGGATGTCCCAGGTTTCTTCCTCAAATGGAATTTTTGGTTAGCACATTAAGTGCAATGTATCTCTGATATCTTTGATACGTGGTGCTGCTTTGACCTGCTCTGTTCCTGTCCTTTGAGTAGGCCCCACTCAGCATTTCAACGGACATTTGTTCCCATCTGGAGGTTCCTTTTAATTCTGGCTCCTGGTGTAGTGCCTCCTAGTTTCTTATTTAATCCAGCACAGTCTGTGATTTAGCCTCACTTCTTGATTCCAAGTTACCTGCTTTGGTCCCTAATGTGGCTCCCCTGTTGAGTTGGGTCTCTTGTCTGTTCCTTTACTTGGAACTCTCTGCTTCTGCCACAGACCTGGCTGCCTCCTAATGGAATGTCAACTCTAATTTAACCCTTTCAGATGGAGGAAGATTTAATGCCTCTAGTTCTGGCAAATATTCTTTTTCCTTTCATCCAGAATTTATCAACATTACAATTCACGAACGACATTTCTTTTAAAATAAAACAAAATTTCCTGACATATCTTCCTAGAATATATCAACATAAAGGACCAAAAGCAAGCAACCTTCACACAATCTTAGTATCTTTGTTTCTTTATCACAAGTTATGATTTGGAATTATAGTTGCCACACAATTAAAATGTATTATGCAGCAAAGTTAAATGGTACTACTACAAAAATTCATCTATATATTCAAAAATCTTGAATTATCAGGGAGTTGTTTAGTTAAGATGCTCAGTATCAATATTGATCACCAAGATGGTGATACAGGTTGTTCCTGGCTTTGCTTCCCTCACAAGAAGAAAAACTAACATTTATTCAAGAACAAGACACCATTGAGAGAATTCTAGAACATGGGGGTAGGGCTGAAGCACACCCCTGCACCTCGGAGACCAAGATAGGCTGCATTAGAAGGTAAGAAAAACAGCTACACATTGGCTGCATTGTCCTATCCCTGGAGAGGCTGGCACTGCACCTTGCTGAAAGGTCTCCCCTGAGCTTCCATTTCCCCCAGTGGTGAAAGGGAGCCCAAGCGGGATGGCCAGACTCCCCCAGCATTGCAGGTGAATTTGGCAGAGTCCCTACTCTGATCTCACGCAGTGGGGATTACACAGGAATCTGCACAAGCCAGTCTCTGGGAATCTGACTGTGATAGAGAAGTGGCAAGGGGGCTGCAACAATCGGCACAGGAATCGTAGCAGACCCAGTTCATACGTGCAGTGCCAAAGTAGTAATCCCAATCAGTGGCTTTGCTCATCTGCAGGACTAAGTCAGGACTGTACTATGACCAAGGAACTCGAGAGGGTGCAGATCTGCCTGATTCACATCCTCAAAGGAGAAGTTTTGCCCAGTTTTTCATGCCTAGGCAAGGTGCTGAGTCACCGCCCCACCCACTGTGCAGAGTGCCTTCCAGCCCTGTCTGAGCAGAAGGGCTGGTGACAACTCTTAGAAACAGTGCGGCCTAGTGACACTTGAGTGGAGAGAAGGACGGATGGAGCTAATAGTTTGCAAAGCAAAGCTAGTGGTCCTGTTCAGCCAAGGAACTTGGGGTGTACATCAGCTTAAGACATCAAACAGAGCTCTACTGGTTCTAGAACTGCTTCTGCTGCTTCAACCAGGCAGGAAATCTAATTTGCTGAACACAGCCTTAAACCTGTCCAACCAGGGAAGCAAACCAGAGCACATGGGAAGATATATAGCCCATTCAATAGCCCTACATACAGTGGCACTTAAACAGAGAGCACAGCACATGGCTTCCCTGGTCAATAGAGCAAAATGAGTGGGCTCACCTGATCAGGGAATTCCATGCCCACTCAGGGCTGGTCTGGGCCTCCAAACAATGATCTGCACAGGCCCTGGATCTTGGTCTGCTCTCCTGTCAGGGCAGAGAAGCTAATTCTACTAATGAATATAGTACTCAGTCCTCACCATCCTGGTAAGCCTGATCCGAGAATTTTCAATCACAGAACCTATTCTGTAGCCTTACTTAGGTAGGGAACGATTGATTTCAAGCAATACTGTAAAGGTATAGTAATCAAAACAGTATGGACTGGCCTAAAAAAACAGTCAAATAGACCATAAAAACAGAATTGAGAACCCAGAAATAAATCCAACCATATATAGTTAACTAATATTTGACAAGGGAGAATAGTCAATGGAGAAAAGATAATCTGTTCAATAAAAGGTGCTGCTATAACTGGATATTCACATGTAAGAGAATGAAACTGGACCCATATATTACATCATTCGCAAAAATTAACTCAAAGACTCAAATGTAAGACCTGAAACCATGAATCTCCTCATAGAAAACATAAGAATGAAGCAGTTTGACATGGGTCTTGGTAATGATTTTTTGCATATGATACCTAAAGCACAAGCAAAAAATAAAAAAACTAGTGGGACTCCATCAAAGTATAAAGCTTCTGCATAGCAAAATAAACCATAAATCAAGTGAAAAGACATCCTACAGAATGAGAAAAAATATTTGCAAACCATATATCTGATAAGAGATTAATACAAAAATCATATAAAGAACTCACACAATTCAATAGCAAAAATTACATAACCTAGTTAAAAAATGGGCAAAGAACCTAAATAGATATTTCTCCAAATAAGATATATGAAAGACAAACAAGTACATTAAAAGATGCTCAATATCACTAGTCATTAGGGAAATACAAATTAAAACCACAATGAGATATTATCTCAAGCCTATTTAAAATGATCATCATCAAAAAGATAAGAGATATCAAATGTGGGCTTAGATGAAGAGAGAATGGAACTTTTGTGCAGTGTTGGTGGGATTGTAAATTGGTGCAGCCACTATGGAAAACAGTATGGAGGTTCCTCAAAATAATTAAAAATAGAACTACCATATGATCCATCAATTCTGCTTCTAAGAATATATTCAAAGGTATCGAAAACACCAACTTGAAAAGATATCTGTATCCAACCCCCCATGTTCGTAGCAGCATTATTTACAATAACCAAGACATGAAAACAACTGAGGAATCCATGGATGGATGAATGGATTAAAAAGTTGTGATATATATGTGTACACACACACACACACACACACAATGGAAAATTATTCACCCATAAAAGATGAGGAAATTATACAATTTGCGACAACATGGATGGACCTTCAAGGCATTATGCTAAGTGAAATAAATCAGATGGAGAAAGACAAATACTCTATGATCTCACACATGTGTGGAATCTAAGAAAGCAAGGCAAGCAAACAAAAACATCAAACTCATAGAAAAAAAGATCAAACTATGGTTACCAGAGGGGGCGAGTGGGCCAAGGGATAATTAGAGCAAGGTGGTCAAAGGGTACAAAGATAAATAGATAAATATTTATAAGATAAATAGATATTTATAAGATAAATAGATAAATATTTATAGTGCTATTTATAACATAAATAGCACTAGGGATGTCATATACAATATGATGACTATAGCTAACACTGCTGTATAATATGTAGGAAATTTGATAAGACAGTAAGTCCTAAGAGCTCTCATCACAAGGAGAACATTTTTTTTTCTTCTTTTTATTGTGTAGGTATGAGAAGATAGAAGTTAGCTAAATCTATTGTAATAATTTCACAATATATGTAAGTCAAACCATCCTGCTGTACACCTTAAACTTATACAGTGATGTATGTTAATTATCTCTCAGTAAAAATGATGCTTTTATATATATAAAAGATGCTCAGTTGGCTCCCCACTTATATTGCAAGCATCTGTATTTTCAAAAATGTAAATGATTCTTATGTGCAACCCAGTGCTTCTCTTGAATGTGTTCATGAATCACCTGGGGACCTTACTAAAATGCAGGCTCTGATTCAGAAGGTCTGACTTAGAGCCGGATTAGGTCCTAAGAGTCTACATTTTTGTTTTGTTTTGTTTTGCTGTACGCGAGCCTCTCACTGCTGTGGCCTCTCCCTTTGCGGAGCACAGGCTCTGGACGCGCAGGCTCAGCGGCCATGGCTCACGGGCCCAGCCGTTCCGCGGCATGTGGGATCTTCCCGGACCGGAGCACGAACCCGCGTCCCCTGCATCGGCAGGCAGACTCTCAACCACGGCGCCACCAGGGAAGCCCGAGTTTACATTTTTAACAAGTTTCCAGGTGTTGTTAATGCTGCTAATACTTTGGTTAGCAAGGCTCTAGACAATGACTTCATCTATATTTTTAGAATCATAAATAAACAACTTCTAACACACAGTCTATACTCAATATATACTAATTTAAGGAAGGAGTGAGAGAAAAAAAAATCAAATGTTGACAATTTGGGGAGCTTAATGGTTTTTTAATTCATTAAAAAACACAAAGCCTTAGAAAATGAATATAGACATAGGTCATTGTTTAAAACGTGTTCAGTGTTATGACTTTTTAAAAGATGCTATGTCTTGATTCTGATATATTTAGCTAGAGTCAGCCCTCATTCCTTGAGACCGACTTCATATGAGAGACTGTGCTAAGTAATACAGGGATGACAAATGAATTAAACAGTCGTGTCTGTAAAAAAGTTATTTTGTACTACAGTTCCTGAAAACTAACATTGTTAGGAAATGATACCTAAAGATAAATTGGTTGTCACATCTAGTGTGAGGGTTCATCCAGCTATTGTAGATGCCCAGTCATATCCACTTACTCAGTGTCTCAGACAGTTTTATCTCGAAGCTGGGTGCTTGTTGAGGAAGAAAAAGAAAGGTTCTTATGTAGGATAGCACCATTTAATGGCATAAAATAAACCATATATTATTTTCAAAAATAATGATAACACTGATGATGGTAATAGTGAATGTAATAAGGATAATAAAGGCTAACATTTAATGAGCACATAGAATACTAAGTACTCAATAAAATTATTTTCTTTAGTCCCCCAACACTCCTATGAAGTAGATACTATAATTTTCCCATTTCATGTATGAGAAACCAAGATTCAGAATGATAACTTGTTCAATGTCACATGGTTTATCAGGTGATAGAGTCAGGATATGAACCTATGCAGTCTGGATTCTCTGGAGTTCATTCTCTTAACTCTGAACATATACTGCTGTAAGAGAGTCATAAAAAAATATGCTGGAGATTCCAAGGAAAAAGAAGCCATATTTGAGTAAAGGGATTAAGCTTTGAAAGATGGCGAGATTTCAATCGGTGGAATAAGGTGGGATGACAGTCTAGGGAAATGAAATAGCCTGAACAAATGCTCTGAGACTAAAAAGACCATGACTTTGAAGTTTTAATCTTGGGTAAACAAGAAAATGATGGTACAGCAATAACACTAATATGAAATCAAGAGGAAAATAAAGTTTCTTCAGTTTATCTATCAGTAGATCACATCAATCATTAGAAAATTGGAAGCAATGTTCTTGAATTCCAGAAAAGAAAGTCCAGGCTGAAAATACTGATTTGAGAATTTAGCCACACATTTAACAAGAAACTTCTTGAATGTACACTTTATCTTCAGAGTGGAAATAATTAGACGAGAGATGACAAAATTGCAAATGCTTTCATGTGTCTCATAAGACAAAATGCTTACCTTTGAGGTAATTTTGACCATTTAATATTTTAAATTTTACCCCCAATAAAATAGAATTACATTGAGGAGGATATATATAATTATTAAAATTTAGCAAAAATTACTTCTTTGGTGTACTTAATCAAACCTAATTGGAATCATTTGTTACTAGAAGGACATGTAATAATTAGATAAGATGAATGAGTGTTTTGTTTTTATCCCTTAAGTCCATGATGTATTAATAAACTTAACTAGAATGATGATCAAGAAAGATGATGTGTCTTGTTACACATCGTCAATATGAACCTAGGGCCAGAATGGCAGGGTGGTTAAGAGCCCTGGTATAGGTTCAAATCCTAGTTTGTGAGGTTATCAGTGTCCTCATCTAGAAAGTGGGGGTAATAATAATAGTAGTACTTACTTTTTAGAAATTTGGGGGAGAATAGTTGAAATAATATATGTAAATTTCTTGGAATAATATACCATAAAATAATTGTAGGATAATGGTGAATATTTGTTATCTATCAAGAAAAATGTTAGATACTATTATTACTGTCAATAAATTACAGCAGTATTATTTTATTTATTTTATTTTATTTTTATTAGTTATCTGTTTTATACATATTAGTGTATATATGTGAATCCAAGTCTCCTAGTTCATCCCCCCCCCCCGCTCCTGCTTTCCCCCCTTGATGTCCATACATTTGTTCTCTACATCTGTGTCTCTATTTCTGACTTGCAAACCAGTTCATCTGTACCATTTTTCTAGATTCCACATATATGTGTTAATATACGATATTTGTTTTTCTCTTTTTGACTTACTTCACTCTGTATGACAGTCTCTAGGTCCATCCACATCTCTACAAATGACCCAGTTTTGTTCCTTTTTATGGCTGAATAATATTCCATGGTATATATGTACCACACCTCCTTTATCCATTCATCTGTCAATGGGCATTTAGGTTGCTTCCATGACCTCGCTATTGTAAATAGTGCTGCAATGAACATTGGGGTGCATGTGTTCTTTTGAATTATGTTTTTCTCAAGGTATATGCCCAGTAGTGGGATTGCTGGGTCATATGGTAATTCTATTTTTAGTTTTTTAAGGAACCTCCATACTGTTCTCCATAGTGGCTATATCAATTTACATTCCCACCAACAGTGCAAGAAGTTTTGCTTTTCTCCACACCTTCTCCAGCATTTGTTGTTTGTAGATTTCCTGATGATGCCCATTCTAACCAGAGCGAGGTGATACCTCATTGTAGTTTGATTTGCATTTCTTTAATAATTAGTGATGTTGAGCAGCTTTTCATGTGCTTCTTGGCCATCCATATGTCTTCTTTGGAGAAATGTCTATTAAGGTTCATGCCCATTTTTAAATTGGGTTGTTTTTTTTAAAAATATTGAGCTGCATGAGCTGTTTATATATTTTGGAGATTAATCCTTTGTCCATTGATTCATTTGCAAATATTTTCTCCCATTCTGAGGGTTGTCTTTTCATCTTGTTTATAGTTTCCTTTGCTGTACAAAAGCTTTTAAGTTTCATTAAGTCTCATTTGTTTATTTTTGTTTTTATTTCCATTTCTCTAGGAGGTGGGTCACAAAATATCTTGCTGTGATTTATGTCAAAGAGTTTTCTTCCTATGTTCTCCTCTAAGAGTTTTATAGTATCTAGTCTTACATTCAGGTCTTTAATCCATTTTGAGTTTATTTTTGTGCATGGTGTTAGGGAGGGTTCTAATTTCATTCTTTTACATGTAGCTGTCCAGTTTTCCCAGCACCACTTATTGAAGAGACTGTCTTTTCTCCATTGTATATCCTTGCCTCCTTTGTCATAGTTTAGTTTGATCATAGATGTGTGGGTTTATCTCTGGGCTTTCTATCCTGTTCCATTGATCTATATTTCTGTTTTTGTGCCAGTACCATATTGTCTTGATTACTGTAGCTTTGTAGTATAGTCTGAAGTCAGGGAAAATGATTCCTCCAGCTCCATTTTTTTCCCTCAAGATTGCTTTGGCTATTCAGGGTCTTTTGCGTCTCCATACAAATTTTAAGATTTTTTGTTCTAGTTCTGTAAAAAATGCCAGTGGTAGTTTGATAAGGATTGCATTGAATCTGTAGATTGCTTTGGGTAGTATAGTCATTTTCCCAATATTGTTTCTCCAAACCAAGAACATGGTATATCTCTCCATCTGTTTGTGTCATCTTTGATTTCTTTCATCAGTGTCTTATAATGTTCTGAGTACCCGTCTTTTACCTCCTTAGGTAGGTTTATTCCTAAGTATTTTATTCTTTTTGTTGCAGTGGTGAATGAGATTGTTTCCTTAATTTCTCATTTGGATCTTTCATTGTTAGTGTATAGGAATGCAAGAGATTTCTGTGCATTAATTTTGTATCCTGCAACTTTACCAAATTCATTGATTAGCTCTAGTAGTTTTCTGGTGGCATTTTTAGGATTCTCTATGTATAGTATCATGTCATCTGCAAACAGTGACAGTTTTACTCCTGCTTTTTCAATCTGTATTCCTTTTATTTCTTTTTCTTCTCTGATTGCCATAGCTAGGAATTCCAAAACTATGTTGAACAATAATGGTGAGAATGGACATCCTTGTCTTGTTCCTGATCTTAGAGGAAATGTTTTCAGTTTTTCACCATTGAGAATGATGTTTGCTGTGGGTTTGTCATATATGGCCTTTATTATGTTGAGGTAGGTTCCCTCTATGCCCACTATCTGGAGAGTTTTTATCATAAATGGGTGTTGAATTTTGTCAAAAGCTTTTTCTGCATCTATTGAGATGATCATATGGCTTTTATTCCTCAGTTTCTTAATATGGTGTATCACATTGATTGATTTGCATATATTGAAGAATCCTTGCAATCCTGGGTTAAATCCCACTTGATCATGGTATGTGATCCTTTTAATGTGTTGTTGGATTCTGTTTGCCAGTATTTTGTTGAGGATTTTTGCACCTATATTCATTGGTAATATTGGTCTGTGATTTTCTTTTTTTGTAGTATCTTTGTCTGCTTTCAGTATCAGGGTGACGGTGGTCTCGTAGAATGAGTTTACGAGTGTTCCTTCCTCTTCAATTTTTTGGAAGAGTTTGAGAAGGATGGTTGTTAGCTCTTCTCTAAATGTTTGATATAATTCACCTGTGAAGCCGTCTGGTCCTGGACTTTTGTTTTTAGGAAGATTTTTAATCACAGTTTCAATTTCATTGCTTGCGATTGGTCTCTTCACATTTTCTCTTTCTTCCTGGATCAGTTTTGGAAGGTTATACCTTTCTAAGAATTTGTCCATTTCTTCCAGGTTGTCCATTTTATTGGCATAGAGTTACTCATAGTAGTCTCTTAGGATGCTTTGTATTTCTGTGGTGTCCATTGTAACTTCTTTTTCATTTCTAATTTTATTGATTTGAGTCCTCTCCCTCTTTTTCTTGATGAGTCTGGCTAAAGGTTTATTAATTTTGTTTATCTTATCAAAGAACCAGCTTTTATTGATCTTTGCTATTGTTTTCTTTTTTCTATTTCATTTATTTCTTCTTTCATAGTTATGATTTCTTTCCTTCTACTAACTTTGGGTTTTGTTTGTTCTGCTTTCTCTAGTTCCTTTAGGTGTAATATTAGATTGTTTATTTGAGATTTTTCTTGTTTCTTGAGGTAGGAATATATTGCTATAAACTTCCCTCTTATAACTGCTTTTGCTGCATTCCATAGGTTTTGGATCATCATGTTTTTGTTGTCATTTGTCTCTAGGTATTTTTTGACTTCCTCTTTGATTTCTTCTGTGATCTCTTGGTTATTTAGTACCATATTGTTTAGCCTCCATGTGTTTGTGTTATTTACATTTTTTTCCCTGTAATTGATTTCTAATCTCATAGCGTTGTGGTCAGAAAAGATGCTTGATATGATTTCAATTTTCTTAAATTTACCAAGGCTTGATTTGTGACCCAAGATGTGATCTATCCTGGAGAATGTGCCATGTGCACTTGAGAAGAAAGTGTAATCTGCTGTTTTTGGATGGAATGTCCTATAAATATCAATTAAATCTACCTGGTCTATTTTGTCATTTAAAGCTTGTGTTTCCTTATTAATCTTCTGCCTGGATGATCTGTCCATTGGTGTAAGTGAGCTGTTAAAGTCCCCCCACTATTATTGTGTTACTGTCTATTTCCTCTTTTATAGTTGTTAGCATTTGCCTTATGTATTGAGGTGCTCCTATATTGGGTGCACATATATTTATCATTGTTATATCTTCTTGTGTTTTTCTCTTGATCAGTATATAGTGTCCTTCCTTGTCTCTTGTAACATTTTTTATTTTAAAATCTATTTTTTCTGATATGAATATTGCTACTCCAGCTTTCTTTTGATTTCCGTTTGCATGGAATATCTTTCTCCATCCCCTCACTTTCAGTCTGTATGTGTCCCTAGTTCTGAAGTGGGTCTCTTGTACACAGCATATATTCAGGTCTTGTTTTTGTATCCATTCAATGAGTCTGTGTCTTTTGGTTGGAGCATTTAATCCATTCACATTTAAGGTAATTATTGATATGTATGTTCCTATTACTATTTTCTTAATTGTTTTGTGTTTGTTTTTGTAGGGCCTTTTCTTCTCTTGTGTTTCCCACTTAGAGAAGTTCCTTTAGCATTTGTCGTAGAGCTGCTGAATTCTCTTAGTTTTGCTTGTCTATAAAACTTTTGATTTCTCCAATAATTGTATATGAGATCCTTGTGGGTAGAGTAATCCTGGTTGTAGGTTTTTCCCTTTCATCACTTTAAATATATTATGCCACTCCCTTCTGGCTTGTAGAGTTGCTGCTGAGAAATCAGCTGTTAAACCTATGGGAGTTCCTTTTTATGTTTTTCCCTTGTTGCTTTTAATAATTTTTCTTTGTCTTTAATTTTTTGTCAGCTTGATTACTATGTGTCTCAGCATGTTTCTCTTTGGGTTTATCCTGCCTCGGACTCTCTGTGCTTCCTGGACTTGGGTGGTTATTTCCTTTCCCATGTTAGCAAAGTTTTCAATCATAATCTCTTCAAATATTTCCTCAGGTCTTTCTCTCTCTCTTCTCCTTCTGAGTCCCCTATAATGTGAATGTTGGTGTTTTTAATGTTGTCCCAGAAGTCTCTTGGGCTGTCTTCAATTCTTTTCATTCTTTTTTCTTTATTCTGTTCTGCAGCAGTGAATCCCTCCATTCTATCTTCCAGATCACTTATCCATTCCTCTGCCTCAGTTATTCTGCTCTTGATTCCTTCTAGTGTAGTTTTCATTTCAGTTATTGTATTGTTCATCTGTTTGTTTGTTCTTTCATTCTTCTGGGTCTGTCTTTTTACAACATTTCTTGCATCTTCTTGATCTTTGCCTCCATTCTTTTTCCAAGGTCCTGGCTCATCTTCACTATCATTATTCTGAATTCTTTTTCTGGAAGGTTGCCTATCTCCACTTCATTTAGTTGTTTTTCTGGGGCTTTATCTTGTTCCTTCATCTGGTGCATAGTCCTCTGCCTTTTCTTTTTGTCTATCTTTCTGTGAATGTGGTTTTCGTTCCACAGGCTGCAGGACTGTAGTTGTTTTTGTTTCTGCTGTCTGCCCTCTGGTGGATGAGGCTATCTGAGAGGCTCATGCAAGCTTCCTGATGGGAGGGACTGGTGCTGAGTAGAGCTGGGTGTTGCTTTGGTGAGCAGAGCTCAGTAGAACTTTAATATGCTTGGGCTTCCCTGGTGGCGCAGTAGTAAAAAATCCACATGCTAATGCAGGGGACACGGGTTCGAGCACTTGTCCTGGAAGGTCCCACATGCTGTGTTGCAACTTAGCCCAGGCGCTACAACTACTGAGCCTGTGCTCTAGAGCCTGCATACCACAACTACTGAAACCCACATGCCTAGAGCCTGTGCTCTGCAGCAAGAGAAGCCACCACAATGAAAAGCCCATGCACCGCAATGAAGAGTAGCCTCTGCTCACCACAACTAGAGAAAGCCCGCGTGCAGCAAGACCTAGTGCAGCCAAAAAATAAATAAATTAAATAAATTAATTTATGATGCATGCCCTTTCTTCTCTAGTTCAACAGACCAAACACAAAGTTGTTCTCTGAAAGCTGAATCAGAGGACTTTAGAATTAATTTTTAAAAAACAAACCAGAAAAACCCCCAAACTTTAATATGCTTGCCTGCTGATGGGTGGGGCTGAGTTCCCCCAACTTGGGGTTGTTTGGCCTGAGACGACCCAGCCCTGGAGCCTACAGGTTCTTTGGTGGGGCTAGTGGACTCTGGGAGGGCTCATGCCAAGGAGTACTTCCCAGAACTTCTGCTGCTGGTGTCGTTGTCCTCGTGGCGAGGCAAAGCCGCCCCGTGCCTTTGCAGGAGACCCTCCAACACTAGCAGGTAGGTCTGGTTTAGTCTCTTGTGAGTCATTGCTCCTTCCCCCTGGGTCCTGGAGTGCACACTACTTTGTGTGTGCCCTCCAAGAGTGGAGTCTCTGTTTCCCCCAGTCCTGTCAAAGTCCTGCAATCAAATCCTGCTAACCTTCAAAGTCTGATTATCTGGGAATTCCTCCTCCCTTTGCTGGACTTCCAGGTTGAGAAGCCTGAGCTGGGGCTCAGAACCTTCACTCCAGTGGGTGGACTTCTGTGGTATAATTGTTCTCCAGTTTGCCCTCCCAGCAGTTATGGGATTTGATTTTATTGTGATTGTGCCCCTCCTACCGTCTCACTGCAGCTTCTCCTTTGCCTTTGGATGTGGGGTATCTTTTTTGGTGAGTTCCAGTGTCTTCCTGTTGATCATTGTTCTGCAGTTTGTTGTGATTCCGGTGCTCTTGCAGGAGAGAGTGAGCGCACATCCTTCTACTTCTTCATCTTGAACAAATCTAGCAGCAGTATTATTTCATACCAGGAATATACCCTGTTAAAACAATCATAAATTATCTGAAAGAGATGGCCATGTCAGTTGCATATGCTTTTTTTGTTTCCTATCTCTCTTCAGTTTTAACCCATTTAATCTTTTCAATATCGCAGAAGTATCAAAGTTGATATTTAAAGATGAATAACTGAAAGTTATAGCAGAGTAGACATTTCCCCCAGAGGTACAGTGCATGTTCATAGTTGAAGTGATAAAACACTTTCTTGGTGTTTTAGTGATACAAAATGACAAGAGAATGTGGGAATCATAAATTCGTTTCTATTGTAAGAATTGTGAAAATTTTTATTTTTTAAAAAAATTCTGAATAAATTGAATTCTGCTCAAAGTCTGCCATATTCCAACTCTTGGAGAAAAATCGAGAAAAGTTTTGACACTTTTGCACACCTCCTCTCATTATTGTCCATAGCTAGCCTGTGTCTCAAACTCCTGAAAAATAGTCTGGATAAAGTTTTAATCATCCAAATACTATTATATTGATGAAATTTAAAAATTTATATTCTTATATTTTGCCTAGAAATAACATTTGTTTCCTAGAATTCAAGAGCTTCTTTTTGCCATTATCTGTTTGCATTCCTCTTCTTTTAGTTATTTCAGAATGCTTTTAATTCCATAATTAAAGGATTATTACTTCAGGTAGGGAGAACAGATCAGAGACACAAATTTTTTCCCCAAGAAGCTATGGTTCTTAACGAATTAGGGAGCCACATAAATAAGAAAAAAAATTATATTCATGAACAAAACAAGGTTTTTCCTGTGAATATAACCTAAATGTCATGTTTAAAAGTGTATAGAGGCAAATGTACTATATTTGTTATGAATACAAGTTTTCATGTTCTATTCCGTCTATGTGGGTGATGCTTTGTTTTAGGAATGCAACTTATATTTCTTAAAATTTAGTAGATTAACTGAAACCTAAAAAAAGAAATTTGAACTATTTGAGGGAAAAAGTAGATTATAGAGAGGTACAAGACAATTATAGTAGAAGGGCCACAAATTCAAATTCCCCAAGAGGTCAAGAAGTTAATATAAATGTGTTAAAAGGCCTGATGTAAATAAATGGGGAGAGCACAGGGCATTGACGGCAGCTTGTATGCCACACCTAAAGGCATTATAGAAACATTTGGAGCCAAGCAAACCACCTATGGTTTGGCTATATTTTTATTCTCTGTCTTGTAATTTGCTGCCACTTGTTTTAGGGGATTTGATTTATGCTAGTTTTAAATACCATTTCTTAGCTTCACTGATCCACATCTGTTTGCCTAAGTTCTATTCCAGAACTAGAATAAAAATTTATATCATTAAGTTATATTAGATATTTAGAAGCCAATGATAATTTGAATTACTTCAAGGAACATACGTTGGGTATAAATTATATGCCATATACAATCTGCTGAGCATGGCATATAGAAACACAACTTATGATAATTCAATAATAAGCTTCAGGTTGGTCAGAAGAGGAGAGAGTTAATCTATTCTTTCCCCTTCTTACTTACCTGAATGGTTTAACCTGGTGACACATATACCTTTGTCACCTCTTTGATTTGCACCTTAACAAATCATGAGTGCAAATTATGTTCCTAGCTTTGAAAAATGTGGGGAGGGGAGCAGTGAGGAGAAGCAGCAGCAAAAAGGAAAACAAACAACTAAACACTTTCTTGCTTATGAGGAATTCTCTATATATGAAATACACAATGTGACAAGGGCTCTAATAGACCCACTGGTACCAAGGGGAGGAAATAAGCCTTTAATGGAAGGAGAGCCTCTGGTTGAGTGTTGAATTAGCTCTCTCCACAGAGTGAAGAAGGAAAGGGAAATTCTGGATAGAGGCAATAGCAGATATAAAGGGCTGAGGATGGCCAAAGCAGAGGCTACTTACAAATGATGTGCCTACCTCCTGCTTTCAAAAATCATGGCCAACAGCAAGATTATGATGCTGCAGAAAATTGGCATTATCCTTAATAGTTCAAACAACATGGTTATTATGTATTAACTCATGAAAAAGAATTAAGTAAATCAGTTCCTGAGCAGTGTATAATAAAAGAGCAGGTTCACGGACACTTTCCTTTTTCAATCATTTTCACTAAATGCTTACATTGCTTTCAGCCTCGTGCCTCAATATCTTGTTTATTTTTATTGCTGAGACCCTCACCCAGTGCCTCTGACACCTATGGCCGAGAAGTATTTTATGAATATTTTTGATGATGACGATAACCCACTGTAAGGCAGCTTGAGGAAAAGGCAAGTTCTTAGATAAAAATTATGTTTGAAATTCAGTACTCATTGACACCCAATAAATACCAATTTGTGGACCATACAGGACTGTGCTGCGATGGAGCATATTAAGTCATAGCAAGTAACCTTCACCTCAGCGCATTACTTTACTAAGTGTAACATATTAATCACCTCACTCTTGTTGTCTTTTCAGAGGCCTCTCCCATTCCCATCACTCCACATCTTATCTGCGATATAAGGAGAGGAATAGTGTGTACTCTATAGGGTCTTGAAAAAGTTAAAAGATAATGTACAAAAAGCACTTAGTACCATGAACTCATAGACATTAGAAGGATAAATATTAGTGGTACAGTGGGTAGTGGTGTGGGCTGCCTCACCTAATCTTGAATTCTATCATTGGCTTCCCGGCTGGTCTTCTTATACCCAGAATCTGCAATCACGTTCTACCTCTCATTGCTTAAATGTCTGAAATTAGAATGTCTTTCAGAATATCTGTTTGTTGCTTGCTTTTTTTTCCCACAATCAGACCAATAAGTACAAGATTCTTTGAACTAATAACAATAAGACATTTGTACCTTTTAAGTCACTCTGTGCTGTGTTCAGTTAAATCAAATTGTTATGTATCTCTCGCTTTGGGCAAATTTTCTCTCCCTATGATCTCTACTCATTGATCCTAGATATATCCTCTAGCCACAAAAAAATCTTATTCCATTTTAATGTTTATATTACATTTAATTAAAGCTACTTTTAAGAATCACATCTGATCAAAATTTTCTAGTGATTTCCATCTGCCCAAAGAGCAAATTCCAAATTTCCCTACCTACCATTGAGAGAGCTTTATGACTTAACCTCCATTTACCTGTTTTACCTTGTCTACTATAAACCCTAGTTTAGTCAACACAGTCTTCTTGCAGTTCTTCTGTTGTACTTCATTTATTCACACACTTCCACACTTCTGTTCCTCCTTCAGTTGGCCCAACTCATCTCTTCCTCTCTATAGCCTAAAATCCTGAGTGTCCCTTAGATGTCATTTCTCCATGAAAAAACTCACCAGTTTTTCTTGCTCTTTCCCTTTCTGGTCTTCCGTAGGAAACTTTCCCCATTGGAAAATATCCAATTCCAATCTTTTGATGCTCTCTGCTAGCTTTAAGACTCATGTTTTTCTTCTCCTATTATATTTATATGTCTAATTACATACCATCTGATATTTTTCCTCAGTTTTATAATTATTAAAGTTAGAAGATAACTTATATAGACTAATTTTTTTTTGGTATTATACTTTGATTTGTCATCATTTAACAATTTCATATTGATGAGCCTAGTTTCTCAAATAACACAGTAAGCTTTATAAATGCAATACTTCTGTCTTGTAGTTCCTTTGTGGTTCAGTAGTATCTCATATACTTTCTCATAAAATACATGCTTAAGTGTGATTTCATTGAAATTACCAGATAGTCAGTAATTACCTACTGCACACCTGCTTCTATATTGGTTATTGTAAACAATACAGAGATAAGGCATGAACGTTTTCCTCAAGGAACATCGTGTTGGGAATAAATTATTTTCCCCAAGATGTTATCCCCTTAACAGAAAACCTGATCAAATTATACTCCAGTGTGTTTAAAGAGAGGAGCGTTTGTTTAGTTCATTTTTATCACATGCACGTCTCTATCTAGTTATGAAGTCAAATCAAAGTTAATCTTGAAAGAAAATTTTATTTGCAACTTCTGAAAGGTGAAGATGTCAGTGTCCTAGTAGATCTTGGCAGCACCTCATAGAATTCTTTTTTGTTAGAAATATTTTTTTCCTTAATTCTAACCTTTCATACAATTCTGAGAAGTGACTTATCTTGCAAAAGCCCATTTAAGTCAGCAGTCTTATCTTGAATATGTAGGCCAGTGTGATATTTATTTCAAACTAGCAGCTAACAGTAATTTTTGTAAACCATCTGGAAGGACAATTTATCGGATTACACACTCTCTCCTCCCAACTTGTGCCAGATAGCAGGCAGTCTGCTGAATGGAAGATTATCTCTGTACTTCCAAGAAGAGCCATTTTGAACATACACTCCTGAATGAGTTGAGAAAGCAAAGTTTGGCTTGGCAATTTCAGCAAAGATTAACAATATTTACCTGTGTAACTATTGAAACAGGAGACTGTTTAGGCTGTTGTTTCTATTTATTTGTTAGTCTTTTAACTTGCTGATTTTGCAGAAAGTCAAAAGGACTAAGTCATAGGTTTCACAGTCGGTTTTCTGTAAGTCAATGATTCGGGGCTTTGTTACTGCAGAGCAACAGTGGTTGCAATGTGGAATGCCTCTGAGAGTGTAGCATTTAGACAGGCTCACTGAGTCATAATGTCTGCCTCTAGAGTTTATTTTTCTGAACGTGGTCATAAAGGAGCATGATGCAAAGGCTTTTTCTTAGGTACAAGTGGTACCCAAATTTTGGAAAAACTAGAAAATGAACTCACATAAGATGGTTTTGTTCTGAGGAAGATTTCCTTCAGTGAATATAGAATCAGCTATTTCTGGCACAGAATCTTTGAAAAAATTATACCAGAAATTAAGTGACTGGAAAAATAATTCATCCTTCAGTGGATTGGACTAAATTATGTTGGCATTTAAGAGAATTAAGTCTCAAGGACTGCACTTTAAAAACACATTTTGAAAAGTGACTAAAGATGGTTTCAATGACTCTCCAAGCTGGACTTGCCTCCTGCTGGATAATTATCTGATCCCTGCTTAACAATTTCCACTAAACTTCATATGGTTTGGATCTGCTTTGCATCTTACTAACAGTAACAAATGTGATACATTACCATCTTGGCCCATGGTTAGATTCGTGCCTGTCCCAGAATGCTTTCTGTGCCACTGTAGATTACTCAAGAGTAGAGGTGCTGGAAAGGATAATTATAGTAACAGCATCTTTTATTAATTTCCTTAGAAGGTAAAGTAAAACTGATGTGTGTGTGTGTTTATTTATTTCCTATGGAGACTTTTACTTATAGATTTATTTAGAATAGTGAGATTGTGGTCAGATTTTGTATTCTGGTCATAGAAATTCTGTGTACTCCAAAATTTCACGAAATTATTTTTCCTGAAATCAGCAAGTTTGTTTTCTGTAACAATGATAATTTTTTAAATTGAAACATAGTTGATGTAAAACATTATACTTATTTCAGGTGTACTACATAATAATTTGATATTGAAATAATAGCCATAGTAAGTCTAATAATCATCTGTTCCCATGCAAAGTGATTCTAAGATTGTTGACCATATTTCTTATGCTGTACATTACATCCCCATGACTTGTTTGTTATATAACTGAGTATTTGTACCTCTTAATTACCTTTGCCTGTTTTGTAACCACCCCTTCCCTTCTGGAAACCACCTATTTATTCTCTATATTGATGAGTGTGTTTTCATTTTGTTTTGTTTGTTTGTTTTGGTCTTTAGATTCCACATATAAGCGAAATCATGTAGTATTTGTCTTTCTCTGACTTATCTCATTTAGTATGATACCCTCTAGATCCATCAATGTTGTTGCAAATGTCGATTTCTTTTTTTATGACTTAGTTATATTCACTGTGTTTATATACCACATTTCTTTATCCATTTGTCTATCAGTGGACACTTAGGTTGATTCCATATCTTGGCTACCGTAAGTAATGCTGCAATGAACATTGGAGTGCATATGCATTTTCAAATTAGTGTTTTTGTTTTCTTTGACTAAATACCTAGCATGAAATTGCTGGATCATATGGAGGTTCTATTTTAGCTTTTTGGTGAAGCTGCATACTGTTTTCTATAGTGGCTAACAGGGATAAATTTAATTTAGACATAGAGTTTATATTCTACTTTGATTCTCATTACTTTTATGATTTTTGGATGACTAATTGTAAATCTGTAAGACGGGTACAGAATGCTATTCAGCTCACTAAGGATCTCTTAATTCATTATTTATTCATTTATTCACTTATTCAACAAATATATATTGAACACTTACTATATAACAGGTATTTTGATAGTTGTCAGTGAACAGAAATGAAAACTGTAGCCTCTGCCCTCGAGGAGCTCTCAATCCAGTAAAGAAGACCTGCATCTTTCACAGCAGATCAGAATGCAAAACAAGGAATACACATATGTTATCAGAGCACAGAGAAGGGAATGAGTACTTTCTCTAGGTTGGGTATATGTGGGAGAAGGGATGTTTCAACACTGCAAACATTTCTCTGGGAAGATGTCAATGGTTTAGAAGAGAAGGTGGACTGAAATGCACTTATTTCATCACATGGCAGCTGTGGACTCGAATGAAAATAACAGAAGCCCCTTATATTTTATAACCTTTTACAGCTCCAAGGTACTTCATAAACACCTCCTTATTTGATTCTCAAACAAATGGATGAGATGGATAGGATGGTAAGATGAATGCAAGCCAATAAGCTTTTGTGGAAGAGGAATGGAGGGTGTTCCCTGGGCTTCTGTGTCAAAATTCAAGCTAGAAGGGTAATGCGGTTATAACCTTCACTGGGACCACTTTGTGTTGATGATACCCAGTGTAGGAAGCAGTCAGGGTTGAGAACCTCTTTTATCTAGGAACTAAGGTAAATTGTTGATAGCAAAGTATTCTCTCTCTTGATCACACCTAATATGATTTGTTTAGTATTTAATTCTAGGAGTCAGTTATTTGTTGACTCATGGAATCAAAAGAGAAAAGTGGGTATAACTCTGCTGAAACAGTGATGCTAATTTCTGACAAGTCCTGTTATTCTTTCCGATTTATACTCTGCCATATTCTTGTGAAAGAGAATTGGGGATGAGATTTATTCTCTTCCACCTTCCTGGAGAGAGTGGGTTCTTCGTAGACTTGGAAGGGAAAATGAGTGTGGAATGCATGTTATTTGCTTTCCTTCAAAAATGCATAACTAGAAAAAAGAGAATACCATATAATTTTGCTAATCACATGTTCTACTAAGTAAACAAAGAATATTTTAGGATAGATTTTATTTAAAGTCATTACCTTTCATAATTATTTCATTCTGCATCATAATTTCCTAATTAGGCAATGTAATTACAGGTTGAAAATCCTATAATCATATGTATTTAGGTTAATTATGTTAACCATTAATTACTTTCAACTACTGAAATGGTAACCTGTGCAAATGAAATGCTTATAGAGAAGCAACTCAGGTTTTGAAAATTATACGATATGTAAGCATACTTGAAAATACTGCAGGTTCGGCTCCAGACCACTGCAGTAAAGCAAATATCACCATAAAAGAGTCACAAGAATTTTTTGGTATCCCAGCGCATATGAACTTTATGTTTACCCTATACTGTGATCAATTAAAGTTGCAATAGCATTATGTCTAAAAATTGTACATTCCTTAATTTAAAAATATTTTATTGCTGAAAAACACTAACCATCATCTGAGCCTTCAGCAAGTCATAATCTTTTTTCTGGTGGAGCATCTTGCCATGATGCTGACGGCTGCTGACTGATGAGGTGATGGCTGCTGAAGGCTGGGATGTCTGTGGCAGTTTCTTAAAATAAGACACCAGGGAAGCCGGCCACATCTATTGATGCTTCTTTTCACAAACGATTTCTCTGTCACATGAAATGCTGTTTGATAGCATTTTACCTACAGTGGAACTCTTTCAAAACTGGAGTCAGTCCTCTCAAACCCTGTCACTATTTACCAACTAAGTTTCTGTAATATTCTAAATACTTTGTTGTCATTTCAACAGTTTTCACAGCATCTTCACCAAAGAGCTTCCATCTCAAGAAACTTTCTTCATCTATTAGAAGCAACTCCTCATCCATTAGAGTTTTATCAGGAGATTACAGCAATTCAGTCATATCTTCAGGCTTCACCTCTAATTCTAGTTCTATTGCTGTTTCCACCACATCTACAGTTATTTCCTCCACTAAAGTCTTACACCCCTCAAAGTCGTCTGTGAGGGTTGAAGTCAACTTCTTCCAAACTTCTGTTAATGTTGATATCTTGACCTTTTTCCATGAATGTTCATAATGGTATCTAGAATGGTGAATTTTTTTTCTGAAAGATTTTCAATTGACTTTCCCCAGATTCATCAGAGGAATCATTGTCTATGGCAGCTGTGGTCTTACTAAATATATTTCTTAAAAAATATGACTTGAAATTACTCCTTGATCCATGAGCTGTAGAATGGATGTTGTGTTAACAGGCATGAAAACAACATGACTCTCATTGTATATTTCCATCAGAGCTCTTGGGTGATCATAGCTTTGTCAATGAGCAGTAATATTTTGAAAGAAATATTTTCTTCTGAGCAGTAGGTCTCAATAGTGGCCTTAAAATAGTCAGTTAGCCGTGTTGTAAACAGATTTACCCTCATCCAGGCTTTGTTGCTCCATTTATAGAAAATAGGCAGAGTAGATCTAGAATAATTATTAAGGGCCCTAGGATATGGGGGAATGGTAAATGAGTATTGGCTTCAACTTAAAATCACCAGCTGCATTAACCCCTAACAAGAGAGTCAACCTGTCCTTTGAAGCCAGACCTTAACTTCTCCTCTCTACCTATGAAAGTCTGAGATGGCATCTTCTTCCAATATCAGGCTGCTTCATCTACATTGACATTCTGTTGTTTAGTGTAGCCACCTTCATTAATCTTAGCTAGATCTCCTGGATAACTTGCTGCAGCTTCTACATAAGTATTAGCTGCTTCGCTTGCACTTTGATATTATGGATATGGCTTGTTTCCTTAAACCTCATAAACCAACCTCTACTATCTTCAAACTTTTCTTCTGTAGCTTTCTCACCTCTCTCAGCTTTCATAAAATTGAAGAGAGTTAGGGCCTGGCTCTGGATTACGGTTTGGCTTACAGGAAAGTTCTGACTGATTTGATCTTCTATCCAGACCACTAAAACTTTCTCCATATCAGCAATAAGGCCGTTTCACTTTCTTATCATTCCTGTGTTCACTAGAATAACATTTAATTTTTTTAAGAACTTTTTCTTCACATTCACAACTTTGCTGTTTGGCACAAGAGGCCAAGCTTATGTCCTATCTCAGCTTTTGACATGCTTTCCTCACTAAGCTTAATCATTTCTAGCTTTTGATTTAAATTGAGAGATATGACTCTTCACTTGAACATGGAGAGACCATAGTAGGGTTATTAACTGGCCTAATTTCAATAATGGTGCATCTCAGGGAATAGGGAGGCCCGGGGAGAGGGAAAGAGGCAAAAGAAGGGTTAGTGGAGCAGTCAGAACACAAACAACATTTATGGATTAAATTTGCCATCTTATATGGGTAAGGTTACAATTATAATAGTAACATCAAAGATCACTGATCACAGATTACCATAATAAATCTAATAATAATGAAAATTTTGAAATATTGTGATAATTACCAAAATGTGACACAAAGACAGGAAGCAAGCAAATTCTGGAAAAAATGGTGCTGATAGACTTGCTCATTACAGGGGTGCCATAAACCTTCAATTTGTAAAAAATGCAGTATCTGTGAAGCAAAATAAAGCTGAGCACAGTAAAACGAGGTATGCCTATAATAAAAACAAAGAAAAGTCTTAACATTGCACTGATTAAGATCCTGTATGAAACTCATTAAGTCAAAGAAAATGACAGTTAACTTTTCAGTATTTGAACAAATTCAATTAGCATTCCTTTAATGTTTATTTGAAGATGCTGATAAAATTATGTTTTGATAAATTTATAATGTATGTCTATTCATAGAACAGCAATAAATGCCTTTGGGATGAATTAACTATCATACATGTTACAGCTAAACAGTGAATGTTTCCTAATGGAAAACACAATGAAGAAAAATTAGCATTCACACATTGTGTTTCCCTTGCATAAATAAACTTGGCATCATTTGCTCAGTTAAAAGTGTCTTTCTAGGAAGATGGCAGAAGAGTAAGACGCGGAGATCACCTTCCTCCCCACAGATACATCAGAAATACATCTACATGTGGAACAACTCCTATAGAACATCCACTGAACTCTGGCAGAAGACCTCAGACCTTCCAAAAGTCAAGAAACTCCCCACGTACCTGGGTAGGGCAAAAGAAAAAAGAAAAAACAGAGACAAAATAATAGGGACAGGATCTGCACTAGTGGGAGGGAGCTGTGAAGGAGGAAAGGTTTCCACACACTAGTAAGGCCCTTCGCGGACGAAGACTGTGGGTGGCAGAGGGGGGAGCTTTGGAGCCACAGAGTAGAGCACAGTAACAGGGTGCGGAGGGCAAAGAGGAGAGATTCCTGTGGAGGATCGATGCCGACCAGCACTCACCAGCCTGAGAGGCTTGTCTGCTCACCCGCCGGGGTGGGCGGGGGTGGGAGCTGAGGCTCAGGCTTCAGTCGGATCCCAGGGAGAGGACTGGTGGCGTGAACACAGCCTGAAGGGATTAGTGCACCACAGCTAGCCGGGAGGGAGTCCGGGAGAAGTCTGGAGCTGCCGAAGAGGCAAGAGACCTTTTCTTCCCTCTTTGTTTCCTGGTGCGCATGGAGAGAGGATTAAGAGCGCTGCTTAAAGGAGCTCCAGAGATGGGCATGAGCCACGGCTATCAGCGTGGGCCCCAGAGATGGGCATGGGATGCTAAGGCTGCTGCTGCCACCACCAAGAATCCTGTGTGTGAGCACAGGTCACTCTGTACACCTCCCCTCCCGGGAGCCTGTGCAGGCCACCACTGCCAGGGTCCCGTGATCCAGGGACAACTTGCCCGGGAGAACACATGACATGCCTCAGGCTGGTGCAACGTCATGCTGGCCTCTGCCGTTGCAGGCTCACCCCGCATCCATACCCCTCCCTCCCACGGGCCTGAGTGAGCCAGAGCCCCCATATCAGCGGCTCCTTTAACCCTGTCCTATCTGAGCAAAGAATAGACGCCCTCAGGCAACCTACACGCATAGGCTGGGCCAAATCCAAAGCTGTGCGAACAAAGAAAAGAAAGGGAAATCTCTCCCAGTAGCCTCAGGAGCAGCGGATTAAATCTCCACAATCAACTTGATGTACCCTGTGTCTGTGGAATACCTGAATAGACAACAAATCATCCCAAATAGAGGAGGTGGACTTTGAGAGAAAGATAGATTATTTTTTCCCCCTTTCCTCTTTTTGTGAGTGTGTATGTGTATGCTTCTGTGTGAGATTTTGTCTGTATAGCTTTGCTTTCACCATTTGTCCTAGGGTTCTGTCCATCCGGTTTTTATTGATTTTACATAAAAAAATTTTTTTTCTTCATAATTGTTTTTTATTTTTTATTTTAATAACTTTAGTTTATCCTCTTTCTTTTTCTTTCTTTCTTTCTTTCTTTCTTTCTTTCTTTCTTTCTTTCTTTCTTTCGTTCTTTCGTTCTTTTGTTCTTTTGTTCTTTCGTTCTTTCCTCTTTTTCTTCCTTTTACTCTGAGCCACGTAGATAAAAGGCTCTTTCTGCTCCAGCCAGGAGTCACTGCTGAGCCTCTGAGGTGGGAGAGCCAAGTTCAGGACACTGGTCCACAAGAGACCTCCCAACTCCATATAATATCAAATGGCAAAAATCTCCCAGAGATCTCCATCTCAACACCAATACCCATCTCCACTCAATGACCAGCAAGCTACAGTGCTGCACACTCTATGCCAAACAACTAGCAACACAACCCCACCCATTAGCAGAGAGGCTGCCTAAAATCATAATAAGGCCATAGACACCCCAAAACACACCACCAGATGTGGACCTGCTCACCAGAAAGACAAGATCCAGCATCATCCACCAGAACACAGCCATAGTCCCCCCAACCAGGAAGGCTACACAACCCACTGAACCAACTTTAGCCACTGGGGATAGACAACAAAAAAAATGGGAACTACGAACCTGCAACCTGCAAAAAGGAGACCCCAAAACAGTAAGATAAGCAAAATGAGAAGACAGAAAAACACACAGCAGATGAAGGAGCACCATGAAAACCCACCAGACCTAACAAATGAAGAGGATATAGGCAGTCTACCTGAAAAAGAATTCAGAATAATGATAGTAAAGATGATCCAAAGTCTTGGAAATAGAATAGAGAAAATGCAAGACATTTAACAAGGACCTAGAAGAACTAAAGAGGAAACAAACAACGATGAATAACACAATAAATGAAATTAAAAATACTCTAGAAGGGATCAATAACAGAATAACTGAGGCAGAAGAAGAATAAGTGACCTGGAAGATAAAATAGTGGAAATAACTACTGCAGAGCAGAATAAAGAAAAAAAGAGTGAAAAGAACTGGGGACAGCCTCAGAGACTTCTGGGATAACATTAAATGCACCAATATTCGAATTATAGGGGTCCCAGAAGAAGAAGACAAAAAGATAGGGACTGAGAAAATATTTGAAGAGATTATAGTTGAAAACTTCCCTAATATGGGAAAGGAAATAGTTAATCAAGTCCAGGAAGCACAGAGTCCCATACAGGATAAATCCAAGGAGAAACACTCCAAGACACATATTAATCAAACTATCAAAAATTAAATACAAAGAAAACATATTAAAAGCAGCAAGGGAAAAATAACAAATAACACACAAGGGAATCCCTATAAGGTTAACAGCTGATCGTTCAGCAGAAACTCTGCAAGCCAGAAGGGAGTGGCAGGACATATTTAAAGGGATGAAGGAGAAAAACCTACAACCAAGATTACTCTCCACAGCAAGGATCTCATTCAGATTTGATGGAGAAGTTAAAAGCTTTACAGACAAGCAAAAGCTGAGAGAGTTCAGCACCACCAACCCAGCTTTACAACAAATACTAAAGGAACTTCTCTAGGCAAGAAACACAAGAGAAGGAAAATATCTACAATAACAAACCCAAAACAATTAAGAAAATGGGAATAGGAACATACATATTGATAATTACCTTAAGTATAAATGGATTAAATGATCCCACCAAAAGACACTGGCTGAATGGAGACAAAAACAGGACCCATATATATGCTGTCTACAAGAGACCCACTCCAGACCTAAGAACACATACAGACTGAAAGTGAGGGGATGGTAAAAGATATTCCATGCAAATGGAAATCAGAAGAAAGCTGGAGTAGCAATATTCATATCAGATAAAATAGACTTTAAAATAAAGACTATTACAAGAGACAAAGAAGGACACTACATAATGATCAAGGGATCGATCCAAGAAGATATGACAATTGTAAATATTTATGCACCCAACATAGGAGCACCTCAATACGTAAGGCAAATACTAACAACCATAAAAGGGGAAATTGACAGTAAAACATTCATAGTAGGGGACTTTAACACCCCACTATCACCAATGGACAGATCATCCAAAATGAAAATAAATAAGGAAACATAAGCTTTAAATGATACATTACACAAGATGGACTTAATTGATATTTATAGGACATTCCATCCAAAAACAACAGAATACATATTTTTCTCAAGTGCTCATAGAACATTCTCCAGGATAGATCATATCTTGGGTCACAAATCAAGCCTTGGTAAATTTAAGAAAATTGAAATTTTATCAAGTATCTTTTCTGACCACAACGCTATGAGACTAGATATCAGTTACAGGAAAAGATCTGTAAAAAATACAAACACATGGAGAGTGATCACTGAAGAAATCAAAGAGGAAATCAGAAAATACCTAGAAACAAGTGACAATAGAGTAACAACGACCCAAAACCTATGGGATGCAGCAAAAGCAGTTCGAAGAGAGAAGTTTATAGCACTACAATCCTACATTAGGACACAGGAAACATCTCAAATAAACAACCTAACCTTACACCTAAAGCAATTAGAGAGAGAACAAGAAAACCCCAAAGTTAGCAGAAGGAAAGAAATCATAAAGATCAGATCAGAAATAAATGAAAAAGAAAGGAAATAATAGCAAAGACCAATAAAAGTAAAAGCTGGTTCTTTGAGAAGATAAATAAAATTGATAAACCACTGGCCAGACTCATCAAGAAAAAAAGGGAGAAGACTCAAATCAATAGAATTAGAAATGAAAAAGGAGATGTAACAACTGACACTGCAGAAATACAAAAGATTATTAGAGATTACTACAAGCTAATCTATGCCAATAAAATGGACAACCTGGAAGAAATGGACAAATTCTTGGAAATGCACAACGTGCCAAGACTAAACCAGGAAGAAATAGAAAATATGAACAGACCAAACACAAGCACTGAAATTGAGACTGTGATTGAGAATCTTCCAACAAACAAAAGCCCAGGATCAGAAGGCTTCACAGGCGAATTCTGTCAAACATTTAGAGAAGAGCTAACACCTATCCTTCTCAAACTCTTCCAAAATATAACAGAGGGAGTAACACTCCCAAACTCATTCTACAAGGCCACCATCACCCTGATACTAAAACCAGACGAAGATTGTCACAAAGAAAGAAAACTACAGGCCAATATCACTGATGAACATAGATGCAAAAATCCTCAACAAAATACTAGCAAACAGAATCCAACAGCACATTGAAAGGATCATATACCATGATCAAGTGGGGTTTATTCCAGGAATGCAAGGATTCTAGAATATATGCAAATCAATCAACATGATACACCATATTAACAAATTGAAGGAGAAAAACCATATGATCATCTCAATAGATGCAGAGAAAGCTTTTGACAAAATTCAACACCCATTTATGATAAAAAACCCTGCAGAAAATAGGCATAGAGGGAACTTTCTTCAACATAATAAAGGCCATATATGACAAACCCACAGCCAACATCATCCTCAATGGTGAAAAACTGAAACCATTTCCACTAACATCAGGAACAAGACAAGGTTGCCCCCTCTCACCACTTTTATTAAACATAGTTTTGGAAGTTTTAGCCAGAGCAATCATAGAAGAAAAAGAAATAAAAGGAATCCAAATGGGAAAAGAAGAAGTAAAGCTGTCACTGTTTGCAGATGACATGATACTATACATAGAGAATCCCAAAGATGCTACCAGAAAAATACAAGAGCTAATCAATGAATTTGGTAAAGTAGCAGGGTACAAAATTAATGCACAGAAATCTCTGGCATTCCTATACCCTAATGATGAAAAATCTGAAAATGAAATTAAGAAAACACTCCCAGTTACCATTGCAACAAAAAGAATAAAATATCTAGGAATAAACCTACCTAAGGAGACAAAAGACCTGTATGCAGAAAATTATAAGACACTGATGAAAGAAAGTAGAGATGATACAAATAGATGGAGAGATATACCATGTTCTTGGATTGGAAGAATCAACATTGTGAAAATGACTCTACTACCCAAAGCAATCTACAGATTCAATGCAATCCGTATCAAACTACCACTGGCATTTTTTACAAAACTAGAACAAAAAATTTCACAAAAGACAAAAGACCCCGAATAGACAAAGCAATCTTGAGAACAAAAAATGGAGCTGGAGGAATCAGGCTCCCTGACTTCAGACTATACTACAGAGCTACAGTAATCAAGACAATATGGTACTGGCACAAAAACAGGAATATAGATCAATGGAACAGGATAGAAAGCCCAGAGATAAACTAACACACATATGGTCACCTTATCTTTGACAAAGGAGGCAAGAATATACAGTGGGGAAAAGACAGCCTCTTCAATAAGTGGTGCTGGGAAAACTGGGCAGGTACATGTAAAAGTATGAGATTAGAACATTCCCTAACACCATACACCAAAATTAACTCAAAATGGATTAAAGACCTAAATGTAAGGTCAGACACTATCGAACTCTTAGAGGAAAACATAGGCAGAACACTCTATTATATAAATCACAACAAGATCCTTTTTGACCCACCTCCTAGAGAAATGGAAATAAAAACAAAAATAAACAAATGGGACCTAATGAAACTTAAAAGCTTTTGCACAGCAAAGGATACCATAAACAAGACCAAAAGACAGCCCTCAGAATGGGAGAAAATAGTTGCAAATGAAGCAACTGACAAAGGATTAATATCCAATATTTATAAGCAACTCATGCAGCTCAATAACAAAAAAAACCAAACAACCGAATCCAAAAATGGGCCAAAGACCTAAATAGACATTTCTCCAAAGAAGATATACAGATTGCCAACAAACACATGAAAGAATGCTCAACATCATTAATCATTAGAGAAATGCAAATCAAAACTACAATGAGATATCATCTCACACTGGTCAGAATGGCCATCATCAAAAAATCTTCAAACAATAAATGGTGGAGAGGGTGTGGAGAAAAGGGAACACTCTTGCACTGCTGGTGGGAATGTAAACTGATACAGCCACTATGGAGAACAGTATGGAGGTTCCTTAAAAAAGTACAAATAGAAGTACCATACGACCCAGCAATCCCACTACTGGGCATATGCCCTGAGAAAACGATAATTCAAAAAGGGCCATGTACCAAAATGTTCATTGCAGCTCTATTTACAGTAGCCAGGACATGGAAGCAACCTAAGTGTCCATCATCAGATGAATGGATGAAGAAGTTGTGGCACATATATACAATGGAATATTACTCAGCCATAAAAAGAAACAAAATTGAGTTATTTGTAGTGAGGTGGATGGACCTAGAGTCTGTAATACAGAGTGAAGTAAGTCAGAAAGAGAAAAACAAATACTGTATACTAACACATATATACAGAAGCTAAGAAAAAAAAAAATGGTCATGAAGAACCTAGGGGTAAGACGGGAATAAAAACACAGACCTACTAGAGAATGGACTTGAGGATATAGGGAGGGGAAGGGTAAGCTGTGACAAAGTGAGAGAGTGGCATGGACATATATACACTATCAAACTTAAAATAGGTAGCCAGTGGGAAGCAGCCGCATAGCACAGGGAGATCAGCTCCTTTGTGACCACCTAGAGGGGTGGGATCGGGAAGATGGGAGGGAGGGAGATGCAAGGGGGAAAAGATATGAGAACATATGTATATGTATAACTGATTCATTTTGTTGTAAAGCAGAAACTGACACACCATTGTAAAACAGTTATACTCCAATAAATATGTTTAAAAAGAAGAGAGATACAAGGTATCAGTGTGATTTATCATTGGTGATTAAGTTAAATGGATTCCATTGTTGTAAATTGCTTTTCTCCTTTTACTAGTAAGTTGGGGTGTTATCTTCATAAACTTGATAATCTTTTGTGTTGCCTCTTCTGTAAATTTCCTATTTATATGTTTTGCCCATATTCCTTTTTAGATCCTGTATTCTTTTGGTTGATTCACAGACATTATGTTAGAGATACTAGTCCTTTGTTTTTTAGACATTGCCAATATCTTTAATATGCCTGTCTATTCATGGAATTCTTCATTGATCAGACATCCTTACTTTCTATGTAATCGCATTCTTTTAATTTCCTTATGGTGCAGGTTTTTGAGGTTTTAAGAAGTCCTTTTCTGAACTTAGATCACAGAGATATTCTCTAATTTTTTCTATTACATATATAGTTTTATCTTTTAAGTATTTATTCCATCTGTGGTCCACATTGCTTGTCATCTTAAGTAAAAATACAGTTTTTTTTCCCTCACACAGTGAATTAGTTTCCAAACTTTATTTTCTAAGCAACTTGTCTTTTTCAGTTAATTTGTGGTGCCAAGTTTATTGTAAATCAGGGGTCTTCTCTGAGTTCTCTATTTTGTACCATTGATCCATTGTTCTGTTGCTCTGGCAGTATCACAATAGTATATATTTTTTTCACTTGATCTATCTTTGTAGTATGTATGGCTTAACACTTGGGAGGGCAAGTCCCAACTTTTAATCTTCTTTCGAAGGCCAACATCTATTCTTCATCCTTTATTATTTCATATGTATGTGTATACACACATTTCATATATATGTGTATAATATTCTATATAGCATATATTCTATATACTATATAGAATAGTTTACTAATTTTCTCAAATATTCAAATGCAATTTGTATTGGGGTTGCATTGACTTTACAAATTAATTTAGGGGGAGAACTGATGTAAATATCTCTATTCAGATAATCCTTTTTGCCCTTATTTCCCAGTTTAAAGTTTTAGTCATGGAAGTTTTTTAGACTCTTGGCTAAGAAAATTTCTCATAATTTTGTGCATATTGTAAAAAGAAACATTTTTAAAAGTTATTTTCCTAATTTGTTATTGCTCTTAGAGAGAAAAAACACTATCGGTTTTCATAAGCTGATTTAGTAAATGATTAACCCATTTACTCCCTATGTTTTACAGCTGTCTTTTCCAAGCTTCATTAATTAATACAGTTAGTATTTATTGAGAGCCTACTTTGTGCCAGGCACTCTTCTAGCCACTTGCAGTAGATCAGATAGCAGAATACTCCTATGGAGATTATATTCTATCTACATCATAGGGACAAATAGAAAGGCAATAAACAATAAATTACTAAATTATGTACAATAATAGAAGTGGAATGTGCTAGTGAAAAGAATATCAGAGCAAAGGGGATCAGGAACGTGGGGAAGTGTTTGCAATGTTACTAGAGTTCAGGGTAGAACTGTTTGAGGAGATGACATTGAATAAAGATTTAAATGAAGTTAGTGGATCTGTTAATGTAGGGAAGAACCTTCCAGCAGGAAGATCAGCCAGTGCAAAGGCTCTGTCACCTACGCTGGGAGTAGGTCCAGAGGCAAAAGAGAAGGGACAGGGATACCACTGAGGAGGCTATTTCAGTAACCCAGATGAAAAATACTGGCTTTGACCAAGATGGTACCAGTGGAGATGGTAAGAAATAACTGGATTTTAGATATATTTTGAAAGTTTGACATATTTTTCTAAAGCAAGATGCTTGTATCAAGTCTTTATGAAGCCTTAAGCTGATTTATTTTTAGATCTCTTTTCACATTCTCATTCCATAAGCATGAATACTGTTTAATTGACTAGATTATTTAAAATACTATTTTATTAACTAGATTATTTCAGCACAGTATGAAACCAGGTTTGCAACAAATCCAACTGATATAAGGTTGTATATGACTCAAGACAAATATATATCAGGATAGTGCAAAGTTACCTTCCAGTGGAGTATGAGTGTGCCCTGGGCCAAAGCCAGAATTTTTACAGAAGAAATGGAGAACATTGCTTAACCTATCAAGTAAGCTAAGTGGGGATCAATTTAGACAGTTTCCTGTTCTCTACTTGTCTCTGTATGTATTATGTATGTATGTTATGTATATATATATGTATGTACATATGTATGTACATTCTACCTAGTTCCATGAAGAATCTAGGACAGCTTTATAAACATAGAAAGCATAGTAAGCTAAAATATAATTTGAAATAAGTAGATGAAGGGAGCAGACATAAAAGGTAGGTGAAATCAGGAAAGGTAACATAAACATAGGCGAGAAGACTGTTTTTTGTTTCTTTGTTTTACTACAGATGAGTTTTAAATCTTGTTCTAGTTTTTAAGTAGGTTAAACCGTCACTCCTCAAAATTCTTTAGTCTGGTCCCATATAGAAATAATAAGCTATGTTTTTGGGTTATTTGGCTCTGACATATTTTTTCTTTTAGAAATATATCTTAACTATACGCTATAGGATTTGAGGGTTAATATGAAATATGAAGTTATTTATATATCTATATATAGATAGAGATATGTGCTATGAATAATGTCATATATTAAATTATTTAGTACTATCTGTAAAAATAATTAATATAGTTCCCTTCAAAGTATACATTTTTGTCTTTCTGTGCTGAATTGCAGTGCTTACTTTCAAAGAACAATGGGTATTCTGTAGCTTGTTTTCCTCTTTGCTTTGACTTCTAGGACGCTTAGGTGTGATTGCTGGAGAGTTTCTTAATTTGTTTTATTCTGGCATGAAAATCTCCTTCATTCTCAGGTCTTCATATTATTTGGATCTTTTGTTTCAGTGTTTGAAATAATTTTATGTTTTATTTGTGATATAGCCATTTCAAATCCTTTGTGGAAGCACTGTGTGTGTGTGTGTGTGTGAATTGATTAATTTATAACTCCTTTCCTTATAATTAATAGAAATCTATCTTCAGCAAAATACATTAGATATTTTTTTAAGGTTGAAAGAGGCAAGATTAACATAGACCTCGGGAATGGGGACTGGAAAAGGAATTAGACTATCTTGTTACTCTTGTTCCTCTTGGCAGATCTATTTCCTTTTCCCTTCTTACTGTGACTGGCTTTCTCTGCTTCCTCAGTTCCTAAGCTGGGTGGAAGAGGTTCATCTCAATTCCTCAGGCCTAGAGCTTATAGATCAAGTCACCTCAGAAAGCTGACCTCAGCCTGCCTTCTCTTGCTCTGTGTCCCTCTCTCTCTGAATGATGACAGATAGGCCCAGCTTTGGTCAGGAGACCTCTTTGGAACCTATGAACTCTGCTTAGTGAATGAAATTATTTGACTGCTGGTCCTTCCACTGTTCTACAAGACAAGGGTTCACACTTTCAGGCTTTCTCTACAGATGAAAAGAAAATACCATGGTTTAAAAATACCATGGTTTTAATACCATGGTGGAATACAAAAACCAAAACCAAAGCAAATGATACAAGGAAACTAAACACAAACAAATAAAAACACTAATGCTTTTGCTTGTGATGCAGCTGCTTGATACTGCAAATTGAGAGCCTTGCTTATTTAACATGCCTAAATGTTTGCATATTTACTTGACTTGAAGGTCTCTCTACATACACACATTTATGCACATATACATATATACACACATATGCATACATATACATGTACATATAAACACAAGAATTTGCATTCTTTTTGAAGCTTGCATAAATTAAGAATTTAGTAAAGAAATATGTGTTAAGCACCTAATATGTTCCAGACAGTGTCTAAGCTTCTAGATTCTGCAGATATAGCCGTGAATAAAACAGGCAACATTGTTTATGACTGTTGAGGAGGAAATGTCTTCCTATCTATCTGTATATTTAGCTATGTAAAAAACTAGACAGGTGACTTAATATCTCTTAAACAGAAGACTTTAAGGTGGCATATGTGTTTGTGTACACTACACACTTTTACACGTTACATACGTGCACACACATTCTTGTTTGCTTTGGTGTTCTCTGTGAAAGTAGGTCATCCAAAAGTAGTGAAGAACTAATGGAACCTACTTTTACTTTCAAAATTCCTGAGGTTTATAGAATGTGCATAATTGCAAGATTATTTCTCAATTTGCATTATTACAAAGATATTTTCATTGATATACATTAATTAACACAACAGAAACAATGTTAAAGCTGGATTTATGTTTGTTAGTGGAAAAGTGACACCGTCACAGTCCTTAGGCCTGCTGGGCCCCTGAGCCAGCCCAGATGCTTGGTCATGCTTCAAAGGCTGTTGTCCCTCTGAGGTCAAGGCTTTGGCCCCCTCCACAGGCGCCAGAGCCACAGAGGAGACAATCCAGATGCAGTCTGCTTTGGGGAGCAAGAGCCTAGAATTCCTCCATAGGAGGAACCAGCAGGGATTCCATAAAAAGGAGGGGCAAATAAGTACATAAATTTACAAAGGTCTGCTCAGAGACAAATCAAGGAGTGACGCTAACATCTTTGGTTTGGATCCTGGCTTCAACTGTAATAAGAAAGATGGTCAATTTGCTCAGTGATACTTTAACGAATTGTTCATGGAGATAATATGATACTGCATTCATAAAACTAAATTATATATGTATACATACACACATATTTTATTTCTGATTTCAAGACAAAAATATCATGATGCTATTGACTATACATTTGAGTTTTAAAAAATTACATTAAAATTTTAGCAAATTAATTTTAAATATTTAATATCCAATATTAATGAAGGGGAATTGGTATGGGTAATAGGAGCGCTAAATAAATGTTTTTGTCCCCCCTCACACTGGAGAGCATGGTTCAATTTTAATATGATTCATTGAGACACAATCAGGTTCCTATTTAAAAGTGATTTTCACCCTTCTTGGTGAAAATTGTGGTATTTTACAAACATAATTTTTTTCCTTTGAAATTTCTGCCCAAGCATTCTAAGCATTCCACATATGCAATAAAAACTAAGACACACACACACACACACACATACACAAAAGAAGGAAGACAGATACACATCAGGTTGATTCACTTGGTGGCAAATTTGATGATCAAACTAGATTCATTATTAACTTTCAGTTTGATACGTGGTGTGGGTTAATTGAATAAATTTTCCACTCAAGTGGGTTAATAGCACTAATTTAGACAGCCACTTTATTTAGGGTTCTTAAGTCACACACCCTTGCCTGTGAGATGCTGAGGTCTTGACACATGGGTAGGCTTTGAGTTCCTTCCTGTCACCAAACGACTACCTCTCTTTCCTATCTATTGTTGAATTATCCCCAATCGCTCGTCAAAATAAATTTTTGGAACTTAACGAAGCACTTCTGAAAAGTGCTTTCCTTGGGAAGTAATATACCTTCTAACAGTAAAACTCCCATATCAGATAGGATTGGTTATTTTATTTGTTGGGAATGACATTTAATTCAGATCATTTTCCATGTGGTAGTGAGCACGAAACTGAATAATGGAGATTTTTCCTAACAGGATGTGGTGTGATAACTTGGATAGTGGGCAAACTGACAAAAGCGAATAAAGTAAGAACTACCAGGCAAGGAGAATTTAGAAGGTAAAGGGCCTTCTGAGAGCAAGGCTGAGGCTGCAACTCAACACCGCCAGCGCTAATGGGTGGACAAAATATCTAAGTCAATCAGAATCTAGTCCCATGGGAAGCAGTGAAAGGAGCAGGTAGGAATTCAGAGGTTTCTCTAAGCCAAAAATGGCATTTGCTGTCAAAGTCAATTTAATTCAAGCAGGAAATCATAATACCATCTGGTATTATGATTTATTTGAAATTACAGGAAGATTGTCTTTTTTCTTGTTACTCCGCACATAGTAAGTAGGCCCTTAATGCTCCTTTTAAAAATCTTAGTAAACACACATTAGAGCTTGAGGAAATTCAGTTTGGTTGTAGAGTCTCTCTATTTTTTCCCTTGTGAATGAAACAGTAGTATTCTTGGAATATGGGGGAAAATTGCATTGAATTTTATCGGTATTGGGTTTTGCAAGAAAATTCAAACAGCAGAGCTTTTATAATCTCAAACACAATGAAGTGTTATGATTTGATTCTCCCAGTCACATATTCCCCTGTGGTCTGTTCATGAGTAACCTTGAACTTCCTCCTCCAGAAAGAAACCACTCTGGATAGGCATTTTATTGAGCTCATCGTGCAGCAGAATCTCTAGGCCAGGTTATAATATGCAATACCACACAGGTCTTGTGCTCACAGCTTGCTGTCGTGTTTCTTAGCAATTCATGTTGAATGAGGTATTTGGGATGTTTTGACCCACCAAAATATGTGTGTATCAGACCACAGTCTGATTCCATTGGGGCAGATGAGCTGTAACAAAGCTGCTTGTTTGCTATGATGTAGTGAGTAATGGAAGGTGTAGGCCCAAAGGAACTGCTTGTATGTCATTTCAAATGAAGAAATAAAGAATGGGGATGGGTGGTAGATGTGTAAGTACTGCTACAGTCTGCATAAGCTATAGTGAAATAAATTCAGTCAATTCAGAAAAGTCAAGTCCATCAAGAGTACCAATTCTTAGGCTTCTTCATCAGTTTCCCTTTGGGGCCCCTCCTCTTTCCACTCACCCACACCCAGGATGTACACAGAGCTGCCTATTCCTGCTTAACTTCATTTTGACTCTCCATTAGTATCTGGGAAAGGTAAAGATCCATTTAAAATGTAAGAATTGTTCCCGGCTCCTCTCTAGGAATGTAGCATCCTTGCTCTCCTGAGGTTCTCCTGTCAGTCTCCTGCCCTGCTTTCACCTAAAACTAAATAAAGAAGGGACCCGTCAGACCTTCTTCTTTCCAGCCTTGAGCACCTGCCTTGTCCCAGATAGTGTTTCAGATTCGGACTCATATTACATCCACACTTGCTTTAGGATCAGAAACAAATAAATGACTTAGGGACTAGGGGGGGAAAAAAGAGAGACTCTGGAGTCCTTGATTCTAAGATTGGGAGCAGGCCAAGGATCTGAGCTGGAGGAGATCAAGGCATAAAGACAGGATTTCCCAAGAAGAGCAGTCTGAGTTGGGAAAGGATAACTAGACAGAGAAGGCAAGCGAGTTTTCCAAATCCAAGAGGTTAGGTGGGGAAAGAACTAGAGCCAGTGATGGATCTATTTGTGTACATACATCCTATCTATGGATGAAGAGATCTGTCTCTCAATGATAGGCCACTGAGAGAGAGATTTCTCTCTACTCTATGAGGAAGGGGTTACCGGGAGCATCTTGCCTTTGGGCCTTGGTCTGCATTCTTTCACCTGCCCCCCTTTTGGTCAATGTATCCTTGGTAGCTTATCTCAAATTCCATTTTCTTTATAAGTGTTTCTGACAAAACCAGGCAATTTGATCATTTCCCCTTCCATCTCATGTTGTTTGTCTGTATTATATATTAGTCCCTGATGGTGTTTCATTTAGCAGTTCAGTTGTTTAACCTATTGTATGTCTAATTGTTTAAAGTATGAGACCTGTATGTCCCCACAAAGGGCTGTATATTTCCTCCAGGCTGGGATTCCACCAAATACTTAACATCAGGGGAATGAGCCTAAGAGATGAAAGGGCAGAGGGGGCTGGGCTTCCTCCTTCCCACCTTCAGCAGGCTTTGGGGAAGTCAGGAAATGCCAGTGTGTGGAAGTCCCTATGGCGGTGCCCTGACCTGCATAGCACTAAAATAATCCTGAGTGGCTCGTACAGGAGTGGGCTGATTTCCCTAAAGCTGCCCTGCTCAGTATGGCCCACTGTGAAAACACAGAGGAGACCTGTGAGGGCTAATTGTTTTCTGACAGATTTATAGTTCTGCTTAATCAGATGTCACTGTGAAGACCAGATGGAAAGCTGAGAACCAGACCAGCAAAGAGAATTATGGGCCTCCATTCCCCTTTTCCCCTCTTCTAGGGGACAAGCGAGCCGTGGAGGGAGCCACAGGGAGGTGGGAACTTGGATAAACTGCTACTGTCCTTTCGTCATATGTAGGGTGATTGGGGGGGGTAGTGATGATATCACGTGGTGTGTATGAATACATGTTTAATATATGAGGCAACAGTACTGTGCTGCACTTCTCCCTGTATTCTCCAGACACCACACACTGGGGGCATTACAATAACTGTTCAGCTGGAGAGCTACTTGTAATTCTACACACTGGAAATCTCTCTGAGCCACTCTTCTCCCTGCTGCAGGCTGTAGGAGGCAAACATATAATACATTTGGTTCTTCCCATGCATTTTGACAACTTTTTAAAAGCCATCAGGGTAATGTTTGCATGCATTATGTGGCTGGAAGAATGAAAACTCCATTACAAGATCTGAAACTAGGAGGCTCCTTAAACTGACATCAATCAGGCACATTTGACATCACCATTTCCAGCACTCAGGGTGCAGGCACCAGGCTGAGTATGCAAACGAGAGTGTTGCTTCCTGGTGACAGCAAGGGTGAAGCCTCAAGCAGAAAGATTTAGAATGCAGCTACAGCTCATGCCCAAAGATATTAAAATACACTTTCTCTCTTTGTGGACACAAGTAAGTGTTTTGGGCTATTGTAATTGCCAATGACTGTAATAGCATCATGGTGTCCTATTGATCTGAGGGTTTAATATCCTTATCTAATGGAGTGCAGGCCATATGAGACATTTATAACCCCTGTACCTTCTCCTAACAGATAGTAATGTGCACTTGGCTGTATGTAATTGGGCTATAATTCCTTCGTGGGCTCTCTGTACATCCTAACATGGAAGGAAAGCTCCCATGATTTAGTAATGTCATCAGCAATCTGGAGCAGAATTATCTGTATATCTGCAGTTGTACATTTGATTGTTTATAATCTGCTTTGTTAAAATTTTAGTGATAATGCAGCATCACTTTCTTGCTTTAGTGGTATTTTTAAATTTGCTTTAAAAGGTGAAAGTATCTAATTCTTTAAAACATATTTTACTCGTAGCTTTACTGCCTTAAACATTTGGATCATGAAAGGAAATATCCTAGAAGCTTATGATTTCTTAATAGAATATAAAATCCAGAAGCCAAATAGTTTGGATAAAAATATTGATGTGAAGCCTTTAGTGTGATCTTATAAAGATGATCTTGGTCTGAATTTTCTTTATATTTCTGTTCTTTTACCAAAGATATATGAGTGAACATTATTCTAAGGAATGTGTATGTGTATGGGAGAGAGAGAGAGTTAGGTTTTGGTACCAAATACTAGGATCATCTTTATCTCAAAATACATTTTTATAAGGAAATGTGGAAAAATACAGCAACAAAATACTCCTTTTGCTGTTTAATTTCTTATTAAAATTAAAGATACAAATGACTTTCATCGTTTTAAATAATAAGGTCAAAGAGGCTAGGTTAATTTCTTCAAAATCCTTTAAAACTCATTCTTCCCTCGACATTTTGTCTAGACATAAACAAACAAAACAAAAAACTGAGTTAATCTCTGTGTGTGCACATTTGCATTTGTGCACAAATATGTGTGTGAGCATACCTGTGTGCATATGTGTGCATGTCTGCATTTGCATGTGCACAAGCAATTGTGAGTGGTTTTTTTCTGTGCAGGATTGATTGTGTTTGTGTGCATGTGAGCTTGTGTGTTGGTACACATGCATGTGCATGAATATGTGTGTGTATAAATAGAAGCAGACCACGTATTAAGTTAAATCTAATGTCACCATAAATTCACTGACCACATACTCACGTCATCTCTAGAATTTTGTTAAATGTGTGGGATACAAAAATGAGTATGATCCTATTCTGGACCTTGAGAATGTCAGAACAGAACCGAAGAAACAACTTTGCATACAAAGAGCAATAAAGCAATGGAATGCATGTTTTACTAATTTAATGAACAGAGTGCTTAGTTAGCTGATAGAATGGAATTATACATTCAGAGGAAGGATAGACAATGGAGGAAGGTGCTGATGATGTGTGAGATAGCCTTGAACTTTGAATAGAATTTTGCCCTTTGGAGAAAGGAGGGGAAGGTGATTTCATAAGGGAGTTAACAGAAAAATGGAGTTGTGAAAGTGCATGCTACCTTGAAGGAATGGTTATTTAAATGATAGGAGAATAGGGTACATGGAAATAAAAGGGAAATTAAGATGCCTGTGTACCTACTGCCAGATAAGGAGATACAATGGTGAGAAAGGTGGTCTTAGGCATCAAGTTGTCTAGCTGTGAATCTTGACTCTTCCATTTACTGGCTATGTGGTTTTGTGCAAGTGACTTAATCTCTCTGAGCCTCACTTTCTTTTTCTGACAGTAACTGCAGTGAAGATTCGTTGAAGTAATATACTTCATAATGACTGGTATATACTAGATATTTAGTGAGGGATTTTTATTATTATTGATATTTTGTGCTTGGCCTGGAGATAATAACAGCTAGAAGTTACTGAGCTTACTACATAATAGACACTGTGCTAAATATACATCATTTCATTTCATCTTCACAATAGCCTTTTGACATGGTTGCTATTGTTATCCCATCTTATAGTTGAGGAAACGTCTTAGGAAGGTCACAGAGACAGATAGAACTGCACCTGGGTTTGCCCGACTCTGGAGACTAGCCATCATGTCTCCTTAGGAAGAGGACACTGGTAGGAAGTAAACTAGAATGAGAGTCTGGGGCTCAGATGGTCATGCACTGCAGTGGTCAAATAAAGAGTTTGAATTTTCTTCCCTCAATAGTAGAAAGTAGTGAAATATTTTTCTTGTAAAACTGAGCGTCATTAATTAATTCATTCATTTAACAGCTACATATTGAACTCAGTAAAATATGCATAGCTCTGTTTTATTGCTTTATGAATACAAAGTTGTCTTACTTGCTATAGTCTGATATTCTTGCATCTTGACTTGTGTTTTAGTAATCTTTGCACCCCAAGCTACTATATGCCCTTCCCTGTGCTAAACATTGGGAAGAAAGTGGTGAGCAAAAGATGTGGTCTCTGTTCTCATGGAACGGACAGCTTAGTTGAGGGTGGGGGTGGGTTGGTATCTAATAAGTACACGTGGTAAATTTGTCACTGTGACAAATGTTACAGTGGTGAGGTCCATAGTGATGTCAAAGCAGATAAGAGGAAAATTGAACCAAGATATGGATGCCAGAAATGTTTTCCTTGAGGAAAAGAGGATTGAACAAAGAGCTGAAAGATGAATAGTGGTTAACTGGGTGAAGGATGGAAAGGGATAGGAACAACATGTGCAAAGACCCTGTGAGGAGGGGAAGCACTGTAAATACAAGAAGCAAAGAGGGAACCGAAGTGTCTGGAGGAAACAGATCTAAAGCAGCACAGTCCAATAAAAATATAATGAGAGCCAGGTATGTAACGTAAGTTTTCTAGTGGTCACATTAAAAAAAGTAAAAAGAAGCAGGTGAAATTCATTTTATTAAAGTATTTTATTTAACCCAAAACATTATCATTACAAAATATAGTCAACATAAAAATTATTAATTTGATATTTTACTATTTTTTTCCTTGCACTATTTGAAAACCAGTGTGCATTTAAAATTTGTAGCACATCTAAATTTAGATGCTAGATTTTCATTGGGAGTACTTGATCTGTATTTAAATTTCATAAGATTTATAGTTGAAAAAAATAACTGCACATATTGAGTTCTTCCAAACATACTTAAAAGTTTTTCAATAGTTGAATCAAGTATCTGTTTTAAAATTTAAATTAATTAAAATTGAATAAAATTAAGAACTTAGTTCCTCAGTTGCATTAGTTACATTTCAAATGCTCAATAATCACAAGAGAGACTGGTGGCTACTCAGTGGAACAGTGAGAATTGGGAGAGTAAGACCGTGGTCAGATCATACAGGCCTTCTAAACTTCATTAAGGTTTTTGTATTTCTTCCAAGATTAGTGGGACATGACTAAGGCGTGCTAAGCACAGTGTGACATTAGGAGATCTGAGTTTTGAAAAGATCACTCTGCAGTGTGGAGAATGACTTGGGGCTGAGCTGGAGGCAAGGAGAAGAGGTTGACCAATGAAAATGCCATTGCCATATTTTAGGCCAAAGATAATCGTAATTTGGACAAGGGTTTTGTTGACAGAAGATAGAAGTTCATGAATTCAAGAGATATTTAAGGGACAAAATCCACAGGAGTTGATAATGGAATTGAAAAAGAGTAAGACATTGAAAGAGGACCAAGGTTGCTATCTACTGCTGTTTTACCACTGGGTCAAGAATTTAGATAGGCCTCAGTGGGGATGGCTTATCACGATGGTTCCATCGTGTCTGGAGTCTCAGCTGGGGAAAATCAAATGACCAGAGGTAGTGAATGGAACCATCTGGAGGTTCCTCTTTCTCCTCTCTGGAGCCTGGACTGGGATGACTCAATGATTTAGGCTCAGCTACAACTGTCTACGAGAATGACTACACCTGTCCTCTCTATATATAGCTTAGGCTTCCTCATATCATGGCAGCCTTGAAGTTGCTTAAATTCTTACATGGTAGTTTTCCATAAGCATTGTATCAAATGAGGTGGAAGCTGCGTGACCTTTTATTATTTAGTCTTGGAAATCACATGCCTTTGGTTCCACTGTACTCTATTAGTTGAAGTAGTCACAGGCTTACACAGATTCAGAGAGGGGACAGAAACCCTGTCACTCAATGGGAAGAATTTCAAAGAATTTGTGTCCATGTTATAAAACCACTTAAATGCAATTTGGAACATTCTCATTTTACAGTGCCTTTGAGTCATCTGAGACGGTTGGATATCCTGGTCTAGAGTTTAGAGGAGAAGTCTAGGATGGGAATTATAAGTGTACAAATCGTCTGTATTGATGTGGTAATTAAAGTATAGATGAGAACCCCTCAGAAGAGCATCTGCGTTGAGTACAGTGCCTTGAGCATTTTTGGCCAGTTACTGCTCTGGCAAGGGGCAAAAATAGAGCAGTCAGAAAGGCAGGAGAGTGTCATACCTTGGAAGCCAGGAGAAGCATGTGTTTCAAAAAGGAAAGAGTAGTAACAGCTTTAAATCTTCTGAAATGTCACAAATGATAAAGGTGGATTGATGTCTATTGTGTTTATTGACAGGGCAGCTGTTGTTTACCTTTTAAGAATTATTTTTGTGTTTTAGAAAAAAAAATCTGGATGCAATACAAAAGGTGAGTTGCTGCAGAGCCTAAAAACTAAGAAACTGGTGACTGGTTGATTCTTGCCAAAGAGTAGTAGCTGCATTTCATCAAAATGACAATATTAATTGGATTGTAGAGAGGTACAAATAGATGGATAAAATTGTTTCTTTTTTTAAAAAATAGAGATGAACATTTCCCTTAGTCTTGTATCTTAAATAAATTTTCATCTATAATACCTAGAGTAAATAAAAATTTATACTGAGTTTCTTTCACACAACATTATAGACTCAAGAGCTGTAAATATTGTCACAAATCTGACAAAATTTTGTTGTCAGCTTTGGGAAGATAGCTAGGTGCTGTGGGTTTGATTCTGGATGTGACCAATGCAGACTGCTAAAATAGAACAGAATTTTTAGATATGACAGAAATATGCTGTCCATATCTATATTCTGTTCTATCTGAAAAATTTTAATGTAATATTTAATATTTTATGTAAAATAAAAAATGTAAAAAGTTTTTGTGTAATAAAAAATTTCAACCGTTTAAAAAGGGACTCAGTTTAGTTACTTAACATACAACACACACAACACACAAATCCAATTTTGTGGGATAAAAATATTTTATCTCACCATAAATATAAATATACTTTTAATGTACATTTCGATTTGACACTTTGTATGTGTATAGTTATTTATCTGATGAATTTAAAATATCTGCCATGAATTTCTAGAAACATAAATTGATATGATCTCATATTAGACTAACAAGAGTTTAAAGAAGACTCTAGAAATATAACTATTGCTAGTATACTTCAAGAATCTTTTAAAAACTTGTTACACCAATATAAAATATTGTTTAATGAAGTGAAACTACAGTGTTTTCTGTTTGATTGTTGAGATAAATCCTTCCAATCCTCATTGTCTTTGTGACTCCTGAGCTAGGTGGCACTTCATCTGAGCCAATCACATCATTTGTTTTCATGATCTGTACTTAGAGCTGCTACTGAATCAATACCAGTCCCAAATGAATGAGCACAACGGTCACAATGATTGGGTCATGTGTTCTACAATATGTTCGCTTTAAATTCACATTCCTGCCAAAACCTGGAAGGGAAGTCATAGAAATGCAAAATGACAGTTTATTTTTCTGGTAAGACTGGCTTCTGTCACAACAAAAAGCACAGTTTAGTGAAAGAAATATTAATTATACACTGAACAAAATAGTCAAATATGTTACTTCATGAGATAAAGATCAGTCATATGATTGATTTTCAACTGTTTTCTTTGATATGCAGACTCAGTTTCCCTTTATTTTTCAGTCCCTGTGAAAAGAGAGCATTTTTTGTCTGACTTGGTAAGAGGAGATATCCCAAGATGAAGAGCCAGAAAAGCACAGATTAATGAAGCTATGTTGGGCACTACTTCTATCTCTATTTCCTTCCTTCCTTCCTCCTTTTCCCCTCCCTCCCTCCCTCCCTCCCGCCTTCCTTCTTTCCTTCTCATTTTCCTTCTGCTGTTTTCTTTTACAGTTAACTTCATCGCTTTCATCTATTTTCTCTCTACTATCCTGTTTCTTTTTTCTCTTCGGTCTGCCTCCACATCCTTTGGACTTGTTCACTGAATCTCACTATTGATAATAGATTTGACTGTAGCTGATGACTTTTCTGCTAGAGGTGCTGACTCCTAAATAATGCACAGTGTAACAGAAGATCATTTCCTCTTAGCATTAGTGATTGAAACAAGGGAGAAACAGGTGAAATCTGGCATTGATTTGCTTTAAAACAATAATTTGATTTTTTTCAGTGTTGGCTTGGTATTTGGGGAATTTTATGGAACCTGTATGCAGCCTTTCTGAAATATGAGTAATGTGTTGATTTCTCTCAGAAAGAAACAATCTTCTGGACCTATAGCGTTGTCTTTAGTTATTTTTATTTTAATGTGATCTACATATATACCACATAAAATTTGACATAAGTATACTATGCTTACGATTCCTATACAGCCAAAAACTAATCTACAAATTAAATACAAAATAATAGATAAACACATGAACTTCAAATTTTAATGTAGAAATATGGTCCTTTGCATCCATTTTTGTCTTTATTACTATCCATTGACTTTAGTCAAACAGATTCAGAATATGTCTGGTAGCATTACAATAGTATATAAAGAGATAGTAATAAATATAAGTTCAGGATAATCTAGCATTCATCAGAAAGCAATACTCTAATGTCATGTTAATGTGGGGTTGCTTCTTAAGTCTATAAAACTGTCTTCATTTGAAGAAAAAGTTTTCATGCAATGTTATTAAAATTTGTATTAAATGGGTATGTAATCCAATTATTTCTGGAATTGGAAACTTCAAAATAGTATCTGAAGTTGGTTTCAACTCTTCAGATAAGAAAAATATTATACTTTCAACAAAGCACATCATTGGACTGTTGATGAACATCACTAAATATTAGAAATAGATCCTCTATTGTTTTGGACTAGGAACATTTAAATCCTCATGAAGCTATTTTTGGCATTTAGCCTTCACTTGGCTTGAACATTTTACTTTAGGATTAAGCCATTGTTCTTTTCTTTTTAGTCTAAAAGGATAAAGGTAGTATATTTAACTACCAGAATATGTCATTTTTGCCACATAGAACCAAAGGCTTGGTTTATTAAAAACATTAAGAAATTAAATTATTTTATTGTGGAAATATCTGTCATATGTAAATTATTTGTGTAGAAGAGACATTTTATATTTATTTCTAGTGAAATGATTTAATATAAGAACAATAACTTAGATCAGACTTGCTTTGCTCCCAGATATGTTCACCAAAAATTAAATGTGTCTATGATCATTTATCACATACCTGCTTATAAATAAGTACAGAAATGTGTACACCAAAATATTGTGGTAAAACTTGGTAATAAATGGTGATTCAGATAAATGATAATAAACAGTTTTTAAAATAAACTTTTAATTTGAGCATAGTTTTAGATTTACAGAAGAATTGATACAATAGGACAAAGAGTTCCCATACACCCCACACCCAGTTTCCCCTATTATTAATCATCTATATTAGTATGGCACATTTGTCCAATTAATGAACCAGTACTGATATTATTATTAATTGAATCCGTAATTTATTCAGATTTTTCTTAGTTTTACCTGATTTTTTTTTTTTTTTGGTTGTTGTTCCAGCATCCAATCCAGGATACTGCATTACATTTTGTTGTCATGTCTCACTAGGTTCCTTTTGGCTGTAGCTGCTTCAAAGACTTTCCTTGTTTTTGATGACCTTGAGAGTTTTGAAGAGTACTGATCATGTATTATGTATTGTAGGATGTCACTCTATTGGAACTTGTCTGATGTTTTTCTCATGGTTAGACTGGGATTATGAGTTTTGGTGAGGAAGATCACAAAAAAGTGAAGTGCCATTCCCATCACATCATATCAAGGCTATGTACTCTCAAGATGCCTTATCACTGCCAATGTTAACCTTGATAATTTCACTGAGGTCATGTTTGTCATACTTTTCCACTGTACAGTTCCTTTTATCCTCCTTATTTTTCTTTCCCACAGCCTCTCCAGCATTTATTGTTTCTAGAGTTTTTGATAATGGCCATTCTGACCAGTGTGAGATGATATCTCATTGTAGTTTTGATTTGCATTTCTCTAATGATTAATGATGTTGAGCATTCTTTCATATGTTTGTTGGCAATCTGTATATCTTCTTTGGAGAAATGTCTATTTAGGTCTTTGGCCCATTTTTGGATTGGGTTGTTTGTTTTTTTGTTATTGAGCTGCATGAGTTGCTTATAAATTTTGGAGATTAATCCTTTGTCAGTTGCTTCATTTGCAACTATTTTCTCCCATTCTGAGGGTTGTCTTTTGGTCTTGTTTATGGTATCCTTTGCTGTGCAAAAGCTTTTAAGTTTCATTAGGTCCCATTTGTTTATTTTTGTTTTTATTTCCATTTCTCTAGGAGGTGGGTCAAAAAGGACCTTGCTGTGATTTATGTCATAGAGTGTTCTGCCTATGTTTTCCTCTAAGAGTTTGATAGTGTCTGGCCTTACATTTAGGTCTTTAATCCATTTTGAGTTAATTTTTGTGTATGGTGTTAGGGAGTGTTCTAATTTCATACTTTTACATGTACCTGTCCAGTTTTCCCAGCACCACTTATTGAAGAGGATGTCTTTTCTCCACTGTATATTCTTGCCTCCTTTATCAAAGATAAGGTGACCATATGTGTGTGGGTTTATTTGGCTTTCTATCCTGTTCCATTGATCTATATTTCTGTTTTTGTGTCAGTACCATACTGTCTTGATTACTGTAGCTTTGTAGTATAGTCTGAAGTCAGGGAGCCTGATTCCTCCAGTTCCATTTTTCGTTCTCAAGATTGCTTTGGCTATTCAGGGTCTTTTGTGTTTTCATACAACTTGTGAAATTTTTTGTTCTAGTTCTGTAAAAAATGCCAGTAGTAGTTTGTTAGGGATTGCATTGAATCTGTAGATTGCTTTGGGTAGTAGAGTCATTTTCACAATGTTGATTCTTCCAATCCAAGAACATGATATATCTCTCCACCTATGTGCATCATCTTTAATTACTTTCATCAGTGTCTTATAATTTTCTGCATACAGGTCTTTTGTCTCCTTAGGTAGGTTTATTCCTGGATATTTTATTCTTTTTGTTGCAATGGTAAATGGGAATGTTTTCTTAATTTCACTCTATCCTCCTTTTTATATGTCACTCTTTCGAAGGAAGTCACTGTGTGCAGCTCGTACTCAAGGAGTAGGGAGTTAAGGTCCGTCTCCATGAATATAAATTATTTGGAATTCTTCTGTACAGATTTGTTTCTTCTCCTCTGTTTATTTATTTATTCAACCATTTATTTATCTTAGTATGGACTCATGGATATTCATTTTATACTTTGGCTTATAATCCAATAACCCTTTGTGTTTTTGCTCAATGTTCCAGCATTAACCAATGTGAGCTCTTTCAGTTGTTTCTTGTATCCCTTTGACATACTCCCACCTTTGAGTTTGTTTGTTTTAGCATTTTCTTATTTTCTGGCACTACTGATGCTCCAGGCTGGTCTTGTGTATTTCCTGCCCCAGTCCTAGAATTCGCCATTTCTCCAAGGAGTCTAGAGCTCCTTTTATTTGAGATTGGTATTAAAAATCACTCTCTGGGCCCTAGATGTTCTCATTATTACTTGAGTGCCATTGCTTCTGGGCCTTCTTAGCTGACACAGCAAGGAAATACATGCATCTATGTTAATCTGTACATGTACATATTTAAAAGCATGGAATGAATTTTTCCCTATAGCCTCCAGAAGGAATGCAGTTCTGATGTCACTTTAATTGTCACCCCATAAGATCCATTTTGGACTTCTGACCTCCAAAAGTGTCAAAGAATAAATCTGTGTTAAGTCACTACGTTTGTGATAATTTATTATAACAATAGTAGGAAACAAATATAGCCAAAGACAAATGATGTTGACCATTTTTTCATAAGTTTATTCACCTTTATATCTTTGGTGAGATGTCTGTTCAGATCATTTCCCATTTATTAAATTAGATTATTTGTCTTCTTAATGTTGAATTTTAAGAGTTTGTGGTTTTGGATACAAGTCCTTCATCAGATATCTTATTTGTAAATATTTTCCTCTAGTCTGTGGCTTGTATATTCATTCCACTAATATCTTTTGTAGAACAATTTTAATATTAATAAAGTCTAACTTTTTCTTTCAGGGATTATGCTTTTGGTATTGTAACTAAAACTCATAAACAAATTTAAAAATTATATAGATTTTTCTCCTATGTTTTCTTCTAAAAATCGTATAGTTTTGCATTCTACATTTAGTACTATGATCCATTTTGAGTTTTATTGTGAAATGTTTGCACCCAGGTTCATTTTCTTGCATATTGGCCAAACTTTATTTAGGCTCCTCTGAGCCTTCTTCTTGACTAGACTTTAACCTTACCCAAATTGTGGTTAATACCATTCTCCAAAAGAAAAAAAAAAGTTTTATATTTTTAATCCAATTTATATAATTTTTATTTCTTTTATTTTCTTATTGCACTTACTAGGACTTCCAATACTATTTTGAGTAGGAGTAGTTCCACATTCCTGATCCTAGGGGAAAGCACCCAGTCTATCACCATTAAATATGTTGTTACTTGTATGATTTTTTTGGTAGATGTTCTTGATCAAGTTGAGTAAGGTCCCCTTATTCTTAATTTGCTGAAAATTTTTATCATGATTTTGTCAGTTTTTTTATGCATCAGTGGATATAAGCATATGATTTTTCTTCTTTAGATGGTTAATATGTAGATTATATTGATTGAATTTGGAATGTTGAACCAGCTTTTCATATCTGGAATAAATCCCACTTGGTCATGGTGTATGAATCCTTTTGTACATTGTTGGATTAAACTTGTAACATTTTCTGAAGGACATTTGTGTTTATGTCCATGAGAGATATTGGTCTGTAGCTTTCCTTTCTTGTAAGGTCTTTATCTGACTTTGGTATTGGTGTAATGCTAGTTCTCATAAAATGAGTTGTGAGTTAGAAAGTGGTCTCTCTATTTCTATGTTTTCTCCACAGTAGAGCAATGGAGAACTGCTCTGACCCAGATCTTCCATGTGGGAGTAATCAGCTTCCTCATATGAGAAAGACTGTGTTACTCATACCTGAACGTAACCCATCAATATATTTTCAGTTATGTTTGACTATATGTTGTTAAAACTGTGTGGAAGATGATTAACTATTTATTCAATTTGTTTAGGCTATATTACCTATCTTTCCTTGTGTGAGTTTTGGTAGTTTGTATTGTTCAAGGAATTGATCCATTTCACCTAAGTTATGGAATTTGTGGGTATAGGGTGTAGTGTTCCTTTCTTATCCTTTTAGTGTCCATGGGTGATGACACATCTTTCATTTCTAACATTGGTAATCTGTGTCTTCTCTTTTTTTGACATGGTTAGCCAGACTACAGCTATTCAGGCTATTTCTCTTTGCGTGCATTATAGTAGCTTGTTTGTTTTTAGGACTTATGCCCTTTCATCTAAATTTTCAAATTTATGTACAAAGAGTTCTTTGCAGTTTTTTCTTGTTATTCTTTTTGATGTCTACAGGGTCTGAGTGAATACCTTCCTGTTTCATTTCATATGCTAGTAATCTGTGACTTCTCCCTTTTTACTTTGTTCATCATGCTAGCATTTATCACTCTTATTGACCATGTGAAAGAACCAACTTTTATTTTTGTTTGTATCTATTGTTTTCCAGTTTTCAATTTTCTCACTTTCTGCTCTAATTTTTATTAGTTCTTCCTTCTACTTGTTTTTGTCTTAAATACCTCTTCTTTCTTTAATTGCCTACGCTAGAATGTAGGTTATGGATTTTATATCTTTCTTATTTTTTAATGTATACATTTAATGCTATAAATTTCTTTCTAAACACTGCATTCACGGTACTCACAAACTTTGCTAAGTTGTATTTTCATTTTCAGTGAATTTAAAATATTTTTAATGTTAGGATATGGATTTTTTTAAATATTAAAACTATAGTACAGCAGTAAAAATTTCTTGTAGAAATACTTTTGGATTCTGAGAATACCCAAGGGTTTGCACTCTCACATTTGAGATACCCTAGTAATCACCAATGACACTTTCTCATGATCCATAGAGCAATCTGTTTGACTGGCAAGTTGGAAGTTGGACAACTATGTTTAGAAGGACATAGCACCGTGATTTCCATAGTGAGACCAGAGAATCAGGACCGTGTGCTGATACTTAGTCTCAGAAAAATTTACCATGCAAAAGGAAACCTTTGGACAAAATGTCATTGAGGTAAAATCAGCCATTTGGTGCCAGAGAGCTTCCATATGAGGGCACACCATGAGCAATGATGATAGTCAGACTTGGGACTCTTTCCAAGACAATTACCAGCTAGGTGATTTGGGCCCTTTCTAGTACAGTAGGAAAGCTGAGGAAGTAAGTGCTGCTTCTTTCTGATAATGAATAATAAAGAATTAGGTGTCCCTCACTTTGCCACAGCCATGAAACTCTACTCTGATAACCGCGTAAGGTTTTTCTTTGGGGCTGATCTATTCACACCTTTCATCTGACTTTGTTTCTTCACATATGTTTTACATTTTATGGGTCTTTATTCTGTATTCTTATTGTGTTTAAAAATATTTATTCCATGTATTCATGATAAGCCTCTAAAAATAATTTTTTAACAAAGTAAGTAGGAAGGAAGGAAAACTTAGATGAAAGATAAAATATTTTTTAAAATGCCTTGCCAATCTCAGTTTCCTATTTGTAAAATGGGGAAAAATAACACCTGTCCCCTACTCTGTTGTGAAGCTTAAGTGTGTTAACATGTAAAAGCTTAGCATAGTTTCTGGCACACAGTAACTGTTAAAGGATAGTTAATTCCTCTCTCTCTCAATCAATCTCTGTCTCTGTCTCTGTCTCTCTCTCTGTCTTTCAATCAACCTCTCTCTCATGCTAGGTACAGCCTATGTGCAAGGATAATTAGTTTTTTTTTTTTTTTTTTTTTTTTTTTTGCGGTATGCGGGCCTCTCACTGCTGTGGCCCCTCCCGCTGCGGAGCACAGGCTCCGGACGCACAGGCCCAGCGGCCATGGCTCACGGGCCTAGCTGCTCCGCGGCACGTGGGATCCTCCCGGACCAGGGCACGAACCCGCGTCTCCTGCATCGGCAGGCGGACCCTCAACCACTGCGCCACCAGGGAAGCCCTGGGATAATTAGTTTTAATTCATATTTTCCAAGTCGTCTAATCATCCTCACAATTTTCCCCATCCATATCCTATGTTCCCTCTGTACCCTAATAAGAAATAGACTACATGTTGTAACATGAATAGACACATATTTATCTAGAACTTACCGTATTTCTAATCCTGTGCAAGGGCCTCTGATACATACATGAAATAAACGATTTTCTCCTTCCTGAAACTACAATCTTGTTGGATTGACAAGACTATTACTAATAAAATAATTAGTGAGCAATGTAAGTCAATATGTTATTAAGCCGTGAGTGGTTAAATAATGACCATAAATGCCATCAAAACTTCATGTGAAATTGCCCACAGTGTTCCTTTTCCTTTGGGGAGTTTAGAAATAGTCTGTTCAATAGATTTGTCAAGAGCATCTCATCAGTTGCTTTTATTGGAAGGGACAGAAAATGAGTGGAGACTAAAATATCCATGTGATTAATAAACACAAGATAGCTTAGGTCACTGACCCTGCAAATTATTTTTTAATGCACAGACACATCGATTCCTCTGATTTTTGTCTCCTTGGATGATTTTTGGAATGTGATCGCTAGTGGAGTGGAAAGGAATCATTTTTGACTGAGTTGCAGAAAGAGATGTCCCTACCTTGTCCTGCGTATGTGTGTGCATGTGTGTGTGCACTCTTGCGTGTGCACACACACATATATATCAATACATATACACATGTACAAAGGGGAAGTAAGATCCACTGCTTTTTGCTCAACATAAATGTTTAACTGTTGATTGAATTTAAATGAATACCAATGTCATTCACCAAAAACCCCTTAAATCTTTTCCTTCATATCACAAGCTATTAAACTAACACCTGGTACTTCCCTGAGGCAAAAAGAAGCCTGAGGAAAGCAGTCCAAATAACTGAAGTTATTTGTGTACCACTTTTATGGTTTTTGCCATGTCCATGTACCACTTGTGTCATTATTCATTTGACGTATCCTTTTATTTATGTCATAAAATACTTAATACTTTTATTAGCAGCAGGAGTAGCAGTATTACAGGGCATTTTGTGTTACTTCTGCAAATGTAAAAGCAGTATCTCATGGCCTGCATTGAAGAACCTCATTTTTAAAAGATTTTCCCCCAAAATGTTTGGGTAAAAATAACCAAAATAAGATAAATAAAAAAAGCACCTAAAGTTCGTTCATGTTCCACTAAGACACACATGTCGCATTCTGGGAAGTGTGTACATACAGAATAAGGTCCACATGAACAAAGCACACAAAACCTCAGTGATCTGGCCCTGATTTCTCTCCAGATTCGTCTCTTTCTGAATCATGCTTCACATCCCATTACTTAGCTTGTTTGAATAATTCATATTTCCCCAAGTCACCCTGTTTTAGAGGTGTGGCTCACAGCTATTCTTAGGCACCAAAACACCTTTCACTCCTTTGTTTACCTAGAAAATATCTTCACATCTTTCAGACCTAGAGCTGCATCTCCTCTCTGAACCCTAAGGTGAATTTATTTCTTTTTCTCTGTCTCCCCCTTTGACACTCCAATGACCCTCCTTGTTAGGGGAGCTCTCTTCCTCTACCACATTACAAGTGCTTTTTGATAACTTCTAGGCACTCAATGATTATAGAATGAAAAAATGAAGGCCGAGTAAGTGATTGAGTACGTAGGGTAATCTCTGTGGTACCCCTTAAATTTCTCTATACTTGCTCAAGCCTGAAATTATGCAAATGGAGATACAATTCCTTGCTTTGAGCATCTGTGTTTGCTGTTAAAGTTTAATACCCCTAGGATTGGAATCATTCAGTCATGTTAAAGTATTTGGAGATTCATATGAAGGTTCTGCATACCTCTCCAGAGAGCAGGTTTTCAGAGGAGGGGATTAGGAGAGAAGTAAGAATATGAACATTGAGGGGAAGACAGCACCAAAAAGACATGAAAATTTGTGGAAAAAGACTGTCTATTCTGAGAGTTTACCTGCAGACCACCACATTGGTAATTTCAATTAGAGCAGGCTAGAGCAATACAGAGAAGCTTAGGTCATGGGGAAGGTGTTACCTCCACTCCTACCCTACAAGCTCAATCCTGACTCCAGGGTAGAAATGGCTATGGTGATAGAGGAAATTCCATGGGAAGAACACACTGTCTGGGCTAATAGGAAGCAGAGTGATACTTATCCTAAGGAGACACAGTTCCTGATATTCTGAGCAATAACCAAACTATATTCATTGAAGTTGATCTGAGAGGCAAAGATGAGGTCCCATGGGATTGCAAAGATGTTCATTGTTTTTTAGATATGCATAGTTACAAGCTTCTGTGTAGGAGGAAGTGAATAGGAAAGAAAGGAAAATATTCTATTGGAAAATCTAAAAATAATTGCATAATATCACAGCTGAAGATTGTACAGGTCCATGAAATTGAAATAACATTATAGCAAATAGCTTGTGTACCCCTTCAACATGCTTTTTATTTTCGTCTCAGGCAGAAGGAAGTAATTCTGGTCTTCAACCGAGAGATGGAAGGTGTAACACTTCCAATTTAGAACAAACTCTTAGGTCTGTTTGCCATGTGTCTTTTTTAAATAGTCATTTAATTTTTGTAAAATAGCTTTGTAGAACTATCTTTCTTTCATTTCTTTTCTTGTTTCTTTTAAACCATTAATTTTCACAAATTAAATAAGATCTTGGTATGTCAATAGGACATGTTTAAAACATATAACATCTGAATTGTTTCTATAGTGCAAAAGACAGAAAGCAAATAAAGAGCCAGTCAAGGAATCCTCCAAAATTCAAAAGGACTACAACTCTTTTATTTCTATAGGTAAATTTGCTTCTTTTCTACAAAATTTAAAGTATTTCCTTCTGTAGTCTTAAGGAGGTTGTGAAATACCTGATGGAGAGGCATATGAAGGAGGATTTGCTCTCACTTAGAAGACCGTGTGAGCCTGTGATAGATATTCCTGGCTGTTATATGCCATATAGATAGATTAGATAGATAGATAGATAGATAGATAGATAGATAGATAGATAGATAGATAGATAGATAGATATTCCTGGCTGTTATATGCCATATATATATATGTATAGGAAGGACTGACATCATTAGTGAACAGAGTATGGATCTAGATTTTAAGCAAGGGAGTCAAACCATTGTAAGACTGTTATATGTTGGATGAAGGATTTATGTAAACAGTGGGATTTTTTAGAATCTGAAAATTGGAGGATTTGAAAACTACCTTCCTTACAGATAGACACACAAAAAGCTCTTTGGCTTTAGAATTCAAAGCCATTTTTTTTACATCTGTGTGTTTATAAAATAAAACATCTGTAAAGCTAAATATATATATATATTTTTTTTCTTTCCTTTTTCTCTCTCAAGAATTCTATACAGAGGGAAAATAATTATAGAATATGTTTCTATATATAATACATTTATATTTTAATGACCTGAAACTAAAAAGGAACTACATTGTAGAAACATATGTCTAAATTAATGAAAGGCCTTGGAAATAGAAGTTTGGTTACCATCACTGCAAGGGGGCCAGCTGTCATAATTCTGGCTCAGTTGGGTCTCTAACTTGGGGGGTCCTATTCATTATCTTTGGAATGCCACATAATAAGTGATTCTCTGAGGACACCATCTAATAAAAATACCATCCAGGCATGTTCTGTTATTTCTGCCTCTTCCTTCCTCACCAATTCAGGTCTCTAATTATTACCAGAAACTAAATTCAGGAGAGTTCTTGATGCTGGTAACATCACTTCTTCCTGTTTGCCATCACAAACTAACTAAGGGAAGACTAGCTTATATTTTTTTAAGAAAGATTATATTATGTTTTTATATTCTAGGATGAACACACAGTAGATACTCTCTAAAGTTTCCCATTTCTGATATTGTAGCTTGTATCGTGAATTTTCACACAGAAGTCATGCAGTTATTCAGAAAATGCAACGCCTGTTTCAACTGTCAGTTTCAGAAAAGCATACTATGCTCTCAAATGTCTAGGCATTATCTTAGAACGATACATTGTTTGGACAATATTTTACAGTATCCGGCTTCTTTTAATTGGCAAATCCCCTGTCATTATCATTTCACACCAAGAGCCCATATCCTGCTACAAAACACAGTAAGTAGTAGCGTATGCGAAAACAATTTGTGTTGTGGAATTTATATTCTAAAATTCCTTCCCTTTGAGATATGTGAAATCTGAGCTCCTGTGGTTCTGACGAGCTTGATATTGTGAAAGATTGTGCGTGCGTGCGTGCGTGTGTGTGTGTGTGTGTGTGTGTGTGTGTGTGTGTGTGTGCTGGGGAGTGGGTGGCAGGAAGGCAATTAAATAGTTTGGAATGGAAGGATCCTCATGACACATGGGCTGATGGAAGTGAAGCATTAAATTCCCAGGCGTTCTGAGACACCTTCCCTCTGCATTCAGACTCCTAGCAATTACTGTAATTTTCCAGAGGAGAACATTTTTTTCAATTTCCAGCACAGCCAGCATGATACAAAAGCCCAGTGGAACTAGAGCAGGTAGAACAGGGAAAGTGAGTCTAGTCAGAAACCCTTTATCATATCTTGTGTTTTGTTATATGCTATGTGGCATGAACATAATACTTGTTTTATTAAATTCTAAGCATGTTTCCCATTCAGGGAAATGTGCAGCCAAGCAGACTTTTTAAATAGCTGAAATATAAAAATATAAAAAGATTTAGTGTATCTATCCAGGCCAGATATATGGAGCTATGGCTTATATATGTGTGTGCTTCAAGATGAACAGGGTTCCCACAAAGTGAAATGCTTCCAGGAGGTTTTCATTTCAGCAGCCCTGTAGGCAAACACCTACGACCCCATCCTTCTCTGCTAAACTGTAGCTTCAAATTCCAAGCATCTGGGAAATTCCCAGGAGTTCAGCTGGAACAGTTATGGCCCAGAACTCCTCCAGCAACCCCAGGGACCATACTCTCTGGCCAGAGAAACCCCAATCCTGGAAGAATCCAACTCTGCCCCTCCACCTCTGTGCCCACCCAGTCTAACACAGATAGAAAACACATAAAACTGGGGCGGATTTGTGCCATTTCAAATCCATGGTCACCCATCTTTATGGGGCTTTTAACACTTCATAGAAATTCTAATGAGATTTTTTTTTTTTTTAGCTTTCTTCCCCACTCTCTGGAATGGCAATTTAAAACATTTTCTGCTCAACTCACATCTGCAATTTGCTTTCTTCTTGTTCCTAGCAGATGTCTTATTTCACAGAAAATTAAAATAGAAACCATGAAAGCAAACCACTTCAACTTCCTGCCATCATATCTACAAATCTACCTCCATTTGCCCCTCTTCCTTTTCCTCTCCCCTCCCTGCACAGAGTAGAAAGCATCCCTTCTCCAGGTTACCTCTCCTCTGGACTGACTCTGCAAGACCATCGTCCTTCTCAGAAAACAAGCCTGGGCCCCACCCAGCTGACCTCTTTCCTGGATCACAGCAGAGGCTTCCTCCATGGCATTCTGCTCTCCTCTTGCCCCTCTGTTCCATCCAGATTGCAACCAGAGTGAACATGTAACACATAACTGCGGTCATGTCACTGTCCTGTGCTAAACCTTCTCTTATGGCCTGAACTGTGTCCAACCCTGACGAAATTCATATGTTGAAGCCCTAAAGCCTAGTACCTCAGAATGTGACTGTATTTGGAGATAGAGTTTTTGAACAAGTACCTAAAATGGGGTCATTAGGGTGGCCCCCAATCCAATAGAACTTTTGTCCTTATATGAAGAGCAGAGTAGGACAGACTCACTTAGAGAAAAGACCACATGAAGACAGCCAACTACAAGCCAAGGAAGGAGGCCTCAGCATCCCTGCTAACATTTTGCTCTTGGACTTCTAGCCTCCAGAAGTGGAAGAAAATAAATGTCTTGGTTAAGCCACCCAGTCTCTATGGTACTTCATTATGGCAGCCCTAGCAAACTCATATACCTACCAGTGACCCTCAGTCATCTCTAGGATAAGGTCTATATGCTCGGATGGGGTTTCTAAGGCCCAGGATGATCTGGCTCATGCTTGCCTCTCCCACTTCATCCTTGGCCACTCACTGCTCCTCTCTCCACTCCAGCCACACTGGCTTTTGAGCAGTTCTTTGAATATGCTATTATCCTCCTTATTCTGAAACTTGTAGATGTACCATTCTTTTCACTTGGGACATTCCTACATGCTCATGTGCTACTCATTCACCTAGTCAGCACCCTCATCTTTCAAGTCTCAATTTAAATATCATTCCTTAGAGAAACCATCCCTGTTCCCTAAGACTAGGTTTGGTTCCTCTGTGGTAATCTTCCATAGCATTTTGTACATCTACTGTATAGCCCGTATCACTCCCAATCGTTTAGTCAATATATGTCTTCTCTGAAAGACGGTAACCTTCAGGGACTCAGGAACCATTTCTGCCTTGCTCACTGCTCTGTCCGCAGCGTGTGTGCCTATATCTGTTATATATTTGTACTCTATGTGTTTGAATGAGGCATCAGAACAAACAGGCTAAAAACAGACAGGATCATAACTTCGGGAAGGAAAAATAGACAATTATAGTACTGCTTTGGACATGGTGTTAGTAAGATTTCCATTTATTAGCAAAATCCGATGAGGTAGATATTTGTAACTGAAGTTGAAGTAGTGATGTAATTGCCTATAGAAAATAATGTACTACTAATTCAGTTCAGCTTATCAGAGGCAAAGGTTTTTTTTTTTTATTTTCTCAAATTTATCAAATGTTCTGAATTTGTTGGACTAGACATACACTAAGTCTAATTTATTTTGGGATACAGTTGAAACCATTATGGGCAAGACCAGATTTTATTTTTTCACCTGGAATTTCTTATTTTTAAAGAAAGAGTGAAAATGTGTACAAAATTGGGGCACCATCATAGGGCACATAGTAATGCATATGTTACTACCACTGGAAATTGGGTTTGCTGCAGCTCTTCATCTCTGGTTTATAGCAAAGGGTGGAAACCCTTTAAAAAGAAGCAACTTGAAGGTTCAGAGCTTACTAATCACGTGGGAGTCGCTAGCATGCAGATGTGGAGAAAAAATTGTTAGGGACCACTTTTTTGCAGAGTGGCGCACGGATGATGGAAGAGGGAACTTATGGTTTGTGTACCTGGCTCTTGTGGTCAAGAGGAGGGTAAACATGACAGCTACGCCATGCCAAGAGAAGCCTTCTATGGAACTTGTGCGATAAGTACAATGGTGCCATCTATTTGTGACTGATATTTTTGAAGGGGTTGACTATCCCTGAGTGGGCTGGGGACAAAAAGAGTAATGTAGCTAGCCATCATTCGCATTTATTTACATGTCAGGACTTTTGTTCAGATTGTGACTGAAGCCTATTTGTAGATTCAGGCATAATGAAGTAAACCTCATTGAGATTCACTTCAGGACATACCCAAACAAACAAGATCTTCATTCTGAGCCCATCCAAATGTCTGTAATTTGGTAAATTACTCATTCTATTTGAATGCATTAGTCATCATTTATGAATGTCAGTGAAATTGAATGGACTTCCCTCAAAACGCTATAGAACATTTTCATCATGCTACAAATGCCTTTTTTTTTTAAGACATATTTTTCTGCTGCATTTAAAATTTCTGATCCATGAGCCAGATAGGCATCCCAGGAAATAAAAAATCATCTCCAAGGAGCTAATGGGTATTTATGAAATTTTTTTTTTTAGACTTGAGCAGATTAGGGTCACATCACATATGGTAAATGTATAAACCTTCATAATCTTCAGATTTAGTCAATACTTACTAAGCACTTTGGAAATCATAGTAACCTTCAGCATAAACAGCTGTCAATAAGAAATAAAATAGGAAGAACCTTATGAAACACAATACCTCAGTAGCTCACCTTCTCAAAAAATATTTTAAAAACATTCAGAGTATGAAAGCTTTTTATTAAGTATATTGACTCATATCAAATAATAAAAATTTAAAAGGCCTTAAAAAGAAATAAGACACAGAAGACTTTTCTGATGCCTTGACATTTCATGTTCTCTTTAAAGTCAAAGGGTTTTAGCAAGACAACAAAGAGAGAAATCTGACATTTTGCCATTCATCAAGTATTTGCAGTAAAGTTATGTCAATTAAAATTTTCTATTCCAACACATTTTACTTGCTGTGTGCCAGCGGTAAGTCTTTATAATGTATTGCAAAAGCATGATAAAGACAAGAGATAAGATAAAGGCTTACCATTGAATTTCTGAGTGTATTTATGTAATTCCATAAATTCTGATTTATCTGGGCCAAAGAAATATCCTGAGTTCTCTTTTACATTTATTTAAGGAGCAACGGAGACAATAGTGTCCATAAATCATTATTGCTTAAATGACTAGAATTCTTACTAATTTAGCAAGGAAACGTTCTTCTCAGGAAAGGATCTTTTTAACTCTTCCCCTGGAAAAGTTTCATAAATTGAGAGCTGAATTTTTCAATGAAATGTTAACAAGTTGTCACAGGTCTACTAATCTAATGACAGAGTCCGGTCCTTATTCTGTCTCTCAGAACTTTCCCTATGTTCTGCATAGGCAACTCTAGTTTTTCTAAAGGGAAAACTGGCTATTCTTCTAGAATCTCTATGCAAAATTTCTTCTTTAATTGACCCATTGTGTCGCAGCTACACATATGCTGTCCACTTTCTCTATACATTCCTTGTATTTTAAATCCTAGAGGGCTTTCTTTCATTATAGGAAACATATCTCCCTTTTAATAATTCATACTTGAGGATGATTTGATTCATGATTATATGTATAGTTTGCATTTTTACTTAAGCATATATGTGTGTATAGCAAGTATTTATTAGTGTACCATACTTCATCTTGAAGTTGAAAGACTAGATAATTCTTGGAGGGGATATTAAACTTTCTCATGCAAGCATTCTTAGACTCAAATGCCTTCAAGTTTCCAGAGAGGAAGGGAGATGAATAAAATGGTTATGGGCACAGTGGCTGAAGAGCACTTTGTCTTAAGGTACCAGCATCTACTCAGTTGTAGTCAGTTGCTGCTATGCAAGAACAGTCCAGTGTTGTTCAATCATCCAGGTTTACAAGAGTAGTCAGGAACCTGGATTTTCATTTGAAAGCTCCAAATATGCAAATTCTAGTAGCTAATTCTAAGTCAAACACTGTGCAAACCAAGCAAATAAGTTTGAGGGTGCCTAGTGTGCAATTTCTTCTGTAAAACAGGGGGTATATCATACCTAGAAACAAAATACTCTACGTTAAGACTTGCCAGCTTTAACAACAACATAAAATTTCTAAAAAAGAAATGTAAATGTAAAATTCACACCCAGATAACATGTTTGGGAGAAATACCTTGTGTAAAAGAAGGACTTCTCCCTACCCCTGTCACTGAAGAATCTGCTGGTTCCAGGGACTGGTTCCATTCAGCACCACCCACTTCCTCACCCTGACTCCCACCAATACAGGTGCAGGGACTTTCTGTTTCCTCAATGCTCATCTCCTTGTTTGTTCTCCAGGGAAATGTACTTTTTGGTTTATGGATGTTCTGGAATGTTAGGAGAGTCAAAGAGGTGATTCAAGGACATTTCCAGATTATGGACAACATCATTCATGCTGAGCATATACTGAGGGAAGTGATGGCAGAGACGAGAATTCTTTGCCAGACAACAGCAGGAAATTGGAAAGAATGGTCTCAGCCCTGTTGGCCTCAATGCACAGGGGCCAAGTATGGGTTGGACAGTTTACATACAACCACTCAGCTCCTAGGCAGCCCCAGAGCACTGGTGACCATGGATACTGTGTAGTCTACTGATGCAGGTTTAGCTCCCACACTGCTGAAAAGCTTAGAGTAAGGCCCTTCGCAGAAATACTCTTCATCTCCACATCCCCCTCCTCCTTCAGAACTCTCCCTCCACACCACCTCTCAATATCTCTGTGCTCACCATACCCCTTTCTGGTAGGAAGAAACTTCATTCTCTCACACCAGATGTTTCTACCCCAAATTTGCCCATGACCTAAGTCTTTTCCATATCCCTAAGGCCTTAGGATTTTACATATAAACTGCATATGATTCTCCTTTTCTCAACTTTTTACTCTGTCACATTCATCTCTGAGACAATGAACACACTGAATAGGCTGTTTGAATGGAGAGGAGGAGAAATTCTAAATATCAAGTTAAAAAAATTATCCTTCCACATAAATAAGTTTAAAGTAGAATAATTTTTGTTTTTATATTTATTCTTATTTATATTACTTTACAATCTGGCATAGCAATCTTTTTGGCCTATGAAAGAAAATAACATATTCAAAATATAAATTTACTTGCTCTGTACTTTTTCCTCTTAGCCCCTTTACATGATGTGGAGGCTGTAGACTGCCTTTGGTTGTGTGCCCTTCCTTCTGCTTCTAAGGTAGAAGCACAGGACAAATACACTTGAAAATATGGTTAGGGTTAGAGTTAGGAAACATGTTGAAGCATCATCTACTGTTAAGAGTATTACAAGGTATCAGGTGATTTTAAATCAATGATGAATGAAGTCCAGGTGATGTTAATACCATATCAGGACTGAGCACCTAATAGAGAAGAAGCCACATTTTTGTTTTCCAAAGGGGGAAATGTTTAAACCTATTACTTTTCTGACAGATGACTAGAAATCTCCCTCTATGATGAAGAAGAAACAGAAACATAGGTTTATTTGACTCCACTATTTATAAATTCTTGTTAGTTTCAAAAAAAATAAAATAAAATAAAGAATTCAATAAAATTCTCACCGCAGTTACTGTGTCATCAAAGTCATCACACACTTTCTTTCACCAGCCATAAAAACCCTCTTAGGTGTTATTTCCTTAATGCACAGGGAGTTTTAAAAAATAAATAAAGACTTGGGGAAAGTGTCTGCTGATGCCTTCAGGAAACTTTGACATGATGGTGGAGAAAATAAAAGAACTTTGTTTTAAGTACTCATATCTTTGGTTATTCTCACCTCTTTCAGAACCCCTGTTAACATCCAAAATTATTATGACCTCTTTAGTTTCCACATTTCTCATCATAAAATATTGCTTGTTTCACATGATAATAAATTATTTGTATATTTGGTAGATATTGAGAGCTTTCATGCTACACTGCATTAAATTATGATTACCTATTAATTTATTCAAACTGATGAGCATGTGTTATGACAGATAATATATGCTAGATTTTTCAACATAATAAACAGATGAATAAGAGAGATCACAGAAAAGTGGGGAAGCAGGATGTGTAAATGTTGTTGTAATATGCTGTTATATGTAATAGATGTAAGCAAGTTGCTCTGACAGATCATAAGAAAGAGCTAGATAAGGCTGCCCAGGTGAAATGACCCTTCTGTTCAGCCTTCACAAGTAGGTGATCATTAGCCAGAGCAAGTGGAGGTGAGGACCAACACATGCTGAATTAGAAGAACTGTGTACTTACAAGAATATCACTATAACAAGAACATAATTGCAATGTGGAGAATACTGCATTCAAGGGTTTACAGGGTGACCAAGTATGAAAGACGTGATAGTTTATGGTAAGGCATACTGCAGTGTGGCACCTTAGAGAGAGTTTAACCAGTGGGATACTTGTTCTGATTATCATAGTGGAAACACTCTGGCTGCACTTTAGAGATTGCATTGGAAACAGGCAAGAGTGCAAATGGGGAGGCCAACTATGAGGGTTTGTTGTAATCCAGGAAGAGGCCTGAACAAGGCAATGGCAACAGAGATGGAGGAGATGGGGCAAATTCAATGACTATTTAAGAGATGTAAATGGTAGATATGACTCAGTGAATTTTGGATGTGAAGAATAAGGAAAGAGAATCTAGGTTTTTGGCTTTGACAACTGGATGCAGAGTGGTGCCAAAAACCAACGCAGGAAATTCAGGAAAAGGATGAGATTTTACATGGAAGATGGTGAATTTATTTTTGGACACATCAAGTACAATTATCTGTGGTTTATCCAAGATCAGACATATATTGAGTGTTGAGGGCTTGGTTCAGATGTGAGTGAAAGAGGAAGATCTGAGATTTACCAGGTCTTAGTTGAAGCTATGGAAGTGGATGAGATAAACCAGAAAAATATATAGAAGATGAAGTAAAACTTACAGATCTGGGAAACATTAACATTTAAGGAGTAGGCAGAGGAAGTGGTGACTGCAGGTAAAAGTTAGATATAAATCTGGAAGATTAGCCCTCTAAAAACCAAGAGGTAAGGTGATTTCAGAAATAAGTGGGGGAAGTTGGTCGCTGGCATCAGATTCACAGAGGGATTAGGCAATAGAAGAATCAAAGAGAGTTACTGAGATTTAACATCCTGGTGGTCATTGGTACCCTAGGGTAGCTCTTTCTTTCAACATGTAGTATAGAGTGTAGCCAGACTTTAGGACTTTGAGGATTGATTGGATTGTGAGGGTTGCTGAGTATGGTTATGCAGGGAGCGTCTTGTTGAGAACTCCCATCAAGTAGGCAAGTGTGGGCTGAATATACCCACTTGGTCTATTTAGTGTGTCATATGCCCAGTTACAAGGTAGTATACATCCTAAGGAATTGGGCAACTTTTTCTAATTTTTTCAAAGGCATTGATGGTTAACTGAAGCCTGAGGGAGGATTTCCCAGTAATACTAAGTATGAAGAGGAAAATGAGGGTAACAGCTAGAGGAATGTAAGATTTGTTTGATTTTTAAAGATCAACTAGACTTGGCCATACTTAAAGGCTAGAGGCTGAGACATAATAGAAACATAGAGTTTAGAAACAAGTGAAAAGAAAAGAAGAAACAAAACAAAACAATAAATAGAAGGACCTGAAGAAAATAGGATGTAGAGACAGTTAAAAAAACATATTAGACTTGGATAGAAGGAGAGAGTCCTCTTTTACTGATATGGAGAAAAGGAGACAAGAATGAGAGAAGATGCAGAGGAGCTTATGTGTGAAGAAAAATGTGAAAAAACCTGAAACCAGGTAGAAATAAAACAACAAACAGTAACCAAAAGAAACAAACAGAAGTACTAAAAATGATAAATTAGCTAATTGAAAAATGGTCAGTAGACATTGTGTCCAAATTGGACACAAAATGAGACTAGACAGATAATCTAGCAGCTTGTCCAGAATGTAGCTAAGGAGAAATAAGAGATAAATTTTTTTTAAAAAAAGAGAAGCTAAGACACATTAAAGGTAGAGTAAACAGGTTCGCAAATGTTTAAAAGAAATTCCAGAAGAAGTTAACAAAAGGAATGGCCTATAAAAAATATTAAAATAGATAACATATGAAAATTTTCTCAAACTAAAGAAAAATATGAGCTTAAATTAAAAGGTTCACACTAACTGCCAAACAGCTGAAATAAAAAACAAATCATGATTGTGGCAGATCAGGGATAAAGAAGAAATTTTCAAAGTTACAAGAAAGAAGACATTTTAGCTATTGTGATAGGTGGTATTATTTGTTTACAAATCTTTCCTCTGTACCCTTACCAGGGTGGGTGGTATATACCTCCCTGACCCCTTGATTTTGGCCAGTGGAATATGGGTGGAGCTAACAATGTATAAATTCCAAGTAACATTATCCAGAGAGAAGGAATAGGGTATAGTCTGAAGTTATTCACAGTTACAGTAAGTTTAGAAACTATTGTTCAATGTAATTGATTATAAAAATAATTTTTCTTTTAAAAATATGTAATTCCAAATAATAAGAAAGGAAAAAATGTTTACTTGTATGTTCATGTATAAGAATGTGATCAGCATATAAGATTTTATACACACACAGACATATCTATGTACAGGTGGCTGGTCCACCATATCCTCAGGTTCTGCATCCTCGGATTCAACCAACCTCAGGTCAAAAATATTCACCCCCTCCAAAAAAAAATTCAGAGATTTCCAAAAAGCAAAACTTGAATTTGCCATGCACTGGCAACTGTTTACATAGCATTTACATTTTATTTACAACTATTTACATGGTATTTAAATTGTATTAGGTATTATAAGTAATCTAGAGATGATTTAAATTGTATGGGGGGATGTTAGATTATATGAAAACACTATGCCATTTTATATAAGGGACTTGGGCATCAGAGAAGTTTGGCATCCGAGGGCGTCCTGGAACTAATCCCCTGCAGAGACCAAGAAACGACTGTGGATGTATATGTATCTATATATACACACATAAATTATATACATTTATAATTTATTTACTTGTATGTAATTTGTAGCTTCTAAATCATCAGAGCATAAAAAAAGGTGAGGGGGATGACTAAAAGCAATGGGAAAAGACTGTAGAAATAAATCTAAATGTATCAATAATTTCAATAAATATAAATGGACTATACCTGCTACTAAAGAAAAATCTATTGAAATATCTATAAAAAAATACAAAAAAAAACGATTGTCATGTATTATTCACAAGAGATAGACCAAAGCCAAATGATTCAGAATTGCTGAAAATAAAGAGATGTAAAAAGATATAACATAAAATTCTAACCGAAGTTAAGTGAATAGAACAGTATTAATATCAGACAAAAGAAAATTTAGGAAAAAAAGACTAATAGTCATAGCTAGGTATAGTAGATACTTATAAATATGAATAAACTTTTACAAAACAGAGAAATCACTTACTTTTTGCATATTACAATATGACTTCAAATTATCTAATGAAAAATGGATAAAATTTCAAGGGGAAATTGACTGTCAATAATTATAGTATGGATTTTAACACATGCTTTAGAAACCAATAGATTTAACTGACAAAAATTTAGTAAGTCTATAGATTTGAACAATAAAATTAGTAAATGAAATATATATTGTGATATTATATATATTACTTTTTCAAGCTAAAATGGACTTAAAAAATGACCCTTTATAAGGCCACAAACTCAAAAAATTCCAAAGAGCACATAACATACAGACTACTTTCTCTGACCACAATTGAATTGAGTCAGAAATTAATGTACAAAATGGCCAATTTCCTTACTCAATGTTTCTAAAAAAGAAGAAAATAAAATTAAATAATTTATGGATTAAAATATTTCACTGGAAATTGGAAAATACTAAGAACTAAAGGAAATTTAAAATATTCTATAAAATTTGAGATGCACATGTGGACCATACATTTTATTTGTGCCAACTCCACATCTTAGAAAAAGATGATAACTTTAAATTACATTCATTAAAAAATTAAGAAAATTGGAAAATAACTTATTTAAACATTCAAGAACTAGAATCAACTCAAGAATTAGAACACATGGGCTTCCCTGGTGGCGCAGTGGTTGAGAGTCCGCCTGCCGATGCAGGGGACACGGGTTCGTGTCCCGGTCCAGGAAGATCCCACATGCTGTGGAGCGGCTGGGCCCGTGAGCCATGGCCGCTGAGCCTGCACGTTTGGAGCCTGTGCTCTGCAACGGGAGAGGCCACAACAGTGAGAGTCCCACGTACCGCAAAAAAAAAAAAAAAAAAAAAAAAGGAGAACACAGAAAATAATAAAAGCAAAAGTATAAATTATTGACGTAGAAACCATAACCAACAATAATAGAACCAATAGAAATGTTTAAGAAAATAAACCTATCTTTTGAAAAGATGAACAAAATAGAAAAAGCTATAGTAAGATTAACATAAAAAAATTAAAGATACAACTATAGAGTGGATATTTTAAAACATAAGATACATTTTTAAAATCAAGAAAATTGCACCAATAAATTAGCAAACTAATATTAAATATTTTTCTAAAAATATAAAGAAATAAAATTGAATAAAGAAAAATTACATTAGTCAAAAATTATTTATTCTAAAATAAACTAGTTTTAAATTGTTTTAGAAATGTTTTCTCAAACTTATAAGGAACGGACAATCCACATATTATAAAATTTGCTTCCAAGAAAGAAAAAGAGAAAACGCTATCAAATTAATTTTATGTAGCCGTAACATGCACCCTAGACTAGGACAGCATAAAAGAAAAGCCAGTTCAGTCTTCTTACTGAACATACATGCAGAACTACTTAATAACCAATAGTGCACAATTCAAATGTTTGCAAGCTAGCAGGTGGATAAGATAAATGTTCGAAGCAGGTTGGGTGGGGATAAGAAAGATAGTGTACGGACCATGGCAAATAGAGGGGCACACATAAACATGTCCTTGTGAACTTGTGAGAATACACTTAGTTTTGTCAGACTGGCCACTTTTTTAAAGAAGAATTCTAAATCTATATTTCTAAGTATAATCTCCTGATTTTTAAATGTTGACAACCTATTCAATTTTTGTGAGCCAACAGCACATGCCCATAGGCGGGATTTGGTTGGAGGACCAGGAACAGCTCTGGTTGACTGCTTTCCAACTTTGCTATGAGGGCCGACAGCAAGGCTCGGGGAAAGAGTAGATCCATTCATTCCTTCTGATTTCTCAGTGCTCAGATGACCACCAGAGCCTCCAGCTGTGCCCAGAGCCATTTCTGACTGGGATCCAGGGATGCTACGATTGGGTCAGCACTGGTGATTGGCCTGCTTGCCACTCAGCTGTTTGGTTATCTTGTGTGGCCCAATAACTTTTCTTCATACTTTGCAATTTCTGCTCAAATATGCCTATCAATTTTTAAGTCCAATCCTAAATAGTCTTACCAACATCTTAGAGAGTCTTTTCCTTGCTTCGTTTTCTTTAAAGATCTGATAGGAGTGAGGTTGTTCTTTTCCTTTGGAGTAGATATGGTCTGTCACTGATACTGTGAAGTTATTTTATGAACTTTAAAGTAAAAACTAATGTCTGCAAACATCTTTCCTCGAATAAAGATCATCATTCCAAGAGAATACATAGCCAAAACATTCCTTGCAAATTGAGTTCATCAGAAATATCTGGCATTATTCAGTGCTGTGATGTTGATGCTGTAGTCAACAAAACATGTGGAACCGATAATCCTTTTTGTGTTCAGTGATTGTTGACCTATTATTGGTCTGTTGCTACATGACCCAGTGTTGTAGTTTTATTTAAAAGGTTTTGATGAATTATTCTTTTTGTTTTTGTTATTTCTAGTAAGTTGCAATACTGACACATAAGATTTCATGCCACATTTGGAGTTGTAACAATAACACAATATGAAGATCACAATCAGAAACAACTCAAATATATTCTGTAATAATGCAGGGGGCCTAAAAGAACTGGCCTGTAGCTTGCCAAGAAGCAGCAGCTATTTATACAGCAGGAAATCAGGTTACTTTTAAGGCAATCCTCTTGTTACAAATTTTCTTAATCAGATTATATCTGTACACAGGAGGAAAGGGGAAAACTGAGGCATGTAGCTTAATATTTTTAGCTTTAAACTTGTTTTTGGCTGGTAATATTAAGACAATTGATGCCAGGGTGATATTCAAAGGCCTCCGTTTTCTAGTTTGTTCTCTCATTTCTGCATTTTAGTTTGACCATTGTAATACACTCTGTATCAGGAAATAGGATGGAAAGTATGGTCCTTATTCTAGGCATCTTGTGGGAAGTCTAGGGGATTCTTAAAGTGGGTACATGCACTTTTTTAAAACTATAAAAAGGAAGGACTTTTTAAAAATTATGATTATCTGTCCAATACTTCCTCTCAGGTTTGATACTGCCTTGATTATTCTGCCTGCAGAATAAGACCTATAAGAACTATGAACACTAATGTGTAGAAATTAACTTGAGCAAGTATATTTTCTATTTTATTTAGCATTCACAACCAAAACAGGGCTATTTTTGATGACTACAATCAACTGCCTTCATGCCCGAGTCTAAGCTTCCTAAATCAGAAAGTGCCAGAAATTACACTTTGAACCTCCAAATAGTGTGAGTTGAACAGAAGTGTATTTTTGGATACCAAATGTGCTCTCATATCCTTCCAACTCTGAAAAATCAAACAAGCAGGAATTTCATTATCTGGGCGTTCAGCCTTTATCCCTCACAACTGGCCCTGTCTTCCTGTGACCCTGTTCCCCTGCATCAGACAGAGCCATAACTGTATCTCAGTGTTCATTTCCATCCTACCACGACCCCTCCCTCCACCTCCTCCCTCACCCTCTCCCCTTCCAGCAGGGAAATGCTTCAACAGAAGGGAGAGAAAACTCAAAGAATCCCCCTTTACTAACTAGAACTAAGATGAATTGTGTCAGAGTTCAGAGCCCCATTGTTGCTTTGGCATGAAATCACTGCCCTTGGTTTCTGCCAAGACGGGTGTCAGCTGGTGAATTATAACACTGGCAGACAAGACTGAGATAAGCAAAAAATACAATGACAGCTGCTACACAGAACTATTCTTTCTGGCCTAGTGAATACAAAAATACATTGTGTAAATAAAGACAGACAGCTTCATTATGCAATTGTCTGCTACTGTGTCACTGCTGAAGAACAAGTATTGATTCTGGAAAATATATCTAGACTCTTCAAGCTAATATGGTCTTGCTCTTGGCATGCAGGGGGCATTAAGGAAAGTAATCATCTAATCTAACTTCTTAACTTTGGAGCTGAACCAATAATGTAAATTTAATATAATGTCCCATTACTTTAGACATTTGAAATTTAACTTTTTAAAAAAGCCTCTTTTGCATTCAAGTCCTCAATTTTTTATATGAAAATATATACATTTCATGTAAAATTCTAGGGCTTTGATTAGGTTTTTATGAATTATAAAGTAAGTGTGTGTATTAGTCTGCTCGGGTTGCCATAACAAAATACCATAAACCAGATACGAAATACCATAGAACAAAATACCATAAAATACTCTTGGCTTAGACAAGAGAAGTTTCCCTGTGCTATACAATATATTGCATATTTATTTTATACACAGTAATTTGTGTCTCTTAATCCCATACCCCTAACTTGCCACCCTCAATTGTCTCCCCATTTGTATCCACTAGTTTTTTTCTATATCTAGTCTGTTTCTGTTTTGTTATATATATTCATTTGTTTTATTTTTTAGATTCCATGTAGAAGTGATAACATACAGTATTTGTCTTTCTCTGCTTCACTTATTTCACTAAGCATTGTATTCTCTAGGTCCATCCAAATTGTTGGAAATGGAAGGATTTCATTCTTTTTTATGACTGAGTAATATTACATTATATATATATATATACTAAATTTTTTTTACTTCATTCATCTGTTGATGGACACTTAGGCTGCTTCCATATATTTGCTATTGTAAATAATTCTGCTTTGTGTATTGGGGTGCATGTATCTTTTCAAATAAGTATTTTCATTTTCCTTTAATATACACCTATCAGTGGAATTGCTGGATCATACGGTACTTCTATTTTTAGTTTTTGAGGAAACTCCATACTGATTTCCATAGTGGCTGAACAAGTTTACATTCCCACCAAGAGTTTACAAGGATTCCCCTTTCTCCACATTCTCACCAACTTTTGTTACTTGTTGACTTCTTGCTGTTAGCCATTCTGACAGGTTGTGAAGTGATATCTCATTGTGGTTTTGATTTGCATTTCTCTAATAATTAGAGATGGTGATGTGGAGCTTTTGTTCATGTGCTTCTTGGCCATCCATATGTCTTCTTTACAAAAATGTCTATTCAGGTCTTTTGCCCATTTTTTAATTGGGTTTTTTTTTTTTTTTAATATTGAGTTGTATGAGCTGTTTGTACATTTTGGATATTAATCTTTATTCATTATATCATTTGCAGATGTTTTTCTCCCATTCAGTAGGTTGTTGTTCCATTTTGACAATGGTTTCCTTTGCTGTGCAAAACCTTTTTAGTTTAATTAGGCCCCATTTTTTTATTATTACTTTTATTTACTTTGCCTTAGGAAACAGATCCAAAAAAACATTGCTACAATTTATGTCAAAGAGTGTTCTGCCTATTCTCTCTTCCAGGAGTTTTATGTATTCAGGTCTTACATTTAGGTCTTTAATCCATTTTGAGTTTATTTTTGTATATGGTGTGAGGAAATATTTTAATCTCATTTTTTACATGTAGCTGTCCAGTTTTCCTAACACATTGTATATTCTCACCTCATTTGTCATAGATTAATTGACCACAGTCATATGGGTTTATTTCTGGACTCTCTGTTCTGTTCTCTTAACATATGTATGTATGTTTTTGTGCTAGTACCATGCTGTTTTGATTACTGTAGCTTTGTAGTATAGTCTGAAGTAAGGACCATGATACCTCCAGCTTTGTTCTTTTTTCTCAAGATTGCTTTGGCAATTTGGCATCTTCTGTGCTTCCATATAAACTTTAGGATTATTTGTTTAGTTTTGTGAAAAATATCATTAGTATTTTGATAGGGATTACATTAAATCTGTAGATTGCTTTGGGTAGTATGGCAATATTAATTCTTCTAATCCAAGAACACAGGCTATCTTTCCATTTCTTTGAATCACCTTCAATTTCCTTCATCAATATTTTATAGTTTTCAGAGTATAGGTCTTTCACCTCCTCTGTTAAGTTTATTCCTAGGTATTTAATTCTTTTTGATGTGAATTTAAACTGGATTTTTTTTTTTTTTTTTACTTTTTCTTTCTGATAGTTCATTGTTAATGTATAGAAAAGCAACAGATTTCTGTATATTAATCTTGTATCCTGTAATTTTACCGAATTCATTTATTAGTTCTAATAGCTTTCTGGTGGAGACTTTTGGGTTTTTGATATATAGTATGTCATCTGCAAATAGTGACACTTTTACTTCTTTGGTTTACATGATGTATCTTTCCATCCCCTCACTTTCGGTCTGTGTGTGACTTTATCTCTGAAGTGAGTCTTTTGTAAGCAGCGTATAGCTTGGTCTTATCATTTTTGTCCAATCAACCAACCTATGTCTTTTGACTAGAGCATTTAGTCCACTGATTTTTAATTATTGATAGGTATGTACTTACTGCCATTTCATTACTTGTTTTCCAGTTGTTTCTATACTTCTTCTCTGCTCATTTTTTCTTCCCTTGTGATCTGATAATTTTCTTTAGTGGTATGCTTGTGTTCCTTTCTTTCTAGTTTTTGTGCATCTATTGTAGGTTTTTGATGTGTGGTTACAATGCAGTTCATATATGTTGACCTATAACTTTGTTTTAAACTGGTGGTCCTTTAAGTTCAAACACATTCTAAAGATTTACCATTTGTACTCCCCTCCACATTTTGTGCTTTTGATGTCATATTTTACGTCTAATGTTAATCCCTTCCTTTTTATTGTAGTTATAATTACTTTTACAATTTTTTGTCTTTTAATTTTCATTCTAGCTTACTTAAGTAGTTGATTCTCAGCACTTACTATATATTTGCATTTCCTAGTGGGATTTTTCCTTTCCTATAGATACTTGTTTATTGTTATAGCCTTTTCTTTTCCACTTAGAGAAGACCCTTTAACATTTCTTTTAGGGTTGCTTTAGTATTGCAGAACTCTTTTAGTTTTTGGTTGTCTGAGAAGTTCTTTATCTCTCCTTCAATTCTAAATGACAATATTAGTGGATAGAGTACCCTAGGTTGTACCTTTCAGTACTTTGAATATATCTTGCCACTCCCTTCTGGCCTGCAAAGTTTCTGCAGAAAAATCAGCTGATAGCTTTATGAGTGTTCCCTTGTATATTACTCTTTTTCTCTTGCTGCCTTTAGAATTCTTTCCTTATCTTTCACTTTGCCATTTTACTTATGATATGTCTTGGTGTGGAACTGTTTGGGTTCACCTTCTTTGGGACCCTCTGTGTTTCTTGTACCTAAATATGTTTCCTTCTTCAGGTTTGGGAAGTTTTTAGCCATAATTTTTTCAGATATATTTTCAACCCCTTCTCTCTCTCTCTGTCTTCACCTTCTGTGACCCCTATAATGCAAGTGTTGGTATGCATTATGCTTCATGGTATGCTTCATGTTATCCCAAAGATCTCTTAAACTGCTCTCATATTTAAATTTATTTTTCATTTTGCTGTTCTGATTGGGTTATTTCCATTATTCTATCTTCCAGATCACTTATGTGTTCTTTTGTATCAGTTAGTCTGCTATTCATTCCTTCTAGTGTGTTTTTCATTTCAGTTATTGTATTCTTCATTTCTGACTGGTTCTTTTTTATGTTTTCTAGTTCCTTGTTTAAATTCTCACTGTGTTCGTCTATCCTTTTTCCTAATTCAGTTAGCATTCTTACTACTAATGTTTTGAATTATTTATTTGGTAAATTATTTATTTCTGTTTCATTACTTATTTTTTCAGGGTTTTTCTCCCTCTCTTTCAATTGAGACCAGTTCCTCTTTCGTTTTGCTTAACTTTCTCTCTATATATATTTAGGTGAAACAGTTACCTACTGCAGTCTTGAAGGGGTGCCCTTCTATGGGAGTGTCCCTATACAGTCTGTGGGTGCCCATTGCATTTTTGGTGTGAGAGCTGGATTGGAGCTAAAGTCTCATCTTTCCTCAGGGTGTGCTGGCAGCTATCAACTTGGTAGGAAGTGGAGCTGGAGCTGGAGGGACTTGAGCCAGAGGCAGGTGTAAGGTGGGACTTTCCTCTTTGCTCAGTGGCCATCACTGCCGTTTTCGGTGTGGGGTTGTATCCCAAGTTGATGGAGCAGACGCCCTGATGGTTGGGTCCAGGCTGGCTCTGTTCCCTTTAAGTGTGTGCTCTCCCTTCTCCCAGCACTGGTACCCCTGCCCCAGTGGGGAGCAGTGCTGGAGCAAGAGGGGCCTATATGGGCTTTCAGCTCATGATGAGATGCAGGCTGTGGTGGCCTGACCACAGAGAGAGGCAATCCCTGTTGCATTTAGGTCTCCTTTGTCCCTCACAGCTGATTACTCCCCATAGCCTTTTCCACCCCCACCCTGTTGTGGAGCCACTCTGCAGAGCAGGTGGGACGCATGTAGGCTCTCTGGAGCATGGGCTGTGGCAGTCTAGCCTTGTGATTTCTTTTTTTTTATCCTAAGAAATGTATTCACATTTAGAAGCAATGAACCAATATAATTGGGTTGGCCAACAAGTTTGTCCAGATTTTTTCCTTAAGCTAGCTCTAGTAGTGCTTAGTTGTCCTTAACTTCATTTGAAACAATTTTGTTAGATTGTATTGTGACAACTGTCATATCAGTGTGCATTAAAAAAAAAACACATCAAAATTGGTGAATTTGTGGGTAGCCATTTTAATATTGAAGATGGAAAAAAAGAGCAACATTTTCGGCATATTATGCCTTATTATTTCAAGAAAGGTAAAAACGCAACTGAAACACAAAAAGAGATTTGTGTAGTGTATGGAGAAGGTGCTGTGACTGATTGAATGGGTCAAAAGTGGTTTATGAAGTTTCGTGCTGGAGATTTCTTGCTGGACAATGCTCCACGGTCTGGCAGACCAGTTGAAGTCGATAGTGATTAAATCGAGATATTAATTAAGAACAATCAACATTATACTACTTAGGAGATAGCCAACATACTTAAAATATCCAAGTCAGGGCTTCCTTGGTGGCGCAGTGGTTGAGAGTCCGCCTGCCGATGCAGGGGACACGGGTTCGTGCCCCGGTCTGGGAAGATCCCACATGCCGTGGAGCAGCCGGGCCCGTGAGCCATGGCTGCTGAGCCTGTGCGTCCGGAGCCTGTGCTCCACAACAGGAGAGGCCACAACAGTGAGAGGTCCACGTACCGCAAAAAAAAAAAAAAAAAAAAAAAAAAAAAAAAAAAAAAAAAATCCAAATCAAATGTTGAAAATCATTTGCACCAGCTCAGTTAGGTTAATCACTTTGATGTTTGGGTTTCACATACGTTAAGTGAAAAAACCTTCTTGACCATATTTCTGCATGCAATTCTCTACTTAAAAGTAATGAAAATTTTCCAATTTTTAAAACAAATTGTGATGGGCAATGAAAACTGGATACTGTACAACAATGTATAATGGAAGAGATCATGGGGCAAGTGAAATGAACCACCACCAACCACACCAAAGGCCAGTCTTCATCCAAAGAAGGGGATGTTGTGTATATGGTGGGGATTGGAAGGGAGTCCTCCATTATGAGCTCCTTCTGGAAAAACAAACGATTAATTCCAACAAGTACTGCTCCCAATTAGACCAACTGAAAGCAGCACTTGACAAAAAGTGTCCGGAATTAGTCAACAGAAAATGCATGATCTTCCATCAGAATAACACAAGACCACATGTTTATTTGATGACCAGGCAAAAACTGTTACAGGTTGGCTGGGAAATTCTGATTCATCCACTGTATTCAGCAGCCATTACACCTTCAGATTTCCATTTATTTAGGTCTTTACAAAATTCTCTTAATGGAAAAAAAATTCAATTCCCTGGAAGACTGTGAAAGGTACCTGGAAGAGTTCTTTGCTCAGAAAGATAAAAAGTTTTGGGAAGATGGAATTATGAAGTTGCCTGAAAAATGCAGAAGGTAGTAGAACAAAAGGGTAAATACATTGTTCAATAAAGTTCTTGGTGAAAATGAAAAATGTGTCTTTTATTTTTACTTAAAAACCAAAGGAACCTTTTGGTCAACCCAATACTTACTGAACTGCTATTTCCTATGTGATCAATGCTTGATGTTATGAAGCCATTCATGAGTAAAGGAGTCATTCAGCATGCAATATAGACCAATGTATTTCAAACTAAGAGATTATAAAAAAATTCCTTGATAAAGTTTCAAATTCCATTGAAGTTAACCTTCTGATTGAGCTTTTGGCATGATATCACAGGTGAATATACACAATATAAAAAGGCTACTGACATCTCCCTTATCAATCTGCATGTCAATGTGAGACTGGATTTTCTTCGTATACTTTAAACCAAAACTATATATTTTGACAGACTGAGCAGAAGCTGATCTGAGAATCCAGCTGTGTTCTATTAAGTGAGACATTAGACAGATTTGGCAAATATGTAAGGTGATGTTCCTCTTCCTAGTAATTTTCTTTGTTTTGACAAGAAAGTTATTTTTTAAATTTAAAAGTGTATTATCTATGTTAGCATGTAATGTGCTCATTATTATTGATTTAAACAAATCATTAAATAATATTTTATAAAATTTTCAGTTTTATGAGAAAGATAGCTTTGAGAGATAGCTCATATAAACAAAAGCACTTTGGAATACACAGTATTTTTAACAGTGTAAAGTGTCCTGAGACCAAAACAGTGTGAGAACCACTGGTGTAGTGGAAAAATAAGAGCATTTGTCAACTGGAAACCTTTTTGTAAAAAAATGTCCTCTGCTAGTTATTTTGTGAGTTGGGGCAAGTTACATAATCTGAGCTATAGTTACATTATTTATAAAACACAGATAAAAAGGCCTACTTCATATAGTTTTTGTAAGGACTTATTTAATGGGATCATGAACATGAAAGCACTTTATAAACTGTAACATGCTAAATATTTTCAGTTGTGTGTTGATGTTTGTCTCTAGCATAGACTTATGGGACTGGCAAGATACTGAAAGCTCACAGAATTTTCCATTACCTCTTTATTCTTGATTTGCCTCTCTTAATCCTGCTCATCAACAACAGAAAAAAGATGATAAATGTCATCCTTTTCTTCAAGGCTCTCTACAATACAGCTCCAATTTACCTGTCCCTAGTTACCTTCCACAAGTGCTGTATATGACCAAGAGAAGCCCTGGCCAGAGGACCTCTACTTGCAGGTCCTGCATTGTGCTTTCTGCTGATGCTGTTCTCTCTGCCTGGGATGGTACAGTACGTAGAACTCCTCCATCCTCAAGGCCTTTATTAAAAATCCTTAAGAAGCCATTACTGCCATTCCCCTCCTCTCCTGAATTTGTAAATGTTTTCCCTTTTTGGACTCTGCATATTAATTTAATGTGCTTAGTTTAAATACATGTAAAACATGCTTCTCCTGGTTCATTTGTCTTTGCAGTTATTTAAGCTCAGGCCACTTCTCTTGGACCATGATTTTCATCAAAAGGATTTTGTTAAGCTCACCTCTTTTATTCTCTGTAAGGAGCATTGCTTAGAGGAGGTATTTCATAAATTTTCATTGAGTAGAATTGAACTTATAAATATGCCAAAGCCTATTTTATATGGTAAGAATAATTTGTTTATAAGGGACAAGTTGGCATACGAGGCTCAAATTCTTTTGAAGTCTGAAAACAATTCTCTTAGCACGTATTGTAGGGGAAACATCAAAAGATTATTGGTGATTTTCTTATTGAAACAGGTAAATAATGCTTCCCTCTCACATCTCTTTCATAACTTCCTGTCACTGGTGATACATATGTCATGCACAGCTTTGTAGCACACCTATAAGTTTCCGTGAACCAATTCAATGAATTCAATAAATTGAGCTAAAAAAAATCATTCCAACTGTTTGCAGTCCATCACAGAAACTTTATTTTGCTTTTGTTTTCTGTTTTTTGCTTTTCAGGAATTTGTTTTCTTCTGTAGAGATTATTGAATTATTTTTTCAGGTCTTGAAGTATTCCTAGCCTTTAATTCATGTTTAAAGAAGACCATATGAACTCCCTGTTCCTCTTGGTAAACTGCAAGATTCATGTGAAGTAGTGCTGACCAATAGGACTTTTTACAGTAATGGAATTGTTCTGTGTGCTGTCTATCACAGAGCCACTAGCTACAAGTAACTTTTGAGCACATGAAATGTGGCTAGTGCAACTGAGAAACTCAATTTTAATTTATTTTCAGTTTGATTCGTTTAAATTTAAAATAATTTAAATTTAAATAACAGTGACTAGTGCCACTGTATTTGACAGCACAGGTGTAGATTGTGAGTCAAAAACTTTTGCCTGTATGAGATGACTGGCCCATGAAATGGTAAACTGAGGGAAATAGTCTAAAAGTAACTAAAATTACCTTTTTTTCTTCAGGAAACACAAAACAGGAAATGTCTTTTAGTTTTAAACTGAAGGAGCAGGGAAGAAGAATTTATGGTCAGAGACAAACAATAGAGAAAATAGAAACACGAAAATAGATATACAAAATGACCAATACACACTTAAGCTAAAAACTGGAGAGAAGGAAAAAGTAGTCAGAAGACTGGGGGATTCTGAAGAGTTAATTAAATATTCATTCTACCCTGCCATACATTTGAATTGTGTCTTCAGATTATTATCACTTCTAATCTTGTCCTTTTATATTCCTGTCATTCACTGCTCATTGTTCTCTGTTTTCTTTTATCAACCTTAAAGACAACTGGTGTTCCCTCAGATAATTCTAGAATTTCACTAAGATGAAATGAATTCACTGTGTTGCTACAGTAATGTCCAGAAAAAAATAATATCCCAAGGGATGCATAAAAGTAAGTCAAGGGCTACTGTGAGTATGGATTTATTCAGAAGCATGAAGAAAGGAAGGATCAGAAAAGTAGTATTTTTATTAATTGAGAAAGAGTAAAAGAAAAAATACTGTTTTAAGTTTTATGGGAAATTTGGATAGATATCTGCTATTAGATAATATGCTACTTCATTCTTGATCCCCCCATTTCTTTATTAAGTGATCTATGAAGGTGCAAATTTAAGATGTTAATAATTGGCAGGCACGTTTAGTAAAAGTCTTTGGGTTCCATAAAGAAAAGTTGATAGCGTTTGCTCCTTATTAATCTCTAGACTGAGTAGTATCGCTTCAGGTGCATCTTCCTAAAGCAGGTGGTAGACCTAATGATCTCTTTAACAGTAAATCAAATCTACAATACAACATTATTGTAAAAACTGATAATGTTCTTAAAGACCACCACTAAAATTGAGAATGTAGTAAATTGGAAATATTGTGTGTGATCTCAGCTAACCAAACCATATAAGTGAAAATAGAATAAATTTAATTTATGCTTCTTACTTCTAAGAATACTCCTTCTCAAAACTTTTTAATAGTCTCAAAACCCTTTAGGCAGTAATAATCTACAATATTGCCATAATTTCACTAGTATTAAGAAAAACAGTAAAAGGGAACTTTGAGGTAAGCTTCATCATACATTAAGTCTAAAATAGCAGTATTTCTTAAACTAATGGTCCTACAACATTGTGAAATCAATTTAGGGGATCTCAATAGCAGTGTTTATCTCTTTAAGGAAAACAGGATGGGATAGACTAGCCTGTATTGCATGTAGTAAGGGTAAATATTATATCATGAAATGTTGTTTCACTTAGATAAATATATATTTCTTTGTATACTGTTTATGTTGTATAATGTTTTGCTGTTGTGAGTTACCTTGACAAAGACTGTTCTAAGTGAGCAGTCAATTGATTTAGTTCTAGTTCCAAACAGGGCTAAACCTTTTCCACACAGAAACACACATTTTTTTTCTTGGCAATGGACAAAAATTTTCAACGTATTCATAGAAATGTCCTTGTTGATATTTTGGGGTTAAAAAGATGGTGAATTTATGAGGGTTTACTGAATTGAAAATATAAATATATAGGATATCTGAATATTTATCATGGGGTTTCTGTGATTCATTGGTGCTGGGCCCCCTGTGGGCCCTTTAAGTCTTGAAATACATGCTGTTCAATTCTGAGAAATTTTCTTGAATTACTTCTTTGGTAATTTACTTCCTTCTGTTTCTTTTGGTCTCCCTTTCTGGAAATTTTATTTGGATGTATCCTTAAAGGACCAATTAGCTAATTTCTCATCATTTATTTTCTAGTGATGCTGTGTTGTCTTTTGTTGTACCTTCTAGAAACTTTCTACATCTTTATCATCTATACCTTCAATTGGCTGTTTTATTTCTTCTACCACAATTTTAGTATCCAAGAGTACCTCCCTTCCATCTTTTTACTTGTTCCTTTTTAGTGATCCTGTGCCTTTGGACTCCAAACTTCACGAGAGTTTCTCAGTATTTTTCTCCCTTTGTAGGTGGGACAGGATGGCTACAGCTGACTGGAGTTAGGTATTTCCCTTTCCCCAGGTCAATTAGGCTCTGATTAAACCCCGGCAGGTTTGGATCTGGTTAATTAGTTTCTCCTGAGGGCAGCCCTTGTTAAGAACCGTGTCGTGGCAAGTTCCAAAATGGTTGCCTTTCCTCTCATCCGGCTGGAAGCTCTAGGAGATTTTTCTCCATTATTTACTGTTTCTGTGTGGTTGAGCTCCTGGTGGCAAAACTCAAAAACCCGTGGAAGTCCCTCCAGTGACTGGGTCCCCTGGAATTCTGAACTCTCAGAGTTGTTCATACTCTAGAAATTAGTAAATCCCAGTTTGGTTTGTCTCACTCCCAGCAGTATCAGTTCCTGGTTTCTGCGGCTGGTTCGGCTCTGCATCTCTGCTCTGGTAAGCTGTACCATGTTCCTTTTTTTTAAAAATAGCATCTTGTTTCATAGTTGCAATGTGTTTTCTTATCTCTAAAATATATATGTATTTATATTACTTCATCCTTCTCGCCTAGTCTCTGTTTCCTCTATCTTGTTCTTTTTCTGTTTGGGATTATTATTCACATTGAATGCTGTCATGAAATGTTGAAAATTGTAATTGTTGGCTCATGATTTTAATTGAATTTTGCAGTCCCTAAATACAGCACCCATCCACCTCCCATTTATTTAGGTTTTTACTTAATCTCACTAATATTTTAGAGTCTTCTCTGTAGAGGTCTTGCATATCCTTCACTAAATTTATTCCTTGATATTTGGTGCTTTTTAAGTTTGCTTTAGAAAATGGTATTATTTAAAGAGATTTTTTTCTAATTGTTGCAAGTACATAGGACTATAATTTATGTATATTATCTTTTTTCAATAGACTTCATAAATTAACTTTTTAATTCTGTAAATTTATCTGTGTATTCTTTTGTGATTTCTCCCTATACAATCATATTGTCTGCTAATAAAAACAGTTTTCGCTCTTCCTCATAATCCTTATACACCTTTTATTTCTTCTTTTTGACTAATTTCACTGGTGAGGACAACTGTGGAGTGTTAATAGCAGGCTTTCTTGTCTCGTTCCAGCTGAAGAGTAAACGATTCCATAGTTCAGTCATAAGTTTGGTATTTAGGCTTCTTTCTTTTAAAGATATTTATCAGATTAGGAAAGTTTCTTTCTATTCCTTGTTTATGGTGCATTTAAGAAAATAATTATTGGATGTTGAATTTTATCACTGGCTTTTCTGCATTTAAGATGATCATATGGTTTTTCTGTCTTATCATTTTAATGTGGTGGATTAAATGGATTGATTTTAAAATGTCAAACTAACTTTTCATTCTTAAACCCATTTTTGTCATGATATATTATTTCTACATATTGCTAGACTAGCTAATATTTTGTTTATGATTTTCACATATGTTTGTGAAAGTGATTTATCTGTTGATATGTAATTTTCTTAAAATGTCTGTTAAATTTTGGTATCAAGTTTTGTTGGTCTCAAAATAATTCGTTAAAAGTTTTCTCTATTTCTGAGCTCTAGAAAAATTTGTGTGAGATTGGTTTTATATCTGCCTTAAATGTTTGGTAGCAATAAATAATAGCGTCTGAATCTGTATATTTCTTTATTGGAAGGTTAATTATAGATTCAGTTTTTCAAAATTAATATACACTACTTTGACATTTTATTCCTTCTCATATTGATATTGATCATTTGTGTTTTGCTAGGAATGTGTCCATTTCATCTATTTTTAAATTTATTGGGGTAAAGTTGTTTATAATATATCCTTATTGACTACTGGATGATTCTAAGATCTGTAGTGATTCCCCTGTTTGTATTCCTGATATTAGTTATTTGTGTTTTCTCTCTCTCTCTTTTTCTTTATTTTAATCTCATTTGGGATTTATTAATTTTGTTAATTGTTTCAATGAGCCAACTTTTGTCTTTTTTTCCCCTCTAAGATCTATATTTAATTCTGTTTTATTAATTTCTGCTCTTATTATTATTTCCTTCCATATAGTTTCTTTGGATTTACTTCCTCTTATTTTTATTTTGTCTCTCTCTGCTGTTGGATTAATGAAAACCATCAACATTGGGTATTTTAAAAATGTGTACCTTCTCAAAACAATTAATGGGGTATATGGAATGGATAATTTAATAACCTATTAAAAATCAATAATTAAAAAAATATATCAATATTTCTTTTGAGAAAATTGCAGTTTTTACAGATTGAAATTTAAAACATTCTGATAATATCATGTAATTGGGAAAAATCTATAGTTTTAAAAGATTTTTATTAAATTAACAGATATGTTAGGAAAAACGTTGCCAAAAGTAGCAATATTTCTAAAATTATAAGGAAGAACTAAGTATAGGAATTCTTTGAATTCATAATAAGGTGATGTACTGAATGGAGAAGACTTTATTACTAAAACTTAAATTTTAAAAGCTATATATAAATGTCAAATACATTACAATTATTGGTGTACTTTAAATTTTAAAATAAAATAGAAAAGAATTCAAATTATTAGTATCACTTTCAGAAGAGGCAAAATTAAGAAACTACTATAATCTTCCATATATAATTTAAAAAATTTATATATTGTGGATCAGCCTCATCAAAATTCTGGAAGTTGTGAAATGAATTTTTAAAATGTGAATAACACTGAGTTAAAATGTACTATTGTCAAATGGAATACTGATTGGGTTGCAAAATTAAGATTTAATGGAATTTAAAAATTACTATAAATTTATGAAAACAGCTTCCATTTTCATCTTCCACTCTTTTTTCCTTAAACTTCTGCTTTGATAATCTTTCTTCTGATCTCTGTTTTTGAACATGGAGGAGGTTTAAATAAGCTTCAATTAAAATATTCTTTTAGATTATCCGTAGGAAGTATGCTGTGGAAATAAGCTTTCTCGTGAATATTTGTGATGAATGAACATTCTCTCCAAAGCAGTAGTAATGGTTTGGTGATCATAGTTTGCACTGATTAGGATATAGCTTTTGTACTGCATTGTTAACCAATCTTTTTTTCCTTTATCTTGGCTGTAATCTACACAGTTATAATTTATTAGTGATCAGGTATTTAGTGTGTGCTGCACAGTGTATCATTTTATTTACATGCAAAAATCTCATTTAATGTTCGCAAGTAACTGCATAAAGGAAGTATTGTTTGACTCCTTTAACAGATGAGATAGTTAAGGACTATAGGAATTAAGCATTTGCCCAAGGTCATTTGAGTAGTAGTGAGATTTGAATCCAAGAAATCTGATTAGAGTGCTTACTCTTAATGTATTTTAAAAAATACAGAATAATGAAAATAAACTTTACAGTTTTCTATTATTTAAACAAAAGTCATCATGGAATTCAATGTTATCCTTCAGGGGAAAGAGTTTTATAGCTCTTTGATTACCATTTAGAGCTTTCTGATGTTTGAGATAATCTTGAATTTGGAATTTTTCTGGACTTTTGAGAGTCAAAGATATCCTTAAGAACAAATAGCAAGAAGTTTTCCATACTCTCTGAATATCCTATTTAGAAAGTATGATAACTTTGAACAATGTTCTATTTATTTTATTTGACCCTCGAAGAAGTAATGATCTTATAGGCATCAGCAATAATGATTTCTGTTCTTTAAAATATGAAGTTTTCCTCAAAACCTGGATATTACTGTTGAGACAAATTTTAACATACTTATAGGACAAATGTACAGATGATACAAATAATTAAAACAGCTATTTTTAAGTCCAAGGACACTGTTAATACAAACAAAGCTTTATTTTTAAATACCACACAGACCTTAAGATTTTAGCCTTCTTTTCTCATGGTCATTTCATATTCAAATGCTTACTATTTCTTTCACTCCTGTAGCCATGGCTGCCATGCCCAATTCCTTTCTCTCAACTGTAAGCTGTTTTCATTATGTTCAGAGGAAGAATGGTCCCTGGTTAGGTAAGGCTGATGGAAGAAAATCATCATATCCCTCCCAGAGGGGTGTTCCCTCAGTGCTTTCAGAAATGCATTTTACAATTAAAAGTTGCTGAAATGGTGGTGACCAGTTTAACCAATTTCAGAATATGGTCAAGAAGGAATGTAGATTTGGTAGAGGATTTTTTGGTTTTGTTTTGTTTTTAATGCTGAAGTATAATTTCAAACTGTTTCTCTGAAAAAGAAAAGGAACTCCCAGTTGAAGCATAAAACTAAATATCTATTAACAAGAATCCCATAGGATTGCTTTTTGCAATCCCTGTGTTTTTTGTGGCAGTGAGAGATAAAAATTAATGTTCTTGGTTTCTTTTTCTCGTTGATTATAGCAAAATCTGATGCTGTGTATTCACGGTGTTTTTACTCTGCCAGTACAGCCTATCCATGGAGTGAATTTGTTATAAAGCTTATATATCTTCTAACTAAATTGGAGAGAGTAGATGTAATCATCTGCTGCATTTTATTGCTATTGTAGTCTCACATAATCACTCAATGTGATGCAGTTCACATGAGGACTTCATAGAATTTCTTCCAAATTTATTCAGTTAGTTTTGCTCTGGATTCACAATGCCATGGCTATTATTTGTAAATATCTTTACCTCATTTTATTCCCAGTCCATCTCCAATTTTATATCCTTCTCAATCTCCTCATAAAAATAAAATCAAAGCAAACAGCTAAAGAAGAACATTACTTGCAAGTGTTTTTTGTTGTTGTAATAAATGAGTTGTTTTACTATCAATTTTAAGGATAACCAAACAAAAGAGTAGCAACCAGCTAAATGATCAAGATACTGTAATTGCATCTGTTCTTTGCTTTATTCTACTGAGAAGCAAATCTTTGTTTCTAATATTCACAGGTATCTTAAAAGCAGTCCTCAGAGTTCCCTAACATGTTTAGTTATCTATCACTGAAATACACACAGGACTCACTAAGTCTGTATTTTAGAGTGAAAGAGCTGGAAGGCCTCTTAAAGCTCATTTAGCTCAAACTGTGTATTTCAAAGTTAGGACAGTGGAGGATAGAGACAGGTGGACTATGGCTCTCTCACTCAAGGGCTCTCAACCATGTGGCAGATCAAGAATCAACCAAGGGTGGCTGACTCCCAGCCTGATACTCTTGGTAGCATCATTCTGCCTTCACTAGAATCCAGCATACATTAATGTGTACACATTCATGTCTAAGAATGTATATAAATATACTCTGTGCTTCTCTATGTTTATAAATGTAAATATATTGGTGCAAGATCAAGGCAAGTGGTTACATCAGAGAATGGGAAGGCATGGAATTTAACCACTGTTTTGAAGGTAACAAAGCAAGGACATACAGGGCAAGTGAAAGGTATTTTAGGCCATGAAGTTCATTATGAGCCCATGTTTTGTCAACAACAAATTCAAACAAGCTGCAAGGAAACTAAAATATATCCCAGGGAAATCTAGTAAGTTGTAAATCTTGAGACAAGAATGAACAAAATATACTGTTCAAACTGAAAAGTTCGTCCAATGTCATCATTTATTCTTTTTAAACATCTTTATTAGAGTACAATCACTTTACATTGTTGTGTTAGTTTCTACTGTATAACAAAGTGAATCAGCTATACATATACATATATCCCCATATCCCCTCCCTCTTGCGCCTCCCTTCCACCCTCCCTATCCCACCGCTCTAAGTGGTCACAAAGCACCAAGCTGATCTCCCTGAGCTATGCAGCTGCTTCCCACTAGCTATCTATTTTACATTTGGTAGTGTATACATGTCCATGCCACTCTCTCACTTTGTCCCAGCTTACACTTCCCCCTCCCCATGTCCTCAAGTCCATTCTCTACATCTGTGTCTTTATTCCTGTCCTGCCCCTAGGTTCTTCAGAACCTTTTTTTTTTTTTTAGATTCCATATATGTGTGTTAGCATGTGGTATTTGTTTCTCTCTTTCTGACTTACTTCACTCAGAAGTTATGACAGACTCTAGGTCCATCCACCTCACTACAAATAACTCAATTTTATTTCTTTTTATGGCTGAGTAATATTGCATTGTATATAAGTGCCACATCTTCTTTATCCATTCATCTGTTGATGGACACTTAGGTTGCTTCCATGTCCTGGCTATTGTAAGTAGTGCTGCAATCAACATTGTGGTACATGACTCTTTTTGAATTATGGTTTTCTTCGGGTATATGGGAGTAGTGGGATTGCTGGGTCATATGGTAGTTCTAATTTTATTTTATTTTTTTAGTTTTTTAAGGAATCTCCATACTGTTCTCCATAGTGGCTGTATCAATTTACCTTCCCATCAACAGTGTGAGAAAGTTCCCTTTTCTTCACACCCACTTCAGCATTTTTTGTTTGTAGATTATTTGATGATGGCCATTCTGACTGGTGTGATGGGATACCTCATTGTAGTTTTGATTTGCATTTCTCTAATGATTAGTGATGTTGAGCATCCTTTCATGTGTTTGCTGGCAATCTGTATATCTTCTTTGGAGAAATGTCTATTTAGGTCTTCTATCCATTTTTGGATTGGGTTTGTTTTTTTGATATAGAGCTGCATGAACTGCTTGTAAATTTTGGAGATGAATCCTTTGTCAGTTGCTTCATTTGTAAATATTTTCTGCCATTCTGATGGTTGTCTTTTCGTCTTGTTTATGGTTTCCTTTGCTGTGCAAAAGCATTTAAGTTTCATTAGGTCCCATTTGTTTATTTTTTTTATTTCCATTTCTCTAAGAGGTGGGTCAAAAAGATCTTGCTGTGTTTTATGTCATAGAGTGTTCTGCCTATGATTTCCTCTAAGGGTTGTATAGTGTCTGGCCTTACATTTAGATCTTTAAGCCATTTTGAGTTTATTTTCGTGAATCGTGTTAGGGAGTGTTCTAATTGCATTCTTTTACAAGTAGCTGTCCAGTTTTCCCAGCACCACTTATTGAAGAGGCTGTCTTTTCTCCACTCTATGTTCTTGCCTCCATTATCAAGACAAGGCGACCATGTGTGTGTGGGTTTATCTCTGGCATTTTATCATGTTCCATTGATCTATATTTCTTTTTTTGTGTTGGTACCATACTATCTTGATTACTGTAGCTTTATAGTATAGACTAAAGTCAGGGAGCCCAATTCCTCCAGCTCCATTTTTCTTTCTCAAGATTGCTTTGGCTATTTGGAGTCTTTTGTGTTTCCATACAAACTGTCAATTTTTTTGTTCCAGTTTTGTGAAAAATGCCATTGGTAGTTTGATAGGGATTGCATTGAATCTGTAGATTGCTTTGGGTAGTGGAGTCATTTTCACAATGTTGATTCTTCCAATCCAAGAACATGGTATATCTTTCAATCAGTTTGCATCATCTTTAATTTCTTTCATCAGTTTAATAGTTTTCTGCATACAGGTCTTTTGTCTACTTAGGTAGGTCATTCCTAGGTATTTTATTATTTTTGTTGCAGTGGTAAATGGGAGTGTTTCCTTAATTTCTCTTTCAGCTTTTTCATCATTACTGTATAGGAATGCAACAGATTTCTGTGTATTAATTTTGTATCCTGCTTCTTTATCAAATTCATTGATTAGTTCTAGCAGTTTTCCTGTAGCATCTTTAGGATTCTCTATGTATAGTATCATGTCATCTGCAAACAGTGACAGTGTTACTTCTTCCTTTCCAATTTGGATTTCTTTTCTTTCTTTTTCTTCTCTGATTGCTGTGGCTAAAACTTCCAAAACTATGTTGAATAATAGTGGTGAGAGTGGGCAACCTTGTCTTCTTCCTGATCTTAGTGGAAATGGTTTCAGTTTCTCACCACTGAGAACAATGTTGGCTGACATATGGCCTTTATTATGTTTAAGTTCCCTCTATGCCTACTCTCTGTTGAGTTTTTATCATAAGTAAGTGTTGAATTTGTTGAAAGCTTTTTCTGCATCTATTGAGATGATCATATGTTTTTTCTCCTTCAGTTTGTTAATATGGTGCATCCCATTGATTGATTTGCATATATTGAAGAATCCTTGCATTCCTGAGATAAAACCTGCTTGATCATGGTGTATGATTCTTTTACTGTGCTGTTGGAGTGTTTGCTAATATTTTCTTGAGGATTTTTGCATCTATGTTCATCAGTGATATTGGCCTGTAGTTTTCTTTCTTTGTGACATCTTTGTCTGGTTTTGGTATCAGAGTGATGGTGGCATTGTATAATGAGTTTGGGAGTGTTCCTCCCTCTGCTATATTTTGGAAGATTTTGAGAAGGATAGTTGTTAGCTCTTCTCTAAATGTTTGAGAGAATTTGCCTGTGAAGCCATCTGGTCCTGGGCTTTGGTTTATTGGAAGATTTTTAATCACAGTCTCAATTTCAGTGCATGTATTGGTCTGTTTATATTCCCTATTTTTTCCTGCTTCAGTCTTGGAATGTTGTGCTTTTCTAAGAATTTGTCCATTTCTTCCAGGTTGTCCATTTTATTGGCATAGAGTTGCTTATAGTAATCTCTCATGATCCTTTGTATTTTTACAGTGTCAGTTGTTACTTCTCCATTTTTATTTCTAATTCTATTGATTTGAGTCTTCTCCCTTTCTTTCTTGATGAGTCTGGCTAATGGTTTATCAATCTTGTTTGTCTTCTCAAAGAACAACTTTTGGTTTTATTGGTCTTTGCTATCTTTTCTTTCATTTCTTTTTCATTTATTTCTGATCTGATCTGTATGATTTCTTTCCTTCTGCTAACTTTGGGGGGGGGGTTTGTTCTTCTTTCTCTAATTGCTTTAGTTGTAAGGTTAGGTTGTTTATTTGAGATGTTTCTTATTTCTTAAGGTAGGCTTCTTTAGCTAAAAACTTCCCTCTTAGAACTGCTTTTGCTGCATCCCATAGGTTTTGGGTTGTTGTGTTTTCATTGTCATTTGTTTCTAGGTATTTTTTGATTTCCTCTTTGATTTCTTCAGTGATCTCTAGGTTATTAAGTTGTGTATTGCTTAGCCTCCATGTGTTTGTATTTTATATAGATTTTTTCCTGTAATAGATATCTAGTCTCATAGTGTTGGGGTTGGAAAAGATACTTGATATGATTTCAGTTTTCTTCAATTTACTAAGGCTTGATTTTTGACCCAAGATGTCATCTATCCTGGAGAAAGTTCCATGAGCACTTGAGAAGAAAGTGCATTTTGTTGTTTTTGGCTGGAATGTCCTATAAATATCAGTTAAGTCCATCTTGCTTATTGTGTCATTTAAAGCTTGTGTTTCCTTATTTATTTTCATTTTGGTTGATCTGTCCATTGGTGAAAGTGTGGTGTTAACATCCCCCACTATTATTGTGTTACTGTTGATTTCCCCTTTTATGGTTGTTAGCATTTGCCTTGTGTATTGAGGTGCTCCTATGTTGGATGCATAACTATTTACAATTGTTATAACTTCTTCCTTGATTGTTCCCTTTGATCATTATGTAGTGTCTTCCTTTGTCTCTTGTAATAGTCTTTATTTAAAAGTATATTTTGTCTGTTATGAGAATTGTTACTCCAGCTTTCTTTTGATTTCCATTTTCATGGAATATCTTTTTCCATCCCCTCACTTTCAATCTGTATGTGTCCCTAGGTCTGAAGTGGGTCTCTTGTAGACAGCATATAAACGGTTCTTGTTTTTGTATCCATTCAGCCAGTCTATGTCTTTTGGTGGGAGCATTTAATCCATTCACATTTAAGGTAATTATTGATATGTAGGTTCCTAGTACCATTTTCTTAATTATTTGGGGTTTGTTATTGTAGGTGTTTTCCTTCTCTTATGTTTCCTGCCTAGAGAAGTTCCTTTAGCATTTGTTGTAAAGCTGGCTTGGTGGTGCTGAACTCTCTTAGCTTTTGCTTGTCTGTAAATGTTTTAACTTCTCCATTGAATCTGAATGAGATCCTTGCTGGGTAGAGTAATCTTGGTTGTTGGTTTTTCTCTTTCATCACTTTAAATATGTCCTGCCACTCCCTTCTGGCCTGCAGAGTTTTTGCTGAAAGATCAGCTGTTAACCTTGTGGGGATTCTCTTGTATGTTATTTGTTGTTTTTCTCTTGCTGCTTTTAATATTTTTTCTTTATATTTAATTTTTGATACTTTGATTAATATTTGTTTTGGCGTTTTTCTCCTTGGATTTATCCTGTATGGGACTCTGCACTTCCTGGACTTGATCGACTATGTTCTTTCCCATATTAGGGAAGTTTTCAACTATAATCTCTTCAAATATTTTTTCAGTCGCTTTCTTTTTCTCTTTTTCTTCTGGGACCCCTATAATTAGAATGTTGGTGCGTTTAATGTAGTCTCTGTGGTCTCTGAGATTGTCCTCCATTCTTTTCATTCTTTTTCTTTATTCTGCTCTGTGGTAGTTATTTCCACTGTTTTATCTTCCTTGTCACTTATCCGTTCTTCTGCCTCAGTTATTCTGCTATTGATTCCTTCTAGAGAATTTTTAATTTCATTTATGGTGTTGTTCGTCACTGTTTGTTTGCTCTTTAGTTCTTCTAGGTCCTTGTTAAACGTTTCTTGTATTTTCTCCATTCTGTTTCCAAGATGTGGATCATCTTTACTATCTTTACTCTGATTTCTTTTTTAGGTAGACTGCCTATTTCCTCTTCATTTGTTAGGTCTGGTTTGTTTTTACCTTGCTCCTTCATCTGCTGCGTATTTCTCTGCCTTCCCATTTTGCTTAACTTACTGTGTCTCCTTTTCGCAAGCTGCAGATTTGTAGTACCCGTTGTTTTTTGTGTCTGCCCCCAGTGGCTAAGGTTGGTTCAGTGAGTTTTGTAGGCTTCCTGTTGGAGGGGACTGGTGCCTGTGTTCTGGTTGATGAGGCTGGATCTTGTATTTCTGGTGAGCAGGACCATATCTGGTGGTGTGTTTTGGCATGTCTTTGACCTTATTATGATTTTAGGCAGCTTCTCTTCTAATGGGTGGGGTTTTGTTTCTGTCTTGCTAGTTGTTTGTCATGTGGTGTCTAGCACTGGAGCTTGCTGGTCATTGAGTGGAGCTGGGTCTTAGTGTTGAGATGGAGATCTCCTGGGGAGTTCTCTCTGATTGATATTATGTGGGGCCATGAGGTCTCTGGTGGTCCAGTGTCCTGAACTTGTCTTTCCCACCTCAGAGGCTCAGGTCTGACACCCGGCTGGAGCACCAAGACCCTGTCAGCCACACGGCCAGGTACGTGGGGTGTTTCTTGCCTTTTGGGAAGTCTGAGGTCTTCTGCCAGCATTCAGTAGGTGTTCTGTAGGAGTTGTTCCACATGTAGATGTATTTTTGATGTGTTTGTGAGGAGGAAGGTGATCTCCACGTCTTACTCCTCTGCCATCTTGAAGGTCCTCCCTTGCTCATTTGGGGCTTAATCTCTTCATCCAAGTCCAAATCTTTTAAATCAAGGAAATTGTCTTCACTTTCTCTGCCCCATTCATATCACCTTGAAAGGAACTGCCCCAGTGTCATCTTTGATGAAAATATTTGACTCGTGTGTTTTTGTTCTAAAGACTAACAGTCAAAATAATTCATAATGTACTGTTGAAAAATGAATGTAAAACAATCAATTATTTATATGAACTATAAGAATCACTGCTTAGAAAATACAAAGTTGTTTATACTTGATTCTTTTTCTTTGTTAAGAGACCTCCGCTTGAATAATTCATTCAACCTACTACTCCTTTTTATTCTTACCTGAGAATATGTCTTATTGTCTGAAATACCATAGCACTGCTTTTTTCTAATTTACATGTATATATTAAATATACATTTAAGCTATATTTTGCATCTTTCTCCCTATATTTATTTTCATAGCAACAACTTCTTTCCAAAGCCCTTTTCATTTAAGAATGTTAAACAGTAAAAGCTCTAGGAGTGGTGCTGAATAGACAGTACTAACAAAGATGTCTTGAGGAGATTTGAATTGATAATTTTTTTCTAAGTGATGTAAAAAGTATTTTAAACCTATCTACAAATTAGAATACCAAGTATACAATACAATAATCAACAAATTGTACAAATTAGAATTCTTGCAGTCACCAAGTACCCCTCATGTGTACAAAATTTGAAAATAATGAATTTTTGCCTTCCAAGTTTTTGTTTTCTTGTGTATGTGCATTTTTGTTTTGTTGTTTTTTTAAGATGCTAAGTGTTGTTAAATGATCCCTATCTACAGAGAAGGATGATTTTACAGATTAGGCATTGTTTGTATTGCTATTATTTAGAGGGGTGGTGGGAAGTTCCTTTCCCAATTCCTGCTTCCTCAGGGTCCCAAGTAGTTATTGTTTCCTCTGGACACAAATATTCTGAAAGTCTGCCCTGCCCTGTCACCTTGTGTGTGCCTCAGAGGAAGGGAGGGGACACAGAAGGTTGAGATGATGGAATGGGTGGAGGAAAGCTGTGTCACAGAGCCTTACCTACATGGGAAAGCTCCCTCCAACCTTGGGACTTTGCTCTCTCCCCACATTACTAAATGCATGTCAGATTCTTGCAAAACATTACCCAATTGTTTAAAAACCTGCAACCAATTATTTTTCCAAAATGTAAGCTTGTTCTTTAAAGATTATAGATTATTATTTATAAGAAAATAAACTGATCGTGTAAAACTCTTGGTAGGGAGCAACAAATGGCTCAGAATATCTCCATTTTTCTTAAAAACCATATTATATTTGATGCATTTATCATTTTTAAAGTATCTAAGAGTAAATGAAAAGATCAGTAAGGTCCTACCATTTTCACTCTTTTCAAAGCACTTGTGACCTGGTGTAAGTAAAATTTTTCCCTTATAAAATTTATCTGAAAGACTCAAAGCAGTGTTTGATTTTTATCTTTCTCTCAGTTAATTTAATAAGCCTTTATTGAACTCTCATTATGTGCTAGGCACTATTCTGAGTGCTAAGAGTATGAATATGAAGAAAACCCTGGCCTCAGAGCTTTATAATTACAATAGAAAAACATTTACAATAACATCCATAAGTATAAAATATATTATCAATCTATGAAAAAATGCTAGTACATATAAGGCACATAGACGGCCCAGAGGAGAGAGAGAGATAAAGGATAATAGAGTCAGGAAAGGCTTTTTGAGGAGGACATGTCTGAACAGGATTTTGACAGTTGAATGATTATTTACTCAGTGGAGATAAGTTGATAGGGTAGGGTAATCCAAGCAGAGAGATGGTGTTATGCGTTGAATAGTGTTCTCAATACCTCAGAATATGACCTTACTTGGATCTTTACCAAGTTTAGGTCTTTAGCAAGTGAAGATGAGGTCACTAGGCTAGACCCTAATACAGTACAACTAGTGTTATTTTGTTTTTTTGTTTTTGGCTGCTTTGGGTCCTACTTGCAGCATGTGGGATCTTCATTGCAGCATGCGGGATCTTTCGTTTCAGCGCATGGACTTCTCTCTAGTTGTGATGTGCGGGTTTTCTCTCTCTGGTTGTGGCACACGGGCTCTGTAGTTTGCAGCACATGGGCTCTCTAGTTGAGGCATGCAGGCCCTGTAGTTGTGGCGCACGGGCTTAGTTGCTCCGTGGCATGTGGGATCCCCCACATTGGAAGGCAGATTCTTTACCACTGGACCACCAGGGAAGTCCCCACAACTGGTGTTTTGATTAAAAAGGGAAATCTGGAGACAGATTGGCACACAGAGAGAATGCACGTGAACATCACGGAGAGACCAGGGTACTGTGTCCAGATTCCCCCTCACAGCCCTCAGCAGATACCTTGATCTCAGACTTTCTAGTCTCCAGAACTGTGAGAAAATAAATTTCATTTGTTGAAGCCACTCACTCTGTTGTACTTTGTTAGGGCAGCCCTAGCAAGCTAATATAGATTGGCAAAGGCTTGGAGGTAGGGAATAAAAAAATATGAGTTGTTGAGGAACTACCCGTATTTCTGAATGCTGGGCTCCTAAAAGCCTGTGCTGGTGCAGTACCTAGAGGTGAGGCTCTATCAGCAGCCAGCCTTGGTTCCAGAGGGCTCAGCCAAGGAGTTAGACTTTATCAAGTAGATAATGTAGAATCAGGCAGGAATTTTTAATAGAGTGATGTTGCCATTTTTGTTTATAAAAGATGTATCTGGTGGCAGTGTGAATGCTATTTTGGAAGAGGAAGAGAAGGAGCAAGAGAGATTGTAAGCAAGGGTCTCCTTGGTCGCACTTACCAGAGTCTAATGATGCTTGGGTGATTTTAAGGTCTCTGCAGAGCAAATTGCAGATGGTACCAAAGAGTCCATTCTGCAGATACCCATGCATCAAATCAAACCAGTGAGTTCATTCACATGTGTGTTCTCCACATTAACTAAAATCAAAGAATGAGGAAGGGCTTCCCTGGTGGCGCAGTGGTTGAGAGTCCGCCTGCCGATGCAGGGGACGCGGGTTCGTGCCCCGGTCTGGGAGGATCCCACATGCCGCGGAGCAAAAAAAAAAAAAAAGAATGAGGAAAATGCTGCCTGAGGCCTAGAAAAGATCAGTATTTCTTTCTTCCAAATTACAGTCATTATACTCCATGGAAAATACTAGATAGAGATTTTTCTTGACTTGTGAGGAATAGACTCCATATAATGTGCATTTTGCTAACCTTAGGCTCTCTTACTCGCTAATGGACAAGCCTGCAAAGGGCTAACCACTGTCTTTCATTGGCTCTTTATTAAGTAGCCTGCAGTGTAGATAATCATTTTCACTGAATCTGACAAGCAACCTAGTTGAACCAGGCTGGAGAAAATCGTAGGTTGAGCAGCCAGAGTCTTAGAAATGAAAATTACAAAGCTGAGAGTACTTTGAGCCAGCTAGTCTGTTCAGTACCAACTTAGTGTTTGACAATATTATAAAAGAGCATGGCTGCAAATAAGAACAACTCTAAAAATCATTTCTGTGTTGTTTGGCAAATTATTACTCTTAGTATGGCTGCTTAAATACTTCTGTGCTTCATTTTTTTTTTTTTTTTTAAAGGCATAGGCTTAGCACATACGATAGTATATTGACATTTACATCTGTGAAGTCATCGAACATCTGTGCATAGCCATACATGCTCATGCTGATAAATTTTCTTGTCTTATAATCATTTCTTATTTATTTATATAAATACATACATACATTTTTATATTTATTTAGTCATTTCTTATGTGTCTCCCAGAAGACTTTTTTTTTTTTTTTTTTTTTGCAGTATGTGGGCCTCTCACTGTGTGGCCTCTCCCATTGTGGAGCATAGGCTCCAGACTTGCAGGCTCAGCGGCCGTGGCTCATGGGCCTAGCTGCTCCACGGCATGTGGGATCTTTCCGGACCCGGGCAAGAACCCGTGTCCCCTGCATCGGCAGGCGGACTCTCAACCATTGCGCCACCAGGGAAGCCTAACATTTTTATATTTATTACATTTTAGTAAATGTAAATACATTTTTATATTTATTTAGTAATTTCTTATGTGTCTCCCAGAAGACAACTCCCCACCTACCCCACCAATGACTTTTCCAACTGGCAACAGAAATAAAGTCAGATTATCATGTAAACTGTGAGATAAGGATAATTTCTGAAGCCTTTGCTATGAAAAAGTACATAATATAAAAGTAACATCCATGATAAATTGTCCCTTGTGTTCAGGGCATTGTTCCTCCAAAATCCTTTCAGAAGTGAAATAGAGCTGTTAGAAGGACAACAATAGTCGCAGGGTTCCAATAATATATTAACAATTTCCAGCATTTACTGCACTCTTATCATATAGCAGGCATACTACCACATACTTGGTATGTTTTACTTTATTTAATTCTTATATCACAATATGGGATTATGATTATTATCCTTATATCATATGGGGAAATAGAGTCTTAGGATGAGTTAGTAAATTCCCTAATAAGTTTAGTCAATACTGAAGCTGTTTTTTCATGGGAAGAAACAACCATTAGGCAAAACAGTGTCAAATGCCCATAGGAAATGGTGTGTGTGTTTGTGTATGTGGGTGGTGTGTGTGCACATGTTTATATTAGTGCCGAGTGTCCACGTGTGGTGTGTGTGTTACATGTTGGGGCTGAGTCTCATGTCCTCTCAGGAGGACAGACAGAGGATGTCATCATCTTTAAGAACCTTGTGTTGGTGTGATCCATCCCTATAAAGGGGGTAATATGATTTACTTTGTATTGGGCAAAATATGTCAGTATTTACTAGGCTATCTCAAATGAATTATGATTTGAAAAATAAGTTTATTTGTAATCCAAATGTATATTTCACAGGCCTTTTCCCTTTCCTTTCTACTCACCATTCCCCCAGGGGCAAACACATGTCATCTGCAACTCTACACAGGGCCACAAACCAAATGACTCGATTCTCACAAGGCCTGGTGGTGAGGAACTTCCCCATAAACCGAACAGGAATGCCTACGTTAAAATGAAGCAGATTCAGGAATCCTTTGTGCACCTACAGAATGCACCTAATTGTGGACCTAGAGGCCCAACTTGTGCATATGGATTGTGTCATGTATAAATTTAGTTTGCAGCTCTGCTTGCTGGGGTTGATTTATTCAAAGAGAGGAGACAGGACAACAGCTTATGGAAGATGTTTCCAATAAGTCTAGGGGTTTTGAAAATGGATAGGCTGACTGCAGCATCCCTCCCCCTTGCTTTGGTAGTCTAACACCGCTGCACTTCTGATGGAGGGATATTTTTCCCTCAACTTTAAATATTCCAGTCACACTAAAAGTTGCACTTCTATTTTTTGGTCTCCCTTCCTCCAGATGGAAACTTTTCTTTGACAGGATTCAACTTATATAAACAAATACAAATATTAAACTTCAAAATAAAAGACTAGAAATATATTCACTCCTTAGACTCTCCGTGACCTTGAAAAATGCCTGCCAGTTGGCAGCAGCCACTTCGTATAATCATGCTGTTGACCTCAGCTATGCCTTTCCAAGAACTCAAATGGTAACAAGGCTCTTAAATGGGAAAGGGACTGCTTAGCTTAAATATTTTGTTTTCAATTCCCTCACACCTGCTACTGGACTCAGGGAGGAGGTTTGCAAGTGCAGAGAGATACAGTGGGAGAGATCTCAGGTCATGGCTACAAAAACAAGCACTGTTTGTTTTGCAACTACAAAAAAATGGCCACTTCCTCTCTGAAGAGCTGTGATAAGCACTCCTGGAGGTGTGTGTTGGGCTCTGAATGAAATTAATCTTTCTATCTTAAGTCACAAAAAGAGCCTACAGCCTTCATTGTTAACACAAGTTCAAACCCCATTTCCTCAATGCCACCCCTTCTTTTTCACAAGCCTTCTTCCTCTTCCTTCCAGCTCCAATAAACCTAAGAAGGATAAAGACACGAAAACATCATGCAGCCAAATACACACACACACACACACACACACACACAGCGCCTCACAGTGATACCAGTATTTTCAGAGATTCGCATTTCAGCTTGCAAATTGATTATTTAAAATAAAGCAGAGAAATATTAATGAAATATGTGCATTTCTTTCTCTCCTCCATGCCATTAATGTAAGAGTAAACTTGAGGTCACTGATAGGAAAAGTAAACTCAATCCTGTGGAAATACTCAGTACAATCATTTGCTTTTTTGTTGCAACAAATGTTTATTAAGTGTAGCGAATCTGTTTGCTTTGTATTAGAAGGGTAGCAATTCAACTTTGTAATACGTATAAACAAATTAGTACAGATTTGCTAATTCTCAGAAGAAAGGGAGCTCTTTTAGGGTGTAGATTTGAAAACAAGGTTTAATCATTTCTGGAACAAATCATTGGCGACTTGCTTATGACATTGACCTTCCTGAAAGACATCTTATGAGATAAGCATTAACCTTCCTGGAAAGGAATAGACAATAATTCATAGCCACCATAATATATCAATAATTGGAAAAAGAGACTGGCTTCCTAACAGAACTTTTGTGACAAACTATTTTGTGTGTTTACATTTGACTTCTAATTCACCAAGAGAACACAAATACTGGAAGAGGCAATTCTGTCATTGACTCTGACAGCATTCAAAGAAAAAGCCCAGATAAAGCTATTTTAAGTTATTCTTGTCACCATTTTCCTATAAACTTGGGCCACTTTTTCTTGACAATTCTCATTCATGGAGATAACATTGACAATATCAGATCTTATCTAACACGTAGAGAGAATGTGCATAGTTTTTTCCTAAATCTGTGCTGCACATGTGGCTGTTGAGTATTTGAAATGTGACAGGTTCAAATCAGTGTGCTATAAATGTAAAGTGCACATTGGATTTCAGACTGAGAATGAAAAGTGTACAATATCTCGTACATAATTGTTTAATAAAGATTACATGCTGAATGATATCTTGGATATATTGGGTTACATAAAATTTATTATTAAAATTAATTTTATATGTTTAATCCTACTTTTAAAAAGTGTGGCTAAAAATTTTAAATTACATAGATAACTCACATCTGTTTCTATTAAAATAGTGCTACTCTAGGCAATTCATTTTATTTTCCACATGACATGACCATCTATGAAGATATGTTTTGTAAAACAGGTTTTGAAAATTTTCTTTTCCCAAAAAATACAACTTGAAATTTATGGTGAGATGTCTGATGCAACTTTTGTTTTCCTGTAGAGTATCCAGCAGTTATTCAGAGTGAAAAAATTAAATTTAATAGAAATTTATCTTTTTATATGTGTTTAACATTTCTTCGTTCAATGTGTGTGTCTGTGTTTCTAATATGACTAATGGTGGTTACTCTCTGTATTGTCAGATTAAGTTTTTGCTCAAAATTACTATCTTATTGTCAACCTAGCTCATTTCCACTGTAGCACCACTTTTCTAAGATTCTTAGATATTCTTTTAACCCTAAGATTAATTTGTACTTAAAATAGATTTGATTTGTATTTTTAAAATAATTTTTGAATAGCAACTCTATAAAGAGTGACCTTCTCTGCCCTGGAATGGACATAAGCAATTAGTCATGTCTGTCAGGCAATCAACGATACCCACGTCATGCTTTCTTTAGGCTTGACTCTCAGCTAATGCTGTTAAATAAGTAATGAGAGTCCTGGCTCCCACTCTTAAGAAACTGATAGTTTTGTAGTTGAAGAGTCAAAATGATTTGCATTGAACACAGGTGAAGTAAAATAAGATAGAAAAATTTCATACTAAACTCAACATTTGTGGCTTCTCTTGAAAAATGGCAACACTGCTTTGTATTCTTGTCATGCAAACCATTGTCTGAAGTTAGTAGCTACTGTCCACATGAGATGGGTGTACAGTGTGCAGTGTGCTACTTTACATTGTCTGTCTGGCTCATATAGACATTTGAGTTCTATTCCTGATGTAGGTAATTATTGATGTCCCTTTCAACTGCCAGCTTTGATTATGAGCTTCTTGACCCACTAACTTAGAAATCTTCCTCAAAGGACTCTCTTGTCAAAGTAGACTTGGCTCCTACTTAACTTCTACTGAAAAATCATAATCCACTAGTTGTGGGAAGTATATCGGGTAGCAGTTCAAATAATAAGCATTATGGAAAATCATTTATTATCTGGATTAACTTTTCACGATAGTAAGATTAACTCAGTATTTGACATATCTCGTTTCTACTGCTCATGTGAGATCCCTTTTCTGGGCAAACAAATACTGGCATGGGATTATTAAAAATGTTACCCATGTGTTTATGGTATCTAACAAGGGATAATCTATGTAATAAAACATTGTGATGTTATTGTTTACTGGCTCATTCAGAATTGAGTGGTAAGATGCCATGATGGAAAACTGGCTTGCCAATTCTTTCCATATGTTCTTAGATATAAAAATAATGTGTTTGTCACATAAAATTCCCTATTGGGAACTGTAATAAGCCAATGTTGCTCTTATTAGACATTCCCAAAGAAAGCAATATGTTAGTGGTTTTTGGTATTTTGTCCTATTAAATACTAATGGATGATGAAATTACATCCTGAAAAAAAATGAAAATAGGGAAAAGGACTATAGTAATATATAGAAATAAATATAACAAGAATTTACAAGAATATTGAAAATTTTAAATTATATTAACTGAACAATTATAACAATTATTGGATCAACATTTTGTCACTTTTAAAAGATTGATAAATTATTCTTTCTATGACATGTATCAGTATTTTGGACAATTCGATGTATAATTAGAAAGTACTTTTTAGAATTTCCTACCATTAAACAAAAAGTAGATATTGATCATTTAAACCTAGGTCAAAGAAAGCATTATTAATAGTGAAAAGGACATTCTACGCAGATGAGAACAGCTCTCTGAGGGACAGGGCATGACTAGGCCAGGTATGAAGAAATTGAACTCTAGTTTGTATTGTTTTCTATGTACTAATTTGCTAGTTCCTCATTAGTCAAGGGCTGACAAAGAAATTAACAACCAATTTTTATCAACTCCCCCTATACACTGAATAGCTTTCTAGATTATGTGAGGGATACAATGAAATCCAAGAAATAGTCCCTTTCAAGAAGTATATACTATGTCTTGGGATTCAAGTAAACAGATAACAGATGCTACTTGGCAATATGTAATCGAGTTCTGCAGGATTTTAGCAAAGTTTAATGAAAACTTCTAACACTGAAATAGCTTGGGAAAGCTTCATTGATGAAGTAGGACTTTATGAAGACAAGGATGAGGCTGAATCATAGTACTTGCATATGGCAGAGGTGGTACAAATACCAGGAAAATTTAGGCAGAAATTCCTTTTCATCCAGCGTTTCAGTATTTTACACTGTGTATTAAGACTATGGAAAATTATGCATAGAATTCTGAGTCTACTTTTTTATCTGTGAAAAGGAGATAGATACTATTATACTTAATTTCTCTATGATTCCTTGCAATATAGAATGTTAGAAAGTCAACTTCATTCCAATCAGTTCTTTCATTGGTGAAAATACTGAGGCCTGAGGAGGTGAGGTGACTTGATCAAAATTACTTTGTTGCTTCTAGATGTCCATAAAGAAAATAAATTGATAGCTACTATTCTGGATGCATTGTACAAGAGACAGATTGAGCATGTATACAGAGCACCATAAGATATAACCTCAGAAATATTTTGGGGAAAGATGGCAAAGACTTCTATGTGGACATTAAATAACTATCAAAAGAAAAATTAGAACTTTATTAGATGTTCTTATGGTTCAGCATTGTTTTTATTTTGATTTATGCAGATGAATGGTGAAGAGTGGACACCACAATATTTTAGAATGTAGGACTTTAAACATTTTTCATATAACCCTATTTTGGTCTTTACTTTTAAAGCCATCTTCATATTTTTATCAGAAGAATCTCAAATTAACTTTATATTGCTTATACTTCATGTAAAAGTTATGTTCTACTATTGGGCTTAGCTTCTCTGGGCGTTTCCCAAGTGTATATGCTCTTTCCCTGATGAACACTTGGACCTTAGAGCAGCCTTTTATTCCCTGCTCATAGCACGGGTAGAGAGGGTAAAGCAACGGCCATAGGTGAGTGTTCTGCAGCCCTACTATTGGACTTTGCCCTTCTTGTAACATCCTAAAAGGGGGACCCATGGAAAAGGGTCACACACAGATACACAAAGAAGCGGCTCTTCTCATCGAAAGCACCCACTTTTGCCACATTAGAACGTACTTTTATGCATCAGACTCCCAAAGATCAAATGGACCATGCACTTTATCTGATTCTTGCAAAGGACCATATTACCAAAAGGTGCATTTAATTGGAATGCTGTTACATAAGAGTTGCGACACTAGTGAAAGGAGATGGAATTTCATTATCCATTAATTTGAATTCTACATTACCGTCGGTTAAAAGGGACAACTTTTATCTGTATCTTCAAATCATCCAAAAGGCTGGTAGCATATTTGGCCAGGAGAATGAGAAACAGCATTGGACACTTGAAATCTGTGCCTTTGGCATTATTTGGAAACCTTCTTGTACTATTAATAACACAAAATAAAGGCTTTTAACCGTCAGAATTTTTTTAGCCAATTATACCGATGTGTTTGTTTAACCAAAGCAAATCCATTATGCAATGGAATTTTACATTTTAATAGCTTGTGATGAAGTAGATTTTCTGTCTGGCTGTTGAGTCAGTCCTGTCTGATATTGAGTTAGGTAACCCTTTTGATAATGATTTCTACTATTCACAGTGCTAAGCCTCTGATGAATGCCAAGTGGATGTGAAGTGATGAGGATGATATAAGTTTAATTTGTCAGCGCCATGAGGAGAATGAGGAGCCAGACCTTTGTAATAAGGAAAAGACATAAAAGTATATCTTTCCCAGACTCAGCTAAGAGTTTCAGCTTACATTTCACATATTCTTCAGATGAACCTTGCAAAAGATAACATGCAATTTACTTGCACCTTGCCTTTTTATTCATTTATGACATGCAAATATCTTCCACAAAAATCTGGGGGAAGAGTGCTCCCATAGAAGAGGCATATCTGGCAACATTGCTGGAGATTAAAATTGTGTTCTCTGCTCTACCTGTGTTGATTAATTGAATAATGGAATCATGGGGGTAGCAGTAGAATTCTCTGTAGGCCTGCAATGATTAGGCTTTCCATAATTTGTTTATGTTGTATATTTTATCAGAAACACACTGAGGAAATAGATTTTCTGCCTGCATTATGAACTTGATTTCTCTGTTGATAGTTCATGAATATTAGTCATTGAGTGACAGATTTTGTTGTATGTGTTTGTGTTCATTGCTCTCCAGAGTAGTTGTTATATCTTGAATATGCCAGCTGTCTCTTGGGCCCACTTGACAGAATGAGAGGCTTTTCTCAAAGGGTAGTATTTTTTTCCATAAAGTGGAAGTCAAGTTCTATTTTTTCCCTTCACTATTTGAAAAAATTAAATATTGTGAAGAAAAAACATTTCCTTTTCAAATCATTTCTCTCACACAAATGGCACTTAGTTCAAAGATTTTTGCATTTTTTCTCCAAACAGAGATGAGTGACACAAAGAAATCTGACTTGAATTTAATTGATTTACATGCTAAGCACTGCAAAGCACATAGAATTGTTTTCAACAGTGGCATATAATAAGACCTTTATATCAATGAAAGGCTACAGAATAGAATCTGTAATTCCTAGAAATTCTTTATGCATAATATTTATCTATACAGATAAGTAATGGATATCTTGCTGAGAAGAAACATGAAACACTGAATTTGGACAAGGATAATTGTGTCTGGTGTGAAACAAGAATCTTCTCCATTTTTTTCCCCTTCAATGAGAAGTAGCTGTGAGTCCTGAATCAGAAGTAGGTAATAATGAAATCTACATATATTTAAAGATAAGTGATATGCATGGTTTGTAGAAAGGATCACACCTTCTCGTTAAAGTACAGTGGATGAAGAGCTAGGATAGTAAGTTTCACATGTCACCGCTGAGACTAGTGAGCTTAGGAGCTATCAGGAGGAAGAAGACCTTGGGTTTGCGCAAGTATGAGAGATGAGAGTGGAGTTACTTCTCAAATTGTCGGATTTTTGTTGAAGTCTTCAGTACTCCTCTGCATAAATTCATGGCTGACTGATAGAAAGTTCTATAACCAGAGGGTGAAAATATCATCTCTAGAGCCCAACTACCTGGTACACTTGGGGATAAATTCAGAGTGTACTGCACAGCTAATCAATGAGAATCTAGCCAATGGAAGATGAAGGAAAGTCAGCTGTATAGGAAAATGATTTAATGGAAATTAAGGCCTACTTCACAGGAAATTGAGAAGGGACTTGCATATTGAAATTGTCCTTATTTGCAAATCCTTCATCCCAAAGACCAATTAAACAGTGAAATAAGAATGCATATGGTACAGAAAGCCATCATGCTTGATCCTCAAGAGGGAGGGGAAAAAATCCTGTTTTATGATGGTATTTACAACCAGAAAAGTGGTATCTGTCAATTTCTAGGAGCCCATACACACACATTCACTGCTCTAAATCCAACCAATTATTTTGACCTCTTCCTGTTAGATGATCAGAATAGGTCTTGAAAACCTTATTTTAGAATTCAAAGCCAGGGCCATGGATGGTTCAGCCACATGATCTAACTAGGAAATGACTGCTTCCCTGTATCTGCCTCTTCAGGTCCACGTTGGGTGAATGGGCCCCTGCTTCCATCAATATTAGGTTCTATTCCTTAGTGGAAGCTGGGATTAGTCCTATCTGCATGTAGTTCAATGTGCCTTTTTTTTTTTTTTTTAAGATTCCAGGGTAACTTTTATTAAGATATACCTTTTAATTTTGGATATTGCAAAAACAAGAGTATCACTACACAATTAGTGATACTCCCCCAGAAAAACTTTCTTAGCCAGGGTGAGGGTTCCACTGGACACTCCAGCATAGGAATGCAGTTAAGAAAGCCTCTATTTTAGTCAGCTGGATTATATCATATTGTGAAATCTAGAGAATTCCTCTCATGCCTTTTGAACCATGAAGAAAACCCTAACTAATAAAATAGCACTTAAAGGCATACAATTATCATCCTCATATATAAAAGCTAAAGTTTATTGGGAATTTTTTTATGTGTCAAGCATTATCTTAGACACTTTATAAGCAATACTTTATTTTATTGTTTCAACACTTTTATAAGATAGGTACTAATATCCAACCATTTTTTCACATGAGAAAACTGCGGCTCAGAAAAGTTAAATAACTTGCCTAAAATCAAACACCTACTAAAAACCAGAGCCACATTTCCCACTCAAGACTGTTTCCTGAATCTGAGATCTTAACAACTTTCATAAGTTGACTCTTTTAGAAACCATAAAGATAGAAATTTGGTTTCACAAAACTTGAGCAGTGTCTGAATGTCTAAAACACTGCAAATAATGAAAATAATACTAGCTCTCAGCAAGTTTGTACTTGGTATTTCCTAGACACACTGCTTAGACTTTATGTCCATAACAGGTCACACCATCCCCATTTTATATATGTTAGACCTGAGTCTTTTTTTTTAAATTGAAGTATAGTTGATTTACAATGTTGTATTCGTTTCTAGTGAACAGCAAAGTGATTCAGTTATATATATATATATATATATATATATATATATATACACACACACACATATAAAACCATATTTTCCATTATGGTTTATTATGAGATATTGAATGTAGGTCCCTGTGCTATACAGTAAAACCTTGTTTATTTTATATATAATAGTTTGTATCTGCTAATCCCAAACTTCTAATTTATATGCCCCCCGCTTTCCCCTTTGGTAACCGTAAGTTTGTTTTCTATGCCTGTGCGTCTGTTTCTGTTTCGTAAATAAGTTCATTTGTGACATATGATAAAACTGAGTCTTGCTGAGCCAGAGTGGCTTGTCCAAAGTCATACAGCTAGTAAATGATAGAATTCAGATTTGAAACTCAAGTTTGCCTGATACCAAAATCTGTCCTCCTAGTGAAAGACTATTTGCAGTCATCTGGAAAAAATATTTGCTTCATTTGTAACAGACAAACAGTTAATAACTTTCATTCAGAAAAATAAGGTGCTGAAGACGGAAAAAATATACAGAATTATAGAATGCAACGTTAGGAAACAAGTGAAGAAAAATAACTCTAATGGTCAATAAAGAAATATTATAAGTTAACATAAAGAGATCAAAAGAAATGCAAACAAAGCCAATAAGATACCACGTCTGAACAGAATAATGAGGCAGAGTTCTTATGTTTTAGTAATACCCAGTGACAGTAAATATGCAAGAAAACAAATATTCAAATACACTGTTCGTGGGGTAGTAAGTTGATACACTCTTTTCAAGAAGGGAATTTGGCAACATATTAATCTGAAGCCTTGAAAGTGGATGTTGGCTTTGCCTCGTTAATTGCATTATCAAGAATTTATCTTAGATTTAACAAAGATTTGATGAAATAGAAATTATAGCATATTTTAGAGTGCTGCAAACCAAAAGCAAAGTAAATGGGTAGTAACAGGGATTGGTTAAATAAGTTACGGCACATTTATAAAATGGAATGTGGTACAGATTTTACAAGTGATAGTGCAAATATGTATAGACTGATTGAAAATATAGTCACAATACAATAAAAGAAAATAAGGATAAACAGTGTGTACACCAATGTCACCTTTTTTATTGCTGTTAAAATAAGTTTATTCATAGAAAATTCTGAATACATACATACAAAATATTAACCATTTTTTCAAGTAGTGGGTTTCTGGATCATTTTCTTTTTATGCTTTTCTAAATTTCTAACTTTTTTTGATTGGGAATATTTAACTAAAAATTGAACTTAAAAAAGAGTCTAGTACACACACACATGAAAATCTCAAATTTAGTAAGGAAATGAAATTACTATCAGATTTTCCAAATGGAAGAAAAATTCTTCTGGGTTTCCAAACAATTTAATTAATGTCTGGTAAATTTAATTAATGTCTCCTAGATACAATCTACGTAAGAGTTTATATAATTTACCTGAATACTGATGGGCACTGACATTATGTTTCTTTATTACTTACACGGAGATGATTGATATTAAAAGAATAGATGTTTGACTAAACAGTCACTTGTTTAACAAAAGGAGAAACCGACATCCAGATGAAATGTAACCCATAGACAATAGCAGAGTGGGTGGATTCTTTCTTATTTTGATGATTAATCTTGCTCCTGTTCCCCGATATATAGACTGTCTCTGCATTGTTTACCACCAACAGTTTTCACCAATAATGGATTAATTTATTTAAATAACTAATAATTCTTGCATTGCATATGAAAAATAATTTGATATTTAGTCCCCAAACAGTTTTTTAATTTTAAGAAAGCAATAAATATTAGTCGCTATTTAAGTTAATGAAAAAGTCTCACTTGTTAATTATATCCTCATATGGATCATCTTGATCATATATTGCAATTATACATTTTTTGATTTGATAGTCTCAGAATACATTTTCACAGTAATCCAGACCCGTATTCTTGTGGGATAACAGAAGCATAAAATTTAATGTTTAGGTTTATTTTGAATTTGAATATTCACAAAATGACAGCTAAACTGAGATACTACTTTTGGTCTCTGATTTCTCAACTGTCAAGACCTAGAATCTTTTTCTCTATTCTGTCATCTATCTGTCTATCTGCCATTTATTTATCATCTACTTATTGTATACATAACATTTACTGTGAGGAATAGAAATAAATGGATGTATATACTTCCCTAATAACTGGAAATATAACATATAAAATATTCATTTTTGAAATTTTATATTATGAACTGGAATAAAAGTCTCTCAGATTTAAAAACTGTAATGAATTTTCTCCCCAAATAATCTCTACTTTCTCCCTCTTTAAACTACTAAAAATTAAAAAAAAATCTTTTGACATTGATTTATAATGATCAGCAAGTATCAATTTATTTTATCAAAATTTGGAAATACACATTTTTCTATCACTCCTCTTGTGTTTCCTTACTGTTTAGTTAAGAATTATTTCTGCAAGGAAAAATTTTTTTTTTCTTTTTTCTTTTATATCTATATAGGATGAAGAATATTAACTAAACTTATTATAGTAAACATTTCATAATATATGAAAGTCAAGACATCACGTTGTATACCTTAAATGTACATAGTACTATCTGTCAATTATATCTCAGTAAAACTGGAAAAAATTATTTCATAAGTATGAATAGACTTATGAAGAAGAATGTCCTTCAGATTTCTAAGCTTGAATAAAAATTATTCTTTCTTTAAAAAATAAAAAAGTAAAATACAAAAATAGAAGAATAGTATTAGCAAGAAGATTTTGTTCTTAATAATGATGAAAATTCCTATCATGGAATTTTTAACACAAGGCCAAAGAACCTGTAATTAACCCCAGACTTCTAATCGGTAGTTTCTTTCATTTAGGTAGAAAACCAATTGGTCCTAAACAGCTTCACATCTATGATGTTATGTTTTATTCAGTACAGTAATAAAACTGAAGCTGTTTTTGCATAGTCAATTATCTGCTTATGTTGGGGCCTCCTATATCTCATAAATGATTTGTTCCTCTTCTGACATTTATTGTTCAGAGACCACCCTCTTTTCAGAGTGGCTGGAAAGTGCTGTGTCGGCAGGCAGTGTTTTGGTAGTGCAGACTGTGCTTTCCTCTCTAGCTGAAAACAGACAGAGGAAAGGAACGTGTCTTCCTGCAGCCCTGAGCTGCCCTCCTGGTAGGACGCTCTCCGCAGCTGCAAGGCTGGCCACCTGGGCCGGCGGCCCTGTTCAATAGCTGGATATCCTGTTCTGCTTTTCTGCTGCTGAGCTGTCCAGGATGATCGCCTGGGAAGTGAATTGTGACTTTCCAGGGTTTTAAGCTTGCCAAGATTAGTTAGGAAAACACAGTTTGAGGTTATACAAATTCCAAATCTTCTGGCACTCTTGTTGCCTGAAATTTGAGAGAAGGAAAAAGTATTGGTGGGAGTTGTAAGCCTAAGTGTGTTCTAACGTGAGGATTTTTGTTGAAAATATATAAATTGTCAGTGAGCATATTTTGTATGCAAAGCACAGGGGCCCTATTGAATTTTTTTTAATGATGTATTTAAAAAGTACGAGGTCCCTCTGTGCTGCATGGAGTAACATGTAGATATTGTTCTCAGAGGCAGTTATGGCAAAACAAATGCTGAGTGTTAGAGTTAAAAGGCATCTTTGAGACTTGGTTGAATAGTTAATGCACTTAGATTTTAAAGGAATGTTCTTACTTTGAAATTGTTCTGATGGTCCAGAAAAAAAAGGAAAAGAAAAAAAAATGTTTGGAGGGGAAAAGTTGCTTCTATGCTTTCTTACTGGCAGTCGTGATCCTTCTTGCCAGATATGCAATTGCTGAATAAATTCAAGGGACAGTTGGTTTGGGAAGATCCTTAGACCCCACAACATCAAAAAGTCTGCTCCAGCCTCACTTGAAAGTGATAAAGTCATGAATCTGTTATGTCAGGAGATGGAGTCTGACAAAATACTCTCCACTTAGTATTACATGGACTATTGATGGCACCGTTTGTAGCTGCCCCTTAGGGAACAAACAATGTTTTCATTTGGTTTCAGATCATGTTTTGAAGTCCTGAGCTTTCTCACTAAAATGTCTAATTTTTTTTGTGTCTGCTTTAAGATAAAGGCTATTTCTTTTTCTGTTTCTTTGGTTTAGGGAGTGTCATTAGTGAATGAAACCATTATCTCTACCTTGAAGATGTTGGCTTATGCAATGACTTGGATCTGTTTGGAAAAAGGAGTATACCATTTTATCACAAAGTTAAATCACTGATATCAGATCTTATAATAATCAGAATATTTAGCACGCATAGAGCTTTATAATTTAAAAATTACTAGCACATTTTAAAAGTGAGAGAAAGCAAGTAAATGTATCATCGAATAAGGAAAACACAACCCCCCCACCACCACCACCTTTTACCACCTCTGCCTCTGTCCCTATCCTGCAGCCACACATTACAGTTCTGTGCCAAGCAACTTCAGGGAGAGGCTCTGTGAGGATATTGATGAGAAGGTTTTCTTCCTCTTCTTTTCCAATATTTTGAGAGGTATATAAAAATCAAATACATCAAGAAACCAAGAATTCACTAAAGGCTGATATTAATTTGGAAGTCCAGGTTTTTACATGTGAGTCAGATAACCTGATCTTCAACTAAATATTACAGTTCACTTCTCCAGTTCTAAACCATAGAATATGAAAACTAAAATTAAGTTGTAGGAAAAAGCATTTAAGCTTTCACAGGTTCAAAGAGGAGCAATGATTATTACTACCACCGAACTTCATAAACTTAATTCTGGGACTAGGATATTGGCCTTCCACTAAATTCACCATTATAATATGGAAGGCTAAAATATCTAAGTATTTTAAAAGTATTTTTACTTTTCCATTATCTTAAGAGCTATAGATTAACTTGAAGGTTTACTGTGCTTGTAATACATAGGCATCAAAAATTATTTTTCACATTTACCTCTAAGTGTATCTTTTGAAAAGTTAGTATGTAAATGTAAAATTCTTAAAGACACTTGCCAAGAATGAAGTTTTATATCCTATCATTCAAACTATGCATAGGGTTTACTCAAATCTCCAATTTCAATTCTGAGGAACTGTTTCCTAAATGTATATGTAAACACACACTCACACATACATGCATGTGTATAAATATATAAAAAACTCAGAGAGTGGATCTTCAAAGAGGTCAAGTTTTTAAAAAGTACTATTATTCATATTTTGATCTTATACACAGCTGTGGTTTTCCCTCTCCTGTTTTTAGTAGGGCTATAACTTCTGTTTCTGATGAAAACAAAACAGAGCACATTGAAGATTTATTTATGGTGAGGCTGAATGTTAGTTAACATTCAGTCTCTAGTTAGGGTGAGTGTGGATGTGTGTGTGGATGGTTGTGTTTAATTTTATCTACAAATATGGTTAACCGTGATATTAAATAGTTTCCAAGGTGAATTTCAATTTTTTAATTGAACAGTCTTAATTTTATTTAAGTTTTCTAATAAAGAGAATTAGGTTTAGAATAGCAACATTCATAGAGGTAATATTTGCTCAGCATTAATGCAGTGTAAGTAATATAAGTCACCATGTCTTGGAAAACCTAACTTATGACATACCATCAAATGATCCAGATTGAATGTTCTTTGATGGCCATGCTTCATTCATTTCATTCACCCCTTCAGCAAATGTTTATTGTCCAACAAAAGATTAGTTCAGTTTACTCAATAAATTGACCATAATAACAGAAAAAAGTTTGTGAATAGTTTTATATTAGAATCTAATTTATTGCTTATCCTATATTGTTGGCATCTTGAAGCTAAGAAGAGCAAATACTAGTTTCGGGTTGATTATGGGCAGTATCTACACATTTTAGGCACAAATATTATATCATTTTTGTAATTTCCAAACTTTGAAATATTTCACAGGAGCAATAATCTCCTAGGATGTTACAAACATGCAGATTCTATGATGAGATAGGTAAAAATGTGTATATAGTTCTAAAAGAATGTGAAAATATAACTTGTGAAAGAGTATGGTATATTTCATTTATATGCTTTATATTTTATGTCAAACATAAAAATTATAAAATATACATATTCATAAAGTATATATATAATTTTAACAGGGTTCAAATCATTATTTTAATAGATAGATTTTGATCTTTAAAGAAGAATTTAAAGATGACTTAATTTAAAGAAAAAATCAATACCAATCTTTTTCAAACTCTTCCAAAAGAAGAAGAGTGAACACTTCCAACCTTATTCTGTGTGGCCAGCATCTCCCCGACACCAGAGCCAGACAAGAACACTACTAGAAAAGAAAATTATAAGCCAGTATCCCTGGTGAACATAGATGTAAAAATCTTCAGCAAAATACTAGCAAACCAAAATCAACAGCAGGTTAAAAGGATCATATACCATGATCAAGTGACATTTAGCCCTGGGATGTAAGGTGGTTTAATATATGGAAATAAGTAAATGTGTGATACCACATTAACAGCATGAAGGATAAAAATCATATAATCATCTCAATAGATGAAGAAAAGACAACTCATGAAGCTCAACATACTTTTATGATACAGTTTTTCACAAATTAGATATAGAAGGAATCTACCTCAACATAAAAAAGGCCATATATGACAAGTCCACAGTGAAAACTGAGAGCTTTTTTTCTGAGATGGGGAATAAGTCAAGGATGCCCATTTTCACCATTTCTATTCAGCACAGTACTGGAATTCCAAGCCAGAGCAATTAGGTAAGAAAAAGAAATAAAAGGTATCCAAACTGGAAAGGAAGAAGTAAAATCTCTGGTTGCAGATTACATGATTTCTTACATATAAAAAAAATCCTAAAGACTCCACCAAAAAATTAATTAGAATTAATAAATGAATTCAGCAAAGTTGCAGGGTACATAATCAACATAGAGAAATCTGTTGTTTCTATATGCTAACAGTGAACTATTCAACAGACAAATTAAGAAAACATTACCATTTAGAATAGCATCAAAAACAATAAAATACTTAGGAATTAATTTAACCAAGGTGAAAGATCTGTACACTGAAAATTATAAATAATAGATAAAAGAAATTGAAGAAGAAATAAATAAATGAAAAATATACTGCATTTATGGATTTAAAGAATTAATATTGTTTTAAATGTTCATACTACTCAAAACAATCTATAGATTAAAGTCAATTCCCATCATAAATTCAATGACATTTTTCACAGAAATAGGAAAAATAATCCTAAAATTCACATGGAATCAGAAAATACCTCACATAGCTTTGTTCTTCTTTCTCAAGATTGTTTGGCTATCACAATTTCTGATTTCAAACTATAGTACAACACTATAGTAATCAAAACAGTATGGTACTGGCATATCAATAGAGGCACAGACCAATGGAACAAAATTAAGAACCCAGATATAAACCCATTCACAAAGGGGAAAGGATAGTCTCTTCAATAAATGGTGTTGGGAAACTGGTTATCCACATGCAAAAGAATTAAATTGGACCGTTATCTTACATCATATACCAAAAAATCAATTCAAAATAGATTAAAAACTTCACTGTAAGACCTGAAATCATAAAACTCCTTGAAAAAACATAGGGGGAAAGCTCTTTGACATTAATTTTTGCAATGGTTTTTTGAATCTGACACCAAAATCAGAGTCAACAACAGCAAAAATAGACAAGTGAGATGACATCAAACTAAGAAGTTTCTACACTGCAAAGGAAATAATAAACAAAATGAAAAGTTAAACTACAGTATGGGAGAAAATATTGCAAACTATATACACAATAAGAGATTAATATCCAACTATATATAAGGAACTCATACAACTGAATAGCCAAAAAGCAAATAACCCAATTAAAAAATGGGCAGTGGACCTGAATAGACATTTCACCAAAGAAGACATACAGATGGCCAACATGTATATTAAAAGGTGCTAAACATCAGAGAAAAGCAAATCCAAACCACAATGAGATATCACATCATACCTGTTAGAATGGCTATTATCAAAAACTGGAAAGATAGCAAGTGTTGGCCAGAATATGGAGAAAAGGGAACACTTATAGACCATTAGTGGGAATATAAATTGGTAAAACCATTATGGAAAACACTATGGAGTTTCCACAAAAAATTAAAAATAGAACTGCTGTAAGATCCAGCAATCCCACTTATGGGTAAATATCTAAAGGAATTGAAATTAGGATCTCAAAGAGATATCTCCTCTCACATGTTCATTGAAGTATTATTCACAATACCCAGGAGGTGGAAGCAACTTAAATGTTCATTGACAGATTAATAGATAAAGAAAATTTGGGATATGTATGTATATAAATATTATTCAGCCATGAAAAAGAAATTCTGCCATTTCTGACAACATGGATGAACCTGGAAGACATTATGCTAAGTGAAATAAGACAAAGAAAGACAAATACTGTGTGAACTTACAATATGTGGAAAATTAAGTCAAACTTACAGTAACAGAGAATAGAATAGTGGTTAACAGGACCTAAGGGATGGGGGAAATGAGGACAAGTTGGTCAAAGGATAAAAATCTTTCAGTTATAATATGAATAAGTTCTTGACACCTAATTATAGCTTCGTGACTATATATAAGAAAATATATTTAAAATAAATTTTTATAAAAATAAATGTATATTTTTAGGGTTGAAGCATTAGGGGAGTGAGGGATAAAGCTAACACAAAATAGTTCTTAATTCCAACATCAAGGATTTTTTTAATAAGCAATATTGTTTAATAGTGAAATAACTGGGCAAAAGATTACATTAGGTTTATATGATTGAAAGGGAATGTAAAAAAGAAAAAGTCATCACAAGAATTTTCATTTGGAATGGAAATTATTACCAAGGATTTGTCCTTGTCTCATTTCTTATTTTATTAAATTTATGACATTATTGAACATTGTGTCTTATTCCCCTGACATTCTACTAAGTGAAAAATGATAGAGGTCAGCTAATTATTTGATTATGGTATAGAATTGTGTCTGATATGTCAAGATAACTGTTAACATGGGTACAGAATGTATGGATTTGTAGACAGTTTTTAATTTTTGGAAAGAAATCTTTCATCAAAATTATTAATCATTTATTATTGTCAACACAACTGTGTGGTAGGTTTCATTACACTGCAGTAAAAGATATTGAATATAAAATCTCTTTCTGGACTGACAGTCATGCAACACCCAAAGCATTTGAAGAGGAAAAAATTTTATCTGTCTTTTCACAAAGATTTACACCATTATCAGCTTTATATAAAGAGAAACCCTGTGCCTATAGAGAAAAGCTACCTGCAGGTAAAGTGTACATCAGGGTAAGTGTGGATCCATGAGTTCTCTGGGACCAGGGGTCCAACTACTAATACACTTTTTTTAATTTTAAAAATTGATAGACTTTAATTTTTAGAACAATTTAAGCTTTACAGAAAATTGAGCAGAGAATTCTCTTAACTCCCTCTTCCCCCAGCTTACACATTCCCCTATTTATTCTTCTAAAAAATTTTTTATTGGAACATAGTTGATTAACAATGTTGTGTTAGGTTCAGGTGTACAGCAAAGTGAATCACTTACATATATACTTATATATGTATATCCACTCTTTTAGATTATTTTCCCATATAGGTCATTACAGAGAAGATGAGTAGATTTCCCTGTGCTATACAGTACATCCTTATTAGTTATCTATTTTATATATAGTAGTGTGTATATGTCAATCCCAATCTTCCAATTCATCCCTTCCCTGTCCTTTACCCCCTGGTAACCATAAGTTTGTCTTCTACATCTGTAGCTCTATTTCTGTTTTGTAAATAAGTTCATTTGTATTTTTTTTTTCAGATTCCACATATAAGCAATATCATATGATATTTGTCTCTCTCTCTCTAACTTACTTCACTCAGTAGGGCAATATCTAGGTCCATCCATGTCGCTGCAAATGGCATTATTTCATTCTTTTTTATGACTGACTAATATTCTATTGTATATATGTACCAGATCGTCTTTATCCAGTTCTCTGTCAGTGGACACTTAGATTGCTTCCATGTCCTGACTATTGTAATTAGTGCTGCAATGAACACTGAGGTGCATATATCTTTTCAAATTATGGTTTCCTCCAGCTATTTGCCCAGGAGTGGGATTGCTGGATCATATAGTAGTTCTATATTTAGTTTTTTAAGGAACCTCCATACTGTTCTCCATAATGGTTGTAACAATTTACATTCTTACCAACAGTGTAGGAGGATTTCTTTTTCTCCACCCCCTCTCCAGCATTTATTGTTTCTAGATTTTTTGATAATGGCCATTCTGACCAGCGTGAAGTGATACCTCATTGTAGTTTTGGTTTGCATTTCTCTAATAATTAGTGATGTTGTGCATCTTTTCATGTGCTTTTGGCCATCTGTATGTCTTTGGAGAAATGTCTGTTTTGATCTTCCATCCATTTTTTGATTGGGTGTGTGTTTTTTTGATATTGAGCTGCATGAGCTGTTTGTATATTTTGGGGATTAATCCCCTGTCAGTCGCCTTGTTTGCAGATATTTTGTCCCATTCTGTGGGATGTCTTTCAGTTTTGTTTATGGCTTATGTTTTGTTAGGTGCAAAAGCTTTTAAGCTTAATTAGGTCCCATTTTTTGATTTTTGTTTTTATTTTCATTACTCTAGGAGATGGATCAAAAAAGATACTGCTGCAACTTATGTCAGAGAGTGTTCTGCCTATGTTTTCCTCTAAGAGTTTTATAGTATCCAGCCTTACATTTAGGTCTTCAATCCATTTTGAGTTTATTTTTGTATATGGAATTAGAGAGTGTTCTAATTTTATTCTTTTACATGTAGCTGTCCAGTTTTTCCAGTACCACTTATCAAAGAGGCTATCTTTTCTCCATTCTCTTGCCTCCTTTGTCATAGATTAGTTTACTATAGGTGTGTGGGTGTATCTCTGGGCTTTTTATCCTGTCCCATTGATATATACTTCTGTTTTTGTGCCAGTACCATACTGTTATGATTACTGTAGCTTTGTAGTATAGTCTAAAGTCAGGGAGCCTGATTCTTCCAGCTCCTTTTCTTTCTCAGGATTGCTTTGGCTATTCAGGGTCTTTTGTGTTTCCATAGAAATTAAAAATTTTTTGTTCTAATTCTGTGAAAAATGCAGTTGATAATTTGATAGGTATTACATTGAATCTGTAGATTGCTTTGGGTAGTATAGTCATTTTGACAGTATTGATTCTTCCAATCCAAGAACATGGTATATCTCTCCATCTGTTTGTGCCATCTTTGATTTCTTTCTTCAGCATATTATAGTTTTCTGAGTACAGGTCTTTTGCCTCCTTAGGTAGGTTTATTCCTAGGTATTTTATTCTTTTTGATGTGATGATAAATGGGATTGTTTCCTTAATTTCTCTTTCTGATCTTTCATTGTTAGTGTGTAGGAATGCAAGAGACTTCTGTATATTAATTTTCTATCCTGCAACTTTACCAAATTCATTGATGAGCTCTAGTAGTTTCCTGATAGTGTCTTTAGGATTTTCTATGTATAGTATCATGTCATCTGCAAACAGTGATAGTTTTACTTCTTTTCCAATTTGGATTTCTTTTCTATGTTTTTCTTCTCTGATTGCCATGGCTAGAACTTCCAAAACTATGTTGAATAAAAGTGGCAAGACTGGATAGGACATCCTTGTCTTGTTCCTGATCTTAGGGGAAATGCTTTCACCTTTTCAACACTGAGAATAATGTTAGCTGTGGGTTTGTCATATATGGCCTTCATTTTGTTGAAATAATTTCCCCCCATTCCCACTTTCTGGAGAGTTTATCATAAATGGGTGTTGAATTTTGTCAAAAGCTTTTTCTGCATAGATTGAGATGATCATATGGTTTTTAATCTTCAGTTTGTTAACGTGGTATATCACACTGATTGATTTGTGTATATTGAAGAATCCTTGCATCTCTGGGATGAATCCCACTTGCTCATGGTGTATGATCCTTTTAATATGTTGTTGGATTCATTTTGCTAGTATTTTGTTGAGGATTTTTGCATCTATGTTCATCAGTGGTATTGGCCTGTAACTTTCTATTTTTGTGGCATCTTTGTCTGGTTTTGTTATCAGGATCATGGTGGCCTCGTAGAATGAGCTTGGGAATGTTTCTTCCTCTGCTATTTTTTGGGAGAGTTTCAGAAGGATAGTTGTTAATCCTTCCCTAAATATTTGATAGAATTCACCTGTGAAGCCATCTGGTCCTGGACTTTTATTTGTTGGAAGATTTTTAATCACAGTTTCAATTTCATTACTTGTGATTGGTCTGTCCATATTTTCTACTTCTTTCTGTTTCAGTGTTGGAAGGTTGTACCTTTCTAGGAATTTGTCCATTTCTTCTAGGTTGTCCATTTTATTGGCATATAGTTGCCCATAGTAGTCTCTTATAATCCTTTGTATTTCTGTGGTGTCAGTTGTAACTTCTCCTTTTTCATTTCTAATTTTATTGATTTGAGCCCTCTTTGTATTTGCAGCAGGACAAAAAAAAAGATACTTATCTTCTAAACATCAAAAATTTTTTTCTACAGAGTTGCTTTTGTACAAATTAATTTATAAAGTATTTCCATATCTATTGGTTTGAAAATAAGTTCTGCTTTTATTTCAAGTTAAACAGCGCACCAACAAGGATGTGTCTGTTCAACATCCAACATGCCAATTAAAGTGTAACAATATTAACATAAAAGGTTTCTCAGAAACTGGAATATTTTAAGTATATAGCCTTTTCCTTCCTCAGAGTGAAATGCTATATTGAAGTATAGCTTTTCACCTGATTATTTTAGTAGTTGGTAGCAATTGTTATATAATTGTAGTGATACTCATGTTAGCAAATTAACTCTTTTTTAATGTACAATGAAACAAATAAGAAAACAGCAGAAAGAAAAGGATTACTCCTTAGCAATCTAAGTTTAAAACTCTCTGCTATTACCTTAAAGAAATAACTAGCTTTAACAAGAGAAACAAGTTTATTTCTCAGGATAATTCATCTTGAAATGAAGTGATTACATAAATATAAGATTTAAATCGTATATGCTAAAATCTTGTGAATTAAATGCTCTGGTGAATAATTTAAAAAATGGTAACTTCAATATACTGAAAACTAAATCCTAATGGCCTTAAAAAGTTAATGTCTTTTAAAATAAGAAAAACAAGCTTAATTTACTCTCGGAATAATTTCGGCACTGGGAAAATTGGGTAGAAAAAAGAAAACTTATAAATGAAAGTTAGTCTTTAATGAGTACTAGCATAAAAATCTATAGAGTACACACAAGATAGCAATTCAAGTTTTAGTTGAGTTCTTTTGAAAAGAGATCATCTTGATTAGATTTAAGAAAATGGCTTAACAGGGAAATTATGTGTATATATTTTGAAACAATAATTTATGTTAAATGACCTTCTGTATGACATGAGAAAAAGTAAAACTGGAGGATTTGAGATTTACATTGAACGTGTACTTGTCATGAATTTTTTCCAACTGATGACTTTCTACTGTGGTAAGCCTTAAATCTCTCTTCTTAAGAAGAAATGTTCCCTGAGCTTAATTTTACAGTGAATTCTCCTTTTCCTGTCAGTACTGAATGAAATGGATAGCAATGGAAGAAGATGTAAACAGTTTTCTTGCTATAAATAAGTAGTTTATGTAGAAAGTATTATTTTTTTAACAAAAGCTTGCTTTTATTTAATAAAAATTGAGGATCAGTGCCTACTCTAAATACTGGATAAACAATGGATTTAGAAGAAAATAGGAAAATACCATTTACTAAAATGACAATTCCCTAGAATTGCCCATGTCCAATGTGGATGTTTAATCTAGATTGACAAATCTATTGCTATACCTTCCCCCAAAGATGAACCGTGGCATCTGAGCACTATTTCAGGTCCTTCCCTCAGTGTCATGATCTATCTTGAGTGTTCTTGAGTTGTACTCACTTATAATCTGCTCTTCCTCTCTTTTTTATGGTTTAACTCCTTCCTATTAATTTCATCATCTGTATTTGTTCTTCCTTCCTTAACTCTTGGATCTCTCTCAGGGATGTAGTTTAACCCCACTGACTCTTACTGTTCCCAGCTGCACATTCAACTAGTCAAAGACTCATGGTGCTTTTCCTCTTAAGTATTTACAGAATGTGTCTCCTGCTCTCCTCATCATCACCAGTTGCTTAGTTCACAATTACATCTTCTCTCACTTCAAATATTACAACACTCTGCTCACCAGTTGTTTTGCCATAGTCCTTGTCAACTTCTAGTCGATACACTACGCTTTTCTAGAGTAATCTTTCTAAAAGAAAACGTATATTATTTCCCTGCTTAAAACCATCTGATGCTTCCCTGAGCCTTTTTGGATATCATGCAGACTCCATTGCGTGATGTCAAGGTTCTTCATGGCCTGGCTCCTGCCTTACTTGTTTATGACTTTCTCTTAACAGTCTTCAGAAGGAACACAGTACTTCAGCCATACTGAGCTATTTTCTCTTCTTTGAACATGTTGTGTTGTTTCAAAACTGTGTGCCTTTGTACTTGTTGTCTTCTCTGCTTAAAATACCCTTCTTTGTTTATCTGTGAGAAATTTAAATAAAGTTTGAGTATGAAGATCAAATGTTCTCTGTCGTAGGTAGAGAAAGTGTTGTGGATGAGGTGAGACATGAATAGCCCTCAGTGTATGAATAGCATCCATGAATACTGTCAGAGACTAGTAAGAACCCAGGTTTTGCCTGAGAACTAGGGTGCCCAACAGTCCCAGTTTTCATAGGACTAAGGGATTCCCAGGACACACGATTTTCAGTTGTAAAACCAGATAGTCCTGAGCAAAGTAGGATGGTTGGTTATCCTAACTGAGACTCAGGAGCTAGAAAGAAACAAATCTTCTTCTTATATATCCCCAATGTTTCCTAAATCTCTAAGCCTTATCACTGTCTATTGCAGCTGCTTTATGTTTGTGTCTGATTCCCACAGCAGGCTATGAGTCTCTTCAGGGATTGGGTCTTATTCACCTTTGTATCTTTAGCAACTGCTTGGTTGTCAGTCATGTGTTTTTTTCCCAGGAAATGTTTGATAACCATGAGTGAAGGAATTGATGAGCAGATACATGAATAATTGAATGATATAGAAAAATTGAAAAGGGGAGGACAGGACTCATGTCCCATGAGTTCTAGATAAATTAACAAAATTGATCAAGAAATTAAGACCTGCCGTAAAGATCTCAGAACAAGCAAGAAACCCACTTCTCAGATTCTGGGACACATGAGTACTTATGTCAGCAGAAGTCTCTTGCCTCTAGAAATGTCAGGGTTGTTAGTTTAAACTCTGGTTCCTCCATTGCATGGGAGTCTAAGTCTCTCTCCAGTACATTCATAAATTCTGGGAGTGAGGAAGATTATATTCTGACTGTCACATCTATCTTTGGGTTCTTGGTTCCTCAAGTACCAAATGAGTTTGTACCAGCCAAAAACAGATGAAAAGCCAAGTCTTGCCCATGGTTTCCAAAAACAATTCACTCACTCAAAACATTTGCAAAGTTGTAGAATTTACTGAAGATTTGGAGTCAGGGAGAAGAAATGCTTATATTACAAAAATGTGGAAAACATCAGCAAAAACACCAAAACTTCAAATTGAACTTTGGCATCTGTGATCCTGTACTCAGATATCCTCTGGCCATCTACACCTGGAGAATTTCCATGCACTTTTCCCCTGAGAGCCCCTCCCCTCATACTGACTCTGTTGTTCCTGTCCCTCTCCCTTTTCTTGTCTGCCCTTGTTTTTCTTCTGTCTCCCTTCTTCACAGAAATAATTTATCCTTTTGTCTCCTACTGAACAGTGCACCTAGGTTCTTTCAAACATCCAAGTTTTCTTGGACCTACTCTCTACTCCAAGGGGCTTAACCAAGGTATAGTCCCAAGACAGTTCCCTCCCTACAAAGTTCTTGCCAGTCTTGATGATTACATTTCAATCCCATTGTCAAAGGTTAGAAGCAGATTAATCACAAAAATGCAAGGACAATGAATCTCAGAGTCAAATAAAAGCTAATAATGTCTTGTTACCGAATGATAGGCAGGACAGATTATGAATGGAACTTAATTCTGCTCTGCTTGAGGGTAGAGACCATTTCTGACTTATCTACAATGTATCATCAGCACTTAGCCCAATTCGTGACACATAGTAAATACTCACTAAATGTTTTACAATTTTGAATAAATAAATGAGTTTGCAAATTTGGTGACATAAGCATTTGATCAAATTAAGTCATTGAAATAAGTGGTCCATTCAGAATAAAACAATCAGTTAATCCACTTACTTCACACAACAGCCAGTTTATTAAACACAATCAATTGTCAGCGATTCTGAGAGCTACCAATGCAATTCCACAATTTTTTGAAAAGTGGAAAAATAAAATTACTGAATGATTCTTGTCATTTCATTTGAAAACATTTTTATGTTAACTATATTATTACCTTCAGAAATTGTATAGGCAGAAATAAAACCACAATTAAGCATTTTTGCCTAAGTGTACTGCAACAGAAGGCATGTAATTGATTTGGGCTCAAAATTAATATTAAGGGATTAAACAAATAAGTGTACATATAACTTGGAAATTTATAATTAAATTATTGAAGCAAACAGGCCCATTACAGAATGCTTTAATATTGCTAACACTGCTTATTCAGAGTTATGTAAAATGGTAAAGGCTTAATTTGTTTCAACAAGCAATTCATAATCCACAGTGATGTCAGCATTACCAAAACTATAGGAGTGATTTCTTACCCTATCAAGGTTAAAAGCCTATCCTCACTGATAACATTAGTCATTAAAGTATGTGAAATACATTTAAACAAAACAAAACAAAACAAGAATCTTAACTGCACAGTCATAGTTACATAAAAGCAATAGTTTAGGGCTTCCCTGGTGGCGCAGTGGTTGAGAGTCCGCCTGCCGATGCAGGGGACACGGGTTCGTGCCCCGGTCCGGGAAGATCTCACATCCCATATGCCATGGAGCGGCTGGGCCCGTGAGCCATGGCCGCTGAGCCTGCGCGTCCGGAGCCTGTGCTCGGGAGCGGGAGAGGCCACAATAGGGAGAGGCCCGCGTACCGCAAAAAAAAAAAGCAATAGTTTAGCAGGAATTGTTTCAGAAGCTGAAGCTTTTGTCATTTATAAAGTCCTTTTGTAGTTTTGTAGTTCAAATATACATATATTAAAAATATTTTACTTTGGGGAGCCCTGGAAACAATGTTTTGGTATTTTATTTCATTTCAGTTATTCTTCCCATGGGTTATTTTTACACTTTTAAAATTCAGAGTCAAAGGAACAATTCTAATGACTTTTTTTGTTTTTATTCTGTTGTTAACAGAGACAATTATAGGTTATTACCTAGTGGGATTCTGTTTTAATATTCAAAAGAACATTCAATAACTAAGAGACAGAGAATATAGATATTGTTTCAGCTCACTAAATCTGCACATTAAATAATCATGAAAGCATTTAAAACCATCAGTGGGTTTTCTCATAAAATGTCTCTTTCAAGTGTCTGTTCTTCCCTCCTTCCATTTTACAGAATTCAAGATGGGAAAGCACATGACTTTCTTTTGTTCTGGTCTTCGTTTTTCACTGGCCCCAAGTGTAACTCAGACATCACAGCTATTTTAGCTAAAATAGGAAACTATTCTGTAATGCGAGTAAACTCATATTGTTAAGCAGCTCTTATTACAAAAATTCCTGCTTTGCTCTTTTTCTCAAGGATAGCAAGAGTTGCTAGGATTCCAATTTGAGGGAGAAAAAAAAAACTATAAGGGGAAAGAGAACTAGTCCATCATGTTATTTAAGTCTGGTGTGGTGAAAAGGAAACAACTTTGATTTGTTGAGTGGATCATTTTTACAAATCTTTTGAATGATTGAAGTCTGAAAACATATATAACACATATATTCATTTTGATATGTCATTTTTAGGATATTAGAATTTAAAAGTTGAAATAACTGCAAATATGGGGCAAAATGGGTGATTTAAAATATTTCTTCTGAAAGGCTCACCCACCCTCTGCTTTGCCTTTCATCAATTATGGATCCAAAGGGACTGTTGATTTTACTTGGATTATTTATGGCAACACAGTCTGTTTCTGACTTCTTTTGGTGGAAAAGTGTCTGAAGAACATTTTTATTCTGTTCTTAAAATTGCCATATCATCCATCTCTTTTTTTTCACTAATGAACACTTTAGTTGTGTTCATACAACATCAGACAGAGCTAAAGTTCAGTATCTCAAAGTGACATAAGACTGTCCTTAAAAAGAAAAATAACAATATTCACTAGAGGAATTACTTTGTATATATTTACTTATTTATTTGTTTGCTTTGCTTTTTTTTTTTTTTTTTTTTTTTTTGCGGTATGCGGGCCTCTCACTGCTGTGGCCTCTCCCGTTGCGGAGCACAGGCTCCGGACGCGCAGGCCTAGCGGCCATGGCTCACGGGCTTAGTTGCTCCGCGGCATGTGGGATCTTCCCGGACCAGGGCACGAACCCGTGACCCCTGCATCGGCAGGCGGATTCTCTACCACTGCGCCACCAGGGAAGCTCTTTGCTTTGCTTTCTTTAGATGAAATAGGATCACACTGGGCCTATGTTATGAGCAAGCAAGCTGTCCTAGTTATGCTCTGATGGGCACCTTAGAGAGTTGCCTTAAGTGGAAGGGAGATATGTGAACCGGCTGCCAGTGAGTTGAAAGAGTTCAAGCAACTTCCAGGGGTACCTCCTAGGATGTAATTTATATGCATAGAAAATCCACCTCATTTTTCTTAAAGACCAAAATGTACGGCCTATCCCCTAGCATATTTTGAAGCATTATTTATTATCATAGATGTTGGAAAAGGAAACACTTATTCATACTACCATTTTCCCAGAAGTATATTTTTTCAAGATACCCTGACAGCTTTGCCTCGTCGAACTCTAAATGATTGCAAGGGTTTTCTTTTCTTTTTTCAATCACCAACTTGAAAAAATTTTTTAATTAGCATCCCAAGTTTTTCCCTTGATATCTGCAATGAATCCCTCAACTTTACTGAAACCAATTTACCTAAATTAGTCCTCTGTGCTGATAGTCTTCAATGTTTGTGGAGTAGAACAAGTAAAATTCCTTTATTTTCTGATCCATAGAAAATTTTTGAAGTTATTAGTCAAGTATTTGTCTTCTTTGAATTGTTATATGCATTTTACTACATTTTAAAGTCCAGAGTATCTGTGCTACATTTAATTTTGGAAATTTCATTATTGTTTTGCTCTCAAGAAGTATTGAATTATGTACAGATCAGTCAATTATTCATTCTATTATATCCTTGTACTGCAAGTACCGGTCAGTGCATCTTTCTAAAGAAGTAGTTTAATCTTAAATACAATACTTTTATTTTCCTTATTTTCTTTAAATTGGTTAAAAGTTTAAATGTACTCCTTGCCTGTATGTATACACATATTAAATACATTTGCGATTCCTGCATTTATTTAACTAATAGCTATTGAAGGTTACCTATGCCACTATTCTAGGCATTAGGAGATATTTGTCTCAGTAACTTGAAAAAATTATTTTGTCTATGATAACATCTAATCATTCTTAAAATTTCAGATAATTACCCCTATTGTATCATTGCAAATGATTTATATATTACCTATTACTCTTATGATCTTATGCTTAATAGATGCTTAAATGGCAAATATTAATTCCTAATAATGCAAATGCTCACTTATAAGTCTATCCATTATGTTTTCCATTAGTGGTATTTGCAGCAGATATGCGAGGTGACATCGACAACTTTCCACAGGGTCATTTGGGGTGAGAAAGTATGCAAGTCTTACCAAGGAAAATTAACTTGAAGGCAAATTGCCTATTATTTTGTAGCGCAGAAATTGGAAAACCCAGATATCTGGTTCTTTTGTCCATTTGCACATTTTCTATTGGTAATGAGATATATTGGGCTTGGAAAAAAGAATTTGACCTCTTACCATATAAAAATTTATCTTAAACCTATGTGATCAAATGTTCTTGAGTTGTTCACTAGAACATGGCAAACCTTGGATATGGATGGTTTATCTTCTTACCTGAGGAAATGATTTTTTTAAAGGGATGATTCATAACAATGGCAGATTAAACACGCTTCATACTGGGCATTCCAACATCATAAAGAGTTAATCACAATGTAAGTTGTTAGTTATTGTAAACTGTATCAGTTACTATACTCCAGATAACATGTCCTCTATTGAAAAGAGTTTTGAAAAGAATATGTCACTTTTATGGCTACCTAATCATTCTGCAATATCAAATCCATCTCACAGAATCTAGAACTCAAGTGAAAAATAAAATGAGACAGAGAAGACTTCAAAAATTGAATTGTGTGATAGCTAATCAAGTGTATGTATATGTCTCTATGTGTGTACATTATGTATATAGAGAAAATTCCTCTTTTGTACTGGGCTGTAACCTCCCATAGAGTCTGAACTTAGCTCTTAACAGAGAAAGAAATAGGAGACAAAAGACACAAGTCTAAAACAACAAACATTCGCATAAACCTCAAAGTTAAGACCTTGCGGACCTGACACATTTTTACAAAAGTATATGCCTGCTATTTAATATTGATTTCAAGTTAATTCAAGTTTCTTTATAGGCTTTTTGAATTCCTACAGGCATGTGTGTGCGCATGTGTGTGTGTGTGTATGTGTAACATATATCTCATGGGACAACATGCTAAATTCTCTTAAGAGCTTAATTTACCTATCCTGTATTTTTTCAATCACATAAAAATCAGAGTGGAAATGAACTAATCTTAAGATAACTGATGAGTTAAAATTTGACTATTGACATAACAAATAATTTTAATTAAATGTATCCAGTAAATACACATCAAAGCTAGAGTGTAAGTACTTGAAAGTTAATGTTATATATGTGCTTGCTAGACTTCAGCGGACTTACTGAAAGTTTTTATAATGCAATACACACACACACACACACACACACACACACACACACACACACACACACACACACACACACACACACACATGCTCTTGCATATTTAGAATAAACTCCCAAAAGTCAGATTCATTTCACAATAAAAATGTCTCAACTCAAACATACTGAACTGAAGTATGAACATCTTTCTCTTTTATATTACTAAATATCTATGCATAGTATAAAAATAATATTGCATTTATTGTTTTGTGAGACTTAGCACCCTGGAAAAATATTGGAGAAGACCTACATTCTTTCCTGCTTTTAAAATTTGTGAGACCAATTTTATGCCACATGAGATTCAATTTCATAGTCTCAGATGCCCCTGAAATGTTTTAGAGATGCATTCCCTGAACAAGACATATTGTCTGTCCTCACCAGGTGACAGTTTCATGCTCAAATATCAAATGTTCTCAGACAAAATAGTAACAACAGTATTTTTTCACACAACTGTAAAATACTTGATTTTCTCACAAGGAATCAATTGTGACGTTTAAGAATCTTTATAGTCAAGCCATATCATTGCACAGTCAGTTATAGTCCCTCATGTTGGAACTAAATCTCACTTTTTTCCTTGTGCTCTCAGTAGAAACAAAGTTTCTGACAATGATAAACTCTAAATGTATTTATTGAATGAATGAATGACAGATAGCCAGTTACGTGTTTTGCTTATGAACCTCTATTGACCAATATTTAACTATAAAAATTAATAACTCAAATTGAAGTTTCTCATTTTTCATATTTTCATTGCATTGAGCTCTGTTGTGATATACTAAATATAATATAGCAGTGCATTAAAGCTGAAAATTTCATGTGTGAAATAAAGATCCTCAATTTCTTTCCTGCTCCCAAACTCATAAACTCCTATCTGTGCTCTCCTGGTCTCCCTCTATCCTTTCTCTTTCTAGCCCAAGTCCAGTCTCCTGCTTGTGCACTGTATTTCACCCTCCTGCCGTAAGGCAACTTGCCCTACCAGTGATCCTGTTTCCTCCTCTGTGATTGCACTTTCTCCTTCTTTTATCTAAGGATATTTTCGGTATCAAGTATCTCCTAGCTTACAACAGTGAATCTGAAGTGGTTCGCACTTTGCTGCCTGTCCTTCCTTCTTTGCTTTTCATACATAATAAGAATTCAGACTCCTCCTCCATCATCCCATGTAACCTATTCATTTGGTTTCAGTACTGGCTACTTTGCTGTACACGTTCCAGTTTTCATCTTATTTGACTTTTCAGTGGCGTTAATGGGATGACCTATGATATCTTCCTTGTTGGAAACTTGCTCTCAGATAAAAACATTTGGCTTAGGTTCTTTTCCTAATTTGCTAGGTATCACTTCTCAAGTTTGGGTAGACTTATCTTTTCATGCACTCCTTAAATACTATTCCTTTCATTCCCCCAGAGTACAGTGGTCTGTCTTCTCATAAATACGATCATAAGTCTTTATTTTTTCTCATCCACAAACTCTCTCTGTGAATCCATCCTTACTGACAGCTTCCACTGCCACTGAAAGGAATGTTGACTTTCTGAAAAAAAAATCTAAATTTCAAGCCCAGAATTCCTTCCTGGGACATTTGGGGCAAGGTGGAGTCTTATAGTCCCAGAAGTACCTTTTGGCTGACCGCTTCAGCTTCTAGGAGGTAGCTACTATAGTTCTCCTAATTCTAACTGACCTGACTTAACTCTTCATGTTTTGAAAATTTTTTGTACTCAATTTTCTGTGATTCAAAATAAAAACAAAGCTCTTGATTTAAATCGTTAATTCTATCAATATTATGATTTCTAATTCTATTTTATAAATAGCAGTAAAACTTAAGGATTTAATTGAATAAACATGAGCATAGATTATAATAATATAAGGTTACATTTATATAATTTTATTATTTTCAAAGGATGTTCTCATATTTAGACAATAAATTCTCATAACCATCATGTAACTTTATTGTTATTATTTATTTTACTGTAGGAAACTTTGGCTTCTAGAAGTTTGGAGGCTTGCCAAAGATCACACTAGAAAGTGACAGAACAAGGCTTGAAATATTTAGGAAAAATTAAATATCTTTGCATAAATATTACAAAGTGTTTAATTGTTACCAATCACCAATTAAATCCTGTACCATACCTGAGGATAGTTTTCCTCAAAGATGTTACAAAGAAGGAAATATTAAGTTTCTTATTTTTACTAGCTTGTCCATTTTTTTGATGGAAGTAATAATTTAGTCCTAAGGCATAAGGCAAAGTGGAAGATTAGAGAGGTAAATCAAAGACCATATATCACCTATAACTTGAGTTTTATATTTTAAATAATCAACAGTTAGTGACTGTGTATATGCTTTCTTCTGAATGAGATTCAAAAAAAATACATGCTGGACAGTATCTAAAATTGGAAAATAGATCTTACATTTTTTTTTTTCTTAAAGGATTAAAAAGATCCTTCCCCAAGATTCAGAGAAGTTGCCTGTCCCTAGTGGCTTTTGCTCAATTTGCTCGTACGGCGATGGCTTTTTGACATTTGCCTTAAGGGCTGCCAACCACTCCACAGGTTTAAATAAAACACGTGGTTTTGCCAGTGTCCTGCCACCAACCAACCAGGAAACGTAATCTCTGAATGAGACAGGAGCCAAGACCCCAGAAGTTCTTCAGAGTTATGCTGGGATGAGACTCCCGGCTAGCAGTGAAGGGGCATTAAATTCCTTCCTGGCACCTGCTGAAGCAAATCTCAAGAATGGCAACAGGCTTGTTTTAGCGGTTTTAAACTACTGGTCTGGGATCAGCAGCCTGTCCTGAGAGGCTGGGGATGTCAAATTCCAGCTGTCGCAACTTGCTTCTGTGAGAACCTCATGCTCAGTCAGTCAGGGGCGTGGAAGACGAACTTCGTTAAGACCATGCACCAGAACTCTTTTTATAGACGGACCAAACCAAAACCACAAATCTCCCTCTTGAAAACCCCGGCCCTTCCTTCCTAGTTTGGAATACAGGGTCAACCCAGGGTTATCTGTAGGTTGGGTGTGAGCACCCAAACAAAATATTTAGCCAACTGCGTGACTAGTTTGTGGTTTCGGGTTTTCATTTCAAAATCTTTGCAGCCCATTAATCACTATCATGAAAGAGTCTTCATCAAGAGTTCATGCTCAGTTCACTCACTGGGCTACAGAATCAGTGTTTGTATTTTCAAAGCCCAAAGAGAAAAGCAATAATTGACTAAATTGAATCAGAAACATGCCTTGAATTTGGAACTTCCAAGCAAGGATTTTCCTCTGGACAAGATTTTCATTTATCTACACATGACTCTACAGTAGTTACTTGGGTGATATTAGTTTTCTTAGGGAGGAAAAGGTAAGGTTTCAGCTCCATGTGCGTTTTCCCAGGACCAGAACCATGACTAATGAATTGTTGTTCATCAACAGGAATAATAGCTGAGCTTCAGAAAGTTAGGAATGTTTCACTGGTTAGCTGCAGTGAACCTTATACTTTATTTAAATAAAGTGTTTACTGGACCTGACAGGTCTCTGATTATACTCCTTAAACAGAATTTCCTAAATTATTATCAAGAGCAGTTAAGTAATAGTTAAAAACAATTGAATTCTTAATAGGTACAGTGCATTGTTCTGAATCTTTTACTTGTATTAATGCTTTTAATCCTCACAATACTACTATGAGGTGACTATTTTCATTATGTCTATTTTATTAATGAGAAATATTAGGCCCAGAGAAGTTAAATAACTTGCCCAAGATATCACAGCTAGAAGGTAGAAAAAAAATAGGATTTAACCTTGACGTTGCAATTTAAAATAATAGAAAGCAATAAATGGAAGGCTAGATTTATTACTGCTGAACTTATTCAGTCTTTTGGCTTCCCTCTCAAAATTTGTAAGAGATACTTATATGCTAGGTATGTCTATGAAATAATATCATGATTGGATTTTCAGTAACATTGTTCTTTCCATTATTATAATTTAGCTTTGTTGTATGAGTGGTCATTTTCAGTAAGTCAATGGCAGTGTTGATACTCTTGGTCAGTGTTTTGGATGGAGTGTGAGGTTAGGAGTCAGAAGGCCTGTGTTTTAGATTCATCTCTGCCATAGACAAAGTCTTTGTCCTTCACAAGTCACTTAACCATTCTGATCCTGTTTTCTCTCTCTCTCTCATGGTCCTAAGCCTTCTCCTGTTCTGCCCATTTAATGGAACTGCATAGACATCAGAGACGAGAAGTGTGTTAAAGGATTGTGTCCATAAAAATATCATATGGATGTAAGCTGTTATTATTTATTGATGAAATAAATACCCACTCATCTTAAAGCCATGAGTGACTTTGACAAAAACTAATAGGTATTTACTTATAAAGACAGCAATTCTGTCGGATGTTACAAAACTTAATTTTGAGAAAGTACAACGTATCCATTTTGTTCTTTAGTGCTTTTGGTGTTGTATCTTAAAACTCATCAAAAGCAAAGTCATCTAGATTTTATCCTATGATTTCTTACAGAAGCTTTATAGTTTTGCTTTTTACATTTAAGTCTACAATGAAGTTTGAGTTAATTTTTGTGAAAGATATAAACCTTTATGTCTAGATTCTTTTCTTTTGCATATGGATATCCAATTATTAGTATAATTTGTTGAAGAGACAATTAATGCCTTAGCTCCTTTGTCAAAGTTCAGTTAACTATATTAGTGTAGGTCCATTTCTGGGCCCTCAATGCTGTTTCATTGATCTATGTCTATTCTTTAATCAGTCTGTCAATCAGCACTATACTATCTTGATTCCTGCAGCTTTATGGTGTCTTAAAATTGGTGCTGTGAGCTCTCCAACTTTGTTCTTCTCTAGAACCCTGTTGGCTATGCTAGGTCTTTTAAATTTTCATATAAATTTTAGAATAAGGTTGTCAGTATCTACAAAATAGCTAGCTGGAATTTTGTTCAGGATTATATTGGATCTATAGAACAAGTTGCAAAGAATTAATGTTTTAACAATATCGAGTCTTTCAATATATGAACATAAAATACCTCTTCATTTATTCAGGTCTTTTTTCATTTCTTTCATCAGTTTTGTAGTTTTTGCATATAGATTCAGTACATACTTTGTTAGATACCTAAGTACTTTATAAAATACTAATTTTATTTGCTGATACTATTGTAAATGTCAGTTTTTTCCCCTAAATTTCAAATTCTAATTTTTCATTGCTAGTATAGAGGAGAGCAAGTGACTTTTATATATTTACCTGTATCTTGCAACCTTGCTATACTTCATTAGTAATTCAAACATTTTTCTTTTTTTTATCAATTTTCAGACTTTCTACATACAAATGTATGTCATCATATATAATTCTTTGTATACATTATTGGATTTGATTTGCTAATATTTTATTGAGGGATTTTGCATCTATGTTCATGCAAGATATTAGTTTGTAATTTTCCTTTCTTATGATGTTTTCATGATGGTATTTAAATGTATCAAAGAACTAGTTGCAGTATAAATCAGGATGCTAAATCCAGTCAGCAAAGCTAATTTATGGGTGCAGTCAATAGCACATTTTAGGCAGTTTTTTTTCTCACTTGCTGATCCATATTAATGTTACATCTATTTGGCATCCTCATCTCACTAGAACATAGCCTAGAACCTAAGGTTTAAAAGGTCTTTGATGGCCTACGATATATATCTATTAATGAAAATACAGAGGAGATCACCATCAGATCTTATTTACTTCTATTTGATATAAGATATTAATAATCTTGGTAACATGACCTTTAAGTCCATAGACTAGAAAACACAAATAATTTGATTGAGGCTGGAGGAACACCAAAATAAATCTTACTTACAGAAGTGAGAAGTTACAGCTGCCAATTTTGGAGCACTGGCCACATGAACGGCAGTCCCAAGAACACTGGTATAGGTATAAGTTCAAAGACTTTTCACATCTCATCAGACAATAGAACTACTACTGTGTTATAACTATACACATTAATTGCTTTCACAATGATGTCACTAAGTCCTCAAGAAAAGCTGGAACTGCATCTCTGATGTTTTCATTCTGTATACCTATCCATTTTAGATGTGATACTTGATGTGGTTCAGAAAAACTGCCATAAAAATAGATAAATGAACAAATTGTTGTGTAATACAATTTTATTTATCTTCAAAATACCAAGGCAGAGCACCGTCTTCTCTGTATTTTTGGATATAACATTTCTTCTGAGCTTTTTCTTTCTAAGAAAGCAAACTGGAATTAAGGATATAGGACTGAGCAGTGACAGGTGAGGTAAACAGTACCTTTCAGACTCTACTCACATAGGACCAAGTCATCTAAGTCAAGTTTTTGAGATCATATTTGGCACTTGGTGTCTTCACTTCTTTCCCTCTAATTTTCTGCTCAGTCAACAGTGATCTGGGTTTCACCTCCTACTACTTAAGTAAACTTACTCTCACTGTTGATTCCAAAGCACACTCTCCCATCATTCTATCACTTGAACTTTGGGGTATTGGACATTATTGACCAACGTCTTTCTTTAATGCCCCTTTCCCTTGGTTTCTTGGACATTAGACTGTCCTGGTTTTTATCCTGTACTTCTGGCCAAATCCTCTTGGTCATCTTCACAATCTCTTCTTCTTCCCCTAATTCATAGATATATACATCACTCTTCCTTAAAATTTTATGCTGCCCAAACTAAATTTTATCATTTTTCCTGTGACTCGTTCTTCTAAAAATATTCCCTACTGTATTTATTTTATATTGCTGTTGTAATGATTTACCACAAACTTTGTGCCTTAATACAACACATGCTTATTGTTTTATGATTGTGGAGACCAGAAGTCTGAAATTGATCTCAAAATCAAGGTGTTGGCAGAGGTATGCTCCTTTCCAATGCTCTAGGGGAATATCTGTTTCCTTTCCTTTTCCAGTTTCTAGAGACCACTGGAGTTCCTTGGTTCATGCCATTTATTCCAACATGTAGCATCTTCAAATATCTCTTTGATTTTTACCTCCTTTTCTTGCCTTACCCTTTCATGTTAAAGTACTCTTACGACTACATTGGGACTATCAGAATAATCCGGAATAATCTCCTTGTTTTAGAGCCAGTCTATTAGCAACCTTAATTCCATGAACTGCTTCATTCCACCTTACTGTATTATATAACATATCATAAGTTCCAGGAATTGGGACCAAGACATATTTGGAGAAGGCCATTATTCTGCTTACCACACCAACTTTTGGGCATGGCAAACCCACAAGCCAAAAGCCTGGAGGTTTTCCTAGACTCCAGCTCTTTCTCAAATCTGAACACACTATGTTGCCAAGACTTGTCAATGCTACACTCTGATTTTTCATAAATCATCGTGTCCTCCACACAATCTCTGATTCCTTCTCAAACATAGAAGTTCATGTTTTTAGCACTACTTAGTCAGGTAACCAAGGTATCCTCCTAATCATTCTCCCTATGGTCAGTCTTACACCATCCTTGCTCCCATAATCCTAACATCCCTGCATATTGAAACGTCTGCCTTATACTCTACAGGCAGATAGTTTTATAGATATAAATATGGATAGAGATATATAGTTTAAGATTCAGAGTTGACTATTTTATTTTCTTTGAAAACTTCTTTCAGTGGGTCTCTACAGTTCAGACTGTGATGGTTAAATGTCTGAGGCTGCCACTCAAGGCATTCAGGCCTGGCTCCTGCAAACCTATTCGTGCTCACTCCCAACACATTCTCTGCTACAGCATATTCAACTCAGCTCCTCATTAGGTGATGCAACTTCTTGCTTTATTTTCTTTTGTACTTTCTATATCTTCACTGTCAAATGTTTTTCCTCCTCTATCATCTTTCTTCTAGCTAGCCACACTCATCCTTCAAGACTCTGCACAAACAAATCTTTCTTCAGGATTCACTTGCCCTGCCTGGGTGGAGAGTTAGTCTTTATCTATGCTCACAGAGTACTGCATTTCTGTCAGTACTCTTACTGTGTTATAATCTGGTTTACTTGTCTGTCTCCTCATGACCTTCTTGAAAACAGGAACTTTGACCTTTGTTTGGTCAGACCCATCAGACCTACAGAGTGATTGGTAGAAAATAGATACACAGAAACTGCTTAATGAATGAATGAGTCCTGGGGATATTAATCTATTCTAGGAGCTAAAGGAGTATTTCATCTTGAGCTTGGTGAGAACAGTACTGGTGTTAATCTATTCTTCAAGGCTTTCCCCGGGTGGAAGCAGAAATTCTAATCCTTGACATCCTAAGAACTGTACCAGCATTTAGATTCTTCCTCTAAGAGGAGGCCAGGAAAACGTTTCTTCTAGCTCTTGTTTAGAGCCACAGACCCCGAAGTAGGCTTATGAAAGGCAGCAAGGATGCATGCACCAGAAAAATGTTACAGGAGTTGAAATGACATTTCCCTCTTGTCTCAATTCTTAATTGGCTGCTCATGGTCGCGGGGTGTTTATATGGCCTCAAGGCTGGCTCCATTCTGCTGCCATCTGTCTTAGTTATAAGTACACTACAAATTCCATATGGCTGCTTAATTCCAATGACCCTAAAGCATTCTCATATTCCACAGGGCCAGTTGAGACAAATGACTTACCTAATTTGTTTGGGTTTGGAATAACTAGGAAATGAAATTAGTAGTACCCCAAATTTCTCAAAATGCTTTTCCTTTATTAGAGGAGGATACTATGGGCAACTGGCCCCACTGCTACATCTTCTCACATGTTTATCTACTCTCTAAATGGAGAGGACATGTTTGCTCTTAAAGGAATGGAAAGAAGGTTACATTTTTATTTGTAGTCAAGAAAACTAACAATATCTACTGGATTCATGTTCAACTTACTATTTCTTTCATGGTATAGATCATTATTCTTTTTTTTTTTTTTTTTATTCGGTACACAGACCTCTCACTGTTGTGGCCTCTCCCATTGCAGAGCACAGGCTCCGGGCGCACACGCTCAGCGGCCATGGCTCAAGGGCCTAGCCACTCCGCGGCATGTGGGATCATTATTCTTTTTAAATGATGATGATGATAGTGGTGCTATTTTACCTTGCCTGTGTACCTCATGATCAGAAATTATATATGCATTTATTCAATCAGATTTTTATTCAGTGCAAAGATTTCTCAGTTAATTACCTGAATTGTTCTTTCATGAGAACCCTTTGAATCTTCATTTCCCTTACTCTTTTATCTGTTTCATAACTGCCCTGCAGAGTCCTAATCCTTGATTTATGCAACCATCTGCCTTACCAATTATAACTAAACTGGAGAATTTATGAAACTATTCAACTTGGCCTCAGTACACATTTACTGTGTCCCAGGCCTGATGGGACCTCAGTCTGTTATCAATTCCTTTCTTGTCCTTCAAAAGCTTCTATCCAAGTGCCTCAACAAAAATTCTGAAGCCTTACCATTCTTTTCATGACCCAAACTCTTCCTTTCCTTTCCCACAGCCCCACTCAACTTCCCACTTCTTACAGCTACAGACTACTCAATAGGGCCACCTCATCCTTATCCTCCTTATTCTAATCTAGGAGGATTAGTTATTCCATGAAGACTAATCCTTCCAACTGTAGTCTCCAATACACTTCTCATCTTCTCAGGGGGTCTTGCTTTATCAGTTGCTTACTCTGTTTTGAATCATGACCCATTCTTTTTTACTAGATTCTTGTCTTCATCATTAAAACATTCAGGTCAACATATCCTCTCTATATAAACCATAAAACGAAGACCCAGTACTAATACTGTCTCTAGATTATACCAAGATCTTACGTTCCTTTGTCATCAAAAGTTCTTGAATTCCTTCTCTATACTTACTATCTTCACCTCCTCCCTCTTTTCTTTCCCCCATCTCCACCTCTGTTAACTGTCTTAAATGATGCACTCTTATGTCATGGAACTTCATGTTCTCTTTATACCTCTGTCATTTTTGTGGGCTCCTTTTTTCTGTCCCTTAAACTATCAGTATTTCTAAGATGTTGCAAACTGACCTCAGTTATTTAGGCAATTCATGATCCTAAGTTTCATTTTTTTGGAAGGCAATGGTAGTAACTCTAAGGGTTTGAGTTGGTAAGAGTTAGCTACTTCTCTAGATTTGCTACTGGTTTATAACGAAAGCAAATTACAGACCAGATTCTGCACAGGGACTACAGATGCTTATTCAACAACTGTTTGCTAGAAAAGCAGACATTAAATGAGTCTTTGCAATTGATTTAATCTTTGATTTTTATACTGAAATCCCTCTGCATCTTTTAGTTTCATTAGATATCATCATGATTTGAGTTATATGTGTATAGATGGGCTGGGTAAGTAGGTGTGTGTGACTCCTTCTATGTTTATGTTGGCATGCCATGAAACAGGTGGAAAAATTCAGTTACAAAATCTCAAATACATTTACACATTTATCTGTGCTAACTGGGGGGAGAGAGAGAGAGAACATGCAACTAAGAAGATACTTCTTTTTATATTCATGACACATCAGGTACCTATTATATTTTCACTCTGTAAATTCTCCTTCTTTTGGCTAATTTCTTTGTGTTTCTCAATCTTCACTTTTTTCTAGGTGGCCTTTTCTCTCCACCCACTCTTCCCTAGTCCCGATTGGGTGCTCTCTTGATGTGCTCTCCTTGCCCTACCTTTTATTATGTTACAACCTAATTTCCATTCTGACTGAATCCACCATGAACTTTATGAGTCAAATATAGTGTCTTTTTTTCTCTGAATCCTTAAGGCTAAACATAATAACCTCTGAGAAGGTTATTCTAATATAGAATATGTTATACCATATGTTAATATTGCTATGAAATATATGCTAAAAGGAGTTTAATGACTCTTGGAATTTACCCCTTTCAAGCCCTAATTCCTGTGCTAAGAATCGAAATGATTCTATTTCAATATTATTCAGCAAAATTTACTTTGGTGACAACCAACTCTAAGTGACAGTCACCACATTATGGTCATGTGAGGGCACAACTATACTTTCCATGTTGAAATTATCATAATAAAATTGGTCAAGGCCCTCACAAAATACTTTTTACCTATTTTAGAGTTTGGAAAGTAAGATGAAATCTGCAGTTGCATTTTAGGAAGAGTTTTGCATTTTAGTTGCACACATAGATAACAGAATTTACATTTGGAACTCTGGTCTTTTAGAAACATCATGGTCAGAGAGATGGTATGTCGGCTTCCATGAGCTGACTGCAGCTCCCTGTGGATATCAAATGGTGGGTAGACTGCAGTTTCTGCATTTGACACACAGAGCGCTTTCATCACTTAAGTAATTATGGACAGGAATGTGAAAAAGAAGCTAAAGAGGAACTCATGACACTGAGGTTTTGGAAAAATGTTATGCTGGTGAAACATTAGCATCCTGGCCTAGTTTGGGATTTTAACTATTTGTTGCTGACATTCCTCTGGTTATGCTGGTTCTACTCGTGATTTTTTATCTTCAGAAGTGGCTATAACTATCACTGTTAAGATTTTCCCTGGTCTCATAATTTTCAAAATCAACATGAAAGGTATCATCTTGATTCTGAGAAACATAACCAGTTTAAACTTATGAATAGCTATAATAGTTACGTTTTAGGTAGGCATTTTTTAACTTTATGGTTTGCTGTGATAATAATGATCACATTCTTGCCTTCTTTCCAGGTAAAACAATGAACATACCAAAGGCATTTGTTAAATTATTTATAATATCCTCCACAGGCAAGAAAGCAACAAGAAAAATGGGCTCCATTTCTTAGAAAAGCAAACAAGTCATGGTGATGTTTTATGACTTACTCGTGGCACATGCCCTACAGATCAGTAACAACCAAGGAAGCAAAGTGGCAGCCACATAACTACTTGCAGATTCTCGAACATACCAAACCCAATGGCGGGCATGGTAATAAATCACTGAGTTAAGAACATTTTTTCTAAAAATATTCCCAAGTGAAATATTCCCCAGATACATTTGGTTTCTTTTTTTTTTTTTTCACAAAAAGAAATAGGTATGAAGTATAACGTTTTACCTCAGGCAATGGTTTCATTCATTTTTATGCATTCTTCAAATTATTTATTTACATACTTATTCATTTAAATAGATAACACATGCACACAGTAAAACAAATCATTACGTGCAAGGAGTATACATGGAAAATACAGTTTCATCTCACCCCTTCCCTAGCTCCCGCTTCTCTCCACAGAGTCAACTAGTTACGGGTTCTTGACTGATGGTTAAGAGTTGTGTTTGTATGTTTATACATACATTTTTCCTTGTTTAAGAGACTTAAATATGTTCTAGTCTCAATTTAAAATTTTTAACCTCTAAAAGAAGGCTGATATTAAAATAATATCTATTCTCTTTTCAAGGAAAACCACAAACTCAGAGCCATTATCAGTCCTAACCAGTTATCTATCTTTAAAAAGAAACACATTTGTTTCAGTCAAAGCCAGCTGTACTTGTAAGGAACACATAAATATTTAAAGAAACAGCAAAAGCTGCAAAGTAAAAACAGTGATATTGGCTGAACTCTCACAGTACATCTTATGTACAATATTAGATGCCTCTTTTAGAGTCATTCTGGAAAGGTTCTTATAGAGGTCTATTGAGGAAGTAAACTTTAATGCTAAGGTTTGGAAATACTGAATGTCCTCGACTGCATATTAAAAAGGAAGTTGTTGTAAGAGTATGACAACATTATTGTCAAGACACAATAAAGTGAAATAGAAAAATTCATTTTTCACTTCAGGAAGTCCTCGGTTTACTTGATTTTATTTTGTTTTCATATCTAATGTGAATCCACAGGCAAAATAGAGGATCTGGAGAAATCAAGGAAGAGGGTATTATGTTTGCTTTTATCATCTTCTAATTCTGAATATGTGGGGTCAAGAATTTACTCAGTGGAAATATTATTGCATTTTGGAAACTAGAGAGCTTAGAAAACTCTTGTAAAAGAACAGTGAATTAATTGGAAATATCTTCTATATTTGATCACAAGGATAAATGGATCTTAGTAAACTATGTGTTCTGTGGTCAGGATTTGGTCATGATGGTTGACTAAGTATTCAGTTAGATTATTTGGGGTAGGTTTTCTTTGGTTAATTTTATATACTAAATTATGCAAAATTATGAATATTAATTTGGGTTTGGTATGATTTGTAAATCTATTTTCCTGAAATTGTAATTACCCAATTATAATTTATATTAAAATTTAGTAAATAATATTTTCCCATTATTTATAATGCTTTCTTTCCCATATGTTAAATACTCTGACATATGTTAGATTGTTAGATTCTTATAATGAATATTCTTTTGTGACCCATTGATATGTATGTTTGATATAATTACAAAATTTTAATTATTTTGTCTTATAATGAGTTGTAATATGTGCCAAAGAGATAGTATAGGTTCCTTCACAATTCCTCTACAATCCATTTATGTAATATGTACTTGTGATAGTATTGTAGCATTTAATTATTTTGTGGTGGAGATATATCTCATTGTTGCTTCATTTTAAAATATTTTGAGGGCTTCCCTGGTGGCGCAGTGGTTGAGAATCCGCCTGCCGATGCAGGGGACACGGGTTCGTGCCCTGGTCCGGGAAGATCCCACATGCCGCGGAGCAACTAAGCCCGTGAGCCATGGCCGCTAGGCCTGCGCGTCCGGAGCCTGTGCTCCGCAACGGGAGAGGCCACAGCAGTGAGAGGCCCGCATACCGCAAAAAAAAAAAAAAAAAAAAATTTTGAAAATATAATTTGATAATCTTTTATAGTTCCAGATGAATCTTAAGTTAATTTTGTTTTTCTTCAGGAAAAATCAATTGATTTTTTTTTGTTATTGTATTAACTATATGCATTAAATTTGGAAAAACGAATAAAATGTATAATTTACTCATCAAGAAAACATTTGAAATCACTGTTTAAGATAGTTTTTTTAAAGTTACAGTTCTTTTCTAAGAAATATTAATAATAGGAAATTGTTTTGTTTGATACAATACCGAGTGAAAAAAGAAAAAAAATGGTTCGTTGAAATCATGTTACCTTATATGATTATTTTATTTTAATTGAACTTCCCATTTTACACTTTACAGTTAAATGTGTGATCCATTTTGTGTTAACTTATGTACTAGATGTAAGACTTAAGTTTATTTTTTGCCAGTAGATGTCCAATTCCTCTAACATCGTTTACTGCAAAGACTTTTCTGTGTTTAATTGCCTTTTTACCTTTTATTCAAAAATCAGTAAGGAGTATTTGTGTGGGTCAATTTGTGGGTCTCTATTCTGCTCCATGATTTAGTCTATCCCTCATCTAACACCACACAGTTTTGATTACTGTAGCTATGAAATTAATATCACAATCAGGTAAACTGAGTCCTCCTATTTTATTCCTCTTTTTCAAAATTGTTTTAGTTATTCTAGTTCCTTTCTTTTCCATAAATTTTAGAATAATTTTGTCCATATCTTAAAAAATTATTTTGGGATTGTGTTAAATCTGTATTTTAATTTGTGGAAAATTGGTATCATTATTATGTTGAGTTTTCCATTTACTTAGTCCTTTTTGATTTCTTTCATCAACATTTTGTAGTTTTTCACCATGCAAATCCTGTGTTTGTTATGTTAGATTTAGGCCTAAGTATTACATTTTTTGAGCTATTGTAAAAAGTATTGTATTTTTAATTTTCATTTCCACATGATTGTTGTTAGAATATTAAACTATGATTGATTTTTGCCTGGTGATCTTACATCCTCTGACCTTACTTAACTCACTTATTAGTTCTAGGAGGTTTATGTAGATTCCTTGTTTTATTCCATGTAGATAATTGTTATGGACTGAATGTGTACACTCAATATTCATATGTTGAAATCTAATCCCAAATGTGATGGTATTTGGAAGTGGGACTTTTGGGAGATAATTAGGTCATGTGGGTGGAGCCCTCATGAATAAGATTACTGTCTTTATAAGAAGAGGCCAAAGAGCTAGCTTGCTCTCTTTCTGCCTTGTGAGGATACAACAAGAAGTAGACAGTATTTCATTCTTTTTTTTTTTTTTTTGCTGAGTAATATTCCAGAGTGTGTGTGTGTATCTGTATTTGTGTATGTGTGTGTCTGTATCTATATCACATCTTCTTAAACCAGTCATCTGTTGATGGGCACTTGGGTTGTTTCCATGTCTTGGCTTTTGTAAATCGTGCTGCTATGAACATTGGGATGCATGTATCTTTTCGAATTAGTGTTTTCATTTTTTTCTGGATATGTACCCAGGAGTGGAATTACTGGATCATGTAGCCATTTGCAGCAACATAGATAGGCCTAGAGAATATCATACTAAGTGAAGTAAGTCAGACAGAGAAAGACAAATGTATAATATCACTAAAAAATAATACAAATCAGTCTATATACAAAACAGAAACAGACTCACAGACATAGAAAACTAATTTATGGTTATCAAAGGGGAAAGGGGGGGAGGGATAAATTAGGAGTATGGGATTAACAGATACAAACTACTATACATAAAATAGATGAGCAATAAGGTTCTACTCTGTAGCACAGAGAACTATATTCAATATCTTGTAATAACCTATAATGGGGAGAATAATCTGAAAAAATATATGTATATATAACTGAACCATTTTGCTGTACACCTGAAACTTCTAACACAATATTGTAAATCAAGTATATTTCAAAAAACAAGATTCTGCAACCCAGAGGATGCAAGTCACCAGAACCTGACCATGCTGTCACCCTGATCTCATACTTCCAGCTTCTAGAACTGTGAGAAATAAATTTCTGCTGTTTATAAGCTACCTGGTCTATGATACTTTGTTGTAGCAGCCCTAACTGGCTAAGACAATGATAATGTTATCTGTAAATATGTACAGTTTTACTTCTTCCTCTTTGATCTATATGTTGTTTATTTCCTTTTCTTGCCTTTTTAGCTAACTAGAACTTGCAGTACTGTGTTAAATAAGAGTGGTTAAGAATAGGTATCTATCTTTGCCTTGTTCTCAATCTTAGGGTGAAAATAGTCTTTTACCAATAAGCATAATATGAATTGTAGGGGTTTTAAACATGATCTGTATCAAGTTGAGGAAGTTTCCTTCTATTCTTAAGTTGCTGAGAGTTCTTTTTCATGAATGTGTTTTTAATTTTGTTAATTTCTTTTTTTACATGAGTTAATATAATCCTGTGATTTTTCTTCTTTTGCCTGTTAATATAGACGAGTACATTGATTGATCTTTGAATACTGAACCAGTCTTGTAACTCTGGAATAAAAAACAGTTAGTCATGGTGTAAATCTTTTTATATATTGCTAAATTATATTTGATAATATTTTATTATGGATTTTTGGTCTATATTAATGAGAAATATATATATATATTTACTGTCTTTGTCTCATTTTGATATCAGGGAAATGAATTGAATTTTCATTATAAAATGAAATTGGAAAGTGTTCCCTCCTCTTTTATTATCTAGAAGAGATTGTGCAGAATTGATGTTAATTCTTCTTCAAATCTTTGGTAGCATTCCCCAGTGAAACAATCTGGGCCTAGAGAATTCTTTATGGAAAATTTTTATCACAAATTAAATTTGGGGTGAGTTGTGGTAGATTGTGTTTTTAAAGACTGTTCCATTTCATCTAAGCTTTAAAATGTATGTGTGTAGAATTATTCATAATAATCCTTATTGTCATTTTGGTGTGGACAGGGTCTGTTTCACTCCTGCTATTGGTGATTTGTGTCTTTTCCCTTTTTTCTTTGTTAGTCTTATGAGAGTTTGTTAATTTTATTGATTTATCCAAAGAATTAGCTCTTCATTCATTGTGTTTATTATCTTTCTCTTCTTAATTTCAATGATTTCTGCTCTTATATTTGCTTTCCTCCGCTTGTTTGGGTTTATTTTGCTAATCTTTTTTAAGTTCTTGAGTTAGGCTCTTAGATTATCGAATTGAGATTTTTCCTCTTTTCTATTGTATTCAGTTAGTGTTATAAATTCACCTCTCAGCATTGTTTTAGCTACCTCTTTGACTCAAGGAATATTTAGAAGTGTGTTTAGTTTCCAAGTGTTTAGATACGTTCTTCTTGTCATTGATTTCTAATTTGATTCTAGAGAATCAAATGCTCACAGAATTTGAGAATATGCTATGTATGATTTTTAATTCTTTTAAATTTGTTCTTTCATGGCCCAGGATATATCTTTCATGGTCACTTGGAAAAGAAATGTATGTTCTGCTACTATTCGGTACAGTGTTCTAGAAATGTTGATTACATTATACTAGTTGATGGTGGTGGTGAATTTTTGCATACCCTTGTTGATCTTTCTATCAATTGTTGACAGAGAAAAGTTGGAGTCTCCAAATATAATTGTACATTTGTCAATTTTTTCCTTCGGTTCTATTGGTTTTGCTTCATATATTTTGCAGTTCTGGTTTCCAGTGCATACATGTTTAGAATTGTTATGTCTTGGTGGTGGATTGACATCTGTTTATTAAATAATGTCCTCCCTGCCTCTGGTAATTTTCTGTGCTCTGAAGTCTGCTTTATCTAATATTAATATAGCTATTCCTTCTTTATTTTGATTAATGTTTACATAATAGCTCTTTTCCCTTTCTTTTAACTTAACTTGCTTATATTATATTTTAAGTAAGTTCCTTTTATATAGTGTATGTTTAAGCTATGTTTTGAAATGTCTTGTTATTTATGTATTTTGATCATTTACATTTAATTTAATTATTGATATGTTAGGCCTTAAATATGCTTTTTTATTTTTTGTTTTCTATTTGTTTCCTTTGTTTTTTATTTCTCTGTTTTCTTTTGCTTTATTTCTCTGCTTTCCTGTAGGTTATCAGAACACATTTTTGAACTTTATTTTGATTTATCTATATTGTTTTCTTAGTGAAAACATTTAAGTGGTCACTCTGTGTATAATGTTATATACAAATAACATGGTCTACTGGTTTTGTCATTTCCCCAGTTTAAGTGACAAATATAATATTTGTCACTTATTTAAGTGAAAAATATAATATTTCTTCTTTTGTCTTCATAATATATGTCTTAAATATTACATATATTTAGAACTACATCAGGTGGTACTCTAATTTCTGCTTCAATTGTTAAACATAATTTAGAAAATTTATGAAGAGAAGCAAAGTCTTCATTTATCCATAATTTTGCTTACCATGTGATTTCTTCCTGATGTTCCAAGGACTCTTCTTTTACCATTTCTGTTTAGAGAACTTACCTTAGTCATTCTTTTAGTTTATATTTGTTGGAAACAAATTCTTAATATTCCCTTATCTTAAAATATATTTTCCCCCTTATTCTTGAAGGATATGTTCAATGGATATAAGATTATAAGTTGAAGTTCTTTTCTTTCAGCACTTGGAAAGCAGTTGTGCCACTTACCTCTAACTTCTATGGTTTCTGATGAGAAATCTGCTGTTATTGAATTGGTTTTCTCTGTTAGGTAAGGTACTGTTTTCTTTTTCTGCCTTTTTTTCTTTGTCTTTGCTTTTCAGAGTATAAGTATGTTATAGTATAGATTTATTTTGGTTTATTCTATTTGAGGTTTCTTCAGTTTCTGGAATTTGTAGGTTTATATATTTAACCAAATTTGGTATGTCTTTCACCTTTCTGTCCAGATTCCAATGACATAAGTGTTATTTTTTTAAATAGTCACACAGTATTCAAGGTTCTGTTTCTATATTTTTCAACCTATTTTCTCTCTGTTGTTCAGATTGGGTGATTTCTACTGTTTTACCTTTCCGTTCACTGATTCTTTCCTCCCTTCCCTCCATCCTTCTGTTGAGAGCATCAAGTAAGTAATTTGATTTTGGTTATTATATTTTTTCAGCTCTAACTTGTTTTTATTTGTAACTTCTTTTTCTTTTCCAAGACATTCCATTTTTTTTCATTTATTTCAAGTGTATTTGTAATTACTATTAAAACATCTTTATAATGGCTACTTAAAATCATTGTAAGGTAATTCTTACACCACTGTCACCTTGGTGTGGGCATCTGTTGACAGTATTGATTCAGTTTTAGATATTCCTGGTTCTTGGCATGATGTGTGATTATTTCTATTGAAACTTGAAACTTTATGGCACTATGATAATAGACGCTGGATCTTATATAAACGTTCTATTTTAGCTAGTTTTGTTTGGCATGACTCCATCAATAGAAGAAGAGGATCTCTGCTTTGTTACTACCAGGTTGGGGCAGAAGTTCAGGTTCTGCCAGTAGGAGTAGAAGTCCAGGTTCCCCATTCAGCCTTTGCTGATATTAAGTGGAAGGGGCTTATCCTTCTGTGAAGTGGGAATGAGATTTCTGGCTCCCCACCAGGCCTCTATTGATACACCCTGGCTGAAAGGGGTAGAAATGCCTCATTACTCCCCATGTAGCCACCGGCTACATCACTGGTTGTGGGGTGGGGGGCAGGTCGTACCCCTTACCTGGCAGTGGTGAAAGTCCTGGGCTGAGTGGTCACAAAAGTCCTGATTCTTCTGGATTTCCTTCTACACTGCCCCAGCAGAGAGAGGGAGGGCTGGCTTATTAATACTGAGTGGGAGTGAAAGTCCAGATGCCCCCATGATACTTACTAACACAATTCATTGGGGGACAGATGATCTTGTTAATGCCAAATAGATGAAAGTTCTGGCTCCCTACTTGGCCTTCTCTGACACCACCTTAGTGGTCAATGGGAGGTGGATCGGGTCACCTCATTGCAGCCTGGAAAGCATGGAAATCTAGGCTGACCATTCAGCCTTTGTTGACATGGATGGAAATGGGGCCACATTTTATTTTCCATGTGGTGTTAGGTTGGAGTAGAGTGGTTATTGTGCAAAATTTTTTATGTTGCCTCTTGCTGAGAGAACAGTTTTTGTTGGAATTTATTTATTTTGTATTTATTCATCCATCCTGAACCTATTGGTGTTTCTGGGTTGTAGGCTTCTTTAGCTCCAAGTCTGATACATATGAGATACATATGAGGCAAAAAAGAAAACACAGGGAACTCACCACATCCCCAGTCCTAGATGGTCTGCAATCTCTGCTTCACCTTCCAGAGGCTTATGTTTGTTTTATATATTATGTCCAGGATGTTTAGTTGTGCTTAGCAAGAGAAATAGGGAAGTATATCTATTTCATCTTCCCAGAAGCAGATGTCTGAAAGTTTTTAAGACTTTTAAAGTCCATAAAGTATAACATATATATATATATATATATATTTTTATACTTAGGTGAAAGCTAAATGCATATTTTAGTAGTGTAGCAATCTAGTATTACTTAAGATAACAAATCTTTCACAATTACCTAATCACCAATAAAATAATCACAGATCTTATTCAGAAATGTGCGATTTTAACTTGGAAATGAGCTATCGAAATATTGACATCAGGTCCACCATAGAAAGTGTCCAAAGGCTGGAAAGTCTGCTGATTAAAGAATCTCATGAGGGTATCACTTATCTTTCTCCATTTCTCTGTTTTCTTAAATTATACTAACATTCCTAACCTGGTCCAATGTGATTTCATTTGGGAGGGGTATAACTGCAAAGATAAAAACCCCAGAGTTTTAAATTTGTTAACATGTTTTACATTATTTTCCTTTTAATCCTTTTTTTTTTCTGTGTCCTACTTGGGCTGGTGTAAGAGCAAAGACTTGCTCAACATTGCTTAGATTAAGCCCCCAGTTTGATGAAACAGTAAGTTGGTAAAAAAGCAGCAGCTTGTTTGAGATATAAAGGGTGAGCACAGTGCCTGTGAAGGCCTTTCTCCTTTTGAGCATACGGAGGTGGGCTTGTGGCCCGTGGGGGTGTGTACATTGGGGCTGGGGGAGCCAGTGGAAAGCACTGCCTGTGAATCTTTGAGTCTGGAAGATCTTTCTCTCTGCTTGGAGGTGAGTACTCAACCATGAGCCTGTGCAGATGGCCACTGAAAGGGCCACACCTTAAGTCTGTTCAGATAGTTCCATGTCATCAGCAGTGGAACAACATTGTTATGTCATTCCCTGCCAATTTTTCCACCTACTTTCATTTACTTACTAAAGAATACACTCTTATTTCAGTAATAAACTATCCCATCCTTAACCAGATGAAGGAAAGGGTTTCAATAATTCCTGTAGGAAAAAAATTCGTAGTTCAAGATAAATTCAGCCTTGGTAAGCTTAGGTGGATCAGAATATGAAATATTAAAGAGGCATGTGCACACATGCACACACACACAGACACACACTTCAGTCTGTCATATCACATATACTCAATAACATCCCACAAGCAACCTTCCAAATATTTTTCAGAGGCATCCTCCTAGAAATTGGTAACCATTGCCTGTGCTAATTTTCCTTCTTGCTCAAAGCATCAAATGTGTATTTAAATTACAGCCACTTTGGAATGCACAGGAGATTTTCAAAACAGTGAGCTCTTAAAGTTCTTTTCCATATGCTCAGTATGCTTTGGGGAATCATCAATATTTAAATTTTCCCCATTGAGAAATCAGTTCCTGTGGAGGTAAACATAGGAAATTATTTATGTTCCTTTATGTTATATTGTTGCTCTGCTAAGAACTGCAATAGAAAACAGAGAACAAAACACAATATTTATGTATTTGATGCAAGTCATTACTTTAAGCTATGTTGACATCTAACTAGTATGTCCTAGTTTCCAGCCATGTAAGATCACCAGATATTACTTTTGAGTGAAGTTTACTTTCAGAAGTGCCACAAGAGAGGGAGAACATTTAATTTTGATTTTGTTTTAGATGTTGTAAGATAATTCCATACATACTTCAGAAAAGCCACATGTGAAAGATATATCTATTAAGATAGAAATTTGTAAATAAGGATAACTTTTTAAAAACTATGCATATTAAAGAGATGAGGGAAAAAGGACTAATTGTAAACAAGTTTTTTTTTTCCTTTCTCCAAACTATAATTCTGAGAAAGGAACACTATGCCAGATTAATGGGTCATTGAATGTGAGAATTCAATGCCTCTCTTTTAAGAGTGATGCTCTGAGCATCAAGACTCAGCATAAGCATGACATCACCCTCTAGCAGTGTTCATTCAGATTAGATTTCATGCACTGTTTCAACTTTGCAATGATCACTGGATATACCGATATTGCTGGACTATCTATCACCTGATTAGAGAATTGGTATCTGTTTTTTTCAGCGGGCATTCTGGAAAACAGAGCACATGATCAATGATGGAGATCGTTATTATGGTACATAACTAAGCTGAATTGCTGTTACTGTTTGTTTCTTTATACAAGTTATAAGATGTTAACATTCAATTTAAAAAATATTACTCCTGGAAAGAAAGATGGAAATATGCTCTCCTTATACATAAAGATGACAGATGCCTTGCCCACCAGAGGTTCAAATTCAGTTCACGTTTAGCTTGTGTCTTGTCAGGAAAAGGCAGGCAGAGATGAAAGGCCTAAATTAACCCCCAAAAGCCAGCCTAGTTATGTAGCACATTGCAGCAAGTTTATGTTTATATGCCTTTAAATAATTTCTCAGTCTGTAAAATTTAGTAATATGTTAATAATTAAACATCAAGCAATTTGTAACTTTTGGAATATAATAAAAATAGCTTAGTAATGTAATCATATAGAACTTTTCATTTTCAAAAGTGCTTTTATATGTATAATCTCGTTTGTTCCTTACAATAGCATACTATAGAGACCGGGGAAATTTCATTTTCTTCATTTTTCAAAGGAAACTAGTGTTCACAGTGTTGATTGACACAAATAAGAAAACACAGAATCAGTCTCGTAGCCAGGCTTTCTGATTCCTCCTGGTCTAGTGTTCTAATCAACAGATTAATTCCCATCAATTCCAATATAAAATTGTTTAAGGCTGACTTCCCTAGAAGCAGAATCCAAAAAATTATTTTGCAGATAACTTACTGAAGGAGTATTCTCAGGACAATCTTCTAGGGTGGTGAGGAAAGCAGGGTAGAGCAGGGGGAGAAGCCAGGGAAAGATGGGGTCTCAGGAGAAGGCTAGCCTCAGCCTGATCCTGCAGGCAGCTTTGGCGTGTGAATTTTATCTAAGGTTTCCCACTGAAAGGTGAGAGCTGTTGTACTGCTTTCTCCCCATCAGTCATTCATTAGCTGTGGACACCCATGAGGGTGGGATGGAGTGGGATGGGGCAGCTGTCTTGGGCATAGTCATGGGTGATAACTCCCAGAGTAAACTAAGGACCATGCTCTGAAGAAGGGTGCACAGGAGTGCAGCAGATGGGTAGGGGGCCACCAGACCACTAAAAATACCCAGTAGAATCTGCTACAGATAACTAATTATAATTATTCTTTGAGAATTGTTTCATTTTTCAATTTGTTTTGTGAATAATTTGAAACATATATCAAGATAGAAAGAAAAGCATAATTAACTCCCATGTACTTATACCCGCATCAGTAGTAATCAACACGTGGCCAATAATATTTCCTCTGTGAACATTGTTTTGAAATACAGTGCAGTGCCTGTTACTCTCTGTGTTCAGGACACCAACATACACAGCATAGTTTAAATAATTATTTTGATTGAAATAGGTCCTTGTTGTTGAGGAACCATTTAGTCTACTACATTGAGACTAGGATTTATGATATATGTGTTTCAGTCTTTGTTCTGCAAAGTTAGGGAACTGGACAGATTACCCCCTATGATCCTTTGTAGCTTAAACACTTGATAGTTTCCTAACCAAAGGTAGCATAGAATAAATCGCTTATATTCTCAAATGCATTCAGAAGTTTTGCACTAGTTCTCTGATGACTGTTGAACCCAAGACAGACTCCCAAGTACAGCTGGTACAAAGTGGCCTTCTTCAGATCATCATAGGACAGATGGGCATGCCAATTGGAGCCCTAGGGCAGGGGGTCTTAGCAGATTCCTGTTGTTCATAGGATGAACTCCACACTCTTAGGTGAGATGCAAGGGTCTACACAATCCTGCCACCACATCTCTTTCCTGCTTCCCCATCCTCAAGTCTCCCACATCTATGTTGTGTTCCTGGCACTCCTATTCCTAAGTCACCATACCTTTTGGTGTGACTCTGGGCTTTTAAACTTTCTATTCCTCTGCCTAGACTCTGAGTCTCCACATTGCTGTGTGAAAAAATTAGTAATAGTACAGAATATCATCTACCCTCAGAAATATTTTTCAGCCTCCATTATTTCCTCTTTTCACACTTTCTTTTTCCTTCTTTCCCTCTTCTTTCCACTCTCACCCCATCTCTTCCTAGGCAAAGAGTGATTTCTTTGTCCCCAATTAATAATCTACTTTCCTAGAAATACCTAGGACAGTGCCTTGGTGCCTTGTTTACATTTGCATGAATTGGGAACCTAGAAAATGGTGCCCAACAAATTATTGTTAAAAATGAATAGATGAATGTAGCTCCCTCCTTTGATTCCCTTGATGTTTTTAACATATATTTAATCTACTTTTTTTTTTGGTGATTATCTGCTTCCATGCCTGCCTTACCTACTGTGATGATTAATTTTATGTTTCAGCTTCACTGGGCTAAGGGATGTCAGATAGCTGGTAAACTGTCTATTTCTGGGTATGTCTGTGAGGATGTTTACAGAAGAAGATCACCCTCACCAATGTGGGTGGGCATCATCCAGTCCACTGAGTGCCCCACTAGAACAAAAAGTTGAAGGGAAGACAGATTCCCTCTCTCTCTCTTTGAGTTGGGACATCCATCTTCTCCAGTCCTCAGACACTGGAGCTCCTGGTTCTCAGGCCAAATTATACCTCCAGCTTTCCTGCTTCTTCAGCTTACACATGGCATATTGACAGAGAAACTAATATCTCAGACTCCACAATCACATGAGCCAATTTCCATAATAAATCTTCTCATATATCTGCATGCAGTTGATCCCTGAATAAGGCCGGGGTCAGGGGCACTGACCTGCACAGTGGAAAATGCACATATAACTTTACAGGTGGCCCTCTGTATACACGGTTCTGCATCCATAGATTCAACCAACCGCAGATCATGTAGTATGGAAGTATGGATTTATTTTTAAAAGTTTGCATACAAGTGGACCTGCGCAATTCAAACAGTGTTGTTCAAGGATCACCTGTATACCCCATTGGTTCTGTTTCTCTGAAGAATCCTGACTAATATACCTATTGTCTTAATTTGCATTTTCCCAGAAACAGACCGTGTGTTAAGGATTCTAGAACAAGTAGCTTATTTGTGTCATGATATTAGGAAACATGAATAGGGGAGTGGAGAAACAAGATAGGAAAGAAAAAACCAACACCGTGGGCAATTGGAACTTCAACCTGATGGGGAACTCTGGAATCTATAGAACATGGACTTCAGTGCTATCCCATCTGCAGAGATTGATTTAGGACTGTTTCTGAGAAACGTTAATTTCCAGCATTTCGGCCTACTGCACATGGGCAGAGCAGGATTTGATGGCCAGAGAGAGCCCTCTGATAAAGAGATTCAAGTGCTGGCTGTTGGAAGTTAGTCAGGCATGGAGGAAAATAGTAGCACCAAGGGCATCGGGTGTGGCACAGAGAGGATCTATTTTACATACAGATAGTGGGAGTTGCTGGATTTTAATCAAGATCAATTTTGCTTTTACCCTATCCCATCAAGCTAATGATAGTGTAGAGGACCAAAATAAATGCAATAAAATGAATGAATAAATTGATAAGTGAATGGTATGATGAATGGCTCCACTAAGTTATAGTCATGCTAAATCCAACCAGGCTCAGGGTCCTGCGAGGAAACCTCAGACCAGCACAATAACCCTGTCCTGGAATGTGATTTACTCTCCCATACTGACAGATTTTAAGACCCTCAAGCTGAGTCCTTTACAACACACGCGTACCACTGAAATGCCACCCCTACTATATGTGGTAATTCTACTCTCCAATTGTGGCTTGTTAGCTGAAACCGTAAAACATAATCATAAAAGGCCTTGATATGGGTAACCTAACACATTCCAAATTTTTTCCAAGCCCATTTTCCATTAAGTTGCCCAATGTGTGGTTATTTCAAGTGGAATACAATCCATATGGCTCATTTACATTTACCTCTCTGAATATTGCTTTATAAAAACAAGTTAATATCCTGGGGTACATTTTCAAAGATGTTTTAATTTGAATATATTTCTCTTTGCCATGGAGATAACTTGACCCAGAAAAATGAAGTTGATTTTTGTGGGTTTTGAGTATCAAAAGGTTTTAGGATTGAGTTAGGTATGCACTTAACACAACCCAGATTTTGCCATCATTGCTGTATAAGGCAATGGGGAGTTTTTATCATAGTTAACATACTTGGAAAATGAGTGTGATTATAATGATTTGGTGTTAAAAATTTTTGACTAGGAAAAACATGCATTACAGCAAATCTTCCACAGTGAATGAAAGATATGTGACTCTGGTTTCTCTGAGATATTTGGTATAAAATGATTTTTTAGCATATTCTGAAGATATTAAGAAAAAAACAACAAAACTCTCCACGGACCTTGAAAAACCAGATAGCAAAATATCTGCTTTTTCAGAAGGTAAATAAACTTACCTTCGATTTTATTTGTCTTATGTTGGATTTTACGAACATATATATCTTCATAAACATATACAATGTGTGTATGTGCATGCTCACACATACACACACACACACACACACACACACACATAAACACAGGGAAGAAACTTGTATTTTCTTTTACTTGTGAATATAATATTGTTGCTACAGCTTAAGATACATTGATATCACGTATTTTGAAGTTGATAGGCTTAGTAACATCATAGGTAACCTCTTTTATTTGCCTGAAATCTGTGAGAGTTTAAGATTTTATGTTAAAATTTGTTTCTCACCATTTTGTTATGAAAAATTTCAGATATACAGAAAAGTTCAAATAAATTTACAGTGAATGCCCATACGCCCATCACCTAGATCATATCATTAACATTTTACTATACTTGATTTATCACATATCTCTATCCTTTCCATCAGTCTTCAATTTTTGTATGATTCATTTCAACAAAAGTTGCAGATCTCAGTACTTCTTAAATACTTCAGCATAATAGATTTCATGATACATTACCTTTGAACAAAACCTTGTTTTGGAAGATAAATAATGAAAATAATTTTAATACTGTTGCATTTTATTACCTTTCATAGTTTGCAAAATCTCAAAATCAATTTTATGAAACATAAGAAAGATTTTATGTTCCCATTTGAAGGAAAAGAAAAAAATGGAAAAGAATATAGCATTTGTCATAGTTTATGAAACTAATATGTAATAGTTCCTATAGATCACAAAGGTAGGTCTTGTATCTCCCAATCCGATCTATTGCCAAATATATTATAAGGCTGAGGTATTTACGCTAAAGATATATGGGCAGTGTTGTTTAAATATATAGATATCCTTTGCTTCAACCATCAAACATAATTTAGAAAACTCAAAAGGAGGAGGGAAGTCTATAATATTTATCTATATTTTTCACTATTTCTTCAAGATTTCTTAAGGTTTTTTCCTTTATTGTTTATTTCTTTTTCAAGAACTTCCATTAGCCGTTCTTTTAGTGTAGGTTTTCTGGTGACAGATTCTCTTAGTGTTCCTTCATGTGAGAATTTCTTGACTTCCCTGTAATTCCTGAAGGATATTTTGCTAGATATGGAATTCTGGCTTGACAGTTCTTTCAGCACTTGAAATGTAGTGTCACTTCCTTCTGGCCTCTGTTGTTTCTGGTTAGAAACCTGCTGTCATCCTAATTACTTTTCTACTTCTACTTTTCAAGATTTTTTTTTTTTTTTTTTTGCATTTTTAGTTTTCAGAAGTTTGACTATTTTATTTGGCGTGGCTTTTCTTGAGTTTATCCCGTTTATGGTTTGCCAAGCTTCTTGAATTTGCAGATTTATGTCTTTTACAAAATTTGGGAAATTTTTAGTCATCTCTTCAAATATTTTTTCAATCCCACACCTTTTCTTCTCTCCTCCTGGGGCTCTAATGCCATGGATATTAGGTCTTTTGTTTTAGTCTTATGAGTTCCTGAGGCTCTACTTACCTTTTCCAGTCTATATTTCTGTTTGTTGTTCAAATTGGATAAATTCTATTGTTCTACTATCAAGTTCATTGATTTTTCTTCTGTCCCCTCTATTCTACTGTTGAGCCCATACTTTTTTTTTTTTTTAATTTCAGGATTTTCTTTCTAAAATTGCAATCTGATTCTTTTTTATGTTTTCTTTGCGTTTTTTTTTTTTTTTTTGGCTCAGAATTTCTATTTCATTTGTTTCAAGTGTTTCCTTGAGTGTTCATGGAAGCATATTTATGACTGCTTTAAAATCTTTGCTAGTTAATTCTAATGTTTGTATTATCTTGGTTTTGTTATATGTTCATTATCTTTTCTCATTCAAGCTGATATTTTCCTGGTCTTGAAATATTGAGTGATTTTTAAAATTGTATCATGGATACGAGATTCTGGATTTTATTAAATATCTCACATTACACTGGAGGGAAAGAGTTTACTGCCTTGTTACTTTCAAGGGAGTGGTAATTGATTTCCCTGCCTTGGTCTCTGTTGGTAACCCAGTGGGGGAGGATGCCTCATTACAGCTGAGCTTTGATGAGAGTTCAGGCTCCCCACTAGGTTTCCAATAACAGCACCTTGATTGCAAAGGGAAGGAGTTCCTAGTTATTATACCCCATATAGCCTCCACTAACTCTGTGGTCAGGAGAAGACCTTATTCATGCTGGAAGGTGAGGAAAGTTCCTGCTTCCTACTTGGCCTCCTCTGATATTATCCTTGTAGGGAGAGAAAGTGGTGCCTTGTTACTTTGGGATGGAGGTTGAAGGATCCCCTCCTGGTCTTTACTGACACTGCCAGTGGGGAATCCTCATTATTCCCTAGTGGAAATCAAAATCCCACCTTCTCACTTCTGTCTTCTCTGGTATTATACCTCTGACATAATCTTGGTGGGAGGGAGGTATGACTTGTTAAAGTCTAATCTCCCCATTTGGCCTTTGCTGACATGGAAATAGAGCCACTTCTGTGTGTATGTGTTATGTTGTTGGAGTAGAGCAGTTGCTGTCTAAAAGTTTTCTATCTTACTAGAATGCCCTTTTCCTGGTCCTATGGTTACAGAGAGCAAGCTTTCCTGAGGCTTTTTTGTCTGAGCCATTGGTTGGCATTTCCATTTTGCTTGCTTCCTCAGTGCCCACTCTCTCTATAATAGAAAGCCTGGGGAATATACCACTGGGTCTTTTCTTGGTCTTGGGGATCCTAGCTAATCTGCCTTCAGAGTGCTCTTATGTTTGTCTCATTTACAGTGTCTATGGTGTTTAGCTATACTTAGCAGGAAAGATGAGAAGTGTGTCTACCATACCTTACTGTAACTCAAGTTTGTTTTAATAGAAGCATAGAAAGAAGTAAAAATATCATTTAATGAGACCATACAGATCATATCTATTAATATTAATCAAATAAAATGGTTAGAAAAGCAGATGGAAGAGAAAAATATAAATAATAATTAGAAATCTGTGCTTGATATCTAGTCGCTTTTAACAAAAGTAACCATTATGAACAGATTTTGTTTTAATACATGTATATGTCAAGGAAAATGACATAAACAGAATATGTTGATATAAAACAGTATTTATGTTTTCCAAATATAAATACTGCTTTCTAGTATTTTTTTAAAAGGAGGGATAGGGCTTCCCTGGTGGCGCAGTGGTTGAGAATCCGCCTGCTGATGCAGGGGTCACGGGTTCGTGCCCCGGTCCGGGAAGACCCCACATGCCGCAGAGCGGCCGGGCCCGTGAGCCATGGCCGCTGAGCCTGCGCGTCCGGAGCCTGTGCTCCGCAACGGGAGAGGCCACAGTGGTGAGAGGCCCGCGTACTGCAAAAAAAAAAAAAAAAAAAAAAAAGGAGGGATAATGTTATACTGAGAGTGAGAGATCTATGTCTTTCCTATACTCTGTGTATCATAGGAATCAAGACATGAATACACTGATTTCTTTAGCAGCTATATGGATTCCATTACAGAGCTGCACCTTTATTTATCCCATCCTCTAAAATCTCTTGGGGTTTTTTGGTCATAAATAATGTCAACTATTGAAATAACATAGTTTTGTTGTCATATATATAATATAATTTAGTAGCAGTGGATTTTGTTGGTCAAAGAGCACATACACTTTTAATTTTGATAGATATTTTCTAAAAAGTTCTCCCAGTTTACATTTCCACTAATAGTATATGAAAGTGCCTCTCCCACAACTTCAACAACTGTCAGTATCACTAAACATCTATTTTTAAATGATTATGTATATATCTAATGGCTGAAAATCATACATTATAGTCAGTTTCACTTGCATTTAATTATGAGCAAGTTTGCATCTTTTATCACTATTTTCCCACTTGTAGCTCTTCATCTGTAAACTACCTATTGGACCACTTTTAAACTGAGCTCTTCATCTTATTTATTCTCAGGAACTCTTTTTCACAAGAAGAGATTGTCTTTTCTTTCGATTTTATCATGATGTTTTTGCTGAATAGAATGTTAACTTTTTTTTTTTCCTAGTCAAATTCGGAAACCTCATACTTCATGGCTTTTGGGTTTTGTGATTTTCCTCAAATGTCTGTTGAGATTTTGATTGAAATTGTATTAAATCTTTAGGTCAATTTGCAGATATGACGTCTTACAGTATTGAATTATGAACATTATATATCTCTGCATTTTTAAAGTATTATTTCTTTCCTCTCTATAATACATTGTAGTTTTTAGTGTAGAGATTGTGCACATCTTCCCATAGATTTATTCCTAGGAACAAGATTTTTATGGTACTGTAAATGTTATCATCTTTTAAATGTACTTTTTTGATAACTTTTTGCTGGCACATAGAAATAGAATTGAATTTTGCTTGATGGTCTTGCACTTAGCATCTTACTGAATTCACTTATTGATCTGCATGTTCTGTTTTTGTAGTTTTCAAGTTTTCTGTGTGTAAAAACATACCAAGTGGAAACAATAATTATCTTATTTCTTCTTCAATCTTCATATCTTTTATTTATTTAATTTTATTTTTACTGGCAAGCCTCCAATGCAATGATAGATTGGAAGTGTTGATACAGCGTATCCTTGTCCCTTTCCTGAATCCACAGAGAATGTGTTCAATAACTTACCAGTAAGCATAATGTATGCTGTAGTGTTTTTCACTTGTAGATATTCTTTATCAGGTAAAGGAAGGTCCTTTTATTCTTAGTTGGCTATGAGTTTTTATCATGAATGGGTATCGTCTTTTGTCAAATTCCACTTCCACATTTCTGAAAAAAAATTGTTTTTCCTTCTTTGTGTGTGTTAATGTGGCAGATTACATTGATTTATTTTCATATGCCAAACCATCTTTGCATACATGGAATAATAATCACCCTTACTGGTAATTTTTTTTTATGTTTGGGTTTCATGGTCATATCATCTTCAAAAAATGAATTGGGAAGTGTTTCTTCATTTTCCATGCAGAATGTATGGAAGCTTTCATCCCTGAAGCCAAATAGACCTGGAATTGTCTTTTTAGAACAGATTTACATAACAGACTTAATTCTTTAATATGTATGTGTCCATTCATATTTTCTATTTTTCTTTTATTACCTATGGTAAATTTTATGTTTCAAGGAATTTATCCATTTCACCTAAATTTTCATATGGATTTCTGTAAAGTTGTTCATAATATTCCATTGTGGGCTTTTTTTTTTTTTTTTTTTGTAGTCAACAGGATCTCTAATGATGTTCTTTTCTTTAAATAGAGTATTTTGTCTGTTAATGCAGTCTTGTTAGATGTCACAGATAGGACTATCACTGCATTGTAAAGTAAGCTTTCCTTTGTGATTCTTGTCTTTAGCTGGGTGAACCTGAATAAGCTTCCTAAAAATAATCAAATATTAAAATAACCATTTCATAATTGGAGTCTCTTTTACAGGTTATAATTGAATTTTGATAAAATCTATTATTTGTTGGATAACGTGATATAAAATAGATATGACCATTTGAAATAAATGCCTATTTAATCAATTTTTCTTTCTGATTTGACAATTGTTTTGCTTCCACAAAAATACATAGAAAATGGTGTATTCACATATTGAGTAACGTCATAGAAAATTAAAATTTTTCTTTGGTTTTTAATGAAATTTATTATTAAAACTTTGATAAAGCTTCAAAATAGATTTGACTGTAGAAAATATCATCCTTGCATAATTTCTACTTATTGTCCATTGTTCTTTTTAAAAGTAGTTTCTTTCATCCTTCTGGCCATTGAGCCATGACAGATTTATCTTCCTATGACTTTACAGAGCTATAGTATTATTATAAAGACACCTTATAACACTTAGGAAAGGCCCAAGAAGACTTCTGCAACCAAATTCCTAATCAGTCAGGTTATTATTTAAAAGTTGTTTTATTGTTTGTATTTTGCCAGATTCTAGTGAGAAAGAAAAGAATTGTTGGTTTTTTACTTGCTTCCAATGGCCTATATTATTATTATTATTTTTAATATTGGCTATATTCCCTGCATTGCACAATATATCCTTTTAGCCTTTTTATTTTATACATAGTATAAAATAATGGCCCATGTTATTTTACTGACAGAAAAACCTGATATGTAAAACAGTTAGAAGATAATACAGAACATAATAAAGAGGAAGTTTTGTTAGAGTGTGGGATGGGTTAGAATCTTGAAAAAAGTTACTAGACCCTTTTAAAATCATTTAAGAAATGCCATGACCACATCTTTGCCTACATGATACCAGAATAATCTATTGAAATACAAAAAAAAAATTATCCATACTTGCTTGGTACAAACTGACAGCATATTAATAAAAATGATGTTTAAAATCAGTATTTTCTTTAAAATATTGGTCAAAAATTATGTCTAAACAGATGTTGCAAACAGCTGGTTAAAATCTGAAGGAAATGATGGGGCAAATAATAAGTTAATCATTTTGTGTACATTAGTCTAGATAATAGTCTGGGTGATTTTTGTTTTGTTTTACTAAACTGAGTGATTTTTATGGACCTAAGTAAGCATAATATCAAAGGCTCTTTCAGGAACTACTGCAATTCATTTTTTATCCTGGAGAAGAGTCAGGATGATTAGGAGAGTACTCAACAATGAAGGTTAATACCAGATTACCAAAACAAATGAGGAGTCTATATACAGAGTCCAGTGGTAGCATGGAACCTGAAAGATAGATACAGATACTTCCCTCAGATTTAGAAATATATAACCTTTTAAACTAAATGCAGAGTTTATGAGGTCTCTATCTTGAACTCACTTCTCATTTAAATTTTTCTTGATCTGTGGATAGAAGATAAATCAGGGCTACATTTAGTAGAACTGACATAAGCAAGATTCTTTTGTCATGTCACATGATAAAAAATGATTACAGCTGCAATATGAGTACATAATCTCCAGAGCAATATTACATAGAAACTTCATAAAAACACTCTATTTCTAAAACACACTGTTTCTATTCTGTGAAATTGAGATGATGACATAACCTTTATGAAAAATAGTAGCCCTACCTACCATAGTTTCAAAGTAAATTCGGGGCAATAACTATTTGAGGAATATAAACTGTCCTACATTCTGAGGTTAGGGTTAAAAAAAAAAAAACGTGAAACACAAGATCTGTTAGCAAGGATATGGACGTCTTTATCCTACATATTTTTGGTGCAAGTATATAATAGTACAATTTATTCGGAAATCTGTCTGGCAGTTTCTCATAAAGCTTAACACACCTACCTTACCATTCAACAATTTCACTCCTAAGTATATACTCAAATGAAATTAATACATAGCACACACACATGTATACATACATACAGACAATGTGTACAGAAGTGCTTGTAGAAATTTCATTCCTAATAGCCTCGAACAGAAAACAACTCAAATGTCTATCAACCAGAGACTTGATAAACAAATTGTAGCATATTCATACAATGGAATATTATACACCCATGAAGAATATACTACTTATATACACAATGACACATATTAAGATAAAAAAATACTATGCTATATGAAGAAGCCTGAAACAAAAGAGAATATAATGTATGATGCCATTCTTATGAAGTTTCAGATCAGCAAAATTAATCAATGGTGGTTGAAATTCAGAGTGGTTGCCAATGGATTAACTTGAGAGAACATGAAATAATTACTCTGGTGATGGAAATTTATATCTTGAGCTGGTTGATGGTAATAAGCAGTGTGTCCTGGTACATGCTTTAACAAGTGACTCTCTGAAGGAAAAAGAAAGTCCTACTTTGCAGCACAAATATCTGAGTTGTAAATACTCTCGCTATGGTCAGTTTCAAACTACCAATATGACATTCCTTAAGCAAAGCCAGGAAGTGATGTACCCAGCAGCTCTTGTGAGCCAGTACAAGTGGGCCTTTGTACATCACTGGTTGCAAGGTGTACACATTTTAAAAAATTCATCAAGCTGCACACCAAAGATTTGTTACTGTATTTAAATCATATCTCAAAATTCTAAAAAAAGCTTGCAAAAAGAAAACAGCATGGGAAGTTCCTCTAACCCCTTTAAGTAACCTGAAATCCAACAGTGAAATGTCACTCATTAACAGTGACATTTCTAAGACATATTTATGAAGCATCTAGCTTTGCTACATTATGTTTAGTGAGTTATAAAGAAGAGTAAGCCTTGGTTCTTATCCCCCTGTGAGCCTAACGTGCAATTAGAGAAATAAAACAAACATACTGAACAGTTGCAACATACAGTAAGAAGTGTAAATACAAAATACATATACACATGCATACATACATCCATAACAAATGCCTGGTAATAAAACACATCTGATAGAAAAGGAAAAAAAGGTGTCTTCACAGTATGTTCCCTCCAATTTCTTGCTAATTTAATTGAAACCTTATTCCCAAGTTAGCCTGGGTGAAAGCAGTACATTTTTCTAGCTCTCTGGTGATGTTCCATGACTTAGATTCTTGTACCTCCATGTACCCATGATTTTTATTTATCATTCTCTACTTCTTCTTAAAGTACCTGCTTTTAGGGCACATACTATATTCACTGAGGACTTTCCATCTACTTAGAGTGGTCTTCTATACCTCAAATCCTGTCATCACAGGAAGTTATTTCATCATCTATGAGGATGCCAGTCCAACTCGGGATTCACTGAATCCCTGTGACCTTCACCTTTGTTCTGCATTAGCCATCCTCTTTTAAGTGTATACAGCAGCATTGTTAGCTGAAAGTTCTATAACTTTTAATTCAAATGTCCAACTTCCTGATCTCAAACTTCTATTTTCCAACTTTTTCCACAACTTATTTCTCACACCTGTTTAAAGTATCTTAGTTTTTAAAAGCATTTCCAGCCCTTGCCCTTGACACTTAACACTTTCACTGGAGTTAATAGTTCTATGTCAGGTTTTCCTCTCCTCCTCCTTCTTCTCACTGGCTCCCAAGGTTGATTGTTTAATTCTCTAGTTATTTGGCACCAGAAATAGACAAAGGTTTTGATAAATATTAGTTGAATGAATAATGAAAGTCCTTGATATTCATTGCCAGAAATAAGCACCCAGTGATTCTTGCTGACATGTGACACCTTTTCAGGAAAATTACAACATGCCTGTATGTTACTTGTCTGAGTTATGACAATGTATTAACCTTACATAATATTCTTTAAGACTGGTGGCCTTTTTGTGTTCAAAATATTTGCAAGTTATAATTAGAAATGTCTTTAAAATTTCCAAACTGAACTTGTATGTATTGATACCATGTATTACCTGGCTTTAAGTTGACAATACTTGATGAAGCTCCACAAATCTTCTGTTAACCCTTCAGGAAAGGTGGATATTTAAATATTAATGAACAATAGCAATGTCACTTATGGGGGTGGCACCTTGCTGACAGTTTTGTACTCCTTTTCTTGTTTATCTTAAAGGACCCAGTGCTATAACATTATAGATTCATAATTTTAATTCTAACATATGAATTGTCTATTCTGCCCCTAAAGTGATACATAGACTTAAAGTGCATTTCTGAGATTATTCTCAGTAATTTGCATATAACTATTAGAGCTATTTCACTTTCCACAAGTGTTTTAGTATCATTTACTTTCAAACTGAGTTACTATATTTGAAAGATATGAAGCTACAGTGCAGGACATCCTATGCCAAACAACTAGCAAGACAGGAACACAACCCTACCCATTAGCAGAGAGGCTGCCTAAAATCATAATAAGGTCACTGAGACCCGAAAACACACCGCCAGACATGGGCCTGCCCACCAGAAAGACAAGATCCATCCTCATGCACCAGAACACAGGCACTAGTCCCCTCCACCAGGAAGCCTACACAACCTACTGAAGCAATGTTAGCCAATGGGGGCAGACACCACCAACAACAGGAACTATGAACCTGCAGCCTGTGAAAAGGAGATCCCAAACACAGTAAGTTAAGCAAAATGAGAAGACAGAGAACACAGAGCAGTTGAAGGAGCAAGGCAAAAGTCCACCAGACCTAACAAATGAAGAGGAAATAGGCAGTCTACCTGAAAAAGAAATCAGAATAATGATAGTAAAGATGTTCCAAAATCATGGAAATAGAATGGAGAAAATACAAGAAATGTTTAACAAGGACCTAGAAGAACGAAAGAGTAAACAAACAGTGATGAACAACACAATAAATGAAATTAAAAATTCTCTAGAAGGGATCAATAGCAGAAGAACTGAGGCAGAAGAACGGATAAGTGACCTGGAAGATAAAACAGTGGATATAACTACTGCAGAGGAGAACAAAGAAAAAAGAATTTAGGACAGTCTGAGAGACTTCTGGGACAAAATTAAATGCACCAACATTTGAATTGTAGAGGTCCCAGAAGAAGAAAAGAGAAAGAAAGGGACTGAGAAAATATTTGAAGAGATTATAGTTGACAACTTCCCTTATATGGGAAAGGAAATAGTTAATCAAGTCCAGGAAGCACAGAGAGTCCCAGACAGGATAAATCCAGAAGAAACACACCAAGAAACATATTAATCAAACTATCAAAAATTAAATAGAACAAATATTAAAAGCAGCAAGGGAAAAACAACAAGTAACACAAAAGTTAATCCCCATAAGGTTAACAGCTGATCTTTCAGCAGAAGCTCTTCAAGCCAGAAGGGAGTGGCATGATATATTTAAAGTGATGAAAGAGAAAAACCTACAACCAAGATTACTATACCCAGCAAGGATCTCATTCAGATTTGACAGAGAAATTAAAAGCTTTACAGACAAGCAAAAGCTAAGAGAATTCAGCACCACCAAACCAGCTTTACAATAAATGCTAAAGAAACTTCTCTAGGCAAGAAACAAGAGAAGGAAAAGACCTATAATAACAAACCCAAAACAATTAAGAAAATGGTAATAGGAACATACATATTGATAATTACCTTAAATGTAAATGGATTAAATGTTCCAACCAAAAGACATAGACTGGCTGAATGGATACAAAAACAAGACCCGTATATATGCTGTCTACAAGAGACCCACTCAGACTTAGGGACACATACAGACTGAAAGTGAGGGGATGGAAAAAGATATTCCATGCAAATGGAAATCAAAAGAAAGCTACAGTAGCAATTCTCATATCAGACAAAATAGACTTTAAAACAAAGACTATTACAAGAGACAAAGAAGGACACTACATAATGATCAAAGGATCAATGCAAAAAGAAGATATAACAATTGTAAATGTTTATGCATGCTAATAGGAGCACCTTAATACATAAGATAAATACTAACAGCCATAAAAAGGGAAATCAACAATGACACAATCATAGTAGGGGACATTAACAGCCCACTTTCACCAATGGACACATCATCCAAAATGAAAATAAATATGGAAACACAAGCTTTAAATGATACATTCAACAAGATGGACTTAATTGATAATTATAGGACATTCCTTCCAAAAACAACAAAATGCACTTTCTTTTCAAGTGTTCATGGAACATTCTCCAGGATAGAGCATATCTTGTGTCACAAATCAAGCCTTGGTAAATTTAAGAAAATTGAAATCATTTCAAGTATCTTTTCCAGCCACAGCCCTGTGAGACTAGATATCAATTACAGGAAAAAAATCTGTAAGAAATACAAACACATGGAGGCTAAACAACACACTACTTAATAGCCAAGAGATCACTGAAGAAATCAAAGAGGAAATCAAAAAATACCTAGAAACAACTGACAATAATAATACAACAACCCAAAAACTATGGGATGCAGCAAAAGCAGTTCTAAAAGGGAAGTTTATAGCTATACTACCTTAAGAAACAAACATCTCAAATAAACAACCTAACCTTACACCTAAAGCAATTAGAGAAAGAAGAACAAAAAAACCCCAAAGTTAGCAGAAAGAAAGAAATCATAAAGATCAGATCGGAAATAAATGAAAAAGAAATGAAGGAAAAGTTAGCAAAGATCAATAAAACTAAAAGCAGATTCTTTGAGGAGATAAACAAAATTGATAAACCATTAGCCAGACTTACCCAGAAAAAAAGGGAGAAGACTCAAATCAATAGAATTAGAAATGAAAAAGGAGAAGAAACAACTGACACTGCAGAAATACAAAGGATCATGAGAGATTACTACAAGCAACTATATGCCAATAAAATGTACAACCTGGAAGAAATGGACAAATTCTTCAAAATGCACAACCTTCCAAGACTGAACCAGGAAGAAATAGAATATATGAACAGACCAATCACAAGCACAGAAATTGAAATTGTGATTAAAAATCTTCCAACAAACAAAAGCCCAGGGCCAGATGGCTTCACAAGCGAATTCTATCAAACATTTTGATAAGAGCTAACACCTATCCTTCTCAAACTCTTCCACAATATAACAGAGGGAGGAACACTCCCAAACTCATTCTATGAGGCCACCATCATTCTGACACCAAAACCAGGCAAAGATGTCTCAAAGAGAGAAAACTACAGGCCAATATCACCAATGAACAAAATGCAAAAATCCTCAACAAATTACTAGCAAACAGAATCCAGCAGCACATTAAAAAGATCATATATTATGATCAAGTGGGGTTTCTTCAATATACTTAAATCAATCAGCATCATACACCATCATAACAAATTGAAGGAAAAAAACCATATGATCATATTAATAGATGCAGAGAATGCTTTCGACAAAATTCAACACCCGTTTATGATAAAAACCCTCCAGAAAGTAGGCATACAGGGAACTTTCCTCAACATAATAAAGGCCATATATGACAAACCCACAGCCAACATCATCCTCAATAGTGAAAAACTGAAACCATTTCCACTAAGATCAGGAACAAGACAAGGTTGTCCACTCTCACCAGTATTATTCAACATAGTCTTGGAAGTTTTAGCCACAGCAATCAGAGAAGAAAATGAAATAAAAGGAATCCAAATTGGAAAAGAAAAGTAAAGCTGTCACTGTTTGCAGATGACATGGTACTATACATAGAGAATCCTAAAGATGCTACCAGAAAACTACTAGAGCTAATCAATTAATTTCGTAAAGTAGCAGCATACAAAATTAATGTGCAGAAATCTCTTGCATTCCTATACACTAATGATGAAAAAATCTGAAAGTGAAATTAAGAAAATGCTCCCATTTACGATTTCAACAAAAAGAATAAAATATCTAGGAATAGACCTACCTAAGGGGACAAAAGACCTGTATGCAGAAAATTATAAGACACTGATGAAAGAAATTAAAGATGATGCTAACTGATGGAAAGATATACCATGTTCTTGGATTGGAAGAATCAACGACGTGAAAATGACTCTACTACCCAAAGCAATCTACAGATTCAATGCAATCCCTATCAAACTACCAATGGCATTTTTCACAGAAGTACAACAAAAAATTTCACAGTTTATATGGAAACACAAAAGACCCTGAATAGCCAAAGCAATCCTGAGAAAGAAAAACGGAGCTGCAGGAATCAGGCTCCCTGACTTCAGATTATACTACAAAGCTACAGTAATCAAGACAGTATGGTACTGGCACAAAAAGTGAAATATCGATCACTGGAACAGAATAGAAAGCCCAGAGATAAACCCACGCACATATGGTCACCTTATCTTTGATATAGGAGGCAAGAATATACAATGGAGAAAAGACAGCCTCTTCAGTAAGTGGTGCTGGGAAAACTGGACAACTACATGTAAAAGAATGAAACTAGAACACTCCCTAACACCATACACAAAATTAAAATGGATTAAAGACCTAAGTGTAAGGCCAGACACCATCAGACTCTTAGAGGAAAACATAGACAGAACACTGTATGACATAAATCACAGCAAGATCCTTTTTGACCCACCTCCTAGAGAAATGGAAATAATAACAAAAATAAACAAATGGGACCTAATGAAACTTAAAGGCTTTTGCACAGCAAAGGAAACCATAAACAAGATGAAGAGACAAACCTCAGAATGGGAGAAAATATTTGCAAAGGAAGCAACTGACAAAGGATTAACCTCCAAAACATACAAGCAACTCATGCAGCTCAATATCAAGAAAACAAACAACCCAAACCAAAAATGGGCAGAAGACCTAAATAGACATTTCTGCAAAGAACATATACAGATTGCAAACAAACACATGAAAGAATGCTCATCATCATTAATCATTAGAGAAATGCAAATCAAAACTACAATGAGATATCATCTTACACCGGTCAGAATGGCCATCATCAAAAAATCTAGAAACAATAAATGCTGGAGAGGGTGTGGAGAAAAGAGAACACTCTTGCACTGCTAGTGGGAATGTAAATTGATACAGCCACTATGGAGAACAGTATGGAGGTTCCTTAAAAAAGTACAAATAGAACTACTATATGACCCCGCAATCCCACTACTAGGCATATACCCTGAGAAAATCATAATTCAAAAAGAGTCGGGCTTCCCTGGTGGCGCAGTGATTGAGAATCCGCCTGCCGATGCAGGAGACACGGGTTCGTGCCCTGGTCCGGGAAGATCCCACATGCCGCGGAGCAGCTAAGCCTGTGAGCCATGGCCGCTAGGCCTGCGCGTCCGGAGCCTGTGCTCCGCAACGGGAGAGGCCACAACAGTGAGAGGCCTGCATACCGCAAAAAAAAAAAAAAAAAAAAAAAAAGAGTCATGTACCAAAATGTTTATTGCAGCTCTATTTACAATAGCCAGGACATGGAAGCAACCTAAGTGTCCATCAACAGATGAATGGATAAAGAAGATGTGGCATATATATACAATGGAATATTACTCAGCCATAAAAAGGAACGAAACTGAGTTATCTGTAGTGAGGTGGATGGACATGGAGACTTTCATACAGAGTGAAATAAGTCAGAAAGAGAAAAGCAATTCTTATCTGCTAACACATATATATGGAATCAAAAAAAGAAAAAAAGAAAAAAGAAAATGGTCAGAAGAACCTAGGGGCAAGACAGGAATAAAGATGCAGACCTACTAGAGAATGGACTTGAGGATAAGGGGAGGGGGAAGCGTAAGCTGGAACAAAGTGAGAGAGTGGCATGGACATATATATACTACCAAATGTAAAATAGATAGCTAGTGAGAAGCAGCTGCATAGCACAGGGATATCAGCTCGGTGCTTTGTGACCACCTAGAAGGGTGGGATAGGGAAGGTGGGAGGGAGGGAGATGCAAGAGGGAAGACATATGTATATGTATAAATGATTCACTTTGTTATAAAGCAGAAACTGACACACCATTGTAAAGCAATTATACTGTAATAAAGATGTTAAAAAAAAAAAAGATATGGATTATTTCCCAACTCCAGACTTAAGTTAACAGACACCTAGAGATATATAAAATGTGTTTTTTTATTAAGGACATTTAAGGTTTGTTTGTCCAAGAAATATTACAAATAAAATCTGTTTCATTTGGAATGTTTTTCACCTTCTTGACTGTCAAATTATATTAATTCTACTATATGAAAATCTGAAAACGTTTTGCTCTTAGGAGTATATCGGGGTATAATGACAGGGAATAAAACTATTCTATCTCAATAGCTGATGAAACGACTTAGTGTACAGGAATTGGTCTTTTTCACTGTGAAGTGTTACAATTAGCATAAGCTGAGGGATTTGATAAGAAATAGCCAACAAAACTCCATGCTATGCTTTCACAGGTAGTGTCCAAGAGCATTTGTTACAGACATTTTTTACCAATTTGTCTATTTTTGTTTTATGTAAATTGTGACTCATGTAAGTGATTACATAGGACTTTTTACATTGACGGATAAAATGCTATTGGCTACTTTTAATTAAGTTGTCTGGTCACAGTAAAGAATACATTTCATTTCAATTTTTTAAATTTACTTTTTTGGTAACGAGAAGATGTAAATAAACAAGATACTAAATCTATTACTTAAGTATATTCATGTTCAAGGGATTTCCTAAGTACAAATTTGAACAGATTTATTTTATATTAGAAAGCAATTCAGATTCTATTTTATATTTCATATGCTTTATATTTGAAAATAAATATGAAAATATGTTTATATATATGAGGTATAAGGGGATGAGATCAAAGGATTGAATTAATTTAGAATGTCTTGACCACAGATCTACGTTGGCACCAGGAATTGATTCTGCTTCTCACAGACCTATCTATTAAGTTGTTGGCACATTTAAATGTGTTCACACCCAATAATGCCAGAGTATATTGATATGAATATGTTCAGCAGAGTATTAAAGCTAGGTGTATCTCTATAATAAAGTTTTTATTTTGTTTGTGGCATGTGGTTAGATATTTACGGAAAGAAATAATTTTCTATCTCCAAATGGAGTTTCAAATATAATGACTTTTACTTAAAAACAAATTAACTCCAGAGTTTACCATGTATATTCAAAAAAAGTTTGTTTTGCCATCCCCAAATTATCATAGTACAATTGGATTCTATCTTTTAAAATCTCACTCTGTTATCCAGGGTTTAAATGCCAAAAATGTTTTTGTTTTGTTTTGCTTTGTTTTAAATGTTAGTTTATGTGAATTGCTTAAGTCTGCAAAATTCAGAAGGAAATCTCTGCAGTACAGACTTTGCTAAAATATTTCCAGTATTTCCTGCATCTGTTTGGGTGGAAATGGTACCCAATGCAGCTTTTACAACTATTTCAGTAAAAAACAGAGGTGGTTAGAATATAAGTTTAAAACAATGGAAAAAAATGTTGGTTATTTTTAAAGTTAAAAAATGTGTTTTAAGCCTAGTTCCTGACAAGGTTAAACTGTTAGTTATTTCTTATCCTGTCTGAATTCCTTCAGACCCTTAGTCCTTAAGTTGGAAGTAACTTCAAGGAAGGTTTTATTCATTATTATGTGTGCATTCATATGTATAACTCAGTTTCTAAGAGTTTTATTTCTGCAGTATTATTAATTTTCCTATTAATCTATAAACCATGGTTAATTAGGGAAAATTCTATTTTATTATATTATGTTACAGCTCCACTGTCATTCAAAATATAGTTATTTAAAATTCCACTTTGGAATTAGCAGTTAATCTGCATAATCTCATGTATATGTTTAAAATCCTTTAAAAATCATAACAGCAATAGAAAGACAGACTTCATTTTTGATGTTTGATCACTGACAGATTTCAAGCCCCATCTTCCCCTTTTTTTTGCATCATCTGAGCAAGCTGATAAGAAACTTTACACACACTGCCTCTTTTGGTACCAGCAAAAAGTTTAAGCCTTGCAACCCTCCAACCCAGGTTCTGGAACTTTTCCCCAGCCACAACTCCTAGCTGCTATAAAGGCTCAGCCTACACACCCTGTCTCACTCAACTCAGATCAAACCCACTTATACCTACTCAGTTCCCTCTTTAAATTATCCCTTTGAAGAGACAAAATACATTTTTACTTGGCTACCCATGGGAATACCTCTTGAGCCCTGCCATGGCACACGACAAGATCTTAACTACACCCAGCTTTCTGCAGAAACACAGGTATGACATTGCACTAATGACCTCAGCCCCACAATTGGATTCACCTCCTCTTTCCTTGTAATAACCAGACCTGCAGTTATATTCACTCCTCATGATGATATCACCTTCACAGCTGGATTCATCCCCAGTGATGACCTCAACTCTAGAGTTGGAACAGTTGGATTCATTCTTGACAGAATCACCCACAACCTTGAGTCCCATTATAAAACCTATGAAATATATTTTCTGCCCCCCTATATTCCCTTCTACTCCCCAACTTTCAGCAACCACCACCTTGATTAGTCAGTAGCCATCAACATCTAGGCAAGACGCTCCACCGGCAAAAAGATGAACTCTTTGAAGGCTCAGATGATGGTTAGCATTTTTTAGCAATACAGTAATTTTTAAATTAAGGTTTATACTTTTTTTTTAGACATAATGCTATTGCACACTTGATAGACTACAGTTTAACATAAACATCACTTTTATATGAACTGGGAAACCAAAACATTTGTGTTACTTGGTTTTTCATGATATTCACTTTCTTGCAATGATCTGGAACTTATCCCACAATATCTCTGAAATATGCCTGTACATATATTTTGTTTTGTCATACTTTGTCAGTTCCTTTGTTTCTGGATTCCAGCAACTGCCAGTCTTGTCCTTTTCTGCGTCTTATACCATATCTGAAAACACTATTTGTCATATCCTATCCTTCAGTTTGTTGCTTTGACTTCCTGCTCATCTCCTGTACTGTCTGTCTGCTTCCCTTGGATTTACCTTCATCCATCCATTCTTACTGCTGTGGACATTTGCTCCCCACTCAGCATGGATTTCCTGTATCATGTTGCCCTTTTGCCTCTGTGCCCACCACTTACACAGGGCCTTCTTGACATACTACTTTCCAGTCTTAGTCCCTTTTCTTCTCCAAAACCTCATGTTCCTTCAATGATCGCTGAAGTTCATCACCTCTAACTTTTTCTCTCTCAAATTTTGACTCCACCAGGCATTAGGAAATGTGGCTGTTTCTGGTGGTATCACAGTGTGTAGTGTGTACTTGTTATTTATAGCTGCCCAGCAGTCGTTCACTCTTCTTTTCAAAAGCCCCTATTTTTCTATGAGATAACACCTCCTCTAATCTTAGTCTGTGCAGTCTGTTTGGGAGAAGGTGATTGCACCTCAGTATCTTGGAAGACTTATGACTCAGGAGAAGCCCCTTGGGGCTGAGAGTATTTAAAGAAAGACTTTTGTGGAAGTATAGGAAAATAAATAATTTCTTTCCTGAGGGATTTCTGTAAGATTAAATATAAGCTTGGAGATTCATTGTAATCACAGTGAGCGAGAGAGTGCTCTCCTTGTCTCTTCACATGGTATGAAGGGAGATCTGGACCGGATTCATAGATCTGTGAATCATTATACAGAATGCTGCAGTGTAAGCCAAGTGAGTTCACTGAGTGAGTGACTATCTGTAGAGTGAGAAATTTTGCCAAATGGAACTTTGGAAGAATGTCCAATATTTCATGATTAGGTGGAGGAAGATAAATCCCTAGAAGAAAAGAGAATGACCAAGATAATTAGGAGAAAAATTGGGAGCTATGGCTAAAATAAGACAGAGAAAATGTTTTGAGAAATAAGATATGATCAACAGAGTTAAAATCTGCTGAGAGGCCAAGCAAATTAGAACTGAAAACTGGGTGGTGTTGATGATCTTGGTAACAGATATTGAAGTAAATTGATTAAGGAATGGAAAATGAGGGAATGGAGACAGCAAGTACACCTATACTTTCATAAAGCTTGACTCTGAAGGGAGGAAATAGATAAGGAAGCAATCAGAGACCAAAAAAAAAATCAAAGAGATTTTTTAAAGATGAAAAATTTAACATATGTTAATACATTGATATGAAATATGGGGAAGGTGAGAGAAGGGAGAGATAGAGAGGGAACTGAGGAAGAGAGGGAAGAGGGGAAGAAAAAAATGAAGAAAAGGCTATTCGGTGGAACAGAGTCTTTGAAGATATTGGTGGGAATAGATTTCAGCTCACAGAATGAAAGCAGATTGCCTATCTTCTTCACCTTGCATCACCTTTCCCCACCCTGCTCCTAGGGCTGAGATTTATGACTAGTAAATTTTATATCATAGTTACCTAAAGTTATCTCAAACCCCGCATACACTAAATATTTCCTTACCTTTTCTCTGAAAATCTATTTTCCCTATTATATTGCTTATCTTGATACCATCATATATTTTGCATCTACTTTCCCCAGTCAATAATCTCACATTCATTCTTCACATTTTGATCTGCCTTACTCTTATTAGCTCATTAATCAACAATATTTTTTTTGTTTCAAGTCCTTATCATTATTTACTGCAGGTAATCTCTAAGAAACATCAAAACTCTCCTGAGAATCTCCACTCTCCTCCTCTATATCCCTTCACAGGCAATCCTTTCTCTATTCATTTATGTTTGAATAAATAAAATAATGTTGCAGAATTGCTGTATCTAAAATCTTAAAACAAGCTTCTTGACATTTTCATTTCTCTCTTTTATGTTTTCTCTTACTTTCCTCTTTCCAGATTTATAAGATCTTCATCATGTCTCTAAGGTCTTTTATAGTCAACATCTAAGACATTATCTGTCTAGTACCCCTATCTTCTCCTGGGAATGCTTCTCATCCGGCTTCTCTGCAACATTTTAATGTGGTTGATGTTAGAACTACCATGTTTTTATATGATGTTGACTCTAGAAATAGTTGATTGGATCTGGAGTGGTCCAAGACCTATTATCATACAATTAGGGTTCTTTCCTGGGGCTATTTGAACCAAACTGAGGAAGTGAAAGAAATAGTTTTTCTTTGGTGGTGTTTTTTAGGAGAGGTAAATCTCCATCTTCTGCAGAAGAATCTGGTATACAGTCAGAGACTATACACACACCCCACACCCACAGGCCACATATACACACTCAGAGAGAGAGAAGGAGAGAGAAGTTGGCGTACACAGAAAGACAAGATTTTGAGAACAATTGCAGGTGATTTTCAAGCCCTTGATATTAGTTGTTTTTGTAACACCCAGCCTTATCTATATGCCTACTCTTACTGAGGTCATGCCCATTTCTTACAACAATATTTCAGATGGTTTTCTGTTACTTGCAACTGAAGGATTTTTGAATAACAATCTCTGTTTACAACTCCTAGTTAAAAAGTATGAAAAAATAAACCTATTGTATCCTTTAGAGTTTGTGATAACAAACAAAACTAAGTGTTACTGGCTTATAGCAACAAAGGTTTATTTCTCTCTCCTTTTATATATGAGTTGAGTGTCACTGTGGGTTTATTCATCATGCGATCCAGACCAAAGAAACAATTCTTACTTAGGATATATCATTCTCATGGCAGAGGGAAGAACAATTACAGAACTATGAAATGACTCTGAAGCTTCTGCCATTCATGGCACACAACGCTTCTTCTCTTATTCTATTGGCTAAACCAATCACTTGGCCAAACCTTTGTCATCTTGATGCAAAGTATTTTCATTCCACAGGGAATTCTGTAAGTCATATAGCAGTGAACATAATATATGACTCATAAGAAGGATGATGAATAATTTCTAACAAGAATTCAATCTACCAAACCTAGTTTTTTCCCTACAGTATTCCATGTTCTAAAGTTACATTTTCCACTCATCAAGCCAATTCATCAAAGAGTAAAATAAAATTTTATCTCTTCTCTTCCCTGGTCTCAGATACATATTAGAAAAAAAAGATTGAAACTGTACTAAAGCCTTCCCAGAAGTATTTCTACTGTTAAAATAGGGGTTGGTTTAAAAAAAAAAAATGGAGTTGTTCAAGTAATAGGAGAAGAAATAAGTGAAATATCTCGGGCAGTGTGAGGGAAATACATTTTGAGTTATATCTGCTTATTTTATCTATCTTATGACTAGTTAATATCTTCCCTGTTTTACCTTAAGCTTCGTGAAAGAAGATACAAGAGCAGGGAAGCATGGTGTGGTAGTCACACATCCCCTACTTTGGAGTTAGACCACCAGGGTTGAAATTCTAGCTCTACCATTTCCTAGCTATATGACCTAAATTCTTTTTCTTCTCAGTGTCTGAACTTCAACCATATAATACTTTTTTTATGGGGTTAATGATTAAGCAAGTCTAGAAAAGACACATAATTTAGAACAGTATCAAGCATGGATATAAATCTTTGTTATTGTTATTACTATAGAGATGTAGAATGTCTTGCTTATAATCACATTCCCAGGGCTTAGCATAATGCCTGTGTATAGCAGGCATTGAAAATATTTATGTATTGAGTGGATGAAAGACTATGTAAATGAATGGATGATTATATCTTTGTATATATTTTTCTGCATGTGAATATATCAATACATCAACATTGTATATGTATATATGTATAAACATATATACATGTAATTGTTTTATCTTTTTATGGTAATGCATTAAGGAGAATACATTTAAAATGTAGAAGTAGTAAAAGTCTTACATTTTTAAAGCTACAGAATCATTAATTTTACAAGATATCAGAATTTGAAAGGAAATTATCAGTGAAAAGCCATGGAGATGTTTCTCTATAATGGGGGACAAAAGGAAAAAGGGATGTCATTTATTCTTCTGCCCTGCCACTTGGGCTTTATGTCAGCTGCTTAAAAAGTGGCACTGAAGCATATGATTGGTTTCATAAGAGCCTTAAAAATGAAAAACGAAAAGTGATTCTTGCATATTAAAACAAAGGTCCAGAAGATTCAACAGACTGAAAGAGAGTGAGGAACAGATATTGTCACATTTTATTATGGATACCAGTGTCTCTTCACCATCCTGAAGCTGACAACCAAGATGACCATAGAGTATTAGGCCATTGCTTGTGTACCGATGATTCTCTGCGTTCGGTATATATTTGTAGTTTTAGGGAACCTCAGCAGTGATAGCCAGCTGGGAACTTCTGACAAATAAAATCATAAAATGCTGATGCTAGAAGGAAACTCAGGTTATCTGAATTCAGGTCCAGCAACCTTTCCCTGCTCTGAGATTACTTGGTCTGGCCTATTTTGTTTTATGGAGCCTGTTAGGCCAAGGAAAGAAAACATTTATCCAATGTGGTAAATGACATGCAACAGTTTGAACATATATAAATTATTCATTCAAATTCAGAGATTCTTTTTTCATGTTTAAAACAAGATAATTAGAAAACTGAAACTTTGTGCCTTCCCAAACCATTACTAATTATAATAGTAATTAGAGATTTATTTAATAAACATTCAGTAAACAGTTTATGATTGGCTACTGGAAATTTTTTTTTGTTTTGCTTTTTAAAAGATTAGTCAAATTTACATACAATAAAATGTCTCAATTTAAAGTTTCCAGTTCAGTGAGTTGAGGCAAACAGAATCAGCCATGTAACCATCAAGAACAATATATAGACTATTTCTTTTACCCCAGAAAGTTTCCTCATGTCCTTTTCCAGTTAGTTCCTTCCTGCACCCCAAAATCAACTGCTATTTTTGCTTATACTTGAACTTCATGGAATTTATATCATGCAGTATGAACTATTTGATTCCCATATTTACTCATTCCACATAATGTTTTTGAGAATTTTTAACCAAATTGTTGCTATCAGTGGTTCATTCTTTGTAATTGCTGAGTGGGATTTTATTATATAAAGTATTACAATTATTTTCTTCATTTTCCCATTTCTGGATATTTGATTGTTTTGCATTTATTAGTTATTATGACTAAAGTTTCTATTAATGTTTTTATATTAGTTTTGTGGATGTATGTTTTCTATTTCTCTTAGGAGTCAAACTGATGGGTCAAAGGGTAGGTATGTTTTTAATAAATTGCCAATTACTTTTCAGAATGGTGGTAGCATTTTACACTCACACAAACAATATATGCAAATTATGATGGCTCCGTATCCTCCCTATGTTGGTATTGACAGTCTTTTAAATTTTAACGATTACAGTGGATATAAGACAGTATCTCATTATGCTTTTAATTAGCACTTCTGTAGTTACTAATGATGTTAAACATCTTAACATATGTTATGTTGAAGTCTTTGCACGTTTAAAAAAAATATTTTAGTTTTGGCTGCGTTGGGTCTTCATTGCAGTGCACAGGCTTCTCATTGTGGTGGCTTCTCTTGTTGTGGAGCACGGGCTTTAGGTTTGCGGGCTTCAGTAGTTGTGGCACATGGGCTCAGTAGTTGTGGCTCACAGGCTGTAGAGTGCAGGCTCAGTAATTGTGGCTCTCATGGGCTTAGTTGCTCCGTGACATGTGGGATCTTCCCAGACCAGGGCTTGAACCCGCGTCCCCTGCAATGGCAGGCAGATTCTTAACCACTGTGCCACCAGGGAACCTGAAAGTCTTTTCACTTTTATGTATGGGTCTTCAATACATCTCAAATTAACTTTTATATATGAAATAGAGGTCTAGTTTTTTGTTTGTTTGTTTGGTTGGTTGGTTTCCTTTTTAAATGTATAACTATCCAGTTGTTCCTGCACCATTTGTTGAAGTCTATTCTTTCCTCAGTGAATTATGTTGGTGTATGTGTCAAAAAATGTAATTGGTCATGCAAGTGTGGGTCCATTTCTGAAAACACTATTCTGTTCCATTTATCTGTTTGACTGTTTGTATGCAAATACTACATTATCTTGCTTGTTGTGGCTTTATGTTGAGTTTTAAAATCAAGTAATATAATTTCTCTAAATTTGCTATACTTTTCAAGATTGTTTTCACTATTTTAGGTCCTTAGTTCTTCCATCGTTTTAGAATCAGCTTATCAATTTCTATAAAAAAAAAAAAACCTGAGATTTTTTGAATGGGATGGCGTTGAATCTATAGATAAATTTGTAATGAATTAACATCTTAATAATGTCTTAAAATACATGAACATGGTATATGTCTCTATTTATTTAGGACTTCTTTAATGTCTCTCTATAACGTTGGAGATTTTTAGTTTAGAGATCTTGAACATAATTGTTAAATATATTGCTGAGTATATTATGTTTTTTTAATGTTACCATAAATGGTATTTTTTCTTAATTTCATTCCCAGTTGTTTGTTGCTTGTATACAGAAATTAAATTGATTTTGTATATTGAATTTCTATTCTTAAATCTAGCTAAAATCACTCTTTATTTTTAGGAGGTTCTAAATGATTTTATCACTTGCAAATAGTAGTGTAACTACCTCTGTAATCAAATGTCATTAAGTATGTGTGCAGTCAACTATGCCATAACCACAAATATTTACTTCATGCTACTCCTTTATTTTCATAGCTATTCCCTGTCCCCAAGCCGTCCCTAATCCCTGCCAGACACTAATCTGTTTTCTACATCTATAATTTTGTAATTTGAAAAATGTTATATGGATGAATCATACAATATGTGACCTTTTCTTTTTGACTCAGCATAATGTTTTTGCAATCTATTCCAGTTGTTGTTTATATAAATTGTTACTTTTTATTATTGAGTGTTATCCATGATATAGCTATGACATTTTATTTACCTATTTACCTGTTGAGAAACATTTTGATTGTTTCCAGTTTTTTTCTACCACAAATAAAATGGCTGTGTACATTCATACACAGGTTTTTGTTAGAATATAAATTTTCATTTATCTAGGAAAAATGCCCAGCAGTGTGTTTCCTGAGTCATATGATAAATGTAGTGTTTGTTTCAAAGAAACTGCCAGACTATTTTTCACAGTGGCTTATCCATTTTGCATTCCTATCAGCAATGTATGAGAGATCCAGTTTTATTGCATCTTTGCCAGCATTTTATGTAGTCAGTATTTTGAAATTTTAGTTGTTTAATATATGTTTTGTGATATCACATCATGGTCTTACTTGCATTTCCCTAGTGGCTAGAGATGTTTTCATGTTTCTTTTTCCATTTATATATCCTCTTTGGTGAAATGTCTCTTCTTGTACTTTGCCTACTTTTCAATTAGATTGCTCACTTTTTACAGTTGTATTTTAAAGGTGCTTTAGAAATCCTAGATATAAATTCTTTTTATGCGTCATTGGCAGATAGTGTGTAGTCTTTTTATCTTTTTAACAGGTCTTTTGCAGAATAAAATTTTTTAATTTTAATGAAGTCCGTTTTATCAGGGCTTTGTTTTTTCCTTTTATTCATCATGATTTGGGTTATTTCTAAAAACTCTTGCCCAAACCATAGTTCTTAAAGACTTTCTCATTTGTTTTATTCTGAATGTTTTACATTTAAATATCCATTTGAAGTTAAACTTGTATAAGGTGTGAGGTTTAGCTAGAGAGTCTTTTTTTTTTTTTTTTAACCTATGGTATATCAGGCAAAAGACTATTCAAAGACTATTCTTCCTCTTCCTTCATTGAATTGCTTTTGCACTTTCGTAAAAAAAAAAAATCATTGACTGTACTGGTATATACTTGTGTATTTTTAATTCTGAATTCTTTATTCTTTTCCACTGATTATGTGTTTATCCCTCTGCCAGCACTACTGTTTCGATTAGACTAGCTATATAAAAATCTTAAAATTGTGTAGAGAGATTCCTCCTACTTTATTATTCTTTTCCTTGTTAAAAAAATCTATTCTAGTTTTTTTGCCTTTCTGTAAAATTTTAGAATAATTTTATTTAAATCTATAAAGTATCTTGCTGTAATTTTGATATGGATTGCCTTGAACATATATCAATTTAAAGAAATTTAATATTTTTACAATGATAAGTGTTCCAGTCCATGAACATGGTGTCTCCATACCATTTAGATATTCTTTGATTTTTTAAAAAATAAATGTTTTATTTTTCAGCATGCAAGTCCCATACATGTTTTATTTATACCTAAGAATTTATGCAGTTCACTTAGTATTATTTATTTAGAAATAGCTAAGTATTTTAAAAATAAATTTATACCCCCTTCATCTGTTTCTCTTACCCCCAATTCCCTGCCTCTGGCAACCACCAATTTGTTCTCTGTATCAGTGAGCTTGATTTTGTTTTATTTTGCTTTAGATTCCACATGGAAGAGAAATTATATGGTATTTGTCTTTAGCCATTGGACTTATTTCACTTAGCATAATATATTTGGGGTCCATCCATATTGTCACAAATGGCAAGATTTTATTTTTATTTTTCACAGCAGAATAATATTCAGTATGTGTGTGTATGTGTGTGTGTATCACAGTTTTCTAATCCATTCATTCATTGATGGACACTTAGGTTTTTTCTGTATCTTGACTTTTATAAATAGTGCTGCAGCGAGCATAGGGGTGTGTATATCTTTTTTATTTAGAATTTTCATCTTCTTCAGAAAAATATTCAGAAGTGGAATTGTTGGATCATATAATAGTTCTATTTTTAATTTTTTGAGGAAGCATTATAATGTGTTCCATAATGGTTACACAATTTACTTTCCCACCAGCAACGTACAAGGATTCCCTTTCCTTTACATCCTCACCAACACCTATTATATGTTGTCTATTTGATAAGTCATTCTAATAGGTATAAGGTGATATCTCATTGTGGTTTAAATTTTTAATTCCTTGATGATTAATAATGTTGAGCATCTTTTCATGTACCTGTTGACATTCTGTATGTCTTTGAAAAATGTCCATTCTTATCTTCTGCCCATTTTTTAAAACAGATTGTTTTTAAACAGATTGTTTTTTTGCAGTTGAGTTTATGAGTTCTTTATATTTTGGATATTGTTCCCTTATTAGATATGCAACTTGCAAGTATTTTCTCCAGTTTAGTGTGCTGGCTATTTATTTTGTTGATGGCTTCCTTTGTTGTACAGAAGATTTTTTAGTATGATGTAGTCCCACTTATTTATTTTTAAACTTTTGTTACTTTTGTTTTTGGTGTCAGATTCAAAAAATCATCACCAGGCCCTATGTTGCCTATATTTTCTTCTAGGAGTTTCATGGTTTCAGGTATTACATTCAAGTCTTTAAACCATTTTGAATTTATTTTTGTGTATGGTGTAAGAGAGTGGTCCATTTTCATTCTTTTGCATGTGGCTGCCCAATTTTCCCAGCAATTTTTGAAGAGACTTTCATTTGCCTATTGAATAGTCTTGGTTCACTTGGCATAAATTAATTAACCACATACACATGGATTTATTTCTTGCCTCTCTGTTGTGTTCAGTAGATCTGTGGGTCTGTTTTTATGACAACTCCATACTACTTTAATTACTATAGTTTTGTAATATAGTTTGAAATGAGGGAGCATGATGTTTTGTTCTTTTTCAAGATTGCTTTGGTTATCTGGGTTTGTGTGTTTGTGTGTGTGGGTCCACAAAAATTTTGTGATTATTTGTTCTATTTCTTTGAAAAACACTATTGAAATTTTGATAGGGATTGCACTGAAACTCTAGATTGCTTTGGGTAGTATGGACATTTTAACAATACTGATTTTAATCCATAGGCTTGGAATATCTTTGCATTTATTTGTGTCTTCTTCAGTTTCTTTCATTAATGTCTTAGAGTTTTTAATATAGGGCTTTCATTTCCTGGATTAAATTTATTCTTAGGTATTTCATAATTTTTGATACAATTGTAAATGAGATTTTTTCCCTTATTTCTCTTTCTGATAGTTTGTTATTTGATCATAGAAATGCAACACATTTTTCCTTAATGATTTTTTTGTTTTTTTAAACAAATTTTATTTATATATATATATATATATATATATATTTTTTTTTTTTTTTTTTTTTTTTTTTTCTGGTGGTGGTACGCGGGCCTCTCACTGCTGTGGCCTCTCCCATTGTGGAGCACAGGCTCCGGATGCACAGGCCCAGCAGCCATGGCTCACGGGCCCAGCCGCTCCGCGGCACGTGGGATCTTCCCGGACCGGTGCACGAACCCGTGTCCCCTGCATCCGCAGGCGGATTCTCAACCACTGCGCCACCAGGGAAGCCCTATTTATATTTTTATACAGCAGATTCTTATTAGTCATCAGTTTTATACACATCACTGTACACACGTCCATCCCAATCACCCAATTCACCAAACCACCACCACCACCCCCCATCGCTTTCCCACCATGGTTTCCATATGTTTGTTCTCTACATCTGTGTCTCAATTTCTGCCCTGCAAACGGGTTCATCTGTACCATTTTTCTAGGTTCCACATATATGTGTTAATATATGATATTGGTTTTGCTCTTTCTGACTTCACTCTGTATGACAGTCTCTAGATCCATCCACGTTTCAACAAATCACCCAATTTCGTTCCTTTATATGGCTGAGTAATATTCCATTGTATATATGTACCACAACTTCTTTATCCATTTGTCTGTTGATGGGCATTTAGGTTGCTTCCATGACCTGGCTATTGTACATAGTGCTGCAATGAACATTAGGGTGCATGTGTCTTTTTTGAATTATGGTTTTCTCTGGGTATATGCCCAGTAGTGGTATTGCTGGGTCATATGGTAGTTCTATTTTTAGTTTTTTAAGGAACCTCCATACTGTTCTCCATAGTGGCGGTATCAATTTACATTCCCACCAACAGTGGAAGAGGGTTCCCTTTTCTCCACACCCTCTCCAGCATTTGTAGTTTGTAGATTTTCTGATGATGCCCATTCTAACTGGTGTGAGGTGATACCTCATTGTAGTTTTGATTTGCATTTCTCTAATAATTAGTGATGTTGAGCAGCTTTTCATGTGCTGCTGGGCCATCTGTATGTCTTCTTTGGAGAAAAGTCTATTTAGGGCTTCTGCCTATTTTTGGATTGGGTTGTTTGTTTCTTTAATATTGAGCTGCATGAGCTGTTTATATATTTTGGAGATTAATCCTTTTTCCATTGATTTATTTGCAAATATTTTCTCCCATTCTGAGGGTTGTCTTTTGGTCTTGTTTATGGTCTCCTTTGCTGTACAAAAGCTTTGAAGTTTCGTTAGGTCCCATTTGTTTATTTTTGTTTTTATTTCCATTACTCTAGGAGGTGGATCAAAAGAGATCTTGCTGTGATTTATGTCAAAGTGTGTTCTTCCTATGTTTTCCTCCAAGAGTTTTATAGTGTCCAGCCTTACATTTAGGTCTTCGATTCATTTTGAGTTTATTTTTGTGTGTGGTGTTTGGGAGTGTTCTAATTTCATTCTTTTACATGTAGCTGTCTAGGTTTCCCAGCACCATTTATTGAAGAGACAGTCTTTTCTCCATTATATGTACTTGCCTCCTTTGTCATAGATTAGTTGAGCATAGGTGTTTGGGTTTATCTCTGGGCTTTCTTTCCAGTTCCACTGATCTATGTTTCTGTTTTTGTGCCAGAACCATATTGTCTTGATTACTGTAGCTTTGTAGTATAGTCTGAACTCAGGGAGTCTGATTCCTCCAGCACTGCTTTTTTTCCTCAAGACTGCTTTTGCTACTCGGGGTCTTTTGTGTCTCCATACAAATTTTAAGATTTTTTGTTATAGTTCTGTAAAAAATGCCGTTGGTAATTTGATAGGGATTGCATTGAATCTGTAGATTGCTTTGGGTAGTGTAGTCATTTTCACAGTATTGATTCTTCCAATCCAGGAACATGGTATATCTCTCCATCTGTATGTATCATCTTTAATTTCTTTCATCAGTGTCTTATAGTTTTCTGCATACAGGTCTTTTGTCTCCCTAGGTAGGTTTATTCCTAAGGTATTTTATTCTTTTTGATGCAGTGGTAAATGGGAGTATACCCTTAATTTCTCTTTCAGATTTTTTATCATTAGTATATAGGAGTGCAAAAGATTCTTGTGCATTAATTTTATATCCTGAAACTTCACCAGATTCATTGATTATCTCTAGTAGTTTTCTGGTGGCATCTTTTGGATTCTCTATGTATAGTATCATGTCATCTGCAAACAGTGACAGTTTTACTTCTTCTTTTCCAATTTGTATTCCTTTTATTTCTTTTCCTTCTCTGATTGCTGTGGCTAGGACTTCCAAAACTATGTTGAATAATAGTGGTGAGAGTGGACATCCTTGTCTTGTTCCTGATCTTAGAGGATATGCTTTCAGTTTTCACCATTGAGAATGATGTTTGCTGTGGGTTTGTCATATATGGCCTTTATTATGTTGAGGTAGGTCTCCTCTATGCCACTTTAAGGACAATTTTTATTATAAATGGATGTTGAATTCTGTCAAAAGCTTTTTCTGCATCTATTGAGATGATCATATGGTTTTTCTCCTTCAATTTGTTAATATGGTGTATCACATTGATTGATTGGCATATATTGAAGAATCTTTGCATCCCTGGGATAAATCCCACTTGATCATGGTGTATGATCCTTTTAATGTGTTGTTGGATTCTGTTTGCTAGTATTTTGTTGAGGATTTTTGCATTTATATTCATCAGTGTTATTGGTCTGTAGTTTTCTTTTTTGTAGTATCTTTGTCTGGTTTTGGTATCAGGGTGATGGTGACCTCATAGAATGAGTTTGGGAGTTTTCCTTCCTCCTCAATTTTTTGGAAGAGTTTGAGAAGAATGGGTGTTAGCTCTTCTCTAAATGTTTGATAGAATTCACCTGTGAAGCCATCTGGTCCTGTTTGTTGGAAGATTTTTAATCACAGTTTCAATTTCATTACTTGTGATTGTTCTGTTTATATTTTCTGTTTCTTCCTGTTTCAGTCGTGGAAGGTTATACCTTTCTAAGAATTTGTCCATTTCTTCCAGGTTGTCCATTTTATTGGCATAGAGTTGCTTGTAGTAGTCTCTTAGGATGCTTTATATTTCTGCAGTGTCTGTTGTAACTTCTCCTTTTTCATTTTTAATTTTATTGATTTTAGTCCTCTCCCTCTTTTCTTGATGAGTCTGGCTAATGGTTTATCAATTTTGTTTATCTTCTCTAACAACAAGCTTTTAGTTTTATTGATTTTTGCTGTTGTTTTCTTTGTTTCTATTTCATTTATTTCTGCTCTGATCTTTATGATTTCTTTCCTTCTGCTAAATTTGGAGTTTGTTTGTTCTTCTTTCTCTAGTTCCTCTAGGTGTAAGGTTAGATTTTTTATTTGAGATTTTCCTTTTTTCTTGAGGTAGGCTTGTATAGCTATAAACTTCCCTCTTTTAACTGCTTTTGCTGCATTCCATAGGTTCTGGATCATCATATTTTCATTGTCATTTGTTTCTAGGTCTTTTTGATTTCCTTTTGATTTCTTCAGTGATCTCTTGGTTATTTAGTAACGTATGGTTTAGCTTCCATGTGTTTGTGTTGTTTACGTTTTTTTCACTCTAAATAATTTCTAATCTCATAGTGTTGTGGTCAGAAAAGATGCTTGATATGATTTCAATTTTCTTAAATTTACTGAGATTTGATTTGTGACCCAATATGTGATCTATCCTGGAGAATGTTCCATGTGCCCTTGAGAAGATAGTGTAATCTTCTGTGTTCAGTTGGAATGTCCTATAAATATCAATTAAATCTATCTGGCCTACTGTGTTATATAAAGCTTTTCTTTCCTTATTAATTTTCTGTCTGCGTGATCTGTCCATTGGTGTAAGTGAGCTCTTAAAGTCCCCCAGTATTACTGTGTTACTGTTGATTTTCTCTTTTATAGCTGTTAGCAATTGGCTTATGCATTGAGGTGCTTCTATTTTGGGTGCATATATATATTTATAATTGTTATATCTTCTTCTTGGCTTGATCCCTTGATCATTATGTAGTGTCCTTCCTTGTCTCTTGTAATAGTCTTTATTTTAAAGTCTATTTTATCTGAGATGAGTATTGCTACTCCAGCTTTCTTTTGATTTCCATTTGCATGGAATATCTTTTTCCATCCCCGCACTTTCAGCGTGTATGTGTCCCTAGTTCTGAAGTGGGTCTCTTGTAGGCAGCATATATATGCGTCTTGTTTTTCTATCCATTCAGCAAGCCTGTGTCTTTTGTTTGGAACATTTAATCCATTTATGTTTAAGGTAATTATCGATATGTATGTTCCTATTCCCATTTTCTTAATGGTTTGGGGTTTGTTTTTGTAGATCCTTTTCTTCTCTTGTTTTCCCCACTTAGAGAAGACTTTTTAGCATTTGTTGTAGAGCTGGTTTGTGGTGCTGAATTCTCTTAGCTTTTGCTTGTCTGTAAAGCTATTGATTTCTCCATCAAATCAGAATGGGATCCTTGCTGGGTAGAGTAATCTTGGTTGTATGTTCTTCCCTTTCATCACTTTAAATATATTATGCCGCTTCTTTCTGGCTTGTAGAGTTTCTGCGGAGAAAACAGCTGTTAACCTTATGGGAGTTCCCTTGTATGTTATTTGCTTTCAGTAATTTTTCTTTGTCTTTAACTTTTGACAGTTTGATTCCTATGTGCCTCGGCATGTTTCCCCTTGGGTTTATCCTGTATGGTACTCTGTGCACTTCCTGGACTCGGGTGGCATGGTACTCTGTGCACTTCCTGGACTCGGGTGGCTATTTCCTTTCCCATGTTAGGGAAGTTTTTGACTATAATCTCTTCAAATATTTTCTCGGGTCCATTTTCTCTCTCTTCTCCTTCTGGGACCTCTATAATGCGAATGTTGTTGCGTTTAGTGTTGTCCCAGAAGTTTCTCAGGTTGTCCTCATTTCTTTACATTCTTCTTTCTTTATTCTGTTCTACAGCAGTGAATTCCACCATTCTGTCTTCCAGGTCACTTATGCATTCTTCTCCTTCAGTTATTCTGCTATTGATTCCTTCTATTGTATTTTTCATTTCAGTTATTGTATTGTTCATTTCTGTTTGTTTGTTGTTTAATTCTTCTAGGTCTTTGTTAAACATTTCTTGCATCTTTTCAATCTTTGCCTCCATTCTTTTTCTGAGGTCCTGGATCATCTTCACTATCATTATTCTTAATTCTTTTTCTAGAAGGTTTCCTAGCTCCACTGCATTTAGTTGTTTTTCTGGGGTTTTGTCTTGTTCCTTCATCTGTTACATAGCCCTCTGCCTTTTCATCTTGTCTATCTTTTTGTGAATGTGGTTTTTGCTCCACAGACTGCTGGGTTGTAATTCTTGCTTCTGCTGTCTTCCCTCTGGTGGATGAGGCTATCTCTGAGGCTTGTGCAAGTTTCCTGATGGGAAGGATTGGTGGTGGGTAGAACACGGTTTTGCTCTGGTGGGAAGAGCTCAGCAAAACCTTAATGTGCTTGACTGCTGACAGGTTGGGCTGGGTTCCCTCCCTGTTGGTTGTTTGGCCTGAGGCGACCCAGCACTGGAACCTACCTGGCCTCTTTGATGGGGCTAATGGCACACTGTTGGAGGGCTCATGCCAAGGAGTACTTCCCAGAACTTCTGCTGCCAGTTTCCTTGTCCTCACGGTGAGACAGAGCCACCCCCCACCTCTGCAGGAGATCCTCCAACACTTGCAGGTAGGTCTGGTTCAGTCTCCCCTGGGGTCACTGCTTCTTCCCCTGGTTCCCAGTGCACACATTACTTTGTGTGTGCCCTCCAAGAGTGGAGTGTCTGTTTCCCCCAGTCCTGTCAGAGTCCTGCAATCAAATCCTGCTAGCCTTCAAAGTCTGATTCTCTTGGAATTCCTCCTCCCATTGCCAGACCCCCAGGTTTGGAAGCCTGACCTGGGGCTCAGAACTTCCATTCCAGTGGGTGGACTTCCATGGTATAAGTGTTCTCTAGTTGGTGAGTCACCCACCCAGCAGTTATGGGATTTGATTTTATTGTTGCTGTGCCTCTCCTACCATCTCATTGTGGTTTCTCCTTTGTCTTTGGATGTGGGGTATCTTTTTTGGTGAGTTCCAGTGTCTTCCTGTCAGTGATTGTTCAGCAATTAGTTGTGATTCCAGTGTTCTTGCAAGAAATAGTGAGAGCCCATCCTTCTACTCTGCCATCTTGGTCTAAATCCCTGCTTATTGACTTTGTATCCTTCAACTTTATTGAATTCATTTATTAGTTCTAACAGTTTCTTGGAGGATTCTTTAGGGATTTTATATATAATATCATGTTATCTGCAAATAGTGACATTTTTATTTCTTCCTTTCCAATTTGGATGCTTTTTATTTATTTTTCTTGCTTAATTAATTTGGCTGGGACTACCAATACTATGTTGAATGGAAGCAGAGACAGTGAGCATCCTTGTCTTATTCTTGATGTTTGAGGAAAGACTTTCAGCTTTTCACCATTGAGTATGATGTTAGTTTGGGCTTGTCATATATGGCCTTTGTTATGTTTTGAATGATTATAAATGGTATTATATTTTGGTTTCTATGTGTTCTCTGGTCATTTATGGAAATATAATTAATTTTTATGTTGATTTTATATTCTGTAATCTTGATGAAATCAGGTATTCTTTCTAGGAGTGTTTTTGTAGAGTCCTTGGGATTTTCTACATAAACAGTTATGTCATCTGCAAATAAGAACAGCTGATTTCTTCTTTTATGATCTTTATGCCTTTTATTTCCTTTTATTTTTACCTTCTAGAATGGACAAGAATCTCTAGTACTATGTTGGATGAAGTAGATGTCTTACCGTGTTCCAGACCTTAGGGGAAAAGCATTCAGTTTTTCACTACTACATATGATGTTAGATGTAGGTTTTCTGTAGTTTTGGAAGTTTCCCTCTAATTTACTGTGAATTTCTAGCATGGACAGGGATTAAATATTATCAAATGGTTTTTGCATCCATTTGTAATGCTAATGTGATTTTTTTTTTTCTTTAGCTTGTTAGTATGGTAGATTACACTGATTGGTTTTCAAATATTGAGCCAGCTTTGCATCCCTGGATAAACCCCACTTAGTCATCATGTATAATTCCTTTCATGTACTACCCAATTTTACTTGCTATTATTTGGTTAAGGAGATATGCAGCTATGCTCATGAGGGATATTGGTTTGTAGTTTTCTCTGTTTTGGTACTGCCTTTGTTTCTTTTTGTTATTAGGGTAATATTAGCTTTATAAAACAAATTGAGAAGTGGCCCCGTTTACATTTTCTGCAAGAGGTTATTTAGACTGGTGTTAATTCTTTAAGCTTTGGTAGAATTCTCCCTTGAAATCATATAGGCCTTATTTGGAGAATTTTAAAATTTTGAGTTCAATTTCCCTGATATTTTTAGAGCTACTCATACCTGGGCTACCAGACACTATGTGGTTTTTTAAAGAACTTCATATTTCTGGGAACTACACTTTTCTTCCAGAAAGGGCATGTAATGAAAAGAGAATCTTGACTCTGATGTCACTTTACTTTTCCCACTACAAAATATCTAATATTTTGTTATTCTTCTATAGCAATAGTTTCCAAACTTTTTTTTTTTCCATAATGTGGAAGCCCAATGTAGAAAACAGACAAAAGAAGTGGTCAGAGTTGGAAAGGCTCTCTCTTGTGTTTTCTCATAAGGTGTCTCTAAAATGAACAGGACCCTGTGAGATACACTTGTCAGTAACCCTGGTCTCGGAAAATAGAGTACTGGAGTGTGAGTCAGCAGGTCTGCCCTTTAAAATCATCTCTGCCATAAAATTTCTGTTATTTCTCAGTTACATTTCTTTATTTCTCTAGGTCTCAGTACTCTATAGAATAGAGCATTGAAATTGATTAGACATTCATAACCAGGATGCAAGTAACATGAAATTACATCCAGTATTTTGCTTGCCTATGAATATATTTATTTTTCTTGGTGTAATATCCAGAACTTTTATCAAATTTCCAATAAGTTCTGTGACCTAAAAATGTTTCAGAAACATGGAACTAGAAAATGTTCTCTGTTCCATTCTAGAGTTAAATCTGTGATTCTAAGTCATTATATTATAAATATGATAAAGCCAAGGTATGGAATGACTTGCATTTTCTAAAATGTTATGATTTTAGCTTGCTTTTATTCATATTCTTATTTGATTTTGATAATAGTCTGATAACATGGTCGGACAATTTTTTGTTTAATCTATTCTATAGGAAAGAAAGAGTATAAGTGATTTGTCCAAGGTAGAGAGACTTATATAGGGAAGCTGACAAATGAGCACAGACTTTCTGGCTTCAGATCCAAATTCTTTTTTCCTATCTCATATAACCCATAAAAGGAAAGTTTGAGAATCATTTTGAGGGTAATTTTATGTTAAAGCAATATGAGGTAGTTCAATTTATTTAGTGTTATATGAGGTTCACTTAAATTCTAGGCCTATTATCCCAATATCTGTCTGATAAGATAAAAGATATTCCATTAAATTTATCTCTAAGTTGACCAACAAGGACCTACTATATAGCACAAGGAACATGGCTCAATATTCTGTAATACATGGGAAAAGAATTTGAAAAAGAATGGATACTTGTATGGGTATAACTGAATCACTTTGCTGTACACTTATAACTAACACATCATTGTTAATCAACTATACTCCAATATAAATTAATTTTTTTACAAGTCTAATCTGATAGGCTTTTAAAAATAGTAAAATAAATAAATAAATAAAGTTGAAACCACTCTACCATCTAGAGTGTAGGTAAAACCAGATGCAGGAAAAAAAAAAAAAATCTAAAAGCTGTATTTAAAACCTTTTGATTTATTATAAGGAATATAACTTTTTAAAAAGTTTTGTATTTCTTTTTTTAAAATTATACACTATTAGGAAATATTTTTAAATCATTTTCATGCTACAAATACAAATATTAAATTTCCTCAGTTTCTAGCCACTTGCTTCTAAAAACTCAGAGAACATTATCTCTTAGAATAATGACAGAGAATTATTGTAAAGTATAAGTATTAACAGGAATTTGGAAGATAAACCGAAGGTCTAAGGGAGGTGATGTGGAAACTGTATTTCACTGTTTTGATCTCCCTCTTCCTGAAAAGAGTTAAATCTATTCTTAAAAGTTCTCAAGAAGAAAAACTACGTACAGATGTAGAGAACAAATGTATGGACACCAAGGGGTGAAAGCAGGAGGTGGGGGATAGTGGTGGGATGAATTGGGAGATTGGGATTGGCATGTTTACATTAATATGTATAAAATAGATAAGTAATAAGAACTGCTGTATTTAAAAAAAAATTAAATAAAAAGTTCAGACATACAATAAAAGAAAAAATAAAGAAAGAAAAGTTATGTAGTCTGAACCTCTAACAGCTTGTACCAAATTCCTGAAAGTTGGGCTTCCCTGGTGGCGCAGCGGTTGAGAATCCGCCTGCCGATGCAGGAGACACGGGTTCGTGCCCTGGTCCGGGAAGATCCCACATGCCGCGGAGCAACTAAGCCCGTGAGCCATGGCCACTAGGCCTGCGTGTCCGGAGCCTGTGCTCCGCAATGGGAGAGGCCACAACAGTGAGAGGCCCGCATACCGCAAAAAAAAAAAAAAAAAAAAAAAAAAAAAAAACAAATTCCTGAAAGTTGTTTATGGAAAGAATATTTTTTCTCTCTCCTTAAGATTTTAAGTCAAAACTTTACCCTGCTGAGTGGACTTTAATAGGAACCCAGAAACTCAAAATCAGATTTATTTAAAAAAAAAAAAAAAAAAACAACACTCAGAAGATATACTCTGTGAAGTGAATCAAAGAATAGAGTTACTAAATATACTAAAAGGTTTTTTTTCTTTTTCCCAACTTTTTTTTTAACATCTTTATTGGAGTATAATTGCTTTACAATGGTGCGTTAGTTTCTGCTTTATAACAAAGTGAATCAGCTCTACATATACACATATCCCCACATCTCTTCCCTCTTGCGTCTCCCTCCCTCCCACCCTCCCTATCCCACCCATCTAGGTGGTCACAAAGCATGGAGCTGATCTCCCTGTGCTATGCGACTGCTTCCCACTAGCTATCTATTTTACGTAGTGTATATATGTCCATGCCACTCTCTCACTTTGTCCCAGCTTACCCTTCCCCCTCCCCGTGTCCTCAAGTCCATTCTCTAGTAGGTCTGTCTTCTTTATTCCCATCCTGCCCTTAAGTTCTTCATGACCTTTTTTTTTTTTTTAGATTCCATATATATATGTGTTAGCATACTGTATTTATTTTTCTCTTTCTGAGTTACTTCACTCTGTATGACAGACTCTAGGTACATCCACCTCAGTACAAATAACTCAATTTTGTTTCTTTTTATGGCTGAGTAATATTCCATTGTGTATATTTGCCACATCTTCTTTATACTAAAAGGTTTTTAATGGGCTTTTCCCTTACTTCTTCAGAAAATATCTATACTTCCTAATTACAAGTTAATGGAGAAAGTTAAATAACTGCCTTCACAAAGACAGCCTGAAAATATCAATTGCATGTTAATGACCACCTATCTTGGTATTGCACATAAAATTTCGGAAAAAATATACATCTCTTACTATTCTGCACATATTTCCGATAAAGCTATTTGTATTATTACTGCTTTAAAATAAATGATTAGAGCAGAGCCTGCTCTAGTTTGTTTTCATACTTTTCAGGAGGATTGTGAACTAAGGTTAACTACATTTTACAGATAAGTTTCAAGATAATCAGATTTGAATACACACAATTGTCCCATATAAAGAAACTGTCATAGTTCATTGAGAGTCATTTCCTTGAGCTTCATTTCTGATAAAGAAAACTATAAGGGAATTGCCTTTAAACTTAAACAAAGAAAAAAAGAAGAAGAAAGAAAGAAAAAAAAAAGGAATCCCATGCTTAGGCTGACATCTGGTAAGTGAGAAACTCATCTGTCCTTTGAGCAATGTGAGTAGAGGTTACAGTGAGTCCAAATCTTAACATTCTCTTGGCCTCATTCAGTATTCAAAAATCTATCACAGTGGAGCTGTTGTTGTTCATGTTGCTCAAAAGCTTCAACAAATATGCATGCCAGTATTTGTGGGAATAGTTAGTAATTTTCCTATTTCAGAAGAAACAGAAAGAGAGTTTCTTCAAATTGATGGAAAAGAAAACTACGCACAGATTTTATTTATTTATTTTTGTGGTAAAAACTCATCTACAATGTTAGCCATTTTTTTAAGAGTACAACTCAGTAGTGTTAAGTATATTCACATTACTGTGAAAGAGCTCTCCAGAACTTCCTCATCTTGCAGATTTGAAACTCTACACTCATTAAACATTTCCTCTTTTCCTCTTCTCCCCAGGCCCTGGCAACCTCCATTCTATCTTCTCTTTCTATGTGTTTGATTACTTTTGATACCTGTATAAGTGGAATCATATAGTTTTTGTCTTTTTGTTCCTGTGGCTTATTTCATTTAGCATAATGTCCTCAAGGTTCATCCACATTGTAGCATGTGAGAAAATTCCCTTCCTTTTTAAAGGCTGAATAATATTTTGTTTTGTGTGTATACCACATTTTGTTTATACATTCATCTGTCAGTGGACATTTGGGCTTCTTTCACCTCTTGGCCTTTGTGAATAGTGGTGCTCCAAAGCTTTTATTTTACTTTTCTAATTTAATCTAATTGTTTGGCTTACATCAAAGCAAATGTGGGAGAATATATTTAGTTAATTGTCTAGGAGTTTTGTTTTCCTGTAGAGTGAACCAGAATAGTAAATATGTATAAATGAATTTTAATAAATGAGTCAGGTAGAGTTTCTCTAAGAGCAAAATAAAGAGAGAAATGCTCCAGGAGAGACTATGGGAATTGGGAGTAGGGATGGAAATTGGGCTTGAGTTGGGAAGTGAGGTGAGAAGCAGGGTTGATTTGCTTGCCTCGATCTAGTGCCCCATCCAGACATAGGAGAGTCCTTTGGTCCATGAAAATTAGGGATTTTAAAAAGGGGCCTTCACCTAAAGTGGGGGCCTTTGAAGTGCTATGCCATCAGTGAAATGATGGACCAAAGTAAGTTCACATACCTGTATAGGAAGATAATCAGGAAAGCTTTTGCTCTGGTTAGGAAAGGTAAAGTATCCTCTAGGAATTCCTAACTTTTTGCTTGTTCTTACATGAGTTTGGTATTTAAATTTATGCAGTTAAGCTGAGAAAATGACATAAAAAGGAGTCCCAGACACACTAAGTATTGGCAGAGATATGGAGGAACTGAATTCTCATACACTGTTAGTGGGAATATAAAATAGTACAACTGATGTGAAAAATAGTTTGACAGTTTCTTAAAAAGTAAAACACCTACCATATGACCCAGGCATTCCACTCCCAGGTATTTTTCCAAGAGTAATAAGACATTTTTTCACATAAAATTTTGTACATAATTGTTCATAGCAGATTTATGTGTGTTAATTTCAACTGAAAATAATTCAAATATCCATCCATAAGTGAATGTATAAACAAACTATGATATGTCCATGCAGTGGAATACTACTCAGAAATAAAAAGGAATAAACTGTTGATATGCTCAATAGCCTAGATGAATATCAAATTGTGACACTTTTATTATCAAATGTCAAAACCATTATGCTGAACTTTAAAAGCTATGCAAACAATAGTATCTACTATATGATTCCATTTATATAAAATCCTAGAAAATGCAAACTAATGCAAGTGTAGCTCCTCCTCTGAGAAATTACAGATTAGTGGAAAAAGAAGATCTATTTAATAAATAAATAAATAAATAAATCTTCTTAAACAAGATATTAAAAGCATAAATCAGAGGGCAAATAGAAGCATTAAATTTTAAATCTTCTGTGTAACAAAGGGTACCATAAACACATTGGGAGGTGATATTGGAGATACATATCTCATATATGTGTATGTATCCCATATGTGTATACATATATATGGAACATAAAGATTAAGGTCTATGAAATGTGAAGAAATCTACAAATGATTATGAAAAAAAAGAACCAAATGAAAGGCAAAAAAAAAAAGGTGAGTAGTTTACAAAAGAAGAAACCTGAATGGCCATTTAACATTTAGAAAGCTGTTTAATTTCATTAGCAATCATAGAAACGCAAATTAAAATGAAATTATATATCTATATAGATTCCTAACAGTTTTTTTTTTTTAGTACTTGCTTTGTATCTCTTTTTTTAACCATTTTTTATTGAAGTATAGTTAATATACAATGTCGTGTTAGTTTTAGGTGTACAGCAAAGTGATTCAATTATATATAAATATATTTTTTCAGAATCTTTTCCATTATAGGTTATTATAAGATATTGAATTTAGTTCCCTGTTCTATACAGTAGGTCCTCCTTATTTATCTATTTCACATATATTAGTGTGTATGTTAATCCTAAACTCCTAATTTATGTGTCCCTTCCTCCCACTACCCCCTTTGGTAACCATAAATTTGTTTTCTATGTCTGTGAGTCTATTTCTGTTTTGTAAAAAGTGCATTTGTATAATTTTTTTAGATTCCACATATAAGCAATTATCATAAGATATTTGTCTTTCTCTAACTTACTTCACTTAGTATGGTAATGTCTGTGTCCATCTGTGTTGCTGCAAATGACACTATTTCATTCTTTTATTTGGCTGAGTAGTATTCCATTGTATATATGTACCACATCTTTTTTATCCATTTATTTGTTGATGAACATTTAGGTTGCTTCCATGTCTTGGCTATTGTAAATAGTGTTGCTGCAAACACTGAGGTGCATACATCTTTTTGAATTATAGTTTTCTCTGGATATATACCTAAGAGTGGGATTGCAGAATCCTATGGTAACTCTATTTTCAGTTTTTTAAGGAAACTCTTTACTGTCTCCATAGTGGCTGCATCAATTTACATTCCCACCAGCAGTGTAGGAGGGTTCCTCTTTCTCCACACCCTCTCCAGCATTTATTGTTTGTAGACTTTTTGATGATGGCTATTCTGACTGGTGTGAGGTGATAACACACTGCAGTTTTGATTTGCATTTCTCTAATAATTAGCAATATTGAGCATCTTTTCATGTGTCTGTTGTCCATCTGTATGTCTTCTTTGGAGAAATGTCTATTTAGGTCTTCTGCCCATTTTTTTTTCTTTTCCCTCCCTCTTGAGCCTCACTTCCATCCTCCCTATCCCACCCCTCTAGGTCTTCACAAAGCATCTAGCTGATCTCCCTGTGCTATGCAACAGCTTCCAACTAGTCATCCATTTTACATTTGTTAGTGTATATGTCAATGCTACTCTCTCACTTCGTCCCAGCTTCCCCTTCCCCCACTGAGTCCTCAAGTCCATGGTCTACATCTGCATCTTTATTCCTGCCCTGCCACTAGGTTCATCAGTACCATATTTTTAGATTCCATATATATGAGTTAGCATATGGTATTTGCTTTTGTCTTTCTGACTTACTTCACTCTGTATGATAGACCCTAGGTCCATCCACCTCATTACAAATAACAAAATTTCATTCCTTTTTATGGCTGAGTAATATTCCATTGTATATATGTGCCACATCTTCTTTATCCATTCATCTGTTGGTGGATATTTAGGTTGCTACCATGTCCTGGCAATTGTAAATAGCACTGCAAAGAACATTGTGGTACATGTCTCTTTTTGAATGATGGTTTTCTCAGGGTATATGCCCAGTAGTGGGATTGCTGCGTCATATGGTAATTCTGTTTTTAGTTTTTTAAGGAACTTCCATACTGTTCTCGATAGTGGTTATATCAATTTACATTCCCACCAACAGTGGAAGAGGGTTCCCTTTTCTCCACACCCTCTCCAGCTTTTGTTGTTTGTATATTTTCTGATGATGCCCATTCTAACCAGTGTGTAGTGATACCTCATTGTAGCACTGATTTGCATTTCTCTAATTATTACTGGTGTTGAGCAGCTTTTCATGTGCCTCTTGGCCATCTGTATGTCTTCTTTGGAGAATGTCTATTTAGGTCTTCTGCCCAATTTTTATTGGGTTGTTTGTTTTTTTAATATTGGGCTGCATGAGTTTTTTATGTATTTTGGAGATTAATCCTTTGTCCATTGATTTTTTTGCAAATATTTTCTCCCATTCCAAGGATTGTCTTTTCATCATGTTTATAGTTTCCTTTGTTGTAGCTTTTAAGTTTATGTCCCATTATTTTTATTTCCATTACTGTCAGAGGTGAGTCAAAAAATATCTTGCTGTGATTTATGTCAAAGAGTATTCTTCCTATGTTTTCCTCTAAGAGTTTTATAGTGTTCAGTCTTACATTTAGGTATCTAATCCATTTTGAGTTTATTTTTGTTTATGGTGTTAGGGAGGGTTCTAATTTCATTCTTTTACATGTAGCTGTCCAGTTTTCCCAGCATCACTTATTGAAGAGGCTGTCTTTTCTCCATTGTATATCCTTGCCTCCTTTGTCATAGATTAGTTGACCATAGGCGTGTGGGTTGATCTCTGTGCTTTCTATTCTGTTCCACTAATCTATATTTCTGTTTTTGTGTCAGTACCATACTGTCTAGATTACTGTAGCCCTGTAGTATAGTCTGAAGTCAGGGAATCTGTTTCCTCCAGCTCTGTTTTTTTCCCTCAAGATTGCTTTGGCTATTCGGGGTCTTTTGTGTTTCCATAAAAATTGTGAAATTTTTTGTTCTAGTTCTGTAAAAAATGCCATTGGTAGTTTGATAGGGATTGCACTGAATCTGTAGATTGCTTTGGGTAGTATAGTCATTTTCACATTATTGATTCTTCCAATCCAAGAACATGGTATATCTCTCCATCTCTTTGTGTCATCTTTGATTTCTTTCATCAGTGTCTTATAATGTTCTGAGTACCCATCTTTTACCTCCTTAGGTAGGTTTATTCCTAAGTATTTTATTCTTTTTGTTGCAGTGGTGAATGGGATTGTTTCCTTAATTTCTCGTTTGGATCTTTCATTGTTAGTGTATAGGAATGCAAGAGATTTCTGTGCATTAATTTTGTATCCTGCAACTTTACCAGATTCATTGATTAGCTCCAGTAGTTTTCTGGTGTCATCTTTAGGATTCTCTATGTATAGTGTCATGTCATCTGCAAACAGTGACAGTGACAGTTTTACTTCTTCTTTTTCAATTTGTATTCCTTCTATTTCTTTTTCTTCTCTGATTGCCATGGCTAGGACTTCCAAAACTATGTTGAATAACAGTGGCAAGAGTGGACATCCTTGTCTTGTTCCTGATCTTATAAGAAATGTTTTCAGTTTTTCACCATTGAAAAAATGATGTTTGCTGTGGGTTTCTCACATATGGCCTTTATTATGTTTAGGTAGGTTCGCTCTATGCCCACTTTCTGGAGAGTTTTTATCATAAATGGGTGCTGAAATTTATGAAAAGCCCTTTCTGCATTTATTGAGATGATCATATGGTTTTTATTCTTCAATTTGTTAATATGGTATATCACATTGATTGATTTCTGTATATTGAAGAATCTTTGCATCCCTGGGATAAACCCCAATTGATCATGGTGTACTATCCTCTTAATGTGTTGTTGGATTCTGTTTGCTAGTATTGTGTTGAGAATTTTTGCATCTATATTCATCAGAGATGTTGGTCTATAATTTTCTTTTTTTGTAGTATCTTTGTCTGGTTTTGGTATCAGGATGATGGTGGCCTCATAGAATGAGTTTGGGAGGACTCCTTCCTCTGAAATTTTTGGAAGAGTTTGAGGAGGATAGGTGTTAGCTCTTCTCTAAATGTTTGATAGAATTCACCTGTGAAGCCATCTGGTGTTGCCCTTTTGTTTGTTGGAAGATTTTAAATCACAGTTTCCATTTCATTCCTTGTGATTGGTCTGTTCATATTTTCTCTTTCTTCCTGGTTCAGTCTTTGAAGGTTACACGTTTCTAAGAATGTGTCCATTTCTTCCAGGTTGTCCATTTTATTGGCATAGAGTTGCTTGTAGTAGTCTCAGGATGCTTTGTATTTCTGCAGTGTCTGTTGTAACTTCTTTTTCGTTTCTAATTTTATTGACTTGCATCCTCTCCCTCTTTTTCTTGATGAGTCTGGCTAAAGGTTTAGAAATTTTGTTAATCTTTTCAAAGAACCACTTTTACTTTTATTGATCTTTGCTATTGTTCTTATTTCATTTATTTCTTCTTTGATCTTTATGGTTTCTTTCTATTAACTTTGGGTTTTGTTTGTTCTTCTTTCTCTCATTGCTTTAGGTGTAAGGTTAGATTTTTTATTTGAGGTTTTCCTTGTTTCTTGAGGTTACGATTGTATTGCTATAAACTTCCTTCTTAGAACTGCTTTTGCTGCATCCCATAGGTTTTGGATCATCATGTTTCCTTTGTCATTTGTCTCTAGGTCTTTTTTGATTTCCTTTTGATTTCTTCAGTGATCTCTTTGTTATTTAGTAATGTATTGTTTAGCGTCCATGTGTTTGTGTTTTTTACATATTTTTCCCTGTAATTGATTTCTAATCTCATAGTGTTGTGGTTGGAAAAGATGCTTGATTAGATTTCAGTTTTACTAAATTTACCACAGCTTGATTTGAGACCCAAGATGTGATCTATCCTGAAGAATCTTCCATGTGCACTTGAGAAGAAAGTGTAATCTGCTGTTTTCACATGGAATGTCCTGTAAATATCAATTAAATCTATCTGGTCTGTTGTGTCATTTAAAGCTTGTTTCCTTATTAGTTTTCTGCCTGGATGATCTGTCCATTGGTGTAAGTGAACTGTTAAAGTCCCCTATTATTATTCTGTTACTGTTGATTTCCTCTTTTATAGCTGTTAGCATTTGCCTTATGTATTGAGGTGCTCCTATGTTGGGTGTATATATATTTATAATTGTTATATCTTCTTCTTGGGTTGATCCCTTGATCATTATGTAGTGTCCTTCCTTGTCTCTTGTAACATTCTTTATTTTAAAGTCTATTTTATCTGATATGAGTATTGCTACTCCAGCTTTCTTTAGATTTCCATTTGCATGGAATATCTTCTTCCATTCCCTCAGTTTCAGCCTGTATGTGTCCCAAGGTCTGACGTGGGTCTCTGGTAAATAGCATATTTATGGGTCTTGTTTTTGTATCCATTCAGCGGGCCTGTGTCTTTTGCCTGGAGCATTTAATCCATTCACACTTAAGGTAACTATCAATATGTATGTTCCTCTTACCATTTTCTTAATTGTTTTGGGTTTGTTTTGTAGGTCGTTTTCTTCTCTTGTTTTCCCTACTTAGAGAAGTTCCTTTAGCATTTGTTGTAGCGCTGGTTTGGTGGTGCTGAATTCTCTTAGCTGTTGCTTGTCTGTAAAGCTTTTGATTTCTCCATCAAATCTGAATGAGATCTTTGCCAGGTAGAGTAATCTTGGTTGTAGTTTCTTCCCTTTCATCACTTTAAATATATCATGCCACTCCCTTCTGGCTTGTAAAGTTTCTACTGAGAAATCAGCTATTAACCTTATGGGAGTTCCCTTGTATGTTGTTTGTTGTTTTTCCCTTGTTGCTTTTAATAATTTTTTTTGTCTTTAATTTAGGTCAGTTTGATTACTGTGTGTGTCAGCGTGTTTCTCCTTGGTTTTATCCTGCTTACAACTCTCTGCACTTCCTGGACTTGGGTGGCTACTTCCTTTCCCATGTTAGGGAAGCTTTCAACTATAATATCTTCAGATATTTTCTTGAGTCCTTTCTGTCTCTCCTCTTCTTCTGGGACTCATATTAATGCAAATGTTGGTGTGTTTGACTTTGTCCCAGAGGTCTCTTAGGCTGTCTTCATTTCTTTTCATTCTTTTATCTTTATTCTGTTCCGTGGCAGTGAATTTCACCATTCTGTCTTTCAGGTCACTTATCTGTTCTTCTCAGTTATTCTGCTATTGATTCCTTCTAGTGTAGTTTTCATTTCAGTTATTGTATTGTTCATTTCTGTTTGTTTGTTCTTTAATTCTTCTAGGTCTTTGTTAAACACTTCTTGCATCTTCTCGATCTTTGCCTCCATTCTCTTTCCGAAGCCCTGGATCATCATCACTACCATTATTCTGAATTCTTTTTCTGAAAGGTTGCCTATCTCCACTTCATTTAATTGGTTTTCTGTGGTTTTATCTTGTTCCTTCATCTGATCCATAGTCCTGTGCATTTTTATTTTGTCTATTTTTCTGTGAATGTGGTTTTCATTCCACCAGCTGCAGGATTGTAGTTCTTCTTGCTTCTGCTGTCTCTCTTCTGCCCATTTTTTTGAAGTGAAAAAAATAAAAAAACATAAATTATTAACATAAGACTGATCAAAATTTTTAAAAATATCGCAAAACTGAATGTCAGCTTGGAACTCTCACATACAGTACTCAGGGTTTGAGTATAAATTGGTACAGCCACTTTGGAGAGCAACTTGGAAACATCCAGTAAATTGTAAGATTTCATTTCCTTAAAATTCAGAAATTCCATTTCTTGGCTTATACACTATGGAAACTCTTAAAAATATACCTAATAAAACATGTACATATTTTCCATTAGCATCATTTGTAATAGTAAAAGCAGAAACATCCTAAATATCTAGCTACAGAATAAATAAAGGAATTATAGCATTTTTGTTGTCATCAAGTAAAATATGAACCAGAAAAATTTTCAACAAACATAAAGCTAAAAAATATACACCCATTAAAAATTGCAGTTCAAAACACTATCTAAACATTTTGACCAATACCATGTATTTTTATGTCTAACAGAGTTATGGTAAGAATATAAGATAAACTTATTCAGGCATATAATAAACACTTCATTCACTATGATGGTTACATTTAGAGAAGGGAGACTGGAAAATTGCATTGAAGAAGGACATATTGATGTTTTCAAGTCTATCTATATTGTTTGATTTCTTAAGAATAATTTAAAAATATCACAGTCCAATGCAAGGTAAGGTTTAGATTGATCAGAGTTGGGTACAAACTCTTAAGCGTGCTCTTAAAACATTAACAACGAGAATCTAGAATTTATCTGTCTCTATGACAGTATGCTTTTAAAATATTCAGTTTTTCCATCACCTGCTTCTGTATCCCTCTGGCTAGTTGCTTTACAATGTAAAAAGGAAAATAAGCAGTTCAGGCAGCTTGGGTAGTTATCTCAGCCTTTTGTCCTAGGCTGAGTTTCCTTTGCACGTACTGATCAATTACTGGAAATATTCATGAAGACTTAGGTTATTCCAGGAAATGAATTTTGCAGGTTGTGGACCTAGTGGAAAATTTGTGACAGATTTGAAGATTTTCTTGTTTTTCTAATTCATTGTCAGTAATTTGGGTGGTAAAGTTAAAGAGCATTTAACCAGGACTCAGGAAACTATCCTTAGCTAATGTTTTGACTTTGTGAAAATTTCTTAAGCTCTCCATACTTAACATATTTTTTTTAAAAATGCAGACTTTGGATTAGCTCACCAATAACCATCTTTCCAGTTCTAAATGTTCCAAGTTTCCATTTTAAGTTTAATTCATATTGTTAGCCTTAAGGGAATTATTTTAATTCTATGTACTATGTTGACACAGTCTCACTGTGACAAAATTTTAGGATGCTAGCTTGAAGCCTCACATGTTATTTGCTGACATTAATTCTCTGAAGACATAATTATATTTGGTTTATCAACTAAACACATAATCACAGAACTTTTATCAGAATACAATTTAAAATGTACACATATATTCTTTCGAGCTAAAGATTAATGTTCTAAAGATTCCAGTATGAACCAGTTGATTTGCAAGCTGTTCAGGGAATTTAAATACTTCTAGGATATGCATTAAATTTTAGTCACAGCATGTGTTTTCCTTCTCCAAACTATATTTCATTGACACACCATAATTAATTGGCTTTTAAATAAATGTTCTCTTTGTATTTATCAAGATGGCAAGAAATTAATCAAAATCATTATTTAACTTTTTAACTTGAAATAACTTTTAGAGAAATTTTAAAAGGTTTCTTTGTCATATGATTTATAGTTTCCTCAAAAATACAAATAGTTCAAGAACATTTGGGGTATTAGAGTTGACTATTCTCTAGCCTGGTATAAATAGGAAAGCTCAGATTTTATAATATTTCTTTAATGAAGTATGTATTACATTAACTTGTAATGAGATGATTTCAGAGATACAGTTGCAAATACCAAACAGTCTGCTACAGATTAAAGCTAATTCCTTCCAAATGGTTGGAAACTCTGTTACACACTCCAATCATCACTACCACCTGGCAAAAGTAATTCTGGGATTTACACAAAAATATACTTTTTTAAAATTTGAAAATGGTACTGTATATTTAAACCTTGTTAACTGTGTAAATAACTGTATAAAAATGTATCAAAATGAACTCTTCCCATAATTCCCTTAAGGCTTAGTCCTTATCATACCAATATTAGTAAAATGATTTCTGGGGAAAATCAGTTCATAAGTAACTCTTTCTAGTTACTTGTTAGGGTTCTAAATGAAGTAATTCATAATATATGAATCTTAAAGAACTATGCATTGAGTTTTACACAGTGTATACCATAATATTCTTATATTGATCTCTTATCCAACACTTGTGCAGGGAAATCTGTTTGTTGTGTTAAAGTAGGCAGATTGGCAGAATTTCTATTTATGGTACAAATGAGCAATTTTCACTGATTTTTCAGAAAATTAGTCATATACAATTAAATTATATATAAATGGTAACTTATTTAAAAATCATTATTTGAAATATTTAGTTGTATATTCCATCATATTTATTTGTTCTTCCAGGTACATTTGTCAATATTTTACCTCTCAGTCTTGATTTTCCAACTGAATATTAAGCCTCATCTATCTTCTGAGGTTCTGGGAAAATAAAAGAAACTAATTAAATATATGATGTTCAAAGTAGTTTTAAAACAGACAAATCTCTTATTTTGAAAACTCTTATTTTTCAAAAATTCATATAAATAAGCCTAAGGATTTTTTTATAAAGCATTTTTAAAATTTATTTATTTATTTATTTACTTTTGGCTGTGTTGGGTCTTTGTTGCTGCACGTGGGCTTTCTCTAGTTGCAGCGAGCAGGGGCTATTCTTTGTTGCAGTGCACAGGCTTCTCATTATGGTGGCTTCTCTTGTTGTGGAGCATGGGCTCTAGGCACGTGGGCTTCAGTAGTTGTGGCATGCAGGCTCTAGATCACAGGCTCAGTAGTTGTGATGCACGAGCTTAGTTGCTCTGTGGCATGTGGTATCTGCCTGGACCAGGGCTCGAACCCAGGTACCCTGCATTGGCAAGTGTATTCTTAACCACTGTGCCACCAAGGAAGTCCCAGCCTAAGGATTGTTAATGATGGCCAAATATAGGTTTTTACTGCTTTGCTTGTGACTACAATACAAAATTTAATTCCAAAAATTCTAAGTTTAGTAAGACAAAATAATTTGGAACTGTTCTCAGTTTAATTAACCACAAGTTAAAGGCTCAGGAGAGCTGGAAAAGGATGCATTAACATAACCTTCACATTGCTTTTTCCCCCGTTGGGTTACCAAATAGCTCTTGAATTGTGCCCAAATCTGTTTATGGCAACTGTACTTTTTATCACAATTATATGATTAATGCCACAATAAACCAATTATTATCACCAAAAAAAACTAATGAGAAATGAGTGACAAATGGAACAAATTCTATGAAAACTCATTTGAAAGCTTTGGAAATATTAATAATATTATGGTGAGTTGCTAAAAAAATAATGTTAAATTAACTTTGATCAGACAATTATAAAGTATAGAAGAAAATATTATAAAAATCTTAAACAAACCTACATCCAGAGGGCTTAACAAATATCTATTATTAGTTGCTTGTTCATCTTTAACAGTGTGGTAATCTCAGATAGTGCTTTATGAGTGTGACTTATACACAAAGACTGGGAACTCCAATCATTGGATCTACAACCAAAGACTCACCCATGCATTAAAAGAAGATGAATGAATGCAACTTCTCTACATTTTATATATATATATATACATATATATTTCGTATGTATGTTTTCCATCTTAATAGACTTAAAAACTTAATCTACCAGTGATTTCTTCTAATCATTTGAGAACAGAGGTTATCTATTTTAAATGCCAGGCAAATTATGGACATTGGGAATGGAGTAATGAAGAAAGTCCTTGCAACTTTGAACATCATTTTCCGTATTCCTTGAAACTTTGAAAATCACTTTCTGAGACAGGTGTGGTAAGACAGACAATAAATATAAGAGCCAAAAATCAAAAGATAATTACAATTTAACTTAAGATAGTAAGTGCTATGAAGAGACTATAAACATACAGAGTAAAAGGGAGTGATAGACAGTTACTTTGACTGTGGTGGTCAGGGAAACCATCTTTGGAGAGCAGAAATTTGAAAACAGTCATGAAAATATCTATAGTTCTCTACAGGGAGAAAACAATTTGACATGCTTAAGGAACATCTAGAAGGTCACTGTGGTTAGAAAGTTGTGAATAATGGGGAAAGTGGAGAAGTTAAATTCAGAGAGAGGTAGGGGTCCGTTTACATGAGCGCTTTTAGATAATAACAAGTCTTTTGATAAGGGTTCTGATTTTAGTTTAAGTACAATAAGTATCTACAGGGGAATTTTAAGCAAGTATATAATATAATCTGATATGTTCTTTGATTTTTACCTTAAAATGATAAGAGAAGATACTGCAGAATCTTAAGGATTAGCATGGTAGCAATGGAGATGGCGATCTGTGATTTGAATTATTATCTTTTTCTTTTTTCCAGAATGTAGCCACCAGATTTTGCTGATAGTTGGTATAAGTGGAATGAAAGAGAAAAGAATCAAAAATAACTTATAAGTTTTAGGCTTAGCATCATTAGCTAAAATTGTAATGACTAGGGGAAGGGTAGGTTTGGTGTATGGGGCAGGTGGTAATAAGTGATTAGTTCTGAACAACAATTTCAAAGTTGAGATGCTAATTTGATACTAAGGTAGAGATGTCAAGTAGGAAGTTCAACATACAACTCAAGATCTCAGGCGATGGGTTGTAGTTGGAGATATAAATTTAAAAATCATCAGAATCTAGGTATATTTGAGGCCCATCTAGGGAAAGGGTAAGTCCAGAAGAGAGAATAAAGAGAATAACTGAGATATGAGCCATGCTGTCCTTGAGAGGTCGGACCACAGAGAAGGAATCAAAAAGGAGATTGAAAAGAAGTAGCCAATGGAGTATAAAGAATTTGACAACTTTGTGGTAATGAAAAGTTAGAGGAAATGCTGCTTTGAAAGAGAGAATGGATAATATAAATAGTTGAGAAAGAGACTGTTGTGGCTTCAGTAGTGTCTTAAGAGCCCTTCTCAGAGCTCTTCTTGTGAGTAGTGAGAATAAGCCTACAGTTCCTTAAAAGTATATGCTATTGATACTGTGTATAAAATAGATAACTAATGAGAACCTACTGTACAGCACAGGGAACTCTACTCAGTTCTCTGTGGTGACCCAAATGGGAAGGAAATCCAAAAAAGAGAGTGTATATGTATATGTATAGCTGATTCACTTTGCTGTACAGTAGAAACTAATACAACATTGTAAAGCAACTATACTCCAATAAAAATTTTAAAATAAACTATTCAAAATTTTAAAAAAAGAAAAGTAAAGACATGAAGATGTGGACCCACAGTATAAATGACTCAGTTAAGGAATGTTGCTATGAATTGATGAGAGAAATGGGTGGTAGTCATCAAGGAATATAGGGTCACTAGGAGTGTAAAAGAGATCTCATATTAAATAAGCCATGTTGCTATACCAGTGACAATAGTACTGGTGTGAGGGAGAGACTGAAGATGTAGGGGGAAAGTGGGACAACCACCAAAGTAAAATCTTTGAACAAGTGACTGAGATTGGCTCCAAGCATAACTGTAGAGATTGACCTTGGATGAATGCAAGACACTTAATCTATTGTGACAGGAAGAAATACAGAGTAAATGAGTCCAGATGCAGAGGGTGGATTTGGAGAGGTAAAGTAAGTCCACTCCCATTTGAATATGTAGTAGTTAAGAACAGCTCTCTGGGGCAGACTGCCAAGGTTCATTCCTTAGCCTGGCCTCTGACAGCTTTCTCATCTTGGACAAGTTACCTGACCTTTGTGTGGCTTGATTTCTTCATCTGTAAAGTGTAGAACTACATTATAAGGTTGTTGTGAGAATTCAGTTAGTTAATATATCTCTAATACATATACAGCAGTGTCATAATCCTTTGTGCAAGCTGAACTAGCTGCTAAGAGTGAGGAGACAAATAGAAGGGGATTTTGGAAATTGTTGTTTTCTTAATATGGTATTTGTCCTGACAATCTCTTAGGCACTGTTTTAATGCTTTAAATGTATGAATATATTAAATACCCACAACATCCCTAATAGACATATAAGTAAGAAAATTGCCTATGGTTACACAGCTGGTAAGTGGCAGAACTAGTATTCATATTAAGGGAGTCTGCCTCCAGAGCCTGAAATCTCTTCTTAAGGAGGATTTTTTTTTTTTCCTTTTTACATTTGTGTTGAGGTACAAAATACATAAAGTATCCATAAAGAAGATATACAGATAATAAATAAGGACATGAAAATATGTTAGCCATTAGGGAAATTAGCCATTAGAGAAATTCATGTTGAAATTATATCACCCCTATCAGAATGGGTAAAATGAAAAATAGTGATAACACCAAATGCTGGTGAGGATTCAGAGAAAGTGGATCACTCACATTGCTGGTGGAAATTTAAGATGGTACAGATACTCTGGGAAATAGTTTGGGAAATCATTTTGGCCTTTCAAAAGTGAAAATGGACTTAACATAAAACTCAGAAATTGCAGTCTTGGGCATTTAGCCCAGAGAAATGAAGACTTATTTTTATTCATGGTTGTAGCAGCTTTATTCATTAGAGCCAAAACTAGAAACTACCCAAATGCCTTTCAGTGGGTAAATGGTTAAACAAACTGTGGTATATCCACACCATGGAATACTACTCAGTGACAAAAAGAAATAAACTATTGCTATGCACACCAAATTAGATGAACCTTAAAGAATCATGCTGAGTAGTGAAAAAACCAGTCTCAAAAGAATACATACTGAGGTAGATGCATGTAAAGTCTGTCATACAGAGTGAAGTAAGTCAGAAGGAGAAAAACAAATACGGTATGTTAACACATATATATGGAATCTAAAAAAAATGGTAGTGATGAACATAGTGGCAGGGCAGGAATAAAGATGCAGATGTAGAGAATGGACTTGAGGACATGGATGGGGGAGGGGAATCTGGGGCGAAGTGAGAGTAGCATCGACATATATACACTACTGAATGTAAAATAGTTACCTAGTGGAAGCGGCAGCGTAGCACAGGGAGATCAGCTCAGTGCTTTGTGGTGACCTAGAGACGTGGGATAGGGAGGGCGGGGGGGAGGTTCAAGAGGGAGGGGATATCGGGATATATGTATGTGTATGGCTGATTCACTTTGTTGTACAACAGAAACTAACACATTACTGTGAAGCAGTTATACTCCAATAAAAATCTATTAAAAAAAGGATAAATACTGCATGATTCTATTATATTACATTCATGAAATAACATAATTAGAAAGATGGAAAATAGATTAGTATTTGCCGGGGTTAAGGATGGCAGAGAGGGAGTGGGAATGTGGCTATTAAGGGCTAGCAAAAGGTAATCAAGTTGAGTATCTTGATTATGATGGTAGTCACATAAGGCTACACATTAATAAAATTGCATTGCTCTGTGTACATAAAAGAATGTATGTGTAACCTATGACATTTGAATAAGTTCTATCAATTGTAGTATTCTCAATGTCTTGGTTTTGATAGTCTAATAGAATTGTGTGAGACGTTAAATTTGGGAGAGGCTGGAGAAAGGAAGCATATAATTTCCCTGTACATTTTTTTTTTGCAGCCTCCTGTGAATCTATATTGTTTCAAAATAAAAAGTTTTTTTTTAAAGAAAGCAAAGTACAAAAATGTGCCATTACCAGTGTACAGCTCAATGAATTTTCACACGCACACATGTCCTTATAAAACCACCATGCAGATTAAAAAATAGAACAATTCTAGCACCCTATAAGGATTTCATGTGCCTCTTCCTAATCAGTACCCACTCACTCAGACTTCTATCACTACTCTGACTTATATTACCACCGATAAGTTTTTGCTGATCTTGGAACTTTGCAGAGATGGAATCATTGGTATACTCTTATGCATCTGGTGTCCATCCATGCTGCCAAATGCATCAGCCATTGTCCTTTTCCATTGCTATGTGGAATTCCATTGTGTTAGTACACCACATATTTTTTTACTTTGCCATTGATGGATATTTGGGTTGTTTTATAGTCTTTGGCCATTTTGAATAAAACAGCTATGATTGTTCTTACACACGTGTTTTGATACATACATTTTTCCCCCTTGGGAATGTGCCTAGAAGTAGAATTGCTTTAGTACATACAGCCACATAATTTTGAATCAATTACACTTCCACCTGCAAAGTATGAGAGATCCAATTGTTGTACATCTTTGCTAGCACATAGAAAGTGCAGTCACAACCTCTATGCTATACATAGGAGTAAGGAAAAGATGTGAAATAAGCACAACAGAGAGAAGAAAACGGATTTTACTTGGAAAGTGTGGTAGGATTACTGACATTAATAAATATCCATTTGAAATTTCTTGATCCTAATTTTAAAGGAAAATGAGTAGTCCTGATTGGGTAATTCACTCCTTCAAGATTTAGCTGCTTGAGTGATGGTATAGCTTGTTGGATTTAATCAAGGTGTTTTGGGAAAAGCAAGTAGAACAGATTGGAGCCCTTTGAAGTGCTTAACACTTTGTAGCTAGGAGGTTTGTAGATGGTGGCAACAAGGACAGATGACGCATGCTTGAAAAAGTGGGAATTGCTATATTTGGGGGTATTATATATTTCTTGGGGTACTATATATTTCTTGCTTTAAAAGAACCTCAATATCTCCTTTGTATCTTTTAAAAGGTTTTAATACATCTTTTAGAGAGTGCAAATTTATGGTATTGATAAGAAACTAATTTAGAGAATCATGGCAGATAAAATTTCAGTAATATATCATTGTTTACCCGTTAGTATCTCTCATTTTGCTTTTATGTTTCTTGTGCTTTTTACTTGCAAAGGCCATTGTTTGATATTCTCTATAGAACTTCACAACATTTAAGTTTACATATCCATTATCTTATGTTTCAAAGCTTTTAGAAACATAAAGGGAGACAGCATTGTTATCACAAACTTCTGATTCCAGTTCCCCACATATTCGTTAAATCTGTTCTATAATCCTGCCATTTGGAAGGTTTCCTTGAGAATTTCCTCCAGAGATTCCATTGCCTTTTCATATTTTACCTGCTAAGGAGGCTTAGCCAAGGAATGTCTTTCAAAAAAACAAGATAGTCAATTATTTTTTAACAGAATAATTATTGATAAAGGTATTTCAAAGTAGTTCTGAATTGTACAGAAAGTCAGCTGTTTTTCTTAATCATTATCTTGAGTCTTCATCATCTTTTGCATATAAGCCTGTTAGCTTATCTCTACATGTCTGTGTTTATAACTGTGTACTGCAAAAAGTTTCATTTGTCTTTTGATTGGGCCATCCCTTTAATAACATAGGGTTGTTTCACGATATAGAATTCTTGACCAAGAACTTTGGCTAGAGTGACTTTAACTTATTTTATTATGCTCTTTCTCAATTGCATACATAAATTTTAAAATTTCTACTACACCATAAGTTGGATTTTTCCAATGCTGTTTTAAAAATTTCTAGAAAATACCTTTCTGTATCTCATGATAATTTAAAATGTAGGATAATTCCTAATGTTATTGGGAGGTATTATGATTTTGTGGTTTTAGTGACTACTTCTGCTAAAACACCCTGTGTTTCAATCTGTGTATGCTACATGATTTTGAAGGTAGTTGGAATGACCTTTTAGGTGAAAAATACCAGCTCAATAGTAAGGTAGCTTTTCTTTACATAGTTTATAAAAATATGTTCATCTTACTACAATATCATTTACTACTTTTACTGAGAGCATTTACAATAGTGATTTTTAGAAAGGACAAATATTATGTTGATTTCAAGATTCCAGCTATAAGAAGAGCCAATTTTCATCTTCCTCCAAATTTTAAAACCACAGACCTTACCTTATTATTCTCTTATTATGTTGAGAGAACTTGTCTAGGGGTAAAGAAATTATTGTTATTAAATGCCATAGCTCTTTTTATATAAAACTACCAATTTGAACATTTTAGAAATTTATTTTGAAGAGAGAAGAACTTAGATGGCAAGATTGAAACTGAATCTATTCTCAGCATTTACATCATCTACAGTACAATTGACTATAAAAGGCAGAAACCAATTCTGACTTGCTTAAGCAAAAATAAAGAAGCATTAAAAAGATATGTAGGGCCACAACATGAATGGGAGTCTGGGAACCAGGCTGGGCACTAGGAGAGCTGCTTATAGCCAAAGAGCTAGATGCACAATGACTGTCTTTTAACAGAAAGAGTAAAGCTAGGTCTTCTGAGGCTCTAGGATATGGTCTCTTCTGTAGCCTTAAAAGAATTCTTCTTGTTCCTCATTTTTGTATCATTCACTCAAGAGACAAAGGCCTACTGGGGCATCTGATAAGCTATTGAAAAATGATGTCCATATGTGCTGCCTGCCAGTGTAGAGCAAAAGTTCTTGCCTTTCTGGTACTGGTAGTGGGAGATAGACCATTGCCTTTCAACAAGGTGACACATACAGTAGGGAACTCCTACCACATAGAAAAGAAGGATGGAAGCTCATCAATCAAAAGAAGATACCAAACTTATAAATGAGCTCTTCCCCATTAAAAAATTAAATATATACACACATTAATACACATATATAAATTAAGTGTACATATACACATGTATTTCATGTCAATATGCATGTAATATTTTCACATTTTAGAAGAATTAAAATTCCTTGGAAAAAAGAGATCAATAAGTACTTTTTTCTGTGACTCTTTCCCTCCTTTTTCCCTTCTGAGTCATAATATTTTAATCTAGAGAAAAAGTATTTTGACTGCTGGTTTCCTCACCTCTGTGCAATGAATTAGTGTGTTAACAATGTGAATAAAATACATAAATATTTTCCAACGATATTGTCCTCTAAAATCCAGAAAAAATGTACAATTGCCCCATTATTTCACTTTCCAAATGACAAGAGTGAGGAGAAATTCAAGTTGCTTATTTTAATAAGGAGTAGAAAAGTGATGCTGTCACAGGTGTTACATGATGTGTCTCACGTACATGACCCTGTTGCCCCGAGAAAGCTCCCTGACATGCTTCCATCAACCCTCCCTTCATTGGCGGTCTGCATGTTCTGAGGAGACCCTGCAGACAGAGCTAACCTTTCCCAGCTGTGTTCTGGTCTCTCCCTCCTTTCACTCAGCACCTCACCAGGAAGAGGCTCTAGGGCTCCAACAGCTCCAGCCACAGGGGGCCTGGCTAATTTCTACTCTAGGTGGATTTTCAAATGATATAGTTTAAAGTTCTGATAAAAAAGTGCAGTTTCTCTTGCTAATGCTGCATGTCATATGGAAACCAGAATCTCTTGTCTGAAAATTTGTAATTAGAGATTGATACAACGTAGAGGACTATATAGTTTCAGATATTAACCAGGAGATAGGCAGCTAGATATATAAACAGATATTCACAATATTTGAAGATAATCATACTCCAGACTTGTAAAGTCTTTGAGGAAAACGAATGCTTCCATTTTCTTTTCCTTATATTGAACCAAAATATATATTTTAGAGAACAATATATAGCAATATTTACAATTTTGGAGTGATATCTGAAGCTCTATTATTTACAAAGTAAAGAGTAATATAAATGGATTAGACTTGGATTACAACATTAAACAGTTAAGAAAATAATTCTCCATTGAGTTTGTTCCTATGTGTAGGGCCACTCTTAAATTCAATCTCTCCATGACACTGACCCACAGCTTTTAACAAGAAACACCTATTTACAGAATTTTAGATATTTTCCTTTTGGACTGTCTTGATATTTATATTTTCTATTAAAATACAAAAGAATAAATTTCAGCCCACTTTGCATGGTGAAAGGGTGACCCTTCTAAAATATTTCTTGACATATTTAATTTGCAATGCAACAATATAGTGTTTTCTAGTGTTTAGAGATGTTGTGTCAGAGAAAACTCTTTTAGAGAGCAGAGTTGGCTCAAATCCTTTGCAGATGTAGTTAACACAACTTTAAAACTAAAATAGGAAACAAATATATCCAATGTGATCTAGGTATATCTCAACTGTGATCGGAGTCTGTCTCTCCTTACCCTTTGGAAACTCTGAGTCTTCCCAGAAGTGGATTAAGAGAGAGGACACCTGCTTCTAATTTGAGAGCTGACAGGTCATCAAACATTAGTGATTCTTGCTTAGTTCTTAACATTCTTTTCCCTGTTCTGATTTTATTTTCATTCTATGCTCTTCACTATAAATTAATTTTTCAGCCCAAATGTCCAAGCTAGTTTTTATGTTAAGAACCAGCTCATCCCTTACCTTCCCACCACCATCTTTTCCTTTGTTGTTGAGTTATTCTACTGTCATTTCTTTATTCCTCCCCTTTAGTGAGTCACTCATACCTAGCATTTCCCCACTGAGCCACCCTGACCAACACAAAATCACTTTATAGCAGCTACTCTTAACCACCAAGAATAAAAATAAATTTGAAATAAACCTCATTCTTTGTAAGTGGAGGTATGAGAGGAAAAGTACTCCTTTGTTTTCGTAGTCACAGGCTCTCTTGGCTTTTCTTTTTTTTTTTTTCCAGCTTAGAAGGTGAGTGCATCTGACACAGAAGCATATTTCATACCCTAAACTGAGGGAAAATAGCAGGAAATAGTTCTAACCCAATGATAGAATAACCAACTTTGCCCTTTGTGGTAGTACAGGGAGATAGTACTCACATTGCTCGGAAAAGATTCCTTTCCCAGGGAAAGGAAACCAAATGTATTTTATCCTCACTAACGCCTTTCCCCTCTCCCTGTTAAGTTTCTAAAGCTTCATGAAAATGATTAGACAAAGAATGGGGAGAATTCACTTTCTCTAGATATGTCAAAGAACTATTTTTTTTCCTGTTTATTTTAGTTTTTAAAAATTCTAAACATGTTTTTTTAAATTTTTTTTTTTTAAATTTCTTCCTCCTCTGCTTTCACATCACTGAGTCCCAAAGAGGTTAAGTTACTTCGAGTACTTTTTGAAAACTGACAAATAGACAAATACATGGAAATAAAGTTAACCACAGCAGTGGATGTTTGTTCAGACCTAATTAAAGAAATAGAAATTTGATTCAGGGACATTTTTACCATTCCGATTTGAGTTTGTCCCCAGCAATACCGAAATAACCTTCTTCTTTATGACTAATGTTTTTAGCTCGTTGATGTGAAGCAGGGACCGTTTTACAGTTTGGATGACTTGTGTGAGGGTTGCTGGGTGAACAGGACTGGCTGCCATCCTCAGGCCAAAAGCCTTTGGTTTCTGCAGCCTCTGCCACTTCTGCCAACACCTGTAGGGTTCACGGAATGGACACTGAAGCCATTCTGCAGACTCCAGTGCAAGAGAGGTTGCTCCTTACCAAAACTTACCAGAAAAAGAATTTCAGAGAGATTTTCATTCTGAGTGCAATGAAGACAAAGGGCCCCAGGGGAGGGTCCCACCTGGAAACAGGAAGAAATGTGTAAGGGACCTTGAATTTAAAAATGGTGGTGTATTTGACAGAATAATGGTGCCCTAAAGATGCCCACATCCTAATCCCTGGAACCTGTGACTATGTTAGGTTAAAGGGCAAAAGTACATTAAGGTAGCAGATGGAGGGACTTCCCTAGCAGTCCGGTGATTAAGACTCTGTACTACCAACGTAGGGGGTGCGGGTTTGATTCCTGGTCAGGAACTAAGATCCCATATGCCTTGCAGCTTGGCCAAAAAAAAAAAGGTGGCAGATGGAACTAAGGTTGCTAATCACTAGCTGACCTCAAAATGGATTATCCTGGGTTCCTGGGGTTTCCAGGTGGTCCCAATATAATCGCAAGGATTCTTAAAAGGGGAGGAGGGATACAGAAGAGAAGGTCAGAGTGATGAAGTATGTGAAGAACGCAACCCACTGTTGCCGGCTTTGAGAAGAGGAAAGGGCAATGAGATAAGAAATGTGGATGGCCCTTAGAAGACAGAAAATACAAGGAAATAGATTCAGCCCCGCAGCCTACAGAAGTCTGTGTACCATTTTTCTAGATTCCACATATATGCGTTAATATACAATATTTGTTTTTCTCTTTCTGACTTCACTCTGTATGACAGTCTGTAGGTCCATCCACATCTCTACAAATGACCCAATTTTGTTCCTTTTTATGGCTGAGTAATATTCCATTGTATATATATATGTACAACATCTTTATCCATTCATCTGTCACTGGGCATTTAGGTTGCTTCCATGATCTGGCTATTGTAAATAGTGCTGCAGTGAACATTGGGGTACATGTATTTTTTTGAATTATGGTTTTCTCCGTATATATGCCTAGGAGTGGGATTGCTGGATCATATGGTATCTCTATTTTTAGTTTCTCCATAGTGGCTGTACCAATTTACATTCCCACCAACAGTGTAGGAGGGTTACCTTTTTTCCACACCCTCTCCAGCATTTATTATTTGTAGACTTTTTGATTATGACCATTCTGACTGGTGTGAGGTGATATCTCATTGTAGTTTTGATTTGCATTTCTCTAATAATTAGGGATGTTGAGCATCTTTTCATGTACCTCTTGGCAATCTGTATGTCTTCTTTGGAGAAATGTCTATTTAGGTCTTCTGACCATTTTTTGATAGGGTTGGTTTTTCTTTTGATATTGAGTGGCATGAGCTGTTTGTAAATTTTGGAGATTAATCCCTTGTCTGTCACATAATTTGCAAATAGCTCTTTGTTAAATATTTCTTGAAACTTTTCAGTCTGTGTCTCTATTCATTTTCTGAGATCTTAGGTCATCTTTACTATCATTACTCTGAATTCTTTTTCATGTAGATTGTCTATCCCTACTTAGTTCTTCTGATGTTTTATCTTGTTTCTTCATCTGGGACATATTCCTCTGCCATCTCATTTTGTCTAATTTTCTGTGATTACTGTTTCTGTTTTGCAGCCTGCAGGGTTGTAGTTCGTCTTGCTTCTGCTTTCTGCCCTCTGGTGGATGAGGCTGTCTAAGAGGCTTGTGCAGGCTTCCTGATGGGAGACTGGTACCTGCCCACCCGGAGCTGGGTCTTGTCCCTCTGTTAGGCAGGTCTGTGTTGGCGGTGTGTTTATCAGGCAGCTGTTTATTCACAAAGACTTTAAGCAGTTTATCTACTGATGGGTGGAGCTGTGTTCATGTCCTATTGGTTGTTTGGTCTGAGGCATCCCAGCACTGGAGCCTACAGAGTGTTGGTTGGGGCCAGGTCTTGGTGAGAAAATGTTGGCCTTCTAGAGGGCCTACACCAATGAGCACTCACCAGAACCACCACCACCAGTGTCCCTGTCCCCACAGTGAGCCACAGCCCCCCCCCCCCCACCGCCTTCACAGGAAACCCTCAAACACTGGTAGGTAAGTCAAGCCCAGTTTCTTATGAGGTCACCACTTTTTTCCCTGGGTCCAGGTGCACGCAAGACCCTGTGTACGCCCGCCAAGAGTTGAGTTTCTGTATCCCCCAGTCCTGTGGAGTTTTTGTGGTCAAACTCTGCTGGCTTTCAAAGCTGGACTCTCTGGGGACTCCTCCTCCCATTGCCAGACCCCCAGGCTGGGGAGCCTGATGTGGGGTTCAGAACTCTCACTCCTGTGGGAGAACTTCTGTGATACAATTGCTTTCCAGTTTGTGGGTTGCCCACCTTGCGTGTATTGGGTTTGATTTTATCACAGTTTTGCCCCTCCTACTGTCTCATTGTGGCTTCTTCTTTGTCTTTGATATAGTGTATCTTTTTTGATAGGTTCCAGCGTTTTTTTTTATCGGTCGTTGTTCAGCAGTTAGTTGTGATTTTGGTGTTTCCATAAGAAGAGGTGAGCTCACATTCTTCTACTCTGCCACCTTGCCTCCTCTCCTAAAGTAATTATCTTATGCAGTGACAGCATTATAATCCAGTTAATTAGGTTTTATCATCCCTGAAAATAAAATATAAATTTAAACTCACACTTTAACTGCACTATACATATCCTTCTTTTTAGAATTTATTAGAGGTCAAATTTGGGTATTCAAATATATGTGTTTATTGATTTACCTATCATGTTAAAAATTGCAGAGCTGCATAAATAGTAATCACTTATACTTCCCCTGTGTTAGTGTTACTTCAGCAAAAAGTCTGTAAGGCATTTCCATTTCTTCCAAGTAAAAGCATTATGTGACAGAAAATATAATACAGGAAGTGCATTAGCAGTGACACTTAGGAATAGTTTAATGATTTAGGGATAAATTTTGAGCAATAAATCAGAACTATAATTCTTTCATGTTGTTTCCACATGCATGTAGATGAGACAGGTAACAATTTCCCTGAAAAATTTCTTGACCATCTTAACTTTCATCTCCACTTTATATGAGCTACAGTGCCTAGAGAAAATCCATGAACTTAACCATCACCTTCAAATGGTCCGCCTTGAAAATCATAAATGTAATTTTCCACTCTTTGACCACATTCTTCCATTCTTCACTCTCACTCTAACTTTCCCAGTATGTCCACTTTTCAAACTAAGAGAGCTCCCAACTCCCTGATGCTTTCTTTTTCTCCTAAGCCTATCAACCCTCGTCACTGCTAATCATCTCCTTCTGCCTCTTTCCCTTCCCTCTCCCCCATTTGACAGCAGTAATCCCAACTCTGCTGCCTTCAATTCCTGTGGAGAGAGAGCAGAAAATAACTTGGCTGCACCTGCCAGTTCTGCAAATCCTGATCTATAATCCTGGAAGCAACCTTTTAATATCCTTGGTTCATTAGTGATGAGAGGTTTGCTTACGCTGCAATAGAAAATCCCAAAATCTCAATGACTTAACAAAATAGGGCTTATTTTCTGCTCATGTTATACTCTGATAATACTAGATAGCCCTTCTTCAATTTATAGCTTTTCCAGTGGAAGCTCACAGCCTTTAAGATTTTCGTAGCTGGTGGAGAGAGGTCATGGAGCAGATATACCCACTCTGAACTGCCTTTGACGGACAACACTCTGCTCACATGAGCCCTCCTAGATGTACGAATGCTCAGGAAATCTAGAGGACAAGGTGGATATTTGCTGAACACTAACAATGTCTGGCACACATCATTAGCTCAACTCTATTTTCCTAAATATATGTTTTACATTTTTATCACTCTCCTTAAGGCCTTAACTCATTTTCTGTATCCTCCTACCTACCCTACCTCCCTCACTTCTACTACCCTTTTCAATAGATGGCCCTTTCCTTCTTCCATGAGAACTTTGAATGTTTTATATTTGATCTCCTTCTATGTTCCAGTCCTATCCATCCCTCATCATTTCTCTTTCACTCTCATGCCAATGAATCTACCCTAACCCTTTCTCACCAAGACCATGCTCCCTTAATTCCTTCCTATTCTCTATCTTTAGACAACCTCTTTTATCCTAAGGTCTTTTCCTCAACCTATAAGTATAGATTTTAAAAAATCTATCCTAAATGCTTCTTCAATCCCCTGTTTACTTTCTTTTCTCCTCCAAGCATCTCAGAGTTCTGGTTTATTACCTCTCATACACTCATGATGCCATTGTAATCTAGCTTTTGCTCTCACTATGTTTTTGAGATTTTACCTTACAAGGTCTAAATACAAAGGACAATTGCAGTCTTTACTGCAATTGACTCTGCTAATCAGTATCTAGTTCTGAAAACTTTCTGTATTACCAAAGGAACATACTCTTTTGAGTCTTTTCCTATCTTTGCGTTTTTCCACGTAATGGATTTTTCTCCACCAGTCTTTTCAATGCTGATTCCTGGAGGTTTCATCCCCAGCAGCTGTTCATTTTGCACTCACTGTGGGATATATTGTCCAATTTCATGTTTTCAGAGACCAACCGTATGAAAAAAATAGCTCTAAAGTCTATGTCTCTAGTCAAGGCCACTTACATGACTTGAAGACCTTGTATCTGATTGCCTATTTTACCACTCCAACTGACTGTTCTAAAGATACCTCAAAATCAAAAATTTAAACAGTGAACTAATTTTCTCAGCACCATCATTCAGTAGACACGTTTTCCTGAAGTTTGTTTCAGTTGGTGATGACATACTACACCCTGACAACAAAGTAACATCCTGGTCAACACCTTCCATAGTACCAATAGAAGCCTTGACCTCCTCTCTCAATCTGCACAATGACCAACCAATGATGAGGGCTGTCACTATCACTTAGCATATATTTCTGAAGTCACTGTAACCATTCCTAGTCCCACTGCCATAGTTCAGATACTTTTCAACTCTCAGCTTGACTACAGCAATAGTCTCCTAGATGAAGTTTCTCCTTCTAGTCCTGTCTTTCCCAGTCTACCTTGCATATCCATAACCTCAGGTAATATCATTCTACTGCTTAAAATTCTTCTTTGACTTCTCACTACCCACAGGATAAATTCTCAGTCTCTTAGCAGGGCATATAAAGATATTTTCCATCTGTCCCTTGCCTACCAACCCATCTTCATATCTTTACCTATTTTTTATGTTTGCTTTCCCAACATTAAAGTGTTAGGAGAGCAGGAGCACACCATGCTGTTTCTCCCTCTATGCCTTTGATCATGATCTCTCCTGTCCCTGGAACGTTCCTTCTCCCCTCTTCACTTGGCTGGGTCTTCCTGTTCTCCCCATTCTTCACAACAGGGAACCAATAAGAGATATATAAACATGGATATACATTGGATTTATTATAAGGGATTTCCTCACGTAATTATGGAAGCTGGCAAGTTCAAAATCTGCAGAACCAATGTTCCTCTTTTAGCCTGAAGGCTGGCAGGCTGCTGTTGTACCAGGAAGAGCCAATGTTTCCATTTGAAAAATTATCAGTGCCTTTGTGGGTCAGTGGTGGGTCAGGCTTTGTGATATTCAGGACTTCAACTGATGGAATGAGGCCCATCCACATTGTGGTGAACAATCTGATTTAAATATTAGTTTCATTCAAAAATAGCATCCCTTGTAAATCAACTATACTTTAATAAAAGATTTGGCCTCTCAGAAACACCCAGAATAATGTTTGACCAAATATCTGTTTACCCCATGGTCCAGTCAAGTTGAAACATAAATTTAAACATCACACCACTTAATACTATTCTAATGTATCTTATACTTGAACTCTTTTATAGAAGATCTTATCATACTTCTGTGCAATTAAAATATTTATATTAAAATTTTTTTCTGACCATTATACTCTGTTAAAAAAGTTTCCTCTAGACTGAGATATTATTATAATGATTATTTCTATAAAATGGATCAAAATAACATAAATATTTTACATTTTTCATAGATTGTTGAACATAAAATTCAAAATTTTACTAAGAACTCCTATTTTAATAACATAGATAGCTGCTTTCTCTTCAAATAGTTTCCATGTATTCGGATGAATAGTACTTAATGCAGGACTGAGAATGGGTTTGGCATCAATTCTATACCTACTTTTCATTTTTATAAATGTGAATGATAAGGAATCTTGTTTTGATATAGCAGTGTCACTTGACTCCTTGTCATATGCCAAAAATCACAGAGTGATCCGTCATTTACAAAAAAGAAAACTCATCTTTTTGTTGACAGCTTGATTAAGTCCTCTAACTCTTGAATCAAAGAATCAGAAGCCACCCTAGTGTGATAATCTGGGCTTTCTTAGACTGTGACAGGTAACACTGTGTAAAATAATCACATACATGTGTTTGCCTTTCTGACTGGTTTGTGAGTCTCAAGAGGACAGGGACAATATGGTATCTATCCTTGATTCTACAGTGCTACATAATATCTGTCACATAGTAGATGCAAATTAATAAAAATTAAATTCATATATTGTGGTTTGTTTTATAGTCATTTTTATTATCTCCAAAGGTAGATAAATAATAGTTCTCACATGAGACATAAGTAAACTAGATAGTTACCTGTATATAAAAATACTGATAATTTTTTTCTAGAAGAATTAAGAAAATCCTCTCATTCAAAGACTGGATAAATATTTCCTGCATTGTTTGCTAGGGCTGTCATAACAAAGTACCACAGACTGGGTGGCTTAAATAACAGGTGTTTATTTTCTGACAGTTCTGGAGGCTTGAAGTTGGAGATTAAAGTGTTGACAGGATTGGTTTCTTCTGAGACCTTTCTCTTTGGCTTACAGATGACTGTGTTTTCCTTGTGTCTTCACATGGTCTTTCCTCTGTGCATGTCTGCATCCTAACTGCATTTTCTAATAAGGAGACCAGTCATATTGAATCAGGCCCCATCCTAATGATATCATTTTAAATTAATTACCTCTTTAAAGGCTTTTTCCCCAAATACAGTCACATCTTGAGGTACTGAGGGGGTACAGCTTCAACATGTGAATTTGGGGGAATACAGTTCAGCCCATAATAATCCTTAATTAATAAAATGACTGAATTTTACCTTAATTATATCTTTGATTTTACTTTCTGATTGAAATCTTATTTCCCCCCTCATCCTCACTCAAACTACTGAGTTACTTTATTCTAGGATGAATTTTCAGTTGTTTCAATCTGTCAAGGAAACACCTTATTCACCTACCTGTGCCCTTGCTCTATGCCCACAGATCTAATTGCTCAGTGTTACCAAAATTGCTCTTGTTAATGGGAAGCCTTTCCATGTGTCGGTGTATATAACCACTGATCAAAATATATATGTGTACAGTTGTGTAAAGAACCTAGTAAAAAACTTTACCATGGAACAGATTGTATTCATTGCTGTGTTATTTTTACGTGCTTATCTCCTTCACCAGTGTGTAAGTAACTGGAGGGCAGGAACCTGTCTAATTCAACTTGGACTTAGAACCAAACACAGTGCTAGTAATATGTGTAGTGGTATCTCTGTAAGTGTTGAATGATCAGTTAAAAATCATATCTTAGGTTTTGCTTCATTTCAACTGATTATGTGTTGATTTTCCTTTTAGTTGGTGTAAATCTCCTCCAGACTTTTGGTGAACATAAAGGAATTGAATAGTGGTTCAATTTTATTTATGTCTTTAGTAAAGAATGTTCTCAACATCCAGATGGGAGAAAAGAATGGGATTAAAGCAAAAAGCTTGAGCCTTTGACTTTTCTGTCCTTTAATGTTCAAAGCAACTGATGCTTGAAATCTACTTCCTCACTTTCAGTGCTTGTAAGTAAGTGTCAATGTTTTAGGGGAGGAAGCATCTTGTTCTATTTAGAACTTCTTTTCCTGTGCAGGAAGCTGCTTTTTTTTTTTTTTTTTCCCAGAGAACTGTGTTGTATACCATCAGACCTGTGTCTTCTCTTTTTCTGTTTGCTGACTCTTCTCACCAGCTACCTACCTTTTTACTTCAGGATCAGCTTGGAAATCACATTAGCTGGCTCTGATGTTGAAAATGCTTGTCAGTTTCAAATTTCTAATACAGATGGTCAGTTTCCATAACTATCTTCGTCATTTGATCAAACATACCCAGTGGAGGTGACAGAGGGGCACAGTGATCAGTACTACTCTCTTTGTGACAATTAGCTTCATTTTCATTTTCTTTCAATTGTGAATTATATGCATTCATGGACAAAAAGATGAGAAATTACTTTTACATGTATATATGACAAATCACATTAATGCTAAAAAAAATTGTAGAGCACAGTGTTAACTAAGTAGACTCCGTTCTATGAGGTTATCTGTAAATATTCCCTAGTATGGAAATGACTGATAAGTGAAAACATTAGTCTTAGTTTACCAGATTGCTATAGAAAAAATAGCAATATGAGAACAAATGTAATTAACTAAATGTCTAAATGCGCCAGATATTTTTAGAGACATTCCACAGAGAAGTAGTAAAAATCAATTATCAGACTTCCCCGGTGGCACAGTGGTTGGGAATCTGCCTGCCAATGCAGGGGACACGGGTCCAAGCCCTGGTTCAGGAAGATCACACATGCCATGGAACAACTAAGCCCGTGAGCCACAACTACTGAGCCCAAGTGCCACAACTACTGAAGCCCGCGTGCCTAGAGCCTGTGCTCTGCAATGAGAGAAGCCACCTCAACAAGAGGCCCATGCACTGCAACTAAGAGTAACCCCCCCTCCACAACTAGAGAAAGCCTGTGCACAACAACAAAGACCCAACACAGCCAAAAATAAATAAATAAATAAAAATTTTTAAATCAATTAAAGCCAAAATGCTATATGAGCACAGAACATATACAGTAGGTTAGAATAATACAATTCCACTCAGATAATTTTCTAACTATAACTCAGAAATGTTAACAGTTCAATCTTTATCTTCCATGTACAAGATCACATATTTACTGGTGTATTTTGGTTGATAACCACCAACTTTATGTTCTCAATGAAGTACAGAGAAATAAATGCAAGAAATGTATTTTCAAATATAGGCAAAGTGTATTTATCTTTTTGTTGATAAACTTGGCCCAGGAAACTCATGGTTCCAAGCTTTTACAAAGTTATCTAAAATAAATTTAGGTTATAAAGACTTGGGAGCAAAAGAAATAAGGCTACTTAAATAACAAGAAGTTTTGATTAAAAATGAATGATTGGGGCTTCCCTGGTGGCGCAGTGGTTGAGAGTCCGCCTGCCGATGCAGGAGACACGGGTTCGTGCCCTGGTCCGGGAAGATCCCACATGCCGCGGAGCAACTAAGCTCGTGAGCCATGGCCGCTGAGCCTGTGCGTCCGGAGCCTGTGCTCCGCGGCGGGGGAGGCCACAGCAGTGAGAGGCCCGCATACCGAAAAAAAAAAAAAAAAAAAAAAAAAAAAGAATGATTGTGTACGTATGTCACATTATATAGAAAATATTGGTGTTGCTGTTGTGCGACTACCTTATATTTATAAGCTTATTTCATAAATACTTCTTTGAATAATCATGACAAACTTATTAGCTAGATATATTATTCCTCATTTACATATGAAAAAATTGAGTTTTAAAGGGGTCAGTCAGTGGCCCAAGATCATGCAACTAGAAGCAGAAGAGCTAAACTTGAATTCCCATGTACTGAATTTAGTATATCCCAGCTTTCTCTCATGAGTGGCAGCTAAATTTTTTTTAAGGTTTAAAGTTGGAAATCACCTTAGAATGTGATAACACCAAGTGTCCCTTAGATAGTTAGATTATCTTTGTCTATTGGCAACTGTTATTTCTTCCTCCACTCACTTGCCCTATTCATTGCTTCATAAAATCATAGAGCTGAAAGGGACCCAGATCTCTCCTTTGTTTGTGAGAAAACAGAGACTAAGAAAAACAAATATATTCTAGATAATCCAAATAATTATTAGAGAATTTCAAATGGAATTTAGCTTTTCTAATCCGCATATCAGGGATCCCATCATTGCATTCCTAGTGAAGCACATAATCATTCAGAAGTTATTTATTGAAAATCTGCTCACTGAGGTAATAAAAAACTTCATTATTTTCTCTGACTTCTAAGTGCCATATAATTCAGCTGGAGAGATATAAAGATATGAAATAATTAATAAAGTGACTTTCATTGACCATAAGTTTACTGGTACACCTCAGAGCAAGCAGAGATCAGTTCAGGACATGGTACAGGAGCGCTAAGTGAGGGAGACTGGGCCTTAACCCTTCTGAATAGGTAGATTTCTAATGGAGGGTGGGGCAAAAGAGAATATTTTAGAAGAGGACAACAGTCTGTCCTTAACCCATATGCTATGAACTTTGTATAGATGCTCCATCAAATTGTGAACAATTTGTTAAATTTATTGGTGCTGCAAAACACAGGCTCTGGTGATGACTGTCAGATGGGATGTTGAACTGAGCAAGGGTAAGTGGACAAGTAGCTGAAAGGATGTGAGAGGTGTGGCTCAATGTTTAGCTAATACCAAGGAAAAGTTGCTTTTATTTTCTCATATCTGTGAGAACTTTGTTTTGTGAAACTAGGCAAGAGGACTATCAAGGAGGTAAATGGTGCCATTCAAACAGAGGCAGCACAATACAGCTGAGTAAAAGAAGAAACAGCTAGATCTTTCTAAAGATGTACTGAGCCAAGGGTGATTCTGTGGTCAGTATTACTGACTTGTTTGGTAGTTCCTACAAGAACTTGACCAAAATACTAATTTTTAAAAGTAGGTTGCAAAAACAAAAAGTTGCTGGTCTCATAGGAATGTCCATAGTGACTATCAGGAGTCAGTAAAGAGATGGAGATTCAGGCTGAAGTGGATGGCCTGAACTGATGTGGGAAAGGAAACTGGGCTGCTGCTCAAACAGAGGAGAAACTGACAAGCATATTCTCTAAACTTCATTGGGTTTTTTTGTTGTTGGTTTCAGTTAAAGTGGAATTCAATCTCATTCCTGTTCCTAAATTTCCTTTAGAGAAAAAATAAAAGGTGCTTATTTTGGTCAAGCAAATCAAAAATAAATCACAATATCTAATACCAAAAGAGATGAGATAGTCTTTCCAGCCTACCCTAGACCTAAAACTTGTTACCTTCTCCATCCAATATTTTAAGGAACATGATCTCCCTTGACAGGAATCAATTAACCTTAAATATATGTATAATGACCAGGCTTTTTTCTTATTCTTGACATGGTCTGAAGATAAAAGAGCCTATGAACCTCCAAGGAGCAAAATTTAAATACTGAAATGAAAACAATCATAGTAATAGGAAGGTCCTAAAAGGACTTCAGTTTTATTAGAATCACAGTAAACCAGTGTGTGAAGAGAAGCCAGTTGCAAATGAAAAACAGAGAAAACAGAGAATAGGTGAAGATGAATTACAAAGAAAATATATGCATTTAAAATAATCAAAGAATATTATAAATTGTTACACAGCTATATCCCAAAAAAAGATTAGGAAATAAAGAAAAAAAGATACTAACAGGGTGAAATTGGAAAGTTAACATGATTATAGCTAATTTGTTACCTATAAAACAGCAATTACAAATCCTCAAACAACACTAGAGTTTGTAATACTATGACTTTTTAGTCTATTTTTTTAAAGTATGAGCAGCAGATGCATATATCTTGACAGGATTAAATTTAAAAGTTTCTAACCAACATTTAGAACATGCTGTAATTAATTATTAGTTCTGGCTGAGTGCATTTTGCAAAAAATGCTCTTAGAAGAATACTTAGATGTTAATAGGCTCAACGTTGAAATCTTTTCAGTAAACTACAGGAAAGACCTGCATTTTAAAATAGAATGGATAGTTCATATGACAAGAATGTTATTTAAAAGAGTTGGTCATACTTCTGAGGGAAAAAAATTAACAACAATTTTACAGCCTGGCTACAGCCTGGCAAAACTAAATAGCAAAAATTTATGAAGACACAAAGTAAAAATTCAAAACTAAAGTAATAGAAAAGGTGTGGCAAGTAGAAGTGTAAGGACAGGAGAAAAAAAGAATGCTACCCTTTTATTCCTAAATATTTCGGGAGCAAACTAGAAATAAATATACGGAAGTATTGAAGATTTTAAAGCAAATGTAGTAAATAGAAGATGAGAATAAAGAAAACTATTGTTGGTGGGGGTGGTGTGTCTGTGTTGGTGGTGGTGGTATGTGTGTGTGTGTGTGTGTGTGAGAGAGAGAGAGAGAGAGAGAGAGAGAGAGAGAGAGAGAGAGAGAGAGAGAGAGAGAGAGAGAGAGAGAGGAAAGAAAGAAAGAAGAAACTCAGTACCCAAAGGAAACCAACGAATAGGGTTATGTGGCTAGATTTAAAAGGACAGCAAGTTGATCTTTCAAGATTGGTGGTAAGACAACCATAGGGTTTCAAATGAAAACCCATACTCTATAGGGTCACATACTTTCTTTCAAGTATAACATGCATAATTGTGGATTAGTAGTGCTACGAAGACTTAGCGTTACACAGCTCATTTTGACAGATTCATCAAATCATGGATCAAATTGCACCTCTAGTCTATATGTCCAACATTTATATTGTGTGATACATAAAATGTAGCTGCACTTTGGGGATATGAGGAGATCCAGAGACACCTTTCAAACTATACTAAGAAAACACATTGCACCATGGTTTTATAAATCTTATACACTCACTTAGAATAATGAGGGTAAAAAGGAATTTGAAAACAAAATTTTTTTAAAATACCCTTTGGAATCAATAAAGTGATTATGATGTAAGAAAATAATTAAAAAGTGGGAATGAAAAGGAAGATATGTACATGGGAGGTAGACTTATAGGAGTGCTGAAAGTATAGATTTTTAAGTGAAAAACAATGGGACATTGGTAATTAGTATGAATGAAATACCATCATGAACATACAGTGGGCTGGTAAATTCAAGAGTATCATCGAGAACCTAGGGTAAGCTTTTATCTAAGACTAATAAGCTATCCTGCACTCGAATCATGCTATGAACACATTTCTTTCTTTTTTTCTTTTTTTTAACTTTAATTATTTCATTTATTTTTTATACAGCAAATTCTTATTAGTTATCTATTTTATATATATTAGTGTATATATGTCAATCCCAATTTCCCAGTTCATCCCACCAGCATGCCCCTACCTCCACTTTCCTCCCTTGGTGTGCATACATTTGCTGTCTACATCTGTGTCTATTTCTGCCTTGCAAACTGGTTCATCTGTACCATTTTTCTAGATTCCATATATATGCGTTAATATACGATATATTTGTTTTTCTCTTTCTGACTTCCTTTACTCTGTATGACAGTCTCTAGGTTCATCCAAGTTTCTACACATGACCCAATTTCATTCCTTTTTATGGCTAATATTCCATTGTATATATGTACAATATCTTCTTTATTCATTTGTCTGCTGCTGGGCATTTAGGTTGGTTACAAGACCTGACTATTGTAAATAGTGCAGCAATGAACATTGGGGTGTATGTGTCTTTTTGAGTTACGGTTTTCTCAGGGTATATGCCCAGTAGTGGGATTGCTGGGTCATATGGTAATTCTGTATTTAGTTTTTAAAGGAACCTCCATACTATACTGTTCTATTTAGTAGCTGTGTTAATTTACATTCCCACCAACTGTACAGGAGGGTTCCCTTTTCTCCACACTATCTCCAGCATTTGTTGTTTGTAGATTTTCTGATGATGCCCATTCTAACCAGTGCGAGGTGATACCTCATTGTAGTACTGATTTGCATTTCTCTAATAATAAGTGATGTTGAGCAGCTTTGCATGTGCCTCTTGGCCATCTTTATGTCTTCTTTGGAGAATGTCTATTTAGGTCATCTGCCCATTTGGGGGTTGTATTGTTTGTTTTTTAAATATTGAGCTGCATGAGCTGTTTATATATTTTGGAGATTAATACTTTGCCCATTGATTTCTTTGTAAATATTTTCTCCCATTCTGAAGGTTCTCTTTTCGTCTTGTTTAGGGTTTCCTTTGCTGTACAAAAGTTTCATTAGGTCCCATTTGTTTATTTTTGTTTTTATTTCCATTACTCTGGGAGGTGGATCAAAAAATATCTTGCTGTGATTTATGTCAAAGAGTGTTCTTCCTATGTTTTCCTCTAAGAGTTGTATAGTGTCTGGTCTTACATTTAGGTCTTTAATCCATTTTGAGTTTATTTTTATGCATGGTGTTAGGGAGGGTTCTAATTTCATTCTTTTACATGTAGCTGTCCAGTTTTCCCAGCACCACTTGTTGAAGACATTGTCTTTTCTCCATTGTATATGCTAGCCTCCTTTGTCATAGATTAGTAGACCATAGGTGCGTGGGTATATCTCTGGGCTTTCTATCTTGTTCCATTGATCTGTATTTCTGTTTTTCTGCCGGTACCATATTGTCTTGATTATTATTGCTTTGTAGTATAGTCTCAAGTCAGGAGTCCGTTTCCTCCAGCTCCATTTTTTTCCCTTAAGATTGCTTTGTCTATTCGGGGTCTTTTGTGTCTCCATACAAATTTTAAGATTTTTTGTTCTAGTTCTATAAAAAGTGCCATTGGTAATTTGATAGGGATTGCATTGAATCTGTAGATTGCTTTGGATAGTATATTCATTTTCACAATATTGATTCTTCCAAACCAAAAACATGGTATATCTCTCCATCTGTTTATGTCATCTTTGGTTTCTTTCATCAGTATCTTACAGTTTTCTAAGTACACGTCTTTTACCTCCTTAGGTAGGTTTATTCCTCGGTACTTTATTCTTTTTGTTGTAATGGTAAATGGGATTGTTTCCTTAATTTCTCTTTCTGATCTTTCATTGTTAGTTATAGAAATGCAAGAGCTTTCTGTGCATTAATTTTGTATCCTGAAGTTTACCAGATTCATTGATTAGCTCCAGTAGTTTTCTGGTGGCATCTTTAGGATTCTCTATGTATAGTGTCATGTCATCTGCAAACAGTGACAGTTTTACTTCTTCTTTTCCAATTTGTATTCCTTTTATTTCTTTTTCTTCTCTCATTGCCATGGCTAGGACTTCCAAAACTATGTTGAATAATAGTGTCAAGAGTGGACATTCTTGTCTTGTTCCTGATCTTAGAGGAAATGCTTTCAGTTTTTCACCATTGAGAATGATGTTGACTGTGGGTTTGTCGTATATGGCCTTTATTATGTTGAGGTAGGTTCCCTCTGTGCCCAGTTTCTGGAGAGTTTTATCATAAATGGGCGCTGAAATTTGTCAAAAGCTTTTTCTGCATCTATTGAGATGATCATATGGTTTTTATTCTTCAGTTTGTTAATATGGTGTATCACATTGATTGATTTGCATATATTGAAGAATCCTTGCAATCCTGGGGTAATCCCACTTGATCATGGTGTATGATCCTTTTAATGTGCTGTTGGATTCTGTTTGCTAGTATTTTGTTGAGCATTTTTGCATCTATATTCATCAGTGATGTTGGTATTTAATTTCCTTTTTTGTAGTATCTTTGTCTGGTTTTGGTTTCAGGGTGATGGTGGCCTCATAGAATGAGTTTAAGAGTGTTCCTTCCTCTGCAATTTTTTGGAAGAGTTTGAGAAGGATGGGTGATAGCTCTTCTCTAAATGTTTGATAGAATTCACCTGTGAAGCCATCTGGTTTCATTTCACAGTTTCAATTTCATTCCTTGTGATTGGTCTGTTCATATTTTCTATATCTTCCTGGTTCAGTCTTGGAAAGTTTCACCTTCATAAGAATGTGTCCATTTCTTCTAGGTTGTCCATTTTATTGGCATAGAGTTGCTTAGTAGTCTCTTATTATGCTTTGTATTTCTGCAATGTTCATTGTAACTTCTCCTTTTTCATTTCTAATTTTATTGATTTGAGTCCTCTCCCTCTTTTTCATGATGAGTCTGGCTAATGGTATATCAATTTTGTTTATCTTCTCAGAGAACCAGCTTTTAGTTTTATTGATCTTTGCTATTGTTTTCCTTGTTTCTATTTCATTTATTTCTGCTCTGATCTTTATGATTTCTTTTCTTCTGCTAACTTTTGGTTTTGTTTGTTCTTCGTTCTCTAGTTCCTTTAAGTGTAAGGTTACATAGTTTACTTGAGATTTTTCTTCTTTATTGAGGTAGGCTTGTATAGCTATAAACTTCCCTCTTAGAACTGCTTTTCCTGCATTCCATAGGTTTTGGATCATCATATTTTCATTGTCATTTACCTCTAGGTCTTCTCTTTTTTTTTTTTTTTTTTTTTTTTTTTTTTTTTTTTTTTTTTCAGTATGCGGGCCTCTCACTGTTGTGGCCTCTCCCGTTGAGGAGCACAGGCTCCGGACGCACAGGCCTAGCGGCCATGGCTCACGGGCTTAGTTGCTCCGCAGCATGTGGGATCTTCCCGGACCAGGGCACGAACCCATGTCTCCTGCATCGGCAGGCGGATTCTCAACCACTGCGCCACCAGGGAAGCCCGTGCCTTTAGGTCTTTTTGATTTCCTTTTGACTTCTTCAGTGATCTCTTGGTTATTTAGTAACGTATGGTTTAGCTTCCATGTGTTTGTGTTGTTTACGTTTTTTTCACTCTAAATAATTTCTAATCTCATAGTGTTGTGGTCAGAAAAGATACTTGATATGATTTCAATTTTCTTAAATTTACTGAGGTTTGATTTGTGACCCAATATGTGATCTATCCTGGAGAATGTTCCATGTGCACTTGAGAAGATAGTGTAATCTGCTGTGTTCAGTTGGAATGTCCTATAAATATCAATTAAATCTATCTGGCCTACTGTGTTATATAAAGCTTTTCTTTCCTTATTAATTTTCTGTCTGTATTATCTGTCCATTGGTGTAAGTGAGCTCTTAAAGTCCCCCAGTATTACTGTGTTACTGTTGATTTTCTCTTTTATAGCTGTTAGCAATTGGCTTATGCATTGAGGTGCTTCTATTTTGGGTGCATATATATATTTATAATTGTTATATCTTCTTCTTGGTTTGATCCCTTGATCATTATGTAGTGTCCTTCCTTGTCTCTTGTAATATTCTTTATTTTAAAGTCTATTTTATCTGATATGAGTATTGCTACTCCAGCTTTCTTTTGATTTCCATTTGCATGGAATATCTTTTTCCATCCCTGCACTTTCAGCATGTATGTGTCCCTAGGTCTGAAGTGGGTCTCTTGTAGACAGCATATATATGGGCCTTGTGTTTATATCCATTCAGCAAGCCTGTGTCTTTTGGTTGGAGCATTTAATCCATTCACATTACTTCATTGTTTTGGGTTTGTTTTTGTAGGTCCTTTTCTTCTCTTGTGTTTCCCATTTAGAGAAGTTCCTTTAGCATTTGTTGTAGAGCTGGTTTGGTGGTGCTGAATTCTCTTAGCTTTTGCTTGTCTGTAAAGCTTTTGATTTCTCCATTGAACCTGAATGAGATCCTTGCTGGGTAGAGTAATCTTGGTTGTAGGTTCTTCCCTTTCATCACTTTAAATATATTGTGCCACTCCCTTTCTGGCTTGTAGAGTTTCTGCTGAGAAATCAGCCGTTAACCTTATGGGAGTGCCCTTGTATGTTATTTGTTGTTTTTCCCTTGTTGCTTTTAATAGTGTTTCTTTGTCTTTAATTTTTGTCAATTTGATTACTATGTGTCTTGGAGTGTTTCACCTTGGTTTTATCCTGCCTGGGAATCTCTGCACTTCCTGGACTTGGGTGGCTATTTCCTTTCTCATGGTAGGGAATTTTTCAACTATAATTTCTTCAAATATTTTCGTGGGTCCTTTCTCTCTCTCTTCTCCTTCTGGGACCCCTGTAATGCAAATGTTCATGCATTTAATGTTGGTTGACCCAGTGGTCTCTTAGCCTGTCTTCATTTCTTTTCATTCTTTTTTCTTTATTCTGTTCTGCAGTGGTGAATTCTACCATTCTGTCTTACAGTTCACTTATCCATTCTTCTACCTCAGTTATTCTGCTATTGATTCCTCTAGTGTATTTTTTATTTCAGTTATTGTATTGTTTATCTCTGTTTGTTGTTTAATTCTTCTAGGTCTTTGTTAAACATTTCTTGCATCTTCTTGATTTTTGCCTCTATTCTTTTTCCGAGGTCCTGAATCATCTTCACTATCATTATTCTGAAATCTTTTTCTGGAAGGTTGCCTATCTCCACTTCATTTAGTTGTTTTTCTGGGGTTTTATCTTGTTCCTTCATCTGGTGCATAGCCCTCTGCCTTTTATCTTGTTTATCTTTCTGTGAATGTGGTTTTTATTCCACAGGCTGAAGGATTGTAGTTGTTCTTTCTTCTGCTGTCTTCCCTCTGGTGGATGAGGCTGTCTAAGAAGTTTGTGCAAGCTTCCTGATAGGAGGGACTGGTGGTGGGTAGAGTTGGGTGTTGCTCTGGTGGGCAGAGCTCAGTAAAACTTTAATCCACTTGTCTGCTGATTGGAGGGGCTGAGTTCCCTCCCTGTTGGTTGTTTGGCCTGAGGTGACCCAGCACTGGAGCCTACAGGCTCTTTGGTGAGGCTAATGGTGGACTCTGGGAGGGCTCACACCAAGGAGTTCTTCTCTGAACTTCTGCTGCCAGCATCCTTGTCCCCATGGTGAGCCACAGCTGCCTCCTGTCTCTGCAGGAGGCCCTCCAACACGAGTAGGTAGGTCTGATTCAGTCTTCTATGGGGTCACTGCTCCTTTCCCCTGGGTCCTGATACACACACTACTTTGTGTGTGCCCTCCAAGAGTGAAGTCTCTGTTTCCCCCAGTCCTGTCAGAGTCCTGCAATCAAATCCTACTAGCCTTCAAAGTCTGATTCTCTGGGATTTCCTTCTCCCATTGCTGGACCCCCAGGTTGGGAAGATTGATGTGGGGCTCAACCTTCATTCCAGTGGGTGGACTTATGTGGTGTAATTGTTCTCCAGTTTGTGAGTCACCCAACCAGTGTTTGTGGGATTTGATTATATTGTGATTGTCCTCCTCCTACCATCTCATTGCAGCTTTTCCTTTGTCTTTGGATGTGGGGTATCCTTTTTGGTGAGTTCCAGTGTCTCCCTGTTGATGATTGTTCAGCAGTTAGTTGTGATTCCAGTGCCCTTACAAGAGGGAGTGAGCATACGTCCTTTTACAATGTACACATGTGCAGAGATCATGCACACATTGATCTCTGTCTCTTTGCTTGCTAATTGTGAAAAAATAAGCAGTAAAAGATGAAAAAGAGTGCCAAGAAAGTATAATTACTCATTTCCCTCCATTTTTTTCCTCTAACATTATGGATGGCTTAAAGATGACCAACTAAGTTAGAGACTGAGAAACAGCAGGGTACAAAACCACATGTGTAATAAAGGAAAAACAAAGAAAGAAAAGGAAGTGTACCTCAGTTATAGGTGATTAGATTGCTTCAAAATATAATTACATTTTATGATGGAAGAGAAAATTTGAAACTTGACTCCTTGAAACACTCTTCAAAGGATTATTCTTGACTCTTTGCCTGAACCTGTATAGACTCAAGTACTTCAAGCAGTTGCCTCAGGCTGCCTGAAATCATTCCTGCCTATAAATAGATAAGATTGGAATGACACAGTTTACTGATATCCTACTTCTACTATGTTAATGCAGTTATAAACAAGAAAAAATACTCAAGGTCAGTATTTTCACAAGTTATAGAAAAGCAGGCAAACCTCAATTTAGACAGATAACTACTGTACTTCCTGTTTTCAACTACTAACTCTTCCAATTCAGTGGAGTATCCAGTTGTCAGTGATAAGGTGGTGTTGCTAGGCAACAAGGGTAGTCGTTGCTACCCTTGGGCTGAAGGAGCTGCTGCTGTGCAAAAACATTTATCAAACCTGTATTTGTCTAGAAATAGCTTGTACCTACCACTGTCTTCCTGCTGAGAATCACAAATGATAGCAAAGCCTTTTAATAATATTTAAGAAATGAATATTGGGTTTTGAGGAAAATTCTTCTGCTGGGTCCGTCAAAGGCTTCGCATACTACAAAAGGGATCCAATCCACACAAACGCACAGAAAATGTTTAATAATTCCTGGACTAGAGACAATAAAGAATTATATAAAATCTGAATTTAATTTGGAAGGTCAGAAAATTTACCTATCTATATTAGATATCATCAATAGAATGAAATGTTGAGGCTTAACCAATTTAAAAAATATTAATGTGACAGGAATTCTCAATCTGTCAACCTTAGGTAATGTGTGCAAGGCCAAGGCAGAGGTAGAATTCTAGGTGATGTCTGCTTGTGTTTTAACATTTTCTGTAAGTGTTTTCCTATCACTAAGTACTGGATTCCTTCATGCCATTTCAGACATGACTGTCATCATGTACTATCTTCAGATATTTATCTATGTTATTTAATTTTCAGATCAAATACTAATATCCCATTACCTCTCATTTTGCTATTCTTGCTACTTTTTACACCTGCAAATATTAATGATCTTTCTCTTTTGGATATGTTCATGGTAATGTTAAGGAAAGTTAAAATGTCATAAAATTTAAATTCAATACCTTCAATTCATTGAGGTACATTTTATCTTGCTTTTTGCTTTTTGTTTTATAAGTCTCATTTCTATATAATGTAGCTAATTATAGTCTTCAGTTCATGGCAAACTATCATCATTGGTCTGTTTTATCTGAGGTTATTAATTTTTCCTCTTCAGCCTCTCCCACCTACAGGAACCCAATCTAATGTGTTTAGTATCTGACTTCAGTATGGGCATATTCTATATGATTGCAGTATGTTATTTTATTTTAGAAAAGTGATATTGTGTTATATTCTTGTTTTCTTTCTCACTTTTTTTCACCTAACATTATGTATTTAGAACCTACTCATCCTGAGCTATAACACACTCGCATACATACACACACACACACACACACACACACACACACATAGACACACATGCACCTCGACTTGTGTTTTTGATTGCCATATAGTATACTGTTCTCTGTTTCTGCATATGAGTTTCCCAACCCCCCCACCCCCCTGAAATTGCCCTGATTAACAGCCATACTCATGTCCTCCCTTGGGCCTGTGGGAGAGAGTCCCTGTGGACACACTAAGAAGTGGGATTGCTGGGTCAGAGGGATAGGTTGCTGTGCTAGTTTTCAGAAAGGTTGCATTTGTTGACATTCCCACTAGTAATTTATAAAGGTTTTTATTTCCCCATACATTTTCTAAAACTTAGTATTATTGAGCATATAAAAAACGTACTAGTTTTTATGGAGAAAAGTAGAACCCCATAGGCGTTTCTCTGATTACATTATCAGTTGATCATGTTGTTCTTATATCAAAGCCACTTAGGATCTCCTCTTGTGATTTGCCTATACACGTCCTTGGACCATTTTCCTGTCGTGCTTCCCATGATTTTCTTGCTAATTAATGAGAAGTGCTTGTTAACGTTAGATACATTATTCACATCTCTGATTTAGACATCACTAACAACTTCCTCCAATGGGTTCCCCTTTAGCAATTTTGTCTGTGGTATTCTTCATTGAATAGAAACCTTTAATTTTGATATAGTTAAGTCGTACTATTTTTTTATTTTTTTGCATTTTGTTTTGTGCTCTTGCATTTTACTGAAGAAATTTCCACCCAAGATCACCAATATAGTCTCTTGTATACTCTTACTATTTACCTTATAGTTTTACCTTTCCATTTAGATATTTTTAAAGTAATCTGGGTTTTATTCTTCTATGTTATTTGAAAGAGGGGCTGAATTTTAGTTTTTCATATAGAGAGAGCCAGTATTACAAATGCAGTCAATTAAAAGATTATCTATTCTCCTACTGCTCCCTGTTGTCACAGCTATCACACAACACTACCTAACTAAATATAAATCTGCTTCTGGGCATTCTTGCTTTTCCCTAGTTTTAAGTGTCCCTGTACCAGTACCATACTTTTTATTACTGTGGTATAGCATGCATTAAAAAAGCAAGATGGTGAATCCTCCTCTTTCCTCTACTTCCTCAGGAATTTCTAGGAGGACAAAAAGTTTGTTGGCCACATTTTTTTCTTCAATGTAAAATTTGCTATATTTGAGCATGCTGACAAACAATATATAAAAAAAAAACTTTTATTGCCTACTTTATGGAATGTCAATGCAGAATTGTGCTCTACCCTGGAACCACTAACACTTGGTCTTTGGTATGTTAGAATAGGAACTGGCAGCAGTATTTTAATAGTTCATTCAGAAATTAAAGCATGAGTCTTGAAGCCCAGCCAGCAACATACTCCTCCACAGTCTTTATTTTGTCCAACACTGCTCAAGGACTTAATGTGAGATAGTTCATTAACTCTTAGCCAAAAATTTTTTAAGACTCTTGTTTTCTCTCTGTTGATCCTACTGCTTATTTTACCACTACTAGCAAAAAGTATACGAAAGAGTTCGATAAACGTGAAGGCTCTTATACATTACATATTTTCCATTATAAAGAGTAGTGTTTTATAGATAATAACAGTAAAGCCTTACATTTGTATGATTTGTAAGTTTATACAGTAAGACTTTATTCTTTCCTTGACTTTAATGACAAAACCTCTGACTTAAGAATTTTTCTTATCCCAAATTATAAATGTAGGATCTGAGGCTTAGTGTGGTTCTCTTACTTTTTCAAGATCATAGGGCTGTGTGAAAGGCAGAATCAAAACTGGACCTCAGTTCTCTCCATTAGCATGCTGATACCATTTCATTGTTTGTATTGGCAGAAAAGCCTTGTCTACTGTAGCAAATCACATAAGAGACCCCTACAAGCCACAGTGGAATCTACTATAGGTTGCATTAAACTAGAACCTCTGGGTAAGAAAGATAACCATGCATAATGTTTTTATGCTTGATTTATAAAAGAATAGACTATGTCTATCAGGCAAACCGGATTGCAGTAACAAGAGCATTAATAATCCTCTATTGGCAATATTGTTCTAATATTACCAAGTATTCACTCTCCTTTTTAAATCCTTTTTTCCCCGTGGCTCAGCTTATATCATACGTTCTCTGGATTTGAACAGTTATGCCAGAACCACTTGGCATTTATAAAAGCTTTCTCTCACAAACAAAAGTTGGCAAACATATTGTGAGACAAATGCAGGAGGTACTATGGCATTTGCGAGGCTCAGAATATGAGGAACATATGATCACTGAGGACAAATAGACTAAGAAAAACTAAAAATGTGCACAATACGCCTCTGATTTTCCAAACTGTGATGCGGGAAGATTGGAAATCTTTGATTTGTTGCCCCTATTACTAAGAATTTTCTCACCAAAATGAAGATAACAAAAGAATTTAAGTACACCTAAATATTTTAAATATTCATGCAGAAAACCCAGTGATAAAACAAATAAAATCTATTTTTTGTGTTCTTTATTACATCGTATATATATAATGCGTTTTATATATATATAGAATTGTCTCCACATTTTTGAGAAAGGGAAAAGCTTATGTTGTACAAAATATGCTAGATGAAAAAAGTTTAAAGGATAAAATCTTGTCACCTGCTTTTTATTTTTTTATAATAGGCTATAAGTTAAGGGATTCAGTAATATAGGTGAATGACCATGAAACGCAACATGTGGGACCGACTGAGAGACCCTAGCAGATTGCTTTTTATATTCTTCAAATGAGCTGCATTAAACATTACTGGTACCTTGTGAAGATCAGCTCTTCAGGTTTCTGCAGATCTCTTGAGCTTGAAACTGTAGTTGTCTCCAAACAACTCCTTTCTCCATATTTATCTCCTAGTGACAAGTCCGTGCTCCTGTACCTCTGTAATAGTCTCTCTCTCTCTCTCACCACTGTCATTGCCTCAATAACTCCTTCCCAGGAGTAATTCTGGGCCCTATGAAAATAATGAATAATGTGGTCTTTTAACACACACCTTCCCACAACACTGCAATCTATTTTATACATTACTCGCACATTAATTCTCATGTCGAACAATTCCACTGAAGAGTTTTCCTTCCCTAATCAAGACTTGTGAGCCTGTAAACAGCCCAAGGATGGATTTTGTATAGCCGAGGCCATTCACCATGCCACTCTGCCTGCTTTCTATGGCTGTGCCTCTGTTATGTATGGTTGGATTTTTAATTGTTCCAGAGCCTTCAGATAACATGTTGGCAGAGTACATTTCTAATTGGTCTTTCCAGCAGCCACATTGGTTCAAGAAGTGCTTTATGTGTGTCCCAAGGAAGAGTCATTTATATCCACCCTAGTCAAGTTTCATGTGCTTCAACATTTATTATATTTAGATGTTTGACATCAGAGATAACTCAAGGTATAATGACGGAAAAGGGAGGAATTTACAGGCATTCCTTTGCACAGTTCTGATGGGCACAAATATCAGTTGCCACAATTTAGTAAATAACACCAGTCTACCAACAACACTTCAAATTTCAACGATCACTGTATTAGCTGTGAGTAATTGTATTAGGTACAAACTTGGAGGCTAGCTCTCAGTGCACAAATCACTACATAAAGAACAGATGCCTTTATGGGGACTGACCACATCACTTATTCAAAGTCTATCAGTGATTGGTCACTGCACATCTTTTACTTGGTTCACCCACAGACAGCAAAGGGTATAGTTCAGTTACCTCCTTGACTACCAATGATAAAACCCACGTGACATTTTACAAAAGTGGATATCCAGAAGAGGAAATTGGCCAGCAAAGATTGAAGTGCAGCAAACAAATGATGAATGATAATGCTGGAAGTGAAATATGAATTGGGCAAAAGTGGAGGTATAAAGAAACAGCGAACCTGGGCACGTTGATGTGGCCCTGGTTGGAGAGAGCCTAGATGGGCAGCCAGGAGAACTTAATAAAGGGGAACTTGACATAAATGAAGAGAGTGGTTGTGAAAAAAAGGATGACGACTGTCCCGAGGAACAGGTGAAACACTTCACATGAAGGGAACTCCTGGAGTTATTTCACAATACTGAAAGTGCAAAGGATAAAATGTCAGAAGCATATTCAAAGTTGGAGAGAAGTATGATGGTTCTCTAAGGCTTAGAAAAAAAGGTAGCTCCGTATCCTGTTATATAACAAGAAGAAGGCGAGCACCATTCAAACAACCACTTGATAAGTTTTTTTTTTACATAAAATACTCTAATTCTCAATATTTCTAGTGGTTAAAATTTCAGTTTAAGTAAATACTTTTACATTAAAAATATTTTAATACATTTTAAACTAACATTAACAGAATTTTTAATGTTCTGACAAAAATTTTTAAAGGTCACCAAAGAACTGTAACTTTCCTTTTTGATTGTTATTAAGATCACTTTACACGGTTTCAGCTTATATGGTCATTTTTACAGTCCCATACTGTGCGAAGTGAGGAATACACGCTGTGAAGGTGTGTGTACGTGTGGTCGCGGTATGTGTGTGTATTTTGGGAGATAAAAATGACAAATCGTTTCAAATAAAATTTAGATATAAAGTTTATAAAGTGTAAAATGTTATTTATGTATATAGCCCACACATATTTTACACTCAAATTATAGATTACTAAGAAACGTCATGAAAAGCTATACTTTTATCAAAAAGATTACATTTATAAAAACTTAATTGGAGCTCCTCAGTTTAGCTTTTAATTCAAATGTTTTTCAGTAGAGTTTTTAAATGGTTATATAACCATGTATTGAGCTCATATGTCTCTGGCAAGTTTACCAACCTCTCTGGAGAGTGCACCAACGTGGCAGTATAGCAGTGAGCACTTTCCAGTGCCTCCTGCCAAAAGGAACATTAAGTAGTTTCAACAAACAATGAATTTCCGCCACTCATATTGAATACTCTGTGACCTACTAGAAATAGGATCCTTAGCACATTTTGCCTGCTGTAATTTTGTGACTCGATTGTCATACAGATATGAACAACCTATACTCAATAATGGAAGGCATACTGTAATCCGCTGTGCAAATAAAAAGTAAATTTTTCCTTGATATTGAAGCTTTGCAAAGCAAGGTATTCCAAGTCTCTATTTTCAGGGTTAAGGCTACCAAAAGTTGTTCATCTGTATATTCATATGCTACTTTAAAAAACAAAATAAAACAACAAAAGACAAACACAGAAACATCTTGTGGTACTGAAACCTTGTCCACATGTGCAGTGAATACTCCTTAATCAATAGATTGGAGAATGGAAGGTTCACATCACTCAAATATTCCTAATAACACACAGTTACCCTACATGTGTCTTCAGATATTAATATTTCAGAGAAATAGGGCCAATAGCATTGCTTTCAGTATAATTCTTAATGAATTAGAAGATATTTTAAGATATTCTTTATGAAGAATGGAAATTGTAGACCTCAGTAGATACAGTGCTGGTTAATGGGGATTTCTGGCTGAAGGGAAAATGTTGCCAGACTTTAGGATGTGCTGTTTATAAAAATAATAATAATAATTTAATGTGCAGCAAATGCTATTTCAAAAGATTTATGTGGTTTGGAGATTTTGCCCATCTGTCATTAAAAAAAGGGCAAAAATTACCCAACTGGGTCAAACTCATCCTTAGGCCATGGGGTTCCAGCATACTCTGAGGAGTCTCCTCTCTAATATCACCCTGAACAAGTAGCACATGCCCGCCCTCTTCCCTGCCACGCCAACACCCACCTTACTCCAATAACTCACTCTTAACCTATCATCTCTAAAGTTATTACCTGAACACGGTTGAATTTCAGTCTGTGTCAACACTTGACAGCAAGAAGATCTGTATATAGGTCTTTACTCTGTAAAATGCATTTTCATAATTTCTGCTTAATTTCTCTCTTAAGGTTCCAAGGGGTAAGCTTTGGGTTTTATATTTCAGACTCGCTAAAGGAACTGTCTTCTTTTTACAACCCCTTCATGGCCTTATAAGCAGCAATACAATCCTATTTGGCCCTTAGGTTAAAAACAGGCAACTTACTAAATTTGTGGTTTGGTTATGGAAAGTTACCATCATTTACATGTTAAATACATAACTCTACAAGGCCTAGGAAATGTGAATTTGCCGTGAGGTGGTTAAGAGGTTACAATGTAAGAACCAGAGTCAGCAATCCTGGGTCCATTGCATGACATTTAGAGTCACACAAATTCTATTCTCACTTTCTTCATCTATAAAATGGGTATAATAATAATTTATGCTGCCAAGTGTTGTTAAGAGGATTAAATGAGATGATATATATCTTTATACTTGGTGGCATATAATAAGCACTAAAATATTTTCAACTGTTATTGGAACAGCAACATAATTTATTACCAAGCCCAGAAGTTTTGTATTCGACAAATGCCAAACCAGACAGAATACGGGGCTTAAAATAGGATCACCCCAGGAAAACCAGGATGTATGGTGACCCTAGTTATTATTATGTGGTTGTTTTAATTAGTTTTACTTATGGCAACTGCAATTAACCTTTCTACCCACCTATTCTTACATTTTTTTGTTCGTGTATCCCAACCTATCCAAGATGGCACATATGTAAACCATAAGATGACATTAGTAAATGGTATACCATATCCGAAGTCTCTGTGGCCATACAATTGATTGCTGGAGTGGGTCAGCCCCAGAAGTACAGTGGACGTGATGATGGCAGTAGCTCCATTCATTACAGCTGGCCCAAAGGTGGGCAACCCATTTTCTAGACCTGAGTCCTTTATAGCAACCTTCCTAATTTTTTTTTTTTTTTTTTTTTTTTGGCTGCTTTGGGTCTTCGGTGCTGTGCCCAGTCTTTCTCTGGTCGTGGCGAGTGGGGGCTACTCTTCATTACAGTGCACGGGCTTCTCATTCTGGTGGTTTCTCTTGTTGCGGTGCATGGGCTCGAGGCGTGAGGGCTTCAGTAGTTGTAGCACGTGGGCTCAGTAGTTGTGGCTTGCGGGCTCTAGAGTGCAGGCTCAGTAGTTGTGGTGCACAGGCTTAGTTGCTCTGCAGCATGTGGGCTCTTCCCAAACCAGGGCTTGAACCCGTGTCCCCTGTATTGGCAAGTGGATTCTTAACCACTGTACCACCAGGGAAGCCCAACCTTCCTAACTTTTTCAAAGCCTTCATCACTGTTACTTTTATTTACACAAATTGAGGACTATGAAAGTTCAGTTATAACTCATGTTATTAGGTGAATTCCAATTGATGTGTGCTTTTCAGCTAAACTCAATAGTTCTTGTGTAAGTAATTCTCCAGAGTTAAATAATTCTTACCCCTGAATCTCATTTTACTCTTCAGATAAAACATTTTCTTGTTTTTAATAGCTATAAACTCTAGAAACATGATGGCATTTTTCTTCCTGGAGCTAGAAAGATGTAATAAGAAACCAAGCAAGTTTATGCAACCATGGTGCTAGCAGCTGGATTGTGTCAAAATTCCTTCATTTATTACTTCAGATTTACCAACAATTATGGACTTTTTTAAACCAGCCTTCAGAGTTTGAACATATTTTATTTCTATAATCAGAGTATACTCCAAACAGATGGATTAAGAAAATGAGACCATTGACCTGTGAATGACAGTTGGGGGCAACTGGGGGAGAATGTGCAAAGTATTAGGGCTGCTGGAAATTTCCTCCTTTTATACCAAGTTTTAGAGTTGAAGAAGCATAGCTATTACATTTTTCTGACTAGTGGTGGGAATCATTTTCATTAGTAGTAGCCTTAGTGCCAGATTAGGACAAGGAAACCTGGGCATCAGCTAGTATTTTCACTTAACCTCTAGAGTTCAGTGTTTTCTCCTTAATATAAGAGAATTGGCATAATCGTCAAGATGTGTGCTTTATCTGTAATTCTCTGCTTCTAGGGTCTTCTTGACAATTTAGGAGAAACTAGTCATACTTCTAGGATAATAAATCTTGCAATTGCATGATGCATCAGACGAAATTGAAGGAAGAGAGAGAAACTCTCATATAAAAGTCAAAACCAAGCCCCTCTGTAATCCTACAGCATCCCCTTGATGCTGTACCTATGCTTAGAAATGTTTGCAGTAGGGACTCTAGGCATTTTTACTTAAGATCAAGGTCAACAGTTGCCACAGTTGTCCTGAGTTACTCTTAGTAGTAAGCAGTCAGCTACATAAGTTCTTTTGTGTGTGCCTGAGAATCCTTCACGTCTCAGAACCTTGGCCTTCCTTAGAGCCACTTGATACTTCTGCCTCAGCTTCTCACGTTCAGTCATTACACAGCAAGTCATACAGGAAGGTGTACTCAGTGTATAGAGAGCCCATCACTCACTGCAGTATGACCAGTTTAGCTTTAGTGGAAGAGTTGATGAAGTTGATTTCCACCAGGATGAAATGAGGTTGGCCCATCTGGATGTAAACATCTAATCTTAGAGACTAAGCCTCCATTCTACTGTTATGTAATGTCTTGCTTGCTTTCCCTTTTTCATATAAATGCCATCTTTCTGACCTTTCAGAATCACTAATTATGTGGCATTTATCCTGAATATATTTTTGAGTTGTATTTAAATGGAATAATAACAGAATTTCTTAGGACTCTGTCTCTAAGCTTTTGCCAACTGTCCTTAGATCCTCAGATTCCTGAATAACTTAAACATGCAATCAGAGATCTATTCTTTAGAAACTAGGCCTCACATATGTGAGTCACAAGAGGAGAAAGTAGAGTCATGACCTCATCCCCAGATGCCTATCAAAGGTGAAGCAAAACAGGACCAAGTCATACTGACATCCAGGCCAAAGAGATTCCAGAGGCAGTTACTCAGTGTGCCAAGACCATAGCGCTTCATCACATGTCCCACTAGGAACACTGAAAATTCGAACTGAAGGAGATTTTAATATGATTGTAGCTTCAGAACAAATATTTTATACCTCCAAGAATAATACGCTTTTTTTGTGAGTTGACATATCCTGGCCTGCTTTCCTGCATGAAGAAGCTCAAGTTTCAGTACATTAAATTTATGATGCCACTTGGGCCTGCCAAGGGAACTTAAGAAACACACACATGATGTCTAAACTGAAATATTATTTTTAAAACCAACCCTATTGTGTGTAAAACTCAGCTATGTACTTAAAAAAAAAAAAAAAAAAAAAAAAAAGCAGTAACTACTCAGCATTTACCCCCTTTCCAGATCAGGAAGCTGAGGTCTGTTTTATAATTGGCTGAGAATATGTAAGTTTATCCATTGCAAGTTGGACTTCAAATTTTATAACCAGTTAGAGCTCTCATTAAGCTGCATGTCCCGTGAATTTGATTCCATGTCTATTTCTTCTCTTCTTGCCAACTACAGCAACCTTGAAATACTTGTCTACTATAAAATTTTGCTTTGCATAATTATCCCCAAAGGAAATCAAATTTAAACTTGGTCAGTTGGGTTTTTCTTTTGCTTGTTTTATTTTTGTTTTTTTTTTAATCTCTCTTTTTATCAAGAATATTCTCACCTTGGTAAAAATAATGAATTTCATCTGGGTCCTGGTGCCAATGTGCAGCTCCCAGACTGGGAAACTTTTCAGGGTGGATGTGAAACAAATACTGTCAGACTTCCGAGGATCTCTAGTCGCTGTGGAATGTCTTTTGTTTCTCATTGTGCAGTCTCAAGAGCCCTGGAGGTATGTAATTTTCATGTACTGGAAAGTCTTAATAGCTAAAGTGGAAGTCACTAGACCTAGAGGAAAGAATGGTGACTTGCAAACAGGTCTAAATAAAATATTTTTTTTTTGCTGGATATTTGGAGGGATTAGTTTAGAAATACCAACACCATAGAAAGATATATGCATCAAGGCACAACACGTCAGATTAAAGAGAACTCCTGAGTTATTTGAGTTCTCGGGTGTTTTCTCAAGGGTCTGACTACCTTGGAGGTCTCCTCTGGGGAAAAAAAAACACCTTACTCTTGTAATAAACAAGTTTTTATTGCAGGTGAGGGCCTAGCACAGTGTCTGACTCAATAGTAAGGGCCCTTACTAAGTGGTTGTTATATTTCTTTGATATGTTCTGACTTTAAACAGTTTGAAATATTCTTTTTGTCCATTATGATGTTTTTCACTTTAAATTCTATTTAGTCTTATGTTAAAATTGTTACATTGGCATTTTTATCCTGTATTTTTAATGTACATTGTCGTTCTTTGATTCATACTTTCTACGTCCTGTTGTTTTATTTTTCTTGTAAACAATATACCGTGAGACCTTCTTTTTTTTTTTTTTTTTCGGTATGCGGGCCTCTCACTGTCGTGGCCTCTCCCGTTGCGGAGCATAGGCTCCAGACGCACAGGCTCGGCGGCCATGTTTCACGGGCCCAGCCGCTCCGCGGCATGTGGGATCTTCCCGGACCGGGGCACGAACCCGTGTCCCCTGCGTCGGCAGGCGGACTCTCAACCACTGCGCCACCAGGGAAGCCCGGGATCTTCTTTTTAAACAGATATGAGAAGCTCTATCTTTTGATTGTGTTTACCCACTTACATTTGACTCTTACCCATTTATTAGCTCTGATTACTCTTATATCTGCCATCTTGTTTTGTATTTTCTTGTGCACGTGTGCCTGTGTGTTTATGTGTGAGACTTTGAGTACCCTGAGTGCCATGGCCAGCCAGCTAACACCAGCTGAAGTTTGTGACTACAGTGGAGAAGGTAACACCTTTCTCAGGCTACCCTGATGGCAGCTTCTGGATTGGCCAAACTCAGGGCAACACGGGAAAGAGAACAGAACAACTAGAATGCTCTCCAACTTAGTCCACTTTAGTTGGCTATTTCCTCCTTGTCAGGGGACTTGTTCTTTTTCTGATCTTTCTCAGATAACTTTTAAGTTTTCTCCATGAATGCCTTAGGACCCATGATTCTCTACCTTCACTGCACGTTATTACCATCTAGGGAATATTTAGGAAGTACCAGTGATGTAGTGCCACCTTAAGGGACTCCAGTTTAAATGGTGTAGGACGAGATCTGGGAACTGGTTGTTTTCTGTTTTTTAAATTTTTATTGCGGTATAGTTGATTTACAATGTTGTGTTGGTTTCAGGTGTACAGCAAAGTGAATCAGTTTTACCTATACATATATACACTCTTTTGTAGATTCTTTTCCCATATGGGCCATTACAGAGTACTGAGTAGAGTTCCCTATGCTCTACAGTAGGTCCTGATTAGTTATCTATTTTATATATAGTAGTGTGTATATGTCAATCACAGTTTTCCAATTTATCCCTCTCCCCCTTACCCCCCAGTAACCACAAGTTTGTTTTTGACATTTTAACTCTGTTTCTGTTTTTGAGATAAGTTCATTTGTGCTCTCTTTTTAGATTCCACATATAAGTGATATCATATGATATTTGTCTTTCTCTGTCTGACTTACTTCACTCAGTATGACAATCTTGCTGCAAATGGCATTATTTCACTCCTTTTTATGGCTGAGTAATATTCCATTGTATATATGTGCCACATCTTCTTTATCCATTCATCTGTCAATGGACGTTTAGGTTGTTTCCTTGTCTTCGCTATTTTAAACAGTGCTGCAGTGAACACTGGGGTGCATGTGTCTTTTCGAATTATGATTTTCTCTGGATATATGCCCAGGAGTGGGATTACTGGATCATATGGTAGCTCTATTTTTAGTTTTTTAAGGAACCTCCATACTGTTCTCCATAGTGGTTGTACCAGTTTACAGTCCCACAACAGTGTAGGAGGGTTCCCTTTTCTCCACACCCTCTCCAGCCTTTACTGTTTGTATAATTTTTAACATCTTTATTGGAATATAATTGCTTTACAATGTAGTGTTAGTTTCCACTGTATAACAAAGTGAATCAGCTATATGTATACACACATCCCCATATACCCTCCCCTTGTGCCTTCCTCACATTCTCCCTATCCCTCCCCTCTAGGTGGTCACAAAGCACAGAGCTGATCTCCCTGTGCTATGCGGCTGCTTCCCACTAGCTATCTGTTTTACATTTAGTAGTGAATATATGTCACTGCTACTCTCTCACTTCATCCCAGCTTACACTTCCCCCTCCCTGTGTCCTCAAGTCTCTATATCTGCGTCTTTATTCCTGTCCATATGCTAGGTTCTTCATAAACATTTTTTTTATTCCATATATATGTGTTAGCATACGGTATTTGTTTTTCTCTTTCCGACTTACTTCACCCTGTATGGCAATCTCTAGGTCCATCCACATCACTACACATAACTCAATTTCGTTTGTTTTTATGGCTGAGTAATATTCCATTGTATGTATGCGCCACATCTTCTTTATCCATTCATCTGTCAATGGACACTTAGGTTGTTTCCATGTCCTGGCTATTGTAAATAGAGCTGCAGTGAACATTGTGGTACATGACTCTTTCTTTCTGAATTGTGGTTTTCTCAGGGTATATGCCCAGTAGTGGGATTGCTGGGTCATATGGTAGTTCTGTGTTTTGTTTTTTAAGGAACCTCCATACTGTTCTCTATAGTGGCTGTATCAGTTGACATTCCCACCAACAGTGCAAGAGGGTTCCCTTTCTCCACACCCTCTCCAGCATTTATTGTTTGTAGATTTTTTGATGATGGCCATTTTGACCGTTGCGGGATGATACCTCATTGTAGTTTTGATTTGCATTTTTCTAATAATTGGTGATGTTGAGCATTCTTTCATGTGTTTGTTGGCAATCTGTATGGAAACAAAGATAAATAAATGGGACCTAATGAAACTTAAAAGCTTTTGCACAGCAAAGGAAACCATAAATAAGATGAAAAGACAACCCTCAGAATGGGAGAAAATATTTGCAAATGAAGAAAATGACAAAGGATTAATTTCCAAAATATACAAGCAGCTCATGCAGCTCAATATCAGAAACACCAGACAACCCAATCCAAAAATGGGCAGAAGACTTAAATAGACATTTCTCCAAAGAAGATACACAGATTTTCAACAAACACATGTTTGTATATTTTTTGATGATTGCCATTCTGACCGGTGTGAGGTGATATCTCACTATAGTTTTGATTAGCATTTATCAAATAATTAGTGATGTTGAGCATCTTTTCATGTGCTTTTTGGCCATCTGTATGTCTTCTTTGGAGAAATGTCTATTTAGATCTTCCACCCATTTTTTGATTGGATAACTGGTAGTTTTTTTAGGTCTCACCACCCCTGGGGGTTCTAATGTGCAGTCACGGTGGAGAACCCCACTACATTACAAATATCATCTTTCACGATTTGTAACGTTTACCTAATACAAGGAACAAAAGCCTAGTCCTGAGAGGCTGCTCCTCCTGGAGGCTTTTGGAAGCTTTGTACATGCGGGGAGCTGTTTGTGGGGCTATGAGTCCCCTGAGTTCTGGACTGACAAACCCCAGACAACATTTTTTGTTACCATGGAAAGAGGGCTACCCTGCTCAGACCATTCTACTAGGAACTTCTGGGTTGTCCTCAACCAGGACAGTATGGAGGGAAGGGGTTAGAAAAAGGCACAAGGGGAACTTTCTACCTGTCCTCATATTCCATATTGTCTTTCTCTAGCCCTCTCCTACTGTAGGCTGCTGTTTTCTCCCAACGCAGGGACTTAACCTCCTTTTTCCAAGGGTCTCTGATAGGATTTTTGTTTAGGTGACCGGTGAGGCTTTAAGTTCTGTCAGCCTCTCCTATGCTCTTTCTGGTATTGAATGCTCCATCTTAAAAGGGCATTTTCTCTCAGCTCTTTTTTTTCATCGCTCACTGCCTTTGTCTATCTACAATTATAGGTTTTCATGTCTAACTGTCTTCTAGACTGACTAGACTATCATCTACTTGAGGGTCAGAGCCTTTGTCTCTGGTAATTATTGTTTACTCTGTGCACAGAGTGGTGCTTGGCTTGGTTCATAAAATTATCTTTATTTCTGTTATCTTCAAATAGTGAAGCTCTCCATCTTAAACAGCTTTGATTTTACAAGTTTCAATAAAAATATTTTTTAATAATCAGAAATAAAACATACATTAATTTAAATAATTTATATAATTTATTTTACTCATTTGATAGGAGGTAGGGCTATAATTTCAGTTTTGTGATGGCCTCTAAATAGTTAAAATAAGCTTGTAAATATCAAACTATTCTTAGCATGCTATGATATTACTGTTGACACAAATCAATCTGATGTGTTTATTCTGGAGAAATTACATTTTATAAAAGACATGGGCCTCTAAGATATTTTAGTTTCCTGGCTTATTGCTACATACTGCTTTTTATAATACCTAAAGTTCTGGCAGCAAATAGAGCCTTATAGAGAAAGAAAAGTACTTGAAGGTGTTTTATTACACCTTGGGATACAAGAAAGGGAAAAACAAGGCCAAACTTTGGAGGGAATAAGCCAAGTTCAGAGCATACCAGGAGCCTCAGGAAACAGGATCTGATGGCTTCAATTAGTCACAGAGGATGAAGAGGAGAGGCTGTAGATAGGCTTGCAATAGGCTTTAGAGCAGGCGTAGAGTCAGTTACATGCCTGAAGATGTGGAGGTTGTCCTTGTGGAAGAATTAACCTGAGAGAACAGTATGTCTCTGCCACGAGAAAGGAGAAGAAGAAAGACCTAATTGGGCTTATAAGCAATTAGGTGAACAAACAAACCAAAGGGAGTGGGGGCAGGAGGGAGAGTGAGAGAGAGTACACAGAGCAAGAGAGAGTTAGTTTCCATAACTAAATGATCTGCTGGGAGAGTTTTATGTTTTTCCTTTGAGAAAACATCACAGTTTAAATGGAATATGATCAGTTTCTAAAGCTTATTCATTTTCCTTTGATTATGGCCACCGTACTTACCAAAGATAGTTGGCTCGGTATAATTTTTCTATTTGCTTGTCAGTTAGTTTATTTGCTAACTATCAGAAAATAGCCATACATATAAAATGATTTTAATTTATAACATCATTATGAGATATGAATCTCAATTTTCCTTTAAAGAGTATAAAAGGCAAATTTTGCATATCAGTAATAGGGTATGCATCATTATGTCATATTAGTCTGAAGCATTAAATATCTTTTTAAATTCAAAGGAGACATGTTTAAAGTGAATAAGTTAATTTTATGTGAATTTTTTAATTCATTAAACTTCTGATAGCCAAAGGAACAACATTGAGATTTAAAGTTTGTTCATGTTCTAAAATTGAAATAATTTAAGCCCTACACATAATTTTAAGACATTCAGAAGTAAAACAACAGGGTATCTCTAACTCCCTGGTGAACTGAGCTAAAGGATTAAAAAGACTGTACAAGTCAATTTCAAAAGGAATTCAGAGATGTAAATCACCATGCCCAATGTCCTGCTTTCAATTAATGAATAAAAAACTCTGTAGAAAAAAAAAAAAAAAACCCTGTAGAAAATCTACAGACTCCTATTATAGAGAATGCCTTGAAACAGCAATTGTTCCATAATGTATTATTAAACAATAAAACATTGTCTTTTCCGTCATATAAAGTTTGAATATTTTAAACAAAGCAGAATACCACCCATCTCTTGAAGAGCTCTTGCAGCTGTTTTCCCCAGAATAAGGAGTCTATTGTTTTATAAACCAGATCTGTCGGGAGCTATCTACACGGCTGAAAAGTGCCGGATAGTCAGTAAACGGTTCATCTATAATCCCAGCAAGTCAGTTTATTGATGGTTCAGTAATCCCTCAATTCCTTGAATTGAACAACTGGGGATATTTTTTTCTCTTCAGTTGATAGATGTGTCTGCCTCCAGACTCAGAATTTAACTAAAGCTCTTAAAGGATAAGTACACATACTTTATCAGTTAGGAAAAGCATGTTTGAAGTTTCAGACCATTGGTTCTCTGATGGTAGCAACTTCCTTAATTTCTGTTTTAGATTAGTCTTCCTAAAAATGATGAGATAGAGTTTGTGTAAATTACATGATAGTTATTTTCTATCTCTAAAATCCTATAGCACTACCAAAGGATCTTATTCCACAAAAACAGTCACTGGAATTTTTCATTTTGATAAAAAACTGGCCAGAGATATATTGCTGTCGACTTGAGGTGCCTCATGAATAGACTCAGCACTAAAATCAGGATGCACGTAGAATGTATATTCTTGTCAATTTTCAGACAAGAACAAGAGTAAAATCAAAAGCTATCTGGAAAGATGAGGTGATCCCAAATCTAAAGGTTTCTATATTGGCTTGTAGTTGCTATGCTTAGTAATTCAAAGAAGTACTTTTTATTTTATACTTTAAATTAAATCCACAACTTGATACAATCACTGCTGTGTTTTTTTGAGATTATAATCATACATGAATTATTGACAAATAACCTCACAGGTTGTAATCATTGATCACTTTCTCCATTTATTTGAATGTCATTGCTCCAGGTGTTTTCAGGACTCATAGCAGGAGTGACCCAGACTTGAGAGCTGCAAGCACAGGCATGGAGTGTGTCCTGTGAATCAGCTCTTTACAGTTGGGCCATAGTGTGAGCTTACTACATTTATTTTCAATAATTTAGGCACATAAACTATAGTACAACCAAAACTTACATCTAGATTTGAACAGAAGTTAAGCTAACTTTCTGGTATAAAGATCTCAAAAATAGTCTGTTTGCATTCCTGGTCTGGTTTACCACATTTTCCAGTTCTGAATAAGATCAGACTAAAATAATCTGCATAAATAGCATGCTAACCCCAAAGAAAACAATTATCCAATGCCATAAATCTCACAACAAGAATTTTGCTGGCAGAGTTTTGCAAATCTCATTGATATATGAGGGCCTTGAGCTGTGTATCTGAGTACAGCTGGCATTCATAAGTGATTGCAAAAAATTAAGGGAGAATTAAAACACTAGAAATGCTGCAAAAATGGAAGAAACTGTGAGGTGTTCCTAATCTTTAAAATAATTCCTCTCTTTCAGGGAATATATAATGTAATCAGTTTATCAGCTAAACATTGCTTTTCCTATCACATCCTTCAAGCACAGTTCCATTCTTTTCCTGGAACATTTTCTTTATTGTGTGCTTGACTTTATATACCTTTAAATGCTCTTTTGACATAAATTTTGTAGTATTGTTTAAGCTACACCTTAAATCTTTTCTAGAGTTTTTTTACATAAGAAAACAATATTCGATGTGAAGAACTTTTTGCCTTATTAAAAATAAATAGCTAAGATAAATAGTATCAAAAATACTGTCAGACTATAAAGATAGGGGATGGTATATTGATACATACATTTAAAAAATAAACACATATTTGTCCTAAAAAATTAAACTTGAAGAAACCTGAGAAAACTACAAATATGTCAACAAAAAGAAGGTAATATAGTAACTGACTACTGTGAACTACATCTAAGTGGTATATATCTATAATATATAACTATAGATACTATATAGTATATGACTATAACTAAGTATCTATTTACATCTAGTAAGTATTTTCAAATTTTTATATTTTTATAAAGTGGTCTTTAAAATTAATTACAAGCAATGATTTTCCTACCCTTTTCCTACTCTCAGAAGTGAGTGCTTTTTATCTCTTTAGCTTTTTCTTCTGGAAAATAATATTCTTCCAGCTAGTTCTCCATCCATCATTTTAGCCATTGATTATCTTTTGCCAGACAAATGAAATTTATCTCCTTTTTTGCCAGACCTCCCCTCCTCCCATATTGGAGATATATACTTTTTTTCGAGATTTAGTTCCTTTCCCAAAATGTCCCATTATATCTGTAGGTAATGCGTTAACTTCTTATTTCATGTTCCCTCAATTATAGAAGATCTCTTTGATGCTCCACTTTGTAACAAATGGATACAGTCTCCCCCATCCTACCCCTGCAACAGCTCTTCTTATAATTGTGTATAAATACTGTTCATTAAAGATCCAAGAGTGAATATGATTCCACTTCACTTCGGCTGCTGATTTTCTTTTCCCTGAAGTTGCTCATTATTCCTTTTTATGTACTATTTATAGTAAGTATTCCCTCTATTTCTTTCTAATCATGTGTGTTTTTTTAGAAACCTTTCTCCAAAGTCTCTGTGTTTGGCTTTAATCTGGGCCGATACTCTGTACATTAAACTTCTTTCCTCTTTCCTGGATTCTGTGTCTTTTCCTTTGCTTTGCTTTGCTTTCCTTTTTCCTTTTTCTGTTTTTGAATTCTATTTTGCTGCAATCATTTAGATGGTTTGGGTTGGGTCCAGAGATTCTGAATTTCTGTATGATGCTAATGCTATTGGTCAGGGAAACACACTTTAAACAGTATTGCTGCAGACTAGTGCTGTCCAGTAAAAACATAATGCAAGCCAAATCTGTAATTTTAAAATTTCTGGTGGCTGTTAAAAAAGTAAAATAAACATGTAATTAATTTTATTAATATATGTCATATTACCCAGTATATTCAAACAGGTAGCATTCAACGTGCAATCAATATTTTTAAATTATTCAAAAATATTTTCATTATTTTTCATACTAAATATTTGAAATCTCATACATATTTTACACTTTACAGCATGTCTGAATTTGGACTAGCCACATTTCAAAAGCTCAGTAGCCATATGTGTCAGGCACCCCTGTATTGGACAGTATAACCCGAGGGGACCTCTTGTATATGTGCACTAGGACATGTGTGCAAAAATGTTCACAGTGATGATATTCAAACTAGCAAAACAATGGAAAAACCTAAATGCCTATTGATAGGAAATGAATAAATGACTACTGTGCAGGATTAAAACTATAACTTCAAACAACAGGGATAAATATTGGGAACATAATTAGCTAACTAATTTAAAAAATAGTTATATAAAACTGTACTCATAATATTATTTTATAAAGCTCAAAGACATAGAAAAGCAAAACAGTATATTCCTTTGGAATACATAAACATATGTTAAACTTATTTTTTAAAAAACTACAATAAGAGAGTGACAAAACCAACGCATGTGACTATGGCTTGGGGACGGCATGAGGGTTGTGAGAGGCTAAGGAATGAGATGGGGAGAAGCACATAAGAACTTGTGAGTTATTGGAACACACTAGTTCTTGGGGGGGTGGGTAGTGTAGCCAAGGGTGTTGTAGTTTATATAACTGTAATTCAAACCTTTTAACTTGCTTTCTTGGCTGAGGTTCCCCCAGGAAGATAGAGCCTGAGACAAGGGCTGGCATGCAGGTAGATTGCTATGAGAAGTGATTCCAGAGAACAGGATAGGGATTTTGGAAGAGGGAAATGGGGAAGAAGAGAAAGCCAACAGAGTTACTGAGGACAACTGGGGCTCAAATCTTCCAGGACCTCTGTGGGACCAAAAGAATCTCCCTCAGAATCCCAAAGTGATGCATTCATCACTAGCTCCTGTCTCCCTTGGTCAAGGATTGCCCCACGGAGAATTAACTTCCCACTTCCAGGCGGGGCAGGAATGAGTGCTGGCTCAGTTCACCCCAGCCTCCCGTGTAGTGATTTTAGGGAAGCCTCAGCCCCCAGGTGAGAGATCACCACTCAGTGAAAGTAAGATGGTCGTGGCAGGAATGGCTAGAGGAATAAAATGTCCTCCAGGATGTGAAGCAGGAGACCAGAGTTGTCCAGACAACTTCCCTGCAGAATACATATATTCTTATGTAGGTATCAAATACATTTTAAAAGTTGATAATAAGGAAAAAAATACATGTACGTTTCTTTTTCCCTCGATAAAATTATTTCATGGGTACTTAACAGATATCATAGTGTCCCTAACATGGCCAAACATAGCATCCATGACCTGGTCTTGGCGACTTCTCTAACCTCATTTTCTAACACCCTCCTCGTTCTTTACAACAATCCATCAACATTGCCTACAGATATTCCAGGGACTCACCAACTCCTGGAATTCACCTCAGGGTCTTCACTGTTCCCTCTTCCTGGCTGCTCTTCCCATGGCTTACCTCTCACTCCATGGAGGTAGGTCTCTGCTCACCTGTCAGTTTATCTGAGATGTCTTCCTTGAGCACCTAACCTTCACATGAGCGTCCCCACTGACCCACTAGGATGTCACTCTCTGTACTCTTGTGCTGCTTTTCTTTACATGGCATTTCTCACTACCTGATATTATATTATAAAATTACTTTTGCTGTCTGTCTCTCCCACTAGAGTGAAAGTTCCATGAGGACAGGGATACTCTCTGTTCAATTCATAATTCATGCCTGTACCCCAAAGGCCTAGGATAGTACCTGACACCTGATGGATATTTATTGAATGCCCTCTTTTTACTATTAAAAGAAAATAGCATACCCCTAGCTAGTTTTGTTTGTTTGTTTTTTTGTTTGTTTTTGGCTGCACCGTGTGGCATGCTGGATCCTAGTTCCCTGACTGGGGATTGAACCCATGCCCCCTGCAGTGGAAGCATGGATCCTGAACCACTGGACCACCAGGGAAGTCGCAGCTCTCTTTTTTAATTTCACACTCTACCAAAATCTCACCTACACTTTTTTTTCCAAGGACTCAAATCCAGAACAACTGCTTGAAATATATGACCTCTTTGTAAATAGCTGTGCCTTTTGTAGAACCTAAGCTGACATTTAAGTTTTAATGAAACCTAAAATTGGACAAATTCACAGGACCTCAGCCCTAATTGAGTACTTTGCATGGTATTGTATAAAGTATTGTATAGAGTGGTCATTCATTAGCTCTTCCAGACAACACTTGCCTCCCCCGGAAGGATATTTGGGGATGCAGAGTTACAGCTGAGTGGTTATGGGCTTCCTTAGGTGGCACAGTCTGTGTATTTGTGAATCAAAAGTGTGGGCAGAAATATGCTTCACAGTCTAAAGAAATGTAGGGTAATACTAACATCTGTACATATTACTTAATTTAGCCATAGGCTATTGTTATAATATTTCAGTTTACATTAAGCTGTTTGGGTCCTATTTGTAGTTGTTTCTTCTCTGACAAATGGTACATATAAAACTGATTCATAATGCTCTCCACATAGGAAATGCTTTATACTAGCATATATTTGGTATGTAAGCCACATGGTCTTGCTCACAGGGCCAGTGGAATCACAGAGCTGATCAGTGGGGAGGAGCAGTATAAGTGACGATGATGATTTTTACACCATTAAGTTGTAACTCTGAAGGTGGAGGACTAATGACACTTTAGTGTTGGTGCCCAGGGCCCCTATCTAGGTCCCTTTGGGGCTGAGTTACTGTCCATGGAGTCTCATTTTTGACCTGGCTACCTATTATGGGTTTCTAAGAAGAAAGGACATTCACATTCAGGGGTGGCAAAGCACTGCCTCGAAGGAAGTAGTTATGCCTCATGCATAAGTGGGGCCCAACATATGAGGACCTAGTAAGTATCTGTTGATTGAGTTAATTAAGTGCCCAGTATCAATGATCAACTAGTACTAAAAGAAAAGCAAGAGGCAAATTTTGTTTTTGTAATTCAAAACAGTTTAAAAGTATTTTTTTCTTTTGAAAAATGTACTGTCAGTTGTGTAGGGGTCTTTTACCCATAGCCTTAGACCAATATCATTACTTCTTAGCCTTAAACTAAATAATAAAAAAAAAGCATGAAACACCAAAAGTTTTAGTACTACAAAACCAAGGTTTTTTCATACTTTGTGGCACTACATATGAGTGTGTGTGCATGCACTTGCATGTGTATATAATACAAAAATATTAGTAAATTTAGAAAATGATATCAAAATATAAAGAGCCCAAATCCTGAAAAATAACTTGAAGTTAATAATTTTTCTACCACTATAATAAATATGATGGACTTTTTTGATTTTGTGTTTGTTCTTTTTATTTCTGAAGATTTAATGAATCAATACATGAATAGTACTTGAAAGAGTGTCTATTTAAAATGACACTTGGTTTCTCAAGGGAACTTGACAATAATATTGGTATCTACATAGATATGAGAGGAAAAAATACTGGAGTCTTTCTAAGGTTTAATGCAATATTTCATGAAAGATTATAAGACAGAACCTAGGATTACTAGTAAAATTTCAAATTTTAAGAAATTTTAACTTGTGTTGCATTAGAGAGTTGTGTTCTGTAAATACACAATCCTCATTTTTTCCTCATTTTTCACGCCAAGTATTTTGGCTGCACCATCTTCAAATATCCATCTGGAAAAACATGTCTATCAGCGGTTCATTTTCTCATCAATTTAAACTACTAAACTATAAATTTTTTGCATACCACAGATGGCCTCAAAGATTGTGTTGACTATATAGAAAATACTCTGGATGCTTTCTAAATATGTAGCAAAATAAGAAGCATTTTTTTAAGTCAAGACATTATACCCTTTTCGGAGAGACCTTCAAGATGATAGAGGAGTAAGAGGTGGAGATCACCTTCCTCCCCACAAATACATCAGAAATACATCTACATGTGGAACAGCTATTACAGAACACCTACTGAATGTGGACAGAAGACCTCAGACTTTCCAAAAGATGCCCTCAGGCAACCTACACGCAGAGGCGGGGCCAAATCCAAAGCTGAACCCCAGGAGCTGTGCGAAGAAAGAAGAGAAAGGGAAATTTCTCCCAGCAGCCTCAGGAGCAGTAGACTTAGGGTTTGCTTTCTGCATATAATTTGTTTCCAGTTTTATGTTTAACCTAGTTTAGTATTTAGAGTTTATTATCATTGGTAGATTTGCTGATTGATTTCGTGGCTCTCTTCCTTATTTTTTAATATATATTTTTTCCTTTTTCTCTTATTGTGAGTGTGTATGTGTATGTTTCTTTTTGTGATTTTGTCTGTATAGCTTTGCTTTTACCATTTGTCCTAGGGTTCTGTCTGTCCTTTTTTTTTTTTTTTTTTTTCTTTTTGGTATAGTTTTTAGTGCTTGCTATCATTAGTAGATTTGTTTTTTGGTTTGGTTGCTCTCTTCTTTCATTCTTTTTTTTCCATTTTTTAAATTACTTTTTATTTTATTTTTCATATTTTTTTCTTTTAATAACTACTTTATTTTATTTTATTTGTTCTTTCCTTCTTTCTTTTTTTCTCCCTTTTCTTCTGAGCTGTGTGGCTGACAGCATATTGGTGCTCAGGCCGGATGTTGGACCTGAGTCTCTAAGGTGGGAGAGCTGATTTGGGGACATAGGTCCACCAGAGACTTCCTGGTTCCACATAATATCAAACAGCAAAAGCTGTCCCAGAGATCTCCATCTCAATGCTAAAACCCAGCTCCACTCAACGACCAGCAAGCTACAGTGCTGGACACCCTATGGCAAACAACTAGCAAGAAAGGAACACAGCCCCACCCATTAGCAGAGAGTCTGCCTCAAATCATAATGTCACAGACACCCAAAAACACACCACCGAAAGAGGTCCTGCCCACCAGAAAGACAACAGCCAGCCCCATCCACCAGAACACAAGAAGCCGTCCCCTCCACCAGAAAGCCTACAAAACCCACAGAACCAACCTTAGCTACTGGGGGCAGACCCCAAAAGCAACAAGAATTACGAACCTCAAGCCTGCGAAAAGGAGACCCCAAACACAGTAAGTTAAGCAAAATGAGAAGGCAGAGAAATACACAGCAGATGAAGGAGCAAGGAAAAAACCCACCAGACCAAACAAATGAAGAGAAAATAGGCAGTCTACCTGAAAAAGAATTCAGAGTAATGATAGTAAAGATGATAAAATATCTTGGAAATAGAATGGAGAAAATACAAGAAATGTTTAAAAAGGAATTAGAAGAACTAAAGAGCAAACAAAGAATGATGAACGATACAATCAATGAAATTAAAAATTCTCTAGAGAAATCAATAGCAGAATAACTGAGGTAGAAGAATGGATAAGTGACAAGGAAGATAAAACAGTGGAAATAACTACTGAAGAGCAGAATAAAGAAAAAAGAATGAAAAGAATGGAGGACAAATTCAGAGACCTCTGGGACTACATTAACACACCAACATTCTAATTATATGGGTGCCAGAAGAAGAAGAGAAAAAGAAAGGGGCAGAGAAAATATTTGAAGAGATTATAGTTGAAAACTTCCCTAATATGGCAAAGGAAATAGTCAATCAAATCCAAGAAGTGCAGAGTCCCAGACAGGATAAATCCAAGGAGAAACACACCAAGACACATATTAATCTAACTATCAAAAATTAAATACAAAGAAAGAAAAATTATTAAAAACAGCAAGGGAAAAGCAACAGATAACATACAAGGTAATGTCAATAAGGTTAACAGCTGATCTTTCAGCAGAAATTCTGCAAGCTAGAAGGGACTGGCAGGACATATTTAAAGTGATAAAAGAGAAAAACCTACATACAAGATTACCCAGCAAGGGTCTAGTGTTACTCTTTGCTTTTGTGATTTTAGCAACTTGCAGCTTATTTTTTTCCTTAATTATTTTTACCAGAGTTTTATAAATTTTGTTAGCCTTTTCAAAAAAAAATTTTACTTTATTGGCTCATTTACCAAATGCATAAAAGAAATTTTAAAGTAATAAGAAGACAAATCCCTATTTGAACTGGTATTTAGAAAGATGCTGATGTCATTATATAGAAAGGCAAAGTAACAACCATTGCAGTACCTATTAATCACATTTTATCAGCTTTCAGAATATTTACTACTATGTCTTAAAAGTCTTTGCAAAGTTGAACTTTTTAAAATTATATTTTATTGTCTTCAGAGGCTTATTCTATAGATGGGAGCTAACCTTCATAGTTGTGCATTATAATAAATAGTATGAAGTATTAAATTTAAATATTTAAAGCTACATTTTAATGAAATCCTTAAGAAGGTTAATTTTGAAAATGTGTTAAAGACAACTCTACATCAAGTTCTTTGTGTTCCACATGATTGAGAAGAGGAGAAATGGCCCTTTGTGCCTTAAAATAAATGGAAAGTTACCAAAAATGAGCTCTACAGGGGCCTCTTCTAAAGTGGATTTATGATTTAGAGGAGAGACCGCAGGACTAGAGGCCACTAGACTGGTGTCTGTTCTTACTTCCTGCAGTATTTTGAACAAGTCTTTAAACACCTGTAAACTTTATATTCCTCACCTGTGAACTGAAGGCTTTAGACAGAATTATATCTAAAGGCCTATTAGTAAGAACATTCTACAATTCTACTCTGAAAAAAGAGAGACTTACTTATTTATTGCTGTCTCTTAAATTCTTGATCCCTAATTATATCTCAGATTCTTGAAATGATTTTTGTTACTTATTCTTATCATTTTTAATGACTTTAGATAATTTTATATGTTAATATCCTAGCAAACATTAATTCTTTTTGTTTGAGATGCATGTACGTTTGTGCCTACAATATGTTTTTCATAATTGTAATCAATGTGTACCTCCTAGATCTTATGTTCTGCTTTTTACTTTTACATTACTTTATAAACCTATTTCCAGGTATAAGGATGAAACTGGATTGCCTATGTAACAAATAGTTTGAAAACTCTGCATGTATTTCAGAGTTTAGGTATTTTCCTCCACTTTGATGTGAGCCCCTCAAATTCAGGGATTTCTTGTTATTTATCTTATCCCCTCTAGAGTCTAGCAGGGAACTGACATGCTGATGCTCAGTAAAAATAATAACTAATTATTGCAAACAATTTTGTGTGTGTGTGTGTGTGTGTGTGGTACGCAGGCCTCTCACTGTTGTGGCCTCTTCCGTTGCGGAGCACAGGCTCCGGACACACAGACTCAGTGGCCATGGCTCACGGGCCCAGCCGCTCCGCGGCATGTGGGATCTTCCCGGACCGGGACACGAACCCGTGTCCCCTGCATAGGCAGGTGGATTCTCAACCACTGCGCCACCAGGGAAGCCCTATTGCTAACATTTATTCACCTCTTACATCATATGTTGAACTAATTGCTTTGTATATGTCATTTGTTTAGTAATCACAAATAACTTTTCATAAAAGTACTATTATCATCAATTTTCTTAAATTTTTATTTTATTTGTGTTTTTTAAAATTTAAATATAGTTGATATACAATATTATATGTTACAGGTATAAAATATAGTGGTTCACAATCTTCAGAGATTATACTCCATTCAGAGATATTATAAAATATTGCCTAGATTCACCATGTTCTACAATTTACCCTTGTAGCTTATTTTATACATAATAGTTTGTACCTCTTAATCCCCTATCTCTATCTTGCCCCTCTCCCCTTCTGTCTCTGGTAACCACTAGTTTTTTCCCTATATCTGTGAGTCTGTGTATTTTTTGTTATCATCTAATTTTTTAAATGAGAGAAGTGGGGCTTGAAGAACTTAGGTAACTTTTCCAGTTTGTAAGAGGTAGCACTAGTTTTTGTAATCCAAACAGAGAGCACTTAACAACCTCACTATGCTTCATTTATTTTACATCTGTTTATTAAATGACATTCCATCCTATTTATAGTCCATATTTTTTTAGCTATTTCCCTCATGGATGGACAAATAGACTGTCTTTAGACTGTCAGTAATATACACTGTGGTGCTACTAAACACTTATAATATCCCTTAGAATGTATATGTGAATTATTCTCACACTCAAAATAATAAACAAATGGTGAAATATACATTGATGCAATATTATTCAGCCTTTCTAAGGAGAAAATTCTGATACATGCTACAACATGGATGAGACTTAAGGACAGTGAAGTAAGACAGTCACCAAAAGAAAACTACTATGTGATTCCACTTATATGAGGCATATAGATTAGTCCAATTCATAGAGATGGAAAGTAGAATGGTGGTTGCCAGGGACTGAAGTGGTAAAAGAACAGGAAGTTGATGTTTAATTGATATGGGTTTTCAATCTGGGAAGATGAAAAAGTTCTGGAGATAATGGTGATGTTTGCACAGCAATGCGAATATAAGCAATGCCACTGAACTGTACTCTTAAAAATGGTTTGAATGGTAAATTTTAAGTTATATATATTTAACCACAAAAAAAAGAACTAAAAATAAAACTTTATGAAGCATTATTTGCATAACAAAAAAGGAGTCACCAAGAAATACTATTACAAGTTCTTATTCTTCAGAACCTTAAATGGCTCTTAAATTTTGCTTCTTTAAGGTATCTTCCCCGATATCTAGTTAGGTATATCCCCTGGTTACATGCTTCATAGCCCCCTGTATTTTTCCCCCATAGAACTTGTCACAAGGGCAATTAAATAATAATTTGTGTAATTATATTTTAATGACTGCCCTCTCTCCAGTGAGCAAGGCCTGTGACTGCCTTGCTCACTTCTATAGGCCTAATGCTATGTCAATCAGATAACTGGACAGAGACTTTGTTATCTAGAAAAAGAATATGTCTTCTTGTTTGCACTCTATTCAACTAATAATCCCAACTTCGTATCATATCTAAAGTATCCAGTTAACACCTAATAAAATATTCTATTTTAATCAAAACATATTGAATATGTTCTACATCAGGCACAATTCTGGAGTCAGATAAGAAAACTGTTCTCAGGGAGCTTACATTTTTTGAGATGGACAGAGGAAATGAACAAACAGAGTATATCAGATAGTAGTATGCTATGCAGAGATTTAAAATAGGGTAATGTACCAGATAATTCTGATTGCTCAGTGAAGTCCTCTCTCAGTAGGTAATAAGATCTGAGTGACAAGAAACAATCACCCATGCAAGGATCAGGAGGAAAATCTTCCAGGTAAAAGAGAAGCAACATGCCTTGAAATTGGATTAAACTTGTTATATTAAAAGAGCAGCTATGACATAAAAAGTCATTGATCTTGGAAGAAAATTGACAAGGGGAAAGTAATAAAGTATTAGATAGGGGCCAAATCCTTTCAGGCTGTGCTGGCCAGAGCCAGATCATGGCTTTAATTTTAGTTGAAATGGAAATACATGAAGGGTTTTAAATAAGGAGGAAACAAGATTTAATTCATGTTTTAAATCAGATTCCTCTTCTTTTTGAGGAGTAGATTATAGAAGATCAAGAATGGAAAGAGAAATCAATTAACAGATTATTGCAGGATTCTAGAAGGGAGAAGATGATGTTAGGATTAAGCTAGTGATAGTAAAGAAGAAGAACACACATTCTGGATGCGATTTTTAATTAGTGTAAACAGTGCTAGGTTGGATATAATGTGTTGGAGAGATCAAGGATAATCATGGGAAACAGTTGGGATTTTAATGTAAGCAACACACTCTATCTGGCATCATTCATTGAGATGGAAGAGACTTGAGGAGGAGCAGGCTTGGGAGTAAAAATCAAGAGTTGACCATGTTGAGTCTGAAAAGCCTATGCAGATGTAAGGGAAGACTGTATATACACGCGTCAGAACTTCTTAGGAGAAGCAGAGCTTGGAGATGCAGATCTGGAAGCATTAGCATTTAGAGAATATTTAAGGTTTTGGGACTGAATTAGGTCAGTTAGGGACTATACATAGATAAGATGGGGAGCCCAAGACTTAGACCTGAGCCATTCTAAAAATTATTGGCCAGCCAGGGAAAGACAAACCTGCAAAAAGGCTGAAGAATAGCTAGAAAGGTTAAAACAAAAACAAAGGCAACAAAATGAGAATGTGGTATCACAGAAGGGAAGAAAGAATTTCAAGAAGAAAACTTGACCTTGAACTGTTTGGAGTGTTTTACAGTGTTCTTTCACACCTCCTTTCTTCCTTAGTTTCCATGATTCTCCTGTTCTCTCCTGGCTCTCCTGTGGACTACTTGGTCATTTCTTAATCATCTCTTGTATTAGTGTCTCTGATTCTCCCTGTGTTTTGAATGTTGGTGCAGTCTAGGATTCTGCCTTTAGATGTTTTTCTTCTAACTTCCCACATTTTCTCTGAGAATGAATCCTCTTCTGTGACTTAATATGCTTCATGATGTGGATGATCCATAGATTTCATTCCAGTCACAGTCAGAAGAGGTTATGTAATACGTAAGTGGTGATTGGGAGGCTTGAATTCTACTCCTGTCTCTACCAGTTATGAGCTATATGTTTTAGGGAAGGTCTTTCAGGCCTCAGTGCTCTGTGTGTAAAAAGAGGTGAGGAGATAACTGCCTTGGTCCCTTCCAGTCTATGCGGGCCTTTGGGAAAAACAAAATAGGGAAAAAATTGTGCCAATGTGATCATGTAATTTTATTGATATTTTCTCTCTCCATGTGGTCTCTCTCTGATGATCTATTTCAGTATAGGCCTACTTCTTTTCTACTTAGTTGGCATATTTTCTTACAAATACACTTTTTTGGGGAACAAAACATCTATTTTATTAAACCTTAATTTGGCCTACAACCAAAGTATACTTGACAAGTTTAATTGTACAGGAAGATGTGCTGACGAAACCCTACTAAGCCATTCTGTACTTGGACAGGAACTATTGAGAGACTAAGTTTCACTGGAAATGAAAAAGACTTCCAATGATTGACTGAAATGAAGTTGTATCTAACAAAAATAGTTTGCAATTTAAAGAACTTCCCATCACCTAAAGAAAAAAGGACTATGATAAATGAGAAGGCAAAAATATATTTTGGTTGAAGATGGAGACTTCTTTATAGAGAAAAAAATCCAGTAAGAAAGTTGGTTTGTAATGATATAGAGTAAACTTTCTAGTCAGGAAGGTTGTATTTGTTTATTTTTACCAAGGGTAAGTCCTAATATGTTATCCCAGAAGAGAGTCCTCCTTTCAAAAATATACAGTCTAAGCCCTACACTAAAGATTCTGTTACAGACACTGAAAGGAGTTTCAGATTTTAAAAAGAAAACTACGGACATGACTCTTATCACTGTAAGTCAAAAGTACAGTGCAGAAGTGGACATGGGATGACAAGATCTAATTGTTTCCACCTCTGATCCAGGTTTCTCAAATTGATTCATTGCTATTGCCCACTAGGGAATCTTAAGCCCATCATTTGCCCCTTACATAAATCCCTTTCATTGTTACCATAATAATCAGGCTGGCACTGCTATAATTTGAAACAGTGGTTTCATGGAGTCTTATTTTTCACACTAGCTATGAGAATTATTTGAGACACCTGGACCATACTATCCTTTGATTTTTTTCTAAGGCCCAAGGGTGAATCATGAAAGCAAAAGAGTAATGATTCCATGTATGGCAAACTAAAGACACTTATAACCCCTTTGCCGTAACATTCCTGGAGGGTTGATGTAAATACATTATTTATTCTGCCAGGAGCTCAATTTATATTCTAGTTTGCACAACTGTATCATGACAAGCAAGATACTGTATGTTTCAAGACATCATACTTAATTAAGGCTTTTTAACAGGTCTTCTTTCCTTCTTTGGAAGAAGAATTTAAAACATTTAACATAATGTGATCTGGCTTCCTGAAGTTTACTATAATTTGTTTGGGCAAATTAAACAAAAAGTATTATAACTGTTTTGTAGATTCTTATTACTTTTCTAAAATATAAACCAGAAATATGAATTAGAGCCACTTCCTCAATGAAAACCTCTGATAGATTCCCATAATTAATGCCATTTATTATAACAATGTTAAATAATACAATTGTATTATTCTTGCAATATAATATTACGATTGTAAAGTTATTAATATAATTATATGCCTGTTAATTATTGATTTATATATTTTATTATATATATAATTAGCAACTTCCCAGATACACAATTAACAAGCACATGATAAAACTCTTGAGAGAGGAGCATATAGTACATCTCTTGAAAGAGTTGAAAGATTTATGTAAGTTTCCTTAAAAGTTTGTCTCTATGACAAATTCAAAATATGCACAATCTTCATACATCTATTTATACACTGGATTATGGTTTAAAAGTACCATGTGGTTAATGTTACTCCTTATAGATAGTCTAAGAATAATTTTTAAATAAGTAAATAAATGCTCAGAAGCAGATATAATTCATACACATAATTACTATCTCCCTGTCACATGTGTGTCAACATTTATGAATTAGGAGGCACAACTTACACCTGATCACATTTGTTCATTTATTCTCTTGGGTAAGAGAGTAATCACATATAAGACCTTCTGAGCTGCTCCTTGGGGAAATATACATTGGTATTTATGAATTTGGATATTTATGAAGATGGATAGCTGGTGGGTGGGAGAGAGATTGTTCACTGGGCTATAAGTAATAGCAGCCTTGACCTCTCCTCTTACAGTCAAGACAAGGTGGAACCAGTGAGGCAGAAAATTCCTGGGGTGCTGCCATGGCATTTATTGTGCCTGGAGTTGTTATGTATGAAATGGAATCAGCCTGGGATCATGAACCTGGTATGGCCCATATGTCTGGGTTGTGTCTACAGTGCTCAGCGTATTCAAAGTAGAGAGGCAAGGCCAGTACCTGCCACTGGAGTCATTGGTGTACCTGGGCCTTTAGTAGAGCATGAATGGCTAATGTATCCAGGTCATCAATGAGTGCAGTAAAGTCAGTTTTCTCCATTCAGTCAGGATGTCAGTCAGACATCTGGATGGAGTGCAGGCTCCGAAAGGATCTAGGTCTACCTGCTTCCTATACTTGGCCCCTTTGTGTCCCAAACCATGACCTTAGCCTCTGTTGATGTTAGTCCCAGCAAAAGTCTACACCACTCTCTTTGCCTGCCTATTCCCATCTTATTCCTCACACACAACTCTACATAGAATTTTGCCCGTAACCGTGGGGCCCATAACTACTACAGCTCTGGGCTTCATGTTCTAGAGACCAGAGAGTGGTGGCCTAGATGGCTAATAACTTCTCAGTGTGGGCTCCATAGGTAGGCAGTCTGGGGTCAAGTCCCAGTTATGCTGCTGTCGGTTAGGGAATTTTGAAGGAAGTCACATAACATCTTTAAGGCTCAGTTAACTTATCTTTAAAGTGAAGAAATTACTAATATCTATTTCATAGATATTAGATATGAGACCATAAACAATGCTTAGCTCCATGCTTGGTACTGAATAAGCAATGAAGAAGTGAAGTGATAGTTGTCTTCTTTTCTTTTATCCCTCAACAGAAAACATTCTTCTCCCAACATTCATCTGAGCATGGTTTTTCCGTAGTCACTAGGTGGTTACACACTCATCCCTAGACTGAGAACATGAACCCCGGGAAACAATGGAAACCATTTGGTTGGAAACCTGTATTTCCATCCCCATCTGTTCCTCACTGCCCTCTACATTCCTTCCACTCTGAGCCTCTGGTTTTCTTCCCACAGATCTTCCACACCACTCTTTTCTTGCTTTCACCTCTTCCCTACCTTGAAACTCCTCTTAGACTCAACGCAAATATCTGCTCTGTAAAATCATCACTGACCTCAGGAAGAGTTGAGGTCTCTCATTTGTGTCCTCAGAATTCTGTGTACAGACTCTTCTAAGTACTCCTCATATGAAAATTATTTAATTCTTCTGTGAATTTAAGGAGATGTCCATCTAATGACTGCCTTTTATGTTTTAATTCTTAGGAATATAAACATCTTCCTCTGAAAATAAGGATAAGTCAGCATTAATATCACAGTTTCAAGTCACAAACTTAAAACACATACTTTAAATGGCACTGCAATGAAGATCCAACGCAGCCCCCCCACCCCAAAAAAAAAGTTCCTAAAGCAGTCAACATTTTACACACACACAACTTCTTTCAAAGTCATATATCATAGGCTTTTATAATACATAATTAATTATATAATTATAACAGCATGGAAAATTGACATCACCAGTTTGGGGAACAAACACAACTGACTCTTGGTAAGCACAACTTGTGGGAGAAAATAGATGTAGGTAAATAAAAGGTTAGCTTGCAGGTTGATTACAAGCATTAACTATTCTGTGGGCATCACTCAGCTATGTTTTGCACAGGGAAGAGAAATCTTTATTTGAGACTGATAATGCATTAATTATACTTAACACTGGATGAAAACACCGGTGTGGTGTAAACTTATTTATTTGTATAATTCCTATAAAACTACATGAACAATTTATGAACATTGAATTTAGATGTGCCACAAGAATATTAGTCCAGGTCATTCTGTTAGGTGAATAAGTCCAAGTTAGAATGGAGAATGACAACTGTCTGATGGGATCTGACATAAGATGAGGAGAGATGGTGGAGAGGAGCAGACACTGGGAGAGGAGTCTGGGTTCCAGGCCCCATGTCATTGACACAGGCCATGCAATGAGTCTCTGGTTCCTACCTGCAAATTAGGGATCCCATCTGCCTTTCTAACACATGATTAAATGAGATGGTAAATGTGGAAACCTTACAAAAGCTGAAGGTAACAATGAAAAACATGTGATTATTTTACACATTATATTTAATCTATGGAAAAAACAGCTTTTAAAATGGAAAAGGACCTTACATGGTTTTAAAATATGTCCATTTAAAATCTTTTTGGGGCCTCAGTATCCACAGTAGATAATACCAAAGAGATAACATCCAGATCCAGCTGATCTATGTGAGAAAAGCCCAGGGTCCTACTTCCTGAGGCTTTCTCTCATCCTGTCAGGCAGCCCTTAAGGCATCTTAACTCTCTCCTAAACTCCACAAAATTCAATATAACACCAGAGATCCAGGCCAACACTCAAGTTTTGCAGATAAGGAGTCTGAGGGCCAGAAAGGCCAAACAACAAATATGTGGAGACTTGGGGAAATAGAAAGGCTGCAATTTCACTTTCAGTAAGTCCTATTTTTTTGACAGTTTGCTCATGTAGTGCCTTCTAATAAAGAGCTCTACTTAATGCATTACTGTTCTCACTGGTTCACTGAAAGGTTACTGCCAGTGCATGAACAGATGAGGAAAGCAGCATGCATGGTCAGAATACAGCACATGCACCGTCAGTACGGCACCTAAGGCAGCTACCTTGGATAGATGACTCATTGTCTACATGACACTCAGGCATCTGCCATGTGTCAATACTAAACATATTTTGCTCCATTTTTTTATAAACCAAATTTGTTTATATAAAATGTCAAGATGATGAAATTTCCTTTTTATTGAAGTATAATTGATTTACAATGTTGTGTTAATTTTTCCTATATAACAAAAGTGACTCAGTTATATATATATATATATATATATATATATATATATATATGTATATATACATACACACACACACAGACATATATATATTCTTTTTTATATTTTTTTCAATTATGGTTTATCCCAGGGCGTTGAATATAGTTTCCTATGCTATATAGTAGAACCTTGTTGTCCATCCATTCTATACGTAATAGGCTTCATCTATTTACCTCGAGATGATGAAATTTCTAATACTTGCTTCTGGGAATTTTTTGAGTAGTGGGGACAAAGCACATAATTTCTATTTTTACAGATAACACTGTGTAATTCTAGATTCTACTCTCAATCATGCTGTCTCTCTCATACATACACACATACTTATACAGACATAAACACCCAAGGCAAAAAAAAAAAAAAACCTCAAATGGTTAAGGTAAACAATTTTCTCAAAATACTATACCATGCCCTAGTACATCAGTCCTAGACATTTAATGAGTAGAAAGGGTTATTTCAAGCTATCCCCAAATAGAAAGACTTATCACATACCCAACACAAGACAGTCATATGTTTTTATTTTTCACATTAGCAGATTTCCTTGTGAAAAGTGTCACTTCTGTCCTAATAAATTAATAAAAAGTATTCAAATGTTTAGAATAATAAGACCCAAATTAGGAATATGTATTTTATATGAATAGCTCAACTTTGTTAAAAGAATACAGTTGGTTCATTTTTTAATGTGGGAAAAGTTTGAGTAAAACAAGAGGAGCCTTAAGGGAATGGAACTTAAATATGCCTGGCAATAATATTTTAGGAAAAAGAGGAACATTTTTGACCCAGTGGGAGAAACTAGAATTAAATTTATGTTGTAAAAATATAAACAAAGGATAGAATCCAATGTGGTTAACTAGGATGTAACAGTAGAAAAGGAAATTAGCAAAAGAACTTTAAAGCACAAACAATGTGGTAAGGGAACAATTTTGAATACCTATTATAAAAATAAGCAAACCTAAATGGAAAAGGATAATTAAGAAACAAATGAGAATAGACAGTATGAAAGTCAATTAAAATTTTGCCAATGATTTAAAATGAGTTTGATAATATGTGGGAGTCAGCAGTTACATCTTTGGCAAGCCTTGATGAAAAATTATTTGTTCATTGTAATTGGACTATTTTACTCATGAAAAACTTTATTTTGAATATTTCCTTTTACTGATAATTGAATTAATGATAACTCCCCCCCAACCCCCCAAATACTTGAGTAAGTTCTCCTGTTCAGAAACCTGCTTCCAGCTTCTCAGGCAGTCTCACCAAATAGATGCAATTAAGTAAAATATTTTTCACACTTTCAAGTAACTTTATCCTGAAATTTGTCAAGTCAACTAATTCTTTCTTCTCTCTATTTCTCTTTGCTTTCTCCAGCATTCACTTTCTCTATTTATTCTCTGCTAGAATATGTGCCCCATCCTGTATTTCTTTCTCTGTTCCTCGAAATCAAGATGGAGAAGCAAGCCTACCTTGGCTTACTTGATCATGTAACACATTTGAGTATAATTAAATGACTTCTTTCATGCTGTATAATGTCCCAGATGTCAGTTCTGATTTAGATATATGTAAGACTCATCTTGAGATACTAATGAATTAATTTCTCATCCTAATCAACTAAGTTCATTGTATACTAACTTGGGACCAGTTAGAATGCATCATATCACACTTTTCTTTGAAAATGTTTTCCTAAAAATGTTTTGTGAGTTTAGGATAGATTAGGAGAAATTCTTTTATTAGGGAATATTATCACTCTCAATTAACCAATATTTATTGAAACCCTACCTCTCAATTATAGCAACTGTGGATGATAGATACAAAGATCAGATACTTTATCAAGAGAGACAAATATGTATTCTCACGACTCTGTTGCAAAGTAAACAATGATACATTTTATAAAGTAGACCCAGTGCAAGGGCTGTGAAAGAAACTTTTCTCCCTGTGCATGAATTTTTCTCACCCTGTGTATCCTCATTTGGTGGAGTCCTGTGTCTCCTGTATTGTTGAAAGATTCTCTTCACAATGGCCCTTAGACAATGAAAAATTGACTGGATTGGCAGTCTTCCAGTTTCTTTCTCCTAGGGGCATTGGGTGGCGGGGGGTGGGGTGGGGGGGAGGATAGGCAGAGGGAGAATTTAAAATTTTACTCTGCTTCATTTTTAACCAATGACCTCTATTCTCCGGAAACAGGGAAATGTATAACCCTGAGCTGCTAATTGGCCTTATTCCCTTATGTTATTCATGGGAAGAAATGTTCTGCTTTTTCATAATAAAACAAAAGCTCATATTTTAAATGCTTTCTAACCATTATAGTTCCAGTATGTGAAGGATCCTATGATTAACTGAATATAAAGTAGATATGATTTGGAATTTCATTTATCACATCAAATGACTTTGTGTTTTGTTCTATACTACAATTAGAACACCACATAGAACAAAGATTTCAGCAGTGGAAATATTCTGGGATTATCCTTTATGGCCAGGACTAGAATGAGATGACTGAGGAACTTGTCTTGGACATAAAGTGTAGAGAGGTGCTGAAAAATTCAATAATCAAGATAAATAATATATAGTGCAAGATTTATAAAAATAAAAACTAACCTAGAAAATACATAATGAACAAAATATCACAATTAAAATAAAGACAGATTAGTGTTGATGATTTTTCCTTTTGCCTCAAACTATGGCTCAGCACAGCACTGGCATTACCTCTGAAACTTCAATGTCAATGGCCAGTATTGAAATGGTTATTCAGTCAAGATTCATTTGTTCGGTTAAAAACATACTAAGTAGCTAGATCTGCAGTGATACGGTTATTGAGAAAGTTTATCATTTTGGTCCCCAATTTATTTTGCCTTGAACTGATGAAATTGACAAGTCATTTTAATGACATGTAGATTTTACCATACTTACTCTTTTGTCTTTCTCAATTTTGCAGTTCCTCTTTTTACTTTTTTCCTCTTGTGTTTTTATTTCTTATGCAAATGATGTCTGACCTTTTGGAGGACTACACTCTCTATATGTTGTAACAGATTTTTGATGGTTCACTGGTAGAACTTTGCTGACTTACTTCCTCTCCAGATTTTTAAAAATCCACTAATAAGACAAGGGAAGTGATAGGTCAAAATTTTAAAGCCTTGATTATAAACCTAAATTTGAATTTCCTCTGGAAATGATTTCTTATCATTTCTGAAATTTAGTATTTTTTATCACAATGGAGAATGTGTAGCTTTTTTTTTCAAAATGAATGATCATAGTTTAGTAGTGAGACAGAAATACTTCTAGTAGGGTATAATTGCTGGTGTAGCATTTTTAATGCTAAACACCTCAGTTGCATACACTCCTCTTAAAATTCCAGAAACCAAATCATCCAGCTCTGAAACTAGCTTCAAATATCATAGCACTTAAAATAATAAAGAGTAAGAACCTTCCAACAGTACAATCGTCATTCCTTCCTCCCTTCTTTTGCTATACTGTTCTCATACAATTTACTTTTACATATACTATAAACTCAAAATACATTGCTACTATTTTTGCTTTAGATATACAATTTTAAAATAATTAAAAGATAATAAAAATGTCTCTTATATTTACCTGCATTTTAGCCATTTCCAGAGATCTTCATTTTTTGTATATACTTAGGTTTATGTCTGGTATTATATTGCTTCTGCCTATAGAACTTTAAAATTTCTCATAGAGTAGTTCTGCTGATAATAATTCTATGCTTTTGTTTGTCTGGAAGAGGCTTTACTTCCCCTTTATTTTGACATTTTCTCTGATTATAGAATTCTGGGTTTAGTTTAGTTTAGTTTTTTTCTTTCAGTAGTTTAAAAGTGTCACTCCAGACTTTTGGCTTGTATAGTTTCTGACAAGAGAGCTGCTGTAATTCCTATCTCTGTTCTTCTGTAAGTAATGTAACACTGCACAAAGAGACCCACTTGTCTCCCAAGAAGACTCCTCTAGTATTAAACTTGGCACTCAGTATGCTTGGATAGATTTGAATCCATTCAGAGATAAGTAAACAGAAACATAATGAGATTAAATGTGGGACTTGTGCAAATTTTTGTCAAAAAGAAACCACACATAAAGCATGCAAAAGATAGATGAGGAAACAAGATATTTTGATTGCATACCCCAATACAGAGAAAAAAATTTGGATAAAAACTTCTTTGAACTTTGAAGGAAATTAAAGGAAACAGCTGAGAGAGAGAGAGAGAGAGGTAGAAATGAAGACACTATTGCTCTTAAATGCTATAAATCTTTTGATTAGGAAAAAGGAGTGAAATATAGCTGTCCCAGTACCTCAGGTGGCTTCCAAGTGCTTTCATCCTGTGCCAGTTGAAATTAGGGAATTATGAAGCTGTTTACCAATATTACCTTTATATAATTTCCCTTAACATGTTGGGTATCTCTCAGGAAGTAGAGTTATATGATTAGAAATATCTATAAATTAGAAATCATTATAATCTGTACATTAAAAATATAATCACTTTTCATACAAATTCCACTATATCAGGCAGAAATTCCTTTATGTATATATTTGGCACTATTCCCTAACTTTGAAACCAGTGAAGTGGCTGCCACATTTTTCAGTTCTCCTTGTTCATTTCAGTCTAGAAGAGGAATGTGTAATCCCCTTTGCCACTTTCCTAGAAGTTTGTACAACTGATTAAAAACAAACCACCACCAGCAAAAAGAAAGACTATATCATTTGTAAAGTTTAGAATCTGATCATTTCAATAATAAACATTAATTAATAAACATTATAATTTTTAATTAATAAACAAAAATATCTATTTTGTAGTTTGGGCTTTAATTTTAAAATTTGGATATTTATTAGTATAGCATCTTAATTATAAAAATTAGAAAATATAGGTTAGTGAAAACAAGAAAATAAAGTTACCAGCAATCACCATTCAGGGCTAACCGTTGTTGACCTGTTAGTCTGGTGCCTTTAAACTTCTGGAAAAATCTGTTTGTCACCCCTGCCTCCCCAAATTAACAAAATATTATGAATATTTTCCCAGGTAAATTGTTCCCTAAGGACACCTCCACATTATTTCACATTCACTATTGTGATGTTAGACATTTTCCAGTTATTTGGTACAGCTATATCTTATTTTCTTGATTCTGTTTTAAGCTATTCAGAATGGTTTCTATTAAAATTTTCTCCATCCCCACATAAATACTCTTGTGCTTTGTAGAAGCCATTTGTCAGATAAAGATCTGATTCTTTTGACTGGAAGACAAGCAATGATTTTTTTTAACATTCTCATTTAAATCAAATAGGGGCCTATTCATATGGACTTCTCACATCTATATAGGAATTGAAGTTATCTTTTAGGATGCCTGAATGTTCATCCTTATAATCAACTTAGTTGTTGAAGAGTATTACATCTTCAGGAGCTCATACTAAATAAATAAAACAGAAGTTTCAGGTCAATACATGTACTTGTGTCTTAAGAGATATACCTCCAGATGGCACTTTATAAAAATAATACTCATCTATAAACTCAGAGTAATATATGAAACCAATTGACTTCTCTAGTCTCATCAATACTGGGGATGATAAAATCTTCTGTATCTGTTATATATGAGTAAAATTTGAATCTCATTAATTGTTTTAATTTGTGTTTTTCTGATCACAAGTGAAAATGGATATTTTTCTAATTATAAAGAACTCAGTCAATACTTGTGCTGTTTTTATTGAAGTATTTACTTCCTTATTGATTGGTAATTTTTTAGTTTATGAAAGGTAAATCTTGATAGTTAAAAGCATAAATGTGATTTATGCTTTCCTATTTCTTACTTCAGTATCATGCTAAGGAAGTCATTCCATACCCCACAATTATAAAAACTCATCACCTGAATTTTCTTTGCATATGTCAGTATTCAATATATACTTCAAATATATTTTATATTTTTAATGCATAAATAATAAGCCCATAAGGAATTTATTCTGTGTAATGAATTTGTAATATATAGTGTTAAGATATGATTTTAACTGTTTTTTTAAAATTTTTTAAAATTTTACTGAAAAATAGTTGATTTACAATGTTGTGTTAATTACTGCTATACAGCAAAGTGATTCACTTATACATATATATTCTTTTTTGTATTCTTTTCCATTCCGGTTTATCCCAGGATATTGAATATAATTCCTTGTGCTATAGAGTAGGACCTTGTTGTTTATCCAACCTCTATAGAATAGTTTGCCTCTGCTAATCCTTCCCTCTCAGACTCCCTCCCCCTTGGCAACCACAAGTCTCTTCTCTGTCTGTGAGTTTGCTTCTGTTTCATAGATATGCTCATTATTTTAGATTCCACATATAAGTGATATCATATGGTATTTGTCTTTCTCTTTCTGACTTATTTCGCTTAGTATGATAATCTCTAGGTCCATCCATGTAGCTGAAAATGGCATTATTTCATTCTTTTTATGGCTGAGTAATATTCCATTGTATATATACCACATCCTCTTTATCCATTCATCTGTTGATGTGCATTTAGGTTGTTTCCATGTCTTAGCTATTGGAAATAGTGCTGCTATGAACATAGAGGAGTGACTTTAACTGTTCTGAGTATTGGCTATTCTCAAGTGGGTAGCTTGTTTTACTGAGTATTCCATCCTTTGCTCAATTATTTGAAATATAACTTTCACTATATACTAAATTCAGGCTTAGTAGTCTAACCTATTGTTCTAGATCTACTCCTACAGTAATACCACACTTCTTTAATAAATGTAGTTTTATAATACACGTCTAATTGAAAACTTTTGGATATAATTGCAGAGTCACATGCAGTTGTAAGAAATAATGCAGAAAGATCCCATACCCTTTACTTAGTTTTCCCTAATCATAAAACCTTGCAAAATTATAGTACATTATCACAACTAGTATATTAAAATGTTTACCATCCATGAATCTTATTCAGATTTCCTCAATTTTATTTGTATTCTTTAGTGTATTCTTCTGTGTATCTTGACTGTGTGTATTTAGTTCTATGCCATGTTATCACATGTATATATCACCAAAGTCAAGATATTGAGCAGTTCTATCACCACAAAGATTCCTCAGGTTTCCCTTTTATACCCATATATACCTTCCTATCTTCCTACCCCACTCCCATTCCTAACCCCTGTCAGTCATATTCTGTTCTCTATTTCCAACATTCTGGTGAGGATGCAGAGAAACTGGATCACTCATTCATTGCTGATGGGGATGTAAAATGGCATAGCCACTCTGTAAAACATGTAATTACCATATGACCTAGCAATTTTACACTTGGGCATTTATCTCAGATAAATGAAAACTTACATTCATATAAAAATTATACACACATGTTCATAGCAGCTTTATTCATACAAGTACTCAGTAATAAGAAGGAATTATTGATACACACCTGAATGAATCTTTGGGAAAGTATGCTGAGTAAAGAAAAGCCAGTCCCCAAAGATTACTTACTGTATGATTCCATTTATGTAACATTTTGAAATGAAAACATTTTAGAGATAATGCAATTTAATATCTGTTAGTACATGACCCTTATCATGTTTTTCTAGCATTTTTCTGCCTAATCTCACAATTTAAAAAATTCTGATAAAATTATCAAATCTTTTTTACCGTATTTTCCAATTATTGAATTGTGATACAGTTGAATTACTATATTAAAATCAGGAATTTGACCCTGTGGTACTAAATATTGTCATATATATGACTTAATGAGTTTCTCCAATTCAAATGTTCCTTTATGTTGCTTGGTAGAATTAATGGATTCACCCATGGTGATCTAGCATATTTCTTATTAAGTAGATTTTGAGTCACTTCCTGAAAATGTGCTCTTATTAATTTCACTTTTTAATTTTTACATAAATGAAGGACACTAATTTCTGTATATTTATTTTATAAAAACTTACACTATTCATTATACACTGTATATACTAGGGTTTTCTTTTCCTCCCTTAATGCTCATGATTATTGAGCACCAAGGTTTGCATAAGGGTTAGATACACATTTTTAGAAGATTCGGTTTTCTAGTTACATTATTAAATAATCATTGAAACGTCATTTGCATGATGGCTAGTTTTCATTTATATTTGAAATGATAAAACCCTTTGATTATTTAAATGCTTTTTATTCACATCTATAGATATCAAATTGACATAAAAGACTTTCTTTGTTATTTAGGTTGAATTTTTGTTTGGTCTCTTAGAGAAGACATTGAAAAAAACATCAAAGTTCTTTGGGAGTTTGGAGCACAGGTTTGGATTCAGGCACATTTGACTGGGTATCTCACTGGGTATCTCATCAATTATGAGACCTTGCTCAAGAGATTTAACTTCCACCAGGTCTCAGCCTCCTCATCTATGAAGATGAAAGCATCCATCTTACAATGCTGTTATATAGATTAAATAATTAAATTTAATATAGATTAAATATAAAATATTTGGTAGACAGCCTGATAGAGTTGGAGAGCAATAAATCTGTGTGTGTGTTTGTATTGGTGTATGTGTTGTGTATGTGTGTGTGTGTGTGTGTATATATATATATATATATATAATAAAAAAGTATATATTATATGAGAAGATTTATTTTGATGATGTGATGAGCTGGACTCTCGTTTTAGCTGAAGTCATGCAAGGGCTCTAATAAGTATATCTAAAAGATAAAATATATATTTTTTTATTTAGTTTTTTAATAGATCTTTATTGAAGTATAATTGCTTCACAATACGGTGTTAGTTTCTGCTGCACAAAAAAGCGAATCAGCCATATGCATACACATGTCCCCATATACCCTCCCTCTTGAGCCTCCCTCCCATCCTCCTTGTCCCACCTCTCTAGGTCATGCAAAGCACAAAGCTGACCTCCCTGTGCTATGCCGCTTCTTCCCACCAGCCAACTGTTTTACATTAGGTAGTGTATATATGTCGATGCTACTCTCACTTCTCCCCAGCTTTGCCCTCCCACCCTGTGTCCTCAAGTCCCTTTTCTATGTCTACTTCTTTATTCATGCCCTGCAACTAGGTTCATCAGTACAATTTTTTTTTTTTTTTTTAGATTCCGTATATATGAGTTACCATACGGTATTTGTTTTTCTCTTTCTGACTTACTTCACTCTGTTTGACAGACTCTAGGCCCATCCACCTCACTACAAATAACTCAATTTCATTTCTTTCTATGGCTGAATAATATTCCATTGTATGTATGTGCCGCATCTTCTTTATCCATTCATCTGTCAATGGACACTTAGGTTGCTTCCATGTCCTGGCTATTGTAAATAATGTTGCAATGAAAATTGTTATACATGTCTCTTTTTGAATTATGATTATCTCATGGTATATGCCCAGTAGTGGGATTTCTAGATAGTATGGTAGTTCTATGTTTAATTTTTTTAAGGAACCTCTATAATGTTTTCCATAGTGGCTGTATCAATTTACATTCCCACTAACAGTGCAGGAGGGTTCCCTTTTCACCACACCTTTTCCAGGATTTACAGTTTCTACATTTTTTTGATAATGGCCATTCTGACCGGCGTGAGGTGATACCTCATCATAGTTTTGATTTGCATTTCTCTAATAATTAGTGATGTTGAGCATCTTTTCATGTGCCTCTTGGCTATCTGTATGTCTTCCTTGGTGAAATGTCTATTTAGGTCTTCTGCCCATTTTTTAACTGGATTGTTTGGGTTTTTTTGATATTGAGCTCCATGAGTTGTTTGCATATTTTGGAGATTAATCCTTTGTCTGTTGTTTCATTTGCAAATATTTTCTCCCATTCTGAGGGTTGTGTTTTTGTCTTGTTTATGGTTTCCTTTGCTGTGCAAAAGCTTTTAATTAAGTCCCATTTGTTTATTTTTGTTTTTATTTCTGTTACTATAGAAGGTGGGTCAAAAAAGATCTTGCTGTGGTTTATTGCAAAGAGTGTTTTTCCTTTGTTTTCCTCTAAGAGGTTTTTATAATTTCTGGTCTTACATTTAAGTCTTTAATCCATTTGGAGTTTATTTTTGTGTATGGTGTTAGGTAGTGTTCTAATTTCACTCTTTTAGCAGTAGCTGTCCAGTTTTCCCAGAACCACTTACTGAAAGGCTGCCTTTTCTCCATTGTATGTTCTTGCCTCCTTTGTTGTAAATTAGGTGCCCATATGTGTGTGGGTTTATCTCTGGGCATTCTATCCTGTACCATAGATCTATATTTCTGTTTTTGTGCTAGTACCATACTGTCTTGGTTACTGTAGCTTTGTGGTATAGTTTGAGGTTGGGGAGCCTGATTCCTCCAATTCTGTTTTTCTTTCTCAAGATTGCTTTGGATATTCAGGGTCTTTCGTGTTTCCATATGAATTGTAAAATTTTTTGTTCTAATTCTGTGAAGAATGTCATTGGTAATTTGATAGGGATTGCCTTGAATCTATAGGTTGCTTTGGGTAGTATAGTCATTTTCACAATATTGATTCTTCCAATCCAAGAACATGGTATATTTCTCCATCTGTTTATGTCATCTTTGATTTCTTTCACCAGTGTTTTATAGTTTTCTGAGTACAAGTGTTTTGCTTCCTTAGCCAGGTTTATTCCTAGGTATTTTATTCTTTTTGTTGCAGTGGTAAATGGGAGTGTTTCCTTAATTTCTCTTTCTGATTTTTCATTGTTGGTATATAGGAATGCCAGAGATTTCTGTGCATTAATTTTGTATCCTGCAACTTTACCAAATTCACTGATTAGTTCTAGTAGTTTTCTGGTGGCATCTTTAGGATTTTCTATGTATAGTATCATGTCGTCGGCAAACAGTGACAGTTTTACTTCTTCTTTTCCAATTTGTATTCCTTTTATTTCCTTTTCTTCTCTGATTGCTGTGTCTAGCACTTCCAAAACTATGTTGAATAAGAGTGGAGAGAGTGGATATCCTTGTCTTGTTCCTGATCCTAGTGGAAATGCTTTCAGTTTTTCACCACTGAGTGTGATGCTTGCTGTGGGTTTGTCATATATGACCTTTATTATGTTGAGGCAGGTTCCTTGTATTCCCATTTCCTGGAGAGTTTTTATCATAAATGGGTGTTGAATTTTTTTCAAAAGCTTTTTCTGTATCTATTGAGATGATCAAATGGTTTTTATTCCTTACTTTGTTAATGTGGTGTATCACATTGATTGGTTTGTATATATTGGAGAATGCTTGCATCCCTCAGATAAATCCCACTTGATCATGGTGTATGATCCTTTTAATGTGCTGTTGGATTCTGTTTGCCAGTATTTTATTCAGGAATTTGGTACCTATGTTCATCAGTGATATTGGCCTGTAGTTTTCTCTCTTTGTGGTATCTTTTTCTGGTTTTGGTATCATGGTGATGATGGCTTCGTAGAATGAATTTGGGAGTGTTTCTCCCTCTGCAGTTTTTTGGAAGAGTTTGAGAAGGATAGGTGTTAGCTCTTCTCTAAATGTTTGATAGAATTTTCCTGTGAAGCCATCTGGTTCTGGACTTTTGTTTGTTAGTAGATTTTTAATTACAGTTTCAACTTCATTACTTGTGATAAGTCTGTTTATATTTTCTAATTTTTCCTGGTTCAGTCTTGGAAAATTGTGTGTTTCCAAGAATTTGTCCATTTTTTCGTGGTTGTCCATTTTATTGGCATATAGTTGTAGTAGTATCTTATAATCCTTTGCATTTCTGCAGTGTCAGTTGTGATTTCTCCATTTTCATTTCTAATTTTATTGATTTGCATCCTCTCCTTTTTTTTTCTTGATGAGTCTGGCTAAGGGTTTATCAATTTTGTTTATCCTCTCACAGAACAAACTTTTAGTTTTATTGATCTTTGCTATTGTTTTCTTCATTTCTATTTCATTTATTTCTGCCGTGATCTTTATGATTTCTTTCCTTCTACTGACTTTGGGCTTTCTTTGTTCTTCTTTCTCTAGTTTTTTTAAGTGTAGAGTTAGATTGTTTATTTGAGAGTTTTCTTGTTTCTTGAGGTGAGATTGTACTGCTGTAAACTTCCCTCTTAGAACTGCTTTTGCTGCGTCCCATAGGTTTTGGGTCATTGTGTTTTCATTGTCATTTGTTTTTATGTATTTTTTAATTTCTTCTTTGATTTCTTCAATGATCCCTCAGTTATTTAGTTAAGCCTCCATGCATTTGTGTTTTTTACCGTTTTTTTTTTCCTGTAATTGATTTCCAGTCCAATAACATTGTGGTCAGAAAAGATGCTTGATATGATTTCAGTATTCTTAAATTTTCCAAGGCTTGATTTGTGACTTAGATGTGATCTATCATGGAGAATGTTCCATGTACACTTGAGAAGAAAGTGTATTCTGCCACATTTGGGTGGAATGTTCTATAAATATTAGATCTTTCTGTTCTATTGTGTCATTTAAAGCTTGTGTTTACTTATTTATTTTCTGTTTGGATGATCTGTCCATTGGTGTAAGTGAGGTGTTAAAATCCCCTACTATTATTGTGTTACTGTCGATTTCTCCTTTCATGGTTGTTAGCATTTACCTCATGTGTTGAGGTGCTCCTATGTTGGGTGCATAAACATTTATAATTTTTATATCTTCTTCTTGGATTGATCTTTTGATCATTATGTAGTGTCCCTCCTTATTTCTTATAACAGTCTTTATTTTAAAGTCTATTTTATCTGATATGAGTATTGCTACTCCAGCATTGTCTTGATTTCCATTTGCAAGGAATATTTTTTTTTCCATCCCTTCACTTTCAGTCTGTATGTGTCCCTAGGTCTGAAGTGAGTCTCTTGTAGACAGCATATATGTGGTTCTTGTTTTTGTATCCATTCGGCCAGTCTGTGTCTTTTGGTTGGGGCATTTAATCCATTTACATTCAAGGTTATTATCGATATGTATGTTCCTATTACCATTTTTTCAATTGTTTGGGGTTTGTTTTTGTGGGTCTTTTTCTTCTCTTGCATTTCCTGCTTAGAGAAGTTTCTTTAACATTTGTTGTAAAGCTGGTTTGTTGATGCTGAATTCTGTTAGCTTTTGCTTGTCTAAAAAGCTTTTGAGTTCTCCATCAAATTTGAATGAGATCATTGCTGGGTAGAGTAATCTTGGTTGTGGGTTTTTCTCTTTCATCACTTTAAGTATATCGTATCACTCCCTTCTGGCCTGCAGAGTTTCCGCCGAAAAATCAGTTGATAACCTTATGGGGATTCCTTTGTATGTTATTTTTTGTTTTTCCCTTGCTGCTTTTAATATTTTTTCTTTGAATTTAATTTTTGTTAGTTTGATTAATATACCTCTTGGTATGTTTTTCCTAGGGTTTATCCTGTATGGGACTCTCTCTGCTTCCTGGACTTGGGTGACTATTTCCTTTCCCATGTTAGGGAATTTTTCAACTATTATCTCTTCAGATATTTTCTCAGTCCTTTTCTTTTTCTCTTCTTCTTCTGGGACCCCTATAATTCAAATGTTGATGCATTTAGTGTTGTCCCAGAGGTCTCTGAGATTGTTTTCAATTCTTTTCATTCTTTTTTCTCTGTTCTGCTCCTTGGCAGTTATTTCCACCATTTTGTCTTCCAGCTCATTTATTCGTTCTTTTGCCTCAGTTATTCTGTTACTGATTCCTTCTAGTGTATTTTTCATTTCAGTTATTGTGTTGTTCATGTTTGTTTGTTCTTTAGTTCTTCTAGATCTTTGTTAAACATTTCTTGTATTTTTTCAATCCATGCCTCCATTTTATTTCCGAGATTCTGGATCATCTTTACTATCATTACTCTGAATTCTTTTTCAGGCAGACTGCCTATTTCCTCTTCATTTATTTGGTCTTGTAGGTTTTTACCTTGTTCTTTCATCTGTGACATAGTTTTTTGTCATCTCATTTTTTTTTTTTTTTTTTAATCAGTGGAATTGTGTTACTGTCTTACTGGTTGTTTGGCCTGATGTTTCCAACACTGGGGATTGTAGGCTGTTGGGTAGAGCTGGTTCTTGGTGCTGAGATGAGGAACTCTGTGAGATCTCACTCCAATGAATATTCCCTGGGGTCTGAGGTTCTCTGTTAGTCCAGTTGTTCAGACTCGGAGCTCTCACTGCAGAATCTTTGGCCCAACTCCAGGCTCGTAAACTAAGATTCCACAAGCCACCTTGGGCAGCAAAAAAACAAACTAACAAACAAAAAATCCCACAACAATAGCAAAGTAAAAAATAAAATTAGACTAGGAAACTAACAGATATGTTAGGAACAATATAAAAATAAAAATATAGATGAATCAACAACCGGAAGGTACATCAGTACCACAGTAGTAAAAAAAAATAGGAGGAGGGAAAAGAAAAAAAAAGGCGGGGGAGGCCTTTGCTGTGAAGTGTGGGGCCTAAGCAAGGGCAAGGTTTGGGTGGTGGGTGGGGCCAATGCTCAGGACTCACAGGGCTGGAAACGGACCTGGGGGCTGTGGGGGGTGAGGCTTAGGCTCAAGGAACAGAGGTGTCCAGGCGTGCCCCCCACCCCTGGTCTCAGAGGGCAGGGGACCTCACCTGGGTGCCCGGCAGTCTTCCTGGGCTCAAGTGGGTGGGGCAAACACCCTCCTCTCTTCTCCTGCTCCTCCGGTCTGGGAGGGCCCCTCCTGCCTTCCTCTCCTGATCTCCCTGTCCTCACTCCTATGCTCCCAAGGACCCACGCAGTCTGGAGGGGGGTTTGGAGGGCAGGGGATAAGCCTGGGATCTCAGGAGTGTCCCCGGCCCGAATGGGCCAGGTTATCGTCCTCTGCTCCTCTCCTGCTCTTCCCAGAGAGTGCCTCCCACCTGCCTCTCCTGATCTCCTTGGCCTCAGGGGCACCAATCCTGTCTGGCCTCCACCTCTCCTCTCCCCACAGTCTCCCTATATCCTACTGGTTCACTTTGGGTTTCCTCCCATCTCCTTGGGCATCAGAGTCACCCCCAGCAGTTGCCAGGCACCCTAGTTGTGGGGATACTCTAACTCCATGTCTTCGCACATCACCATCTTGACTCTGCCTCTATATATGTTTTATTAAAGTATAGTTGATTTACAGTGTCGTGTTAGGTTCAGGTGTACAGCATGGTGATATATATATATTCTTTTTCAGATTCTTTTCCCTTAAAAAATATTGTTATTACAAAAGGTTGGTAAAAAATATCAAGTGTAGTTCTCTGTGCTATACCATAGGTCCTTGTTGGTTATCTGTTTTATATATAGTAGTGTATGTATATTAATCCCAACCTCCTATTTTGTCCCTCACCCCCTTTTCCCTTTGGTAACCATAAGTTTGCTTTCTATGTCTGTAAGTCTCTTTCTATTTTGTAAATAAGTTTGTGTCTTTTTTTTTTTTAGATTCAACATATAAATGGTATCACATAATATTTGTCTTTCTCTGACTAACTTCACTTAGTATGATAATCTCTAGGTCCATCCAAGTTGCTACAAATGGCATTATTTAATTCTTTTTTGTGGCCGAGTGATATTCCATTGTATATATATGTACTACATCTTCTTTATCCATTCCTCTGTTGATGCACCTTTAGGTTGCTTCCATGACCTGGCTATTGTAAATAGTGCTACAATGAACAATGTAGTGCATGTATCTTTTTGAATTATGATTTTCTTCAGGTATATGCCCAGGAGTGGAATTCCTGGGTCATATTGCATGTATCTTTTCAAATTAGAATTTTCATCTTTTCCAGATATATATGCCCAGTAGTGGTATTGCTGGATCTTATGGTAATTCTATTTTTAGTTTTTTTAAGGAATGTCAGTACTATTTTCCAAAGTGGCTGTACCATTACACTGCCACCAACAGTGTAGGAGGGTTTCCTTTTCTCCACACCCTCTCCAGCATTTATTATTTGTAGACTTTTTCTTGATGGGCATTCTGACAAATGTGAGATGATATTTCAATGTAGTTTTTCATTTCTCTAATAATTATCTATGTTGAGCACAAAAGGTAAAATATATTAATGTTGCTTTTTGTCAGGGAGGTTTTACTATACACACAGAGCACCCATGAATTGCCATGGAGTTTGTACACAATCCAGGTCCTGGAGCACCATTCACACAGACTGCAATGAGATGGTGACCTTTGTGTCTGTGCCATGCACAATCAGCAGGTCCAAGATTAAGGTGATCTGAATGATGCAATTAAATATTAAATATTATTTAATATTTAATAAATTCGAATATTAATATTTCAGTGTAATAGTTTTAAATGTCAGGTAGGCACATTTTTGCTTTTGCCTCAGACTCTGCTATAAGTGCATGGCACTGTTTCTGGTCCTGTCTTTATTTATAGTTTTAATATTTTGTTCATGATAAATTTTTGCATTAATTTTTGATTCTTAAAAATATTTGTAAAATATTGCACTAAAATAGTATTTATTATCTTGATTACTGAGTGTTTTGGCTACCCCTTAAATTTTGCACCCAAGGCAAGTGTCACACACTCGCCTCACCCTAGTCCCAAACATTACAGCTAGTACAACTTTACTCAGTGGATTTATGTATACAGCTGTCATCTGATAATAGTATTGATAATCCCAAACTTTCTCTTCCTCCAGTCATTCCCTTCTCAATAAATGGCACCACCATGTACTCAACCACTCCAGGCCAGAAACCTTACAGGTATGTTTTACTGATCTTTTTTCCTCTACACCTCGCATGTATATAATCCACATGTAATGTGGATATGTGTAATTCACATGTAATCTAATCCAGCTGATTCTCCCTTCAATATATATTCTACATCCACTTTTTATTACTTTTACAATCCACCTTAATTCAAGCCTAGACTAACTGGTCTTTTTTTCTCTCTTAACCCTCACCCTCCCAATCAAGATGAACCAGAGGGATTTTTATAAAATGTAACTCAGACCACGTCATTCTTTTCATGATCCAGAGACACGTGATTTGTGGCTTACTATACAGTTAGGGTTCATTTTTACAAATTGGCTCTAGATTCTAAACAAACACAAAAGTATTTATATTCCAATCATTAGAGCCCTCCACTGGCTTCCCATTCCAATAGAACACAAGTCTAATTCCTTTCAATGTCCTAGATCATCACAGAACCTGACTTTAGCCCATCTCTTCCTTGTCATCTCCAACCACTGACAACCACCCTGACTCCAATCTAGTCACACTGGCCTACTTCTGTTACACTACCCTGTATTATTCTCCATCAGATCACTTTTTGGTATTTAATTATAAGTTATCTCTTTATGTGTTTATTGTCTGAGTTGCACAATTGAAAAAAAATTGGAAGTTAGCCTTATTTAAACTATGTAAATGATAAGGATTACTAGAATGTAATCTTTGCAAGATAGTAATTTGTCTTGTGCTTACTATGTTACTTTTTACTTGCCTTGAAGATTTTTCTTCATGATTTTTAGCATTCTATTACAAAATATACTTCTTGTAATTTATCTAATATATACTCATATTGTTAGAGGAAAGTTACTCAAATTATCTAGTCCTGTATTTTTAGAAGCAACTCTTTCTGAGTAATTTCTTTTTAAATAAGAATTTTAGTTTATATCAAATTTAAATGCCAATTAAAATAGTGTATAATGGCTAAATTTTTTTAATGTTAAAAAATTATAATTTTTAACAAAATTGTCACATGAAAATTTTGAAATTGAGAAGAAATACTCTTAAATCTTCAGATAAAAAACACGTTACCTGAAAGTTTCTATTGGGAGTCTGCAAGTACCATAATTGTCATAAAAGCTTAATTCTCTACCTTTTAGTTCTCTGTTATCCAGGAGATACACTGGCCCCATGTGCTATTAGCACTTGAGGTGTGGATGGTCTGATTTAAGATGTTCCTCAAGTGTAAAATATGTACTAGATTTCAAGGACATAGCACAAAGGAAAGAGTTTAATTTCTCTTATGAATGATTTGTATTTTACTTGCACATTAAAATGATAATATTTTAGATATAGGGAGCTAAATAGAATGCATTTTTAAAATTAAGTTCACATGTTTATTTGTATTTTTAATGTGGCTACTAGAAAATTTAAATGAGGTTTATGGCTCCCACAGTATTTCTCTTACCAAGCATGGTAGCTCTATCTACCATTTTCAGATTTTCTAAAAATTTAGTCATATTTTTAAAACAGTCTTGAAATATAAACTGGTAATGATTTCATAAATTTTCAAAGTTTAACTTCCAAAGAAGCCTTAAATATAAGATAAGTGCTATGGGTAGACTTTATGACACTTGTTTTAGAATTGGCTTTGGATAAGAAATGGTTTGAATTTTTGTTCCTATTTACAAATATAATGCATACCCTTTGTTAAAATTTCAAACAATTTAGACACGCATAAATTGAAAAGGCAAAAAATGAACAACTCAGTTCTAACCATCCAGAACCTTTATCAATACCACAATATTAGATCCTCAGAATTATTTCAGTTATGTACATATATACATATGATTGATTTTTTAATTAAACTCTAATTCCAAAGATGAACAAAAGAACTCATCACTGCACCAGTAGCAATATTTCTGAACTAAACTGATGACTATATATTAAAAAAAGTAACTTTGAAACTCTTATGGAATTGATACAAATTACATGTGAGATGCTAAATCTATATCTTGAGAGGTTCCCTTAATTTTTATGAATTGTTTTGTAATGGTATAGCTTGCTTTCTACATATTGTGAAATATTTTTTAAAAGAACTGTAGTTACTAAGAGAAAACCCTGAGTAGTCTGTATGCATTGCACCAAAATATCCACTTCTAAGAAAAGTTTAAAAATACACTGTGAGAATTCAGTAATTGCAAAGAAAACCGACTGAGCAAAGATGAAACCTATTCCTTAAGAAATGCATTAAGATTTGGGGGTGGGGTGGGAAATGAGTTAAAATATATACACCTTTGACAAGGAGTCATAGATTTAGTTACGATTAATATTTATGAAGGCAGTGATGATGCTGAAGAGCCAAAACACTTCCTCCATCCTCCATGGACTTTGTATTCTTAGAAAGTCATCCTAACTGATGTTGACTGTGAAATCTAATGATAAACTAGGTTTGTTAATCTATAGAGAAAATATTACAATTCTATTCATTTCCCTATGCATTTTTCAATAATAACATAAAATTATCCAACACTGTGCCATTTTTGTCAGGTTCATATCTACAGACACTGTGAGTTTCTTTTAATGAGTTTTGATACTTACAATTGCTATAAATTGGGAGATAGCATACAAAGTAAAATCTAGTATTAAATCAACTGAGAATTATAGAAGTTTGTAGTTGTTGATTTTATTTTACCTCTTTGAGAGTCATCTGCTTTACTAGTTTTCTCATGGTCTAGCCTAGATCAAATGTGAGAATTGACTTTGAGTTACCTTTTAGTGGTTTAACCGAATATAATTCATCTTTTTTCTATTCTGAGAAATTTAAAACCTATAAAACTGTCTATTAGATTTAATTTCAGTTTTGATTAACAACCTACTGCCATATACTCCTTTTCTTTTACCAAATAGTGTGTGTATGTATATAGATATAATTATATATATATAACTTATATATACTTACCTATAAATATATATATACAATTTTAGCATTGAATACTGTCCATATTGAATATTGTGATTGGCTTACATGTAAAGTATAATATGCATCATCTTAAATTCCAAGGAAGCAACTTTAGTGGTAGAAATCTTCCCCTCTTCTTTCTGTGATGACATGAGCTGTGATGCTGGGTGGGGGGAAATAGCAAATAGAAAGCTTCTTGACAGTGTGAAACTCTCAGGAACATTATAGGGGAAAGAAAATTAAGAAAAAAAGGAAGGGATGGCGGTGAGGAAGAAGGAAACTGGGAAGCAGGCATTGAACACCACCACCTATCAGGAATAAAGGTCTTCCTGAGTCCTTTGCAGGAATGAAGGTTTACGCAGAGTCCAAAATCCAACACTTTTCTGAAATCAATTCACCACTTTTCCATTACCATTAAGAGGACAGTCTGTCTCTACATGCTTTGTCATCCTTGTAATACTGTTTATAAAGTTGAAACTCAAGAGAATATATTTGAAAATGTATCTGCTATTTTTTCCACTTTGCTAAAACATTTGAACTTAAAACTGATTCCAACATCAGAATTCAAAATTCATATGATCTAAAATACATGTGTTTGCTTTGTTAAAAACTATGACTAACAGTTTGATCAAATAAAATATAATGCATTAATAAACAGAAAAAATATAAATATTCTGTTGAAAACAGAAAAAGTAAAAACAATTGTTGAAAAGTGTTTTAGAAAAATATTTTTAAATTCTTTTTTTAATTGAAGTATAGTTGCTGTACAATATTATATATTAGTGATATAGTGATTCAAAAATTTTAAGGTTATACTCCATTTATAGCTATTATAAAATATTGCTATATTCCAATATATCCTTGTAGCTTAATTTATACCTAATAGTTGGTATTTCTTAATACCCTACCCCTGTATTGCTCTTGTATTTGTCTTACTCTGTCTGACTTATTTCACTTAGCCTAGTGGTCTCCAAGTCCATCCATGTTACTGCAAATGAAAAAATTTCATTTTCTTATGAGAACAAAATAGCATTTTTAAAAATGAAAGATATAATTATTAAAATTAAAAATTCATTGAAAATTTAGAACAGAATTAATACACTGGAAGACATATCTGAAGAAATTATCCTATGTGTAATGTAGAGAAACAAGGCAATGGAGATAATTAAAGAGATTAAGAGATGACAATAGGTAATATTATACATTACAAGAAGGTCTAACATATATCTATTCAGAATTCTTTTAGAGAATGAGGAGTATTTGGTGGACAATATTTAAATATCTAGAATGGATGAAATTTGCTAATTCACAGGCAGAGGAGGGGAGCTTAACTTAAACAAGAAAGTTAAAAAGAAATCCATCATAGACATAGTGAAACTTCAAGTTAGATTCTTAAAATCAGCCAGGGAGAAAAAAAGAATTGCCTACAAAGAAGCATTAATCAGACTGGCAGCTAATATTTTATCAGCAACAGTACAAGGCACAAAATGATGAAATAATATCTTAAAAGAAGTTGATAATAACTTTCAACTAGAATTCATACTCAAGAAAATGATCATTCAAGATCAAGGATGGAGTAAAGTCATGTCAAATTAAAGAAAAACTTGAGTGAGGATTGGCAAAGTTTTACTAAAGTAGCTACTGAAGGATATGTTTCAGAAACAAAATGTCATATGGTAACTCTATTTTTAGTTTTTTGAGGAAGCTCCATACTGTTTTCCATAGTGGCTGCACCAATTTATATTCCCACCAACATTGTAGGAGGGCTCCCTTTTCTCCACACCATCTTCAGCATTTATTATTTGTAGACTTTTTAATGATGACCATTCTGACTTGTATTAGGTGATACCGCATGGTAGTTTTGATTTGCATTTCTCTAATAATTAGCAGTGTTGAGCATTTGTTCATGTGCCTGTTAGTTGTCTGTATGTCTTCTTTGAATAAATGTCTATTTAGTTCTTCTACCCATTTTTTGATTGGGTTGTTTGATTTTTTTGATATTGAGTTGTATTAGCTGTTTGTGTATTTTGGAAATCAATCCCTTGTTAGTTGTATCATTTACAAATATTTTCTCCCATTCCGTAGGTTGTCTTTCCATTTTGTTTATCATTTCCTTTGCTATGAAAAACTTTTAGATTTAATTAGGTCCCATTTATTTATTTTCATTTTTATTTCCATAACTCTAGGAAATGGATCTGAACTCGGGGATTTAGGTGGGTGGGTACGTAGGTAGGTAGGTAGGTAGATAGATAGATAGATAGATAAAGTAGGTTGGTAGAGATATGCATTGAAATTTGTATTTATGATATGCCAGGTACTATCTGCATCTATGTCTATATATTAATCTATATCTGTATTTATATTTTCACTGAATAAGCACAGAAATAAGGGTACCCCAGTAATAAAGATTACTCCTAGTGCCCAGGCTGTGGTGTCTGTATATTGTTTCCATTAAAATGAACCAGAACTTCTTGGAGAAATGTCTAATTCCAGAACTGATTCTATTTTTCAATTACCCACTGAGTATTTACTCTCTTGAAGCTTCATCTCTTGCTACCTAGTGAATCCTTTTCTCTGTCTATAGAACAGTGTTTTCCAACTTCCTTTAACCTTGCTCCCAGCTGGAACTTCTGCTTGGTGTCCTTCCTTTAACCACTACATTAGTTGTTTAAAAGACTGTCTGATACATGCTACATACACTTCTCAGGGAATGTACAGTTTGCTAGTTACTTCCATATCCTCAACTCTAGTCATCTCTTAATCTGTTGCAATCTGACTTCTGAAATGAACTCTTTGGGAAAATTACCGAGACACATTTTCACAAAGTCCATTGTACTACTTCTTGACACCTGTCCACCATTTAATACTGTTTCTTGTAGTGTAAAGAACTTTCTTGGCTTGTTGGCACTTAGGCTACCTTGATTCATGCTACAACTGTTAAAACTCCTCTGTTTTTGCAACCATCAGCTTTATGTCCTATTTTTTTCAAATTTGCATGACTTCACTATCTCTAAATAGCTCTACTTTTTTCAGTTATTTGCTTTAGAATCAAATAAATAGAAGAATCACAAGTTTGATCAGGTTTAAACTATCATTTTATGCTGCAATCTGCATCTATAATGACTTCTGTTAAGAGACCACCCAGTCTTTGGCTTGCTAAATTTATAGGGCATTGATGTCAGGCACTATATAGGTTAAGCACTCACCAAATACTCACAATGGCCCTGTGAAAATTAATTAATTTCCCCATTTTAGAGATGAGGAAACAGAAGCTTAGGTTAAGCAGCAATGATTATACAACTTGTAAGAGTTGGACCTTGGTGGTGAGGCTCCACCCACTATCCCTGCTGCCTTGCTTGAAAGTCTTCCTTTGAGGTTGTTCTTTCCGTTTTCAGATAGTTTTTACTGTTAGAAACGTATTTCTTATGTTGAAGTCTATTTCCCCTCTAGTTCCTACTATTTATACTAGCTCTATTTCTGGAACCGCGCAGACTATGGCTAATCCCTCTTTCACATTACAACTTTCAAGTATGTGAAGATAGTTATCACATCTCCTTTAATTAATTGTCTTTCATTCTAGTACAGATATCCTCTAAACCTTCATCTATTCACCACATCACATGATTTTTAAATCACCTTGCCATCCTGGCTACCCTCTTCTTATACAATGTTTCCATTTGTCATTATTTTCCATAAAGATCAATGCCTGCAATTGACTGTAATACTCCATACGTGATTTGGCCAAGTAAGAGTAATTCTCATGCTGTTCCACCTGCCAAGAATACTCTATCCCTTATCTCATCTCCTCCTACTGGGATCTTTTACTGGTCCAGATATCTGGTACAGCTGTCACTTATTTGATGAAATCAATACTGCCCCTAAAGCCAGAAATTTTTTCTGACTTCTCTACTTTCTTTGAGCACTTCAACCTCTCTTTTTGCATTACCATACTTGGTTTTATATTTTACATGCATATATGTTTTATCTCTCCTATTAAATAATATTCTTTGAGGTAGGAGACCAAGTTTTCATTTTTCTATTTCCCACACCAACTACAGTACTGTACACTCTTCTAAGAATTCTTATACGTTAGTAAGTTCTCAGTCCATATTGTGGCTCAGGTCGTGAGTTGTTTGCTACTGTGGTATATCTGGCACATGGTAGGAACATTAAGTAGTTATTTAATCACTTATGAAATAAAACTATTAGTTTTACATTCAATACATTTAGGTAGTACAAATTTAATTTTCAAACATTTTTCCGCTTCATAATAAACACTACACATTATAATTAAAACATGTTCTCAAGCATCTGGAATTTTTCCCCATGATATCTAGCAACTATATCCTTGGAAACATTTCATTAATGAAGTGTTTCCTTTACAATAGAGTATTTTCTATTATATAAACACCACCTCAGGATTTCTATAACTAAATACAAAGCAAAATATCATTTTTTAATATAAACATTTGAAAAATCCCTGGAATTAAGCAACAGATATTTTCATGTCCAATGAACTAAAGAAAATACACATACAGTCATTCACTGTAATAAGGGTGGCATTCAGCTCTTACTATTTGCAAATATAACCAGAGGGTAGAAAATAAATGTTTTCTTTTGAATTTAGATCTCTGTCTTTAAAGCAAATGACAAAATCTTACTCTGATGGTACATTTTGTTACAGTGAATATTTTTTATAAATTGGACCTTTTCTCTGCATTGACAATTTAGTACTGGAGGAAAGAAAAATATGAAATTTGAAAGTTCCAGTCACAATCTCATGTCACATTTTTACTTACAAAAAAGATTGACAACACAAAGGCCCAACCTGGCATCATTCTCTTGCCTCTCTGTGTTTTTTGGGGTTGTTGTTTCTGTTCACACAGTGCATATTTGTAAGCCAGTATGATCATTCCTCAGCACAGTGCTTGCAGTAATATATAATTAACTACGTATTTTTTAGACCCATAATGTCCAGCTGGTTTACCAAAAGTCTTGGTAGAACTAGAATTAAACCCATTTTGGAGAGTCTAGAAAGGGAAGGATGAAAGGCAAACAAAGAACTACCCCCCAAAATTCAACTCTGGAGTTTAGCTTTTGCTTTGAAGCAGAGGTCACCTAAAATCAGTGAAACTGAAATCCTCTGGTAGGATCTGAGAGCCCCATGCTCTGGCCTTGTGGGCAGTGTGAGTGCATTATGAGACTGCACACCCTGAAATATGAAAAGCCTCCGAAATGGAAGCCAGGACATTTGCATATAGAGTGTGGATTCCGTTGTCTGAGTGAAAGCTGCTCTTGCTTTGCTTCACCCCTCTAAAAATACGTCCAGCCAACTGTTTACATGCTCTCCATTATGTTAGTGTTGGCAAGGAAAGGGCTATAGTGAAGAGATTTTCTTTCAGCTTACACTCTGGAGAACCGTGGGAGTTCACCAGCTTGACAGACAATTAGACAAGCCTGCCTTCTCTTTCCAAGAAACAAGAAAGTGACCTGTGAACTATGGAGTTATATGTGATAGTGAACAAGGCTATGTTGCCTGGACCTCAGCTTCTGAAGTTCAGTTCTTTTGTGGTACGCGGGCCTCTCACTGTTGTGGCTTCTCCCGTTGCGGAGCACAGGCTCCGGACGCGCAGGCTCAGCGGCCATGGCTCACGGGCCTAGCAGCTCTGCAGCATGTGGGATCTTCCCGGACCGGGGCATGAACCCATGTTCCCTGCATCGGCAGGCGGACTCTCAACCACTGCGCCACGAGGGAAGCCCTGAAGTTCAGTTCTTAAGTGAGGGAGAGGGCAAAGCAGAACAGATAGAACAGGGATAAGTCAAGGCCATAATATGTGAGTGTGCTCTGCTACAATTATTCCTTGTAGACCAAAGGGGCCTCATTGATTTTTTTTCAAATAGAGCTCCTTTCTAAACTCATAGTTTTGTTTTTAAAAATCTACTTTTCTGACCTGTTGGGAGCAGGAGGATCTGTATTTTAAAATTCTAGAAGGCAGCAGTTTTGAGAAGCAGCATGTTACGATTTCCATTGAGTAAAATATTAGCTTGAGTCCATAGCACTTGCTGTCCCAGCATCAAAATCTAGGGCCTCTGGTTAGCCCAACTGATTATAACACAGATTCAGCTATAAGAGGATAAATCTCATCAAAATGTAAAAACTAAATGCAGGACAGATACTCATGTAGCACCCATGAGAATATTCCTCTATTCTATGCATATAGATTCATGTGATTTTCTTTAAAGGTTTGAGTTTCATGTTGTCTGTCAGGAGGAAGGCCCAATTACATGGCAGAGATAAATCTCAGTAGGTGTAGGCATCACTAGTGCTGCTGATGAGATTGATAGTATCACATCAGCCCTAGAGTCATTAAGGTGTTTTGTTTGTTCACAGTTGATACCTTGTATTCTGTTCCTACAATCCAACCAAACATAGTAGCTAAAGCAGAGTTTCGCAGTTTTTCAAGAAATACTATTCTTAATTGAAAGGATTTTGTTAAAAGGAAGGGGAAAAAATTCGTTTTTAGTTTTGCATATAACTTATTTTAATTTTTTCTGATTAGAAAAGTCAATAAAGAACTTAGAAATGCATAAAAATAAGAATCATCAAACGCTAAATAATTAAAAAGTGTTAAAATGAAGTAGTGGGGGTGGGCTATTGACTCAAAGGCTGTGCATGAAGGCTTCTGGGGTTCAGGTTATTTTCTTCTTTGTAAGTGCTCGTTATCCAGGTTGTCTCACTTTGTATTTAATATTAATAGAGGTGCAAACATTATTTTTGCACATTCTGTACATATACTTCAATGAAATTATAAAAAATCAAACTCCTTCAATATCCTTTTCTCCCTATAAAAATCACTCATGAGGATTTCCATTATGAATATGAAGGTATAAGCTCAATATCTTCTGCCTTCTCCTTCTGGAACTCAGAGTAAAGAAACAGCAAACAAAAATGATACCACAAACTCCCTTTTTTAGCAAAACTATGAGATTGGCAGCTTGAGAACTGTCAAGAATTAGATTTAAGAAAACACAAGCAAAAGTACATTGGAAGTTCAGGGGTTCACACTGAATTGCAAAAGTTACATCCCATTTCTTCAAGAATGTTACTTAAGATGTAGGCCTACCAGGGCTGATTTCTGGCTGAGAATGTTCAGGGTGAAATGGAAAAAACTGGTATAAAAACGGTAGCTATAGAAGACAAGCAAAGGAGAAACAACGTACTCCTCCTTAAAGAAGAAAAAAGCATCTCCAAAGGGGGAAAAAAAAGAGAAAAGAAGAAGAGTGAAAGAAATATTTAAAAGTAGAATTCAAGAAAACTTGAGTCTAAATATAAGAATGCACCATGTACGACATCCTGCAAATTTTACACACAAAAGTCAATACTGAGACACAAACTTGTAAATATACTGGATGTTAAAAGTAGAGAATGGGTCTTTCAGACAGGCAAGCAAAAGGATCAAGCATTTATGTGTTGAGAAAAATGAGGCCGTCCACAGACTTTGCCACAGTGACATTCGTTGCAGGAAGACAGGAGAGCAAAACTTACAAGATGTTCATGTGAAGGAGGTATGAGATTTATATCCAATCAAACTCTCATTCTGGTGTGAAGACTGCAGACAGACAGTTTTGAACATGCATTATCTGAGGAAATATTATTCCCATGAACCTATGGAAGATAATTTTAAAGGATGAACTTCAGCCAACCAAAGGGTTACTGGAAACATTATGGCAGAAGAATTCCTCTCAGATTTGATCTCAAAGAAAAACCTAAGTTTTCTCTATAATGAAGAACCACTAAAAACAAAAGAGGGAGAAATTGAGGAATGTTAAAATACATGTTTTTAAAAGGATGTGTAAATGTATATCACCAAATGCAAATATACAAACAGAAAAATGTAGGAGTTGCAATCTTAATATCAAGCCAAAGGGTATGCCGTAATGATTTAAGGGAACAATTCACATTGAAGATATACAGTTATGGGTATTAATGTATGAAATACCATAGTAGCATAGTAAGACAGACATTACAGGAGATGTGAGAGAAATAGAAACAAAGGAACAAACTAGCAGAAGAAAACGTTAGCTCACTACTCTCAGTCCATCAGAGTTTGAGTAGACCACAAATAAAGATGTTACAGACATTCAATGTATTTAATGCAGTAATTTTCTATCTACCACCCGTCTGCCTGTCTTTCTGTCTGTCTGTCTATCTTTGTCTATCTGCCTATCGATACATCTCACAAACTCTACTGAGAAATAGAAAACTCTCTACAGTAAAAATGGAAAACATAGATTGCTTTTAAAACAGTCACAAAAATTGCCAACGTATTAGGCCATAAAAATAATCATTCAATTCAAACTCAAAAAATATATACACAGACATATATGCAAATCCAATTTAAAAACATTAACAATTTGTATAAGGCCCTGGGTGAACTGCCACCTCCCTCTCCCCATTGCCCCATCCCCTTCTGCCTACCTCTCTAATTCCCCTGATGCCTCCCTGCCTATTCCTGAGCACATCAGGCATTTTCTGCCTCAGGGTTTATGTCTTATTCTTTCCTTATTTGGAATGCCCTGGTATATCATTTTACATCCTTTTACTTTTAACCACTCTGTATATAAGGGTTTCTTGTAGACAGCATTTACTTTGGTTCTATCTTTTTTATAAATGTTGCTTCATTTGTCTTACATTTATCTGCTTTCTTTTTTGAAATATTTATTTTTTCACCCTTTTCTTAGGTCATAAATGTCTGTGCAGCTGCTTAAGTTATATAGGTTTTCTGATGAAATATTTTGGTTTTGTTGATGAGTTATGTGATTTTCCTTCATGTCAATATAGTTTCATATTTCTTTAATTTTCAGGTTTATCTTGTCATATTTTTCTAACTCCTTGAGTTAATATCTTTGTTGAGTTATTTTAATTTTTTCTTATTTTACAATAAAGATATTTAAGTTTGTAAATTTCCACACAAGCTCTGCAATAAAGTTTTATTTATTTCAAAAAATGTAAAGTTTATTTTGATTTCATTTTTATATTAAATACATGTTTGGCTTTTGCCTGTTACTTGCATTAAATACCTGAGCGGGAAAATTTTGTTGTTTGGCAGTCCCTTTGTTGTTAATTCTAATATAATACTAGTGAATTCTAGCCAGTGAATGTGTGTTGTGAGATTTTTCCTGTTTGTATGTTAATGGTTTATCTTCATGATCAATGTATGGTTTTAGTTGGGATTTCTTGTGTGTTTGCAAGTCCAAGCTTTGCATTTGTCCTCTATGTCTTATTTGTTTTAGGTCTGCTTGAAGTTTTTCTTAGGGATTTAAAGTTATCTCTTTTTTTAGTTTATTTTTACTCAAAACATTAAAAGTAAGGTAATACATTTGGAAGAGGACTTCTTAAATAAAGAAAATCACGAAGAGAAATTCAAAAGATTTAACAATTCGTAAGCAGAATTAAATGGCAAATAAAGTTAGTGCAGAGCCTCACTCTTTAAATAACTGATGGATTATATTTTAATATTTGATAGAATTTATCAGTCATTTATTACTTTTCTTCTTCATATTATTTTTGAATATGGTCTCATTTTTTTTCTATATAAACTTTAGAATCATACTGTTTCAGAAATATGTACCTATTAGCATTTTACTGGGGATTGCATGAAGTATATTACTTTATCTTGAGAGAATGGACATATTTATAATGGTGATTCTGCTTCTCAAAAACTACCTATTCAAATCTTCCTTTGTGTTCTTCAGTAACCGGCCAATAGGGCTTCTAATGATAAACCACAAATTTTGTTTTCTGTTTTTTTTTTTTTAATGCAGAGCTTGCCATTTCTTATATGGTTTATTCCTAGATTTTTGTCCTGATCTTTAATTGATCATTTCTTCTTAGTGGTTGTTCTTTCAGAAATTCATTGCACACAAACCCATTGAGCATCGACTAGGGTCCAGTCACTGTTCTAGGAACCAGGAATACAACAGTGGACAGAGGAAACAGCAAAGATTGCCCTGCTCTGCACTAACTTTATTTGCCATTTAATTCTGCTTATGAATTGTTAAATCTTTTGAATTTCTCTTTGTGATTTTCTTTATTTAAGAAGTAAGTACTCTTCCAAATTTATTACCTTACTTTTAATGTTTTGACATTTCCTTTTTCACATTAGGCAATTCATTCCATCTGGAATTTATTTTAACATTAAGTACAGAAAGGAGATAGGTGATCATGTTTTTTTCTCCAAAAGTCTTGCCAATTTTCTTGATGCCATTTATCAGTTCACACGTTGACTTATGTGCTTCCCTTACATATAAATTTCATATATATATATATAATCACACACATAGCTATATCTATTTTATAAATACGAGATTCTCTCTCTGTCTCTCCCTCCACAGGATTCAACTGAGGAGGATTTTGTTCTTCTTTGTTCTTTTGAACACATCTGCTTCTGTGAGCAATATCACACTGTTTATTGACTTTAGTTTTATAATGTTTTTTAATATTTGGTTCTCCTTGGTCTGTCTTCCTTTTATAAACATTTTCATAAATTTATCTTATTTATTTTTGGTTGTGTTGGGTCTTTGTTGCTGCATGTGAGCTTTCTCTAGTTGCAGCTAGAGGGGCTACTCTTCGTTGCAGTGCACAGGCTTCTCATTGTGGTGGCTTCTCTTGTTGCGAAGCACAGGCTCTAGGCTCGTGGGCTCAGTAGTTGTGGCACACAGGCTTAGTTGCTCCATGGCATTTGGGATCTTCCCGGACCAGAGATCAAACCCGTGTCCCCTGCATTGTCAGGCAGATTCTTAACCACTGCACCACCAGAGAAGTCCCTATAAACTTTTTGACTATTCTAAACTGTTTATCATTCCATTTAAAATATAAAATTATTTATTAATAGAAAACAATCCATTGGTATTTTGATTTGGACTTTTAATAAACTTAAGGATTAGACTGAGTAGTTGATGCCTTTCTGATATCAATTTTCTAATCTAAAAGCACAGCATATCTCTCTGTGTATTTGAAGCCTCTTTATCTTTCTCAGAAAGTATCTGAGGCTTTGTTATAGGTTCTCCATATATTTTATTAAGTTTATTCTTAGGTGAGTTATATTTTTGTTGCTACTGTGAATTTTTGGAGTCCTTGTTTCAAATGTATCTTTTAATTATTAATTTTGGCACCAGGGGTTGTAAAATATTTTGTTGTATATCAGAAATATCAATGATGGTTTAATAATGCTCTTTTTTACTTTACAACTTTTATTATTCAAATTTTTGTTTCATACTTTAGTGGCCAAAAGTTTCAGGAAAAATACATTTAAATGATGCTGATGTGACTTTTTCTATGTTGGCCCAGAGGTTAAGGAAAAATTTGATGTTTCTATGTAACTTGAGAGATGTTTTTATATCATATGAAAGTATTATAATATTGTTCCTAATTTGATTATTTTTTAAGATTGGACTTAGGGTTTAAATTTTATCCACTAGTTTTCTATCATCTATGGATATGGCATTTGATTTTCTTGGCCAACTGATATAATATTATAGTTTATGATATTAAATCATATTTGCATACTTATATAAACCTACATAGAGATGATAATTTTTAAATAAACCATTCATCTAAATTAAATTTATCCAATTAAAGATATGATGAGGGCTTCCCTGGTGGCGCAGTGGTTGAGAGTCCGCCTGCCGATACAGGGGACACGGTTTCGTGCCCTGGTCCGGGAAGATTCCACATGCCACAGAGCGGCTGGGCCTGTGAGCCATGGCCGCTGAGCCTGTGTGTCTGGAGCCTGTGCTCTGCAATGGGAGAGGCCACAGCAGTGAGAGGTCCGTGTACCGCAAAAAAAAAAAAAAAGATAAAAAGATATGATGAATATAATGTTTAACAAAGCAATATTTATTAATAACTATTTGGGGTTTCAAATATATGTCCATAAGTGAAATAGCTCTGTATTGTTATTATTGTATGATATCCTGGTATAAAAGTTTTTCTAGTTTCATATTACAGAGAATTTTTTAATTCTAAATGTAGTAGACAGTGGTCTATACATTTAAAGCTTGAGAACAAAACTATCATATAAAATTATCTATTATCTCTAAATAAGACTTCTATACAGCTGTCTATTAAACATCTTATTTTAGTATATTATTGCTAGTTTTAAATGCTATGACTATTAGTTTTATGTTGATCCAATATTTAGTAACAACAAAGCCTACAACAATACCTTTAAAGTTCTACCCAAATCCTTACATATACATAGGATTTCAGGAAAAGAATTTTATCACTTAATGAACACATTTAACAAGTGACTTTCCCAAATAAAGAATACTTGAAACTATGACAAGAATGCAAAAAAAATTATTTTCAAAACTAATTTTTGGTCCTCAGGCCAAATGATGATAAATAGAAATAAAGATGAGGGTATATTACATATCTTTCTTAATTTAAGACATAGGTGTGTGTGTGTATATATATATACATAAACACATATATATGTAAAGAAGAAATTAAAATTGTAACTCCTCACCTTCCTTTTTATAGTCTATTAAAAAGTTGCATTTAGTCATTTATTTACACACATCTGACTAATGTTTGGCAAGAAATGGCTGTGGTGGAGGAAACATGACAATTTATCTAAAATGAAACAAACTTCAGTGCATATTTATAGTTATTGTTCTGGGAAAGTTGCCAAATAGGGAATTTTGCTTAATAAGTTTAGAGAAAGTGATGTGTGTGTGTGTGTGTGTGTGTGTGTGTGTGTGTGTGTGTGTGTGTGTGTATCAACAAGCAAAAAACTGGGGGCAGGGGTTCTAAAACAACTTTTTAAAAGTGGAGTCTTAAGTATACTTGACTATTTCAGGTATCAAAAAAGATATTTCTCTTTAGAATATCTTTATGCTTTAAATAAAACTTCAGTTTTTCACATCAAGGGGATATAACTTTGCCTTTTTCCCCCCACTAAGCACTTGAACCTGCAAGATGTGGACAGTATCAGAATAGAATAAACAAATAATATTTTTTAACCTATAAAATCACTTGACTGTTCACTTGAAATAATTTATAAATATTCTAATGTGTAAGTTTTCTCTTCCTTGATAGTAAATGACCTCAAAATGTAGTGGCTTAAAACAACAACGATTTCATTTGCTCATGATTTTCTGGCCAGCAATTTGGGCTAAGCCGATTGGTTTTTTGTTTTGTTTTGGCTTGGTTTGGTTTTTTTGGCGATACACGGGCCTGTCACTGTTGTGGCCTCTCCCGTTACGGAGCACAGGCTCTAGAGGCGCAGGCTCAGCGGCCATGGCTCACGGGCCCAGCCGCTCCGTGGCATGTGGGATCTTCCCGGACCGCGGCACAAACCTGTGTCCCCTGCATCAGCAGGCGGACTCTCAACCACTGCACCACCAGGGAAGCCCAGCTGATCGGTTCGTTTCATTTGGATTCCCTTCTGTAGCCACAGTCATCTGGTGGCTGAACTGGGACTGAATGGTGTAAGACGGTCTCACTCACATGTCTGACAGTTTGTGATGCCTGTCATCCAGGCTACAGTAAATCTAACAAATGAGCCTGAACTCCTTCACATGGTAACCTCAGCATTCCCAAAGTCAAAGAGTAGATGCTGCAATGTCTCTTAGGTCCTAGACTTGGAAGTTGACAAAGTAATCTCTGTCACATTCTATTGATCAAAGCAAGCCACAAGGTCAACCCAGACTTAAAGCAAAGGGAAAGTAGACTCTACCTTTTGATAGGAAGAACAGCCAAGTTACATAGCAAAGAGTGTGAATTAAGGGGTAGGAAGAATTCTTATGGATCTTTGCAAACAATTTATAGTTCATATTATGGGACTACTGATGAGTGAAAGTTCTCAAAAGTATGTGAATGAGGTAACAAGCATATCTATCATGTCATTTAATCAATTAAATAAACTTCACAATAAATAAATTTGATGAATCAACTTCCCCTGAATGTAGAATGTCAACTATATCCTATTCAAATAGTTTCTCTGTGTGTGTGTGTGTGTGTGTGTGTGTGTGTGTGTGTGTGTGGTTTGTGATTTGGTGTAAAACCTGCCATGAAATGAAATAACATAAGCCTAAAGTTTTGGGATCAGGTTTAAAATCAACTTAGACTTTGAAGTGCAGGGTGAGACAGGGAGCAGTTTGCCTCTGTGAGGTTAACATCAGCTAGTGTTTTTATTAATTTACCTGTTAGTAATTAGCAGATTATCCGAATAGTCTTTATAGACAATTGTTTTTCTTACTGATACCATTTCACTTCAACGCAGAATTGTGTAAAAATAAGGTGTATTTCTCCTTAATAATTAGATTATGCATTGATCCAATGCCACTTGGCGTAAAAAACAACTCCTTAAGAAAAGCTGAAATGTTACATGATAATATGTAAGTGCTTAGTCCATCCTGACCCAATAAAAATGATTTAAATATATGCAAATAATGGCAGAATTGTCTTTAGGATAATTGAGAACAGGAAGTAAACCTAGCTGCAGGAAAAGTGAGTGACTCATTGCACAAGACCTAAGACTTTGTTTGGGTTTAATATATAATAGCTTTTTGGTGAAACGAATTGTGTTAAGCTAGTCTTTATATACCCTTACATAGACAATATATAATCTAACATTTCTTACCTAATCCTTTCACTTTATGGATGAAGAAGTTGAAATCCAGTGAAGTTAAAGAACTTACCCAAAGCCACTTAGTTAGCTGGTAGTAGAAGGGGGCTGAAAACTCAGTTTCCCTAACTACCAGGGTAGTGCTTTTGTGTTTGTTTTGTTCAGTTATTCAAACCTTGCATTCAGTGAATTCATATTTACCTGGTAGTTCCACTCTTCCTTCTTTACCTCGGCATTTGACCAACCACTATTCCACCCACGCCCCCCCCCTCCACTTTTGTTTGATGTGTATAGACCAAACTTTGGGGATATCAATGGTAGCTTAAAGAATGCTCTTCCTTGATAACATTTTAATGATATTATAAAAATTAATTTACTCTCATAGTGTAAGCACAGTTATACCCCAGATATTAAACATTGTTTTATTAAAATGAAATGTTTGGTTCAAGTAAATTAATTCTTGTAACATCATTAACTATTATTAAGGAAAAGTTCCTTAAACTGTCACTGATATAACCTATGTTATATTAAACATTGGTTTACTAAAACAAAATGTTCTGGGGCAGGACAGCAATAAAGACGCAGATGTAGAGAATGGACTTGAGGACATGGGGAGGGGGAAGGGTAAGCTCAGACAAAATGAGAGCGTAGCATTGACATATATACACTACCAAATGTAAAATAGATAGCTAGTGAGAAGCAGCCACATAGCACAGGGAGATCAGCTCCGTGCTTTGTGACCACCTAGAGGGGTGGGATAGGGAGAGTAAGAGGGAGATGCAAGAGGGAGGGGATATGGGGACATATGTATACATATAGCTGATTCACTTTGTTATAGACAGAAACTAACACAACATTGTAAAGCAATCATACTCCAATAAAGATGTTTAAAAAAATAATAAAATAAAATGTTCTGTTCAATCCAGATAGCTCATATCATTATCTTCATTATTCATCATTTATATTTCAGCATTTGGAAAAGTGAGGTTTTAAAAATATTATTTGGGACTCTATGGAAGATAATTTTTACATAAGTAACATTAAGTAAACAACTTATTTACAAGTTTGCCTCAATTGTATTTTGCACAAAAGTTTGAATTACTAGTCATTATAGAAAAATTATATTTCATAGGACATGTACACATTATGGTGAACTATATCCAATTGCCATTTTGTAACAATATTGGCAATTTTACATGACTTAATCCAATATACATGTTGATTGTGTTACTCTCAATGATTTGTGTGCTGTTTTTCTATATACACACATTTCTAGTTAAAATTTTATTCAATCTGTTTAAATTATTCATTCAACAAATATAAACATAAATTAATGAAATAAAGCTTTTAAAATGGCAATTTGCTACACATTTGTGTTTTTGACAGAACCATGTAATCTTCAAGGTATAAGAAAATTCAGTCTTAAAAATAATACATAACACTCACTCAGCTTCCCTGGATAATACAGCAAAAAGACTTTAAGCAAAAGTAAAGAAATAAGTGAAAGAAGACTGGGATACAAATCAGAAGTTGAGGGTAGAAGAGAAAAGTGGAAAGATGTAATTCTACCAAAAGGCTCAGAAGTATTAGAGTACATATTTATGCCTGAATAATTCATTGATTATCTGAGATTAAATTAGAATCAGGAAAAAATGTAATACTACATTTCTTGTATTCACAAAGGTATACCAGTTCAAAGACTATAAATAAGCTATTTTCTACACAACAGTTAAACCAAACTATTTATGAAATTGACATAGAATCTTTAAAGAAGAGTCCTTTTTGACTTTAATATTTCATTTCAAAGTTGGAAATGTTATTTTCCACTCAGAAATATCCATTTGTTTGTTACAGCAATAAAATACAATGAAGAATAAAGCTATGACCTAATAGTTTGAGAAAATTTTAGGGCCCCTAAATTCAGTTTGGAATGTCTATGCGTATATCCAGGGATTTTATGGCTCCATTTTTTATTTTATTTATGTTTCTTTGGTGTTCCCACAGTTGTATTTCATAGGGACTTGTCGTGGCGTTAAACCCATTATTTTGTTTGTTCATTTTTAGCAATGATGAAGTTACAATTTATAGTAGTACAGTTTCTAGCCTGGTCACTGTTACCAAATAGATTATTCTTTCTTTTCTAAGGAATTCAGACTTTCTCTGGCTTTTCCTGTCATTATTCTAGTGAGCCTTCAAAGCTCAATAGCGTTTCACAACACAATAGGTAAGATGGGGACCTTCTTGGATAGAAACTCCTAGAGAAATGAAAGGGTATGGGCAGCACAAGCAGAGAGACCATCTCTAAGTTTCTATACTGAGTGTTAGATGGGGCTCCCAGCTGTCACTGTGTAACTTGATGAGCCAGAGGCCAAGGGTCTTAACTTCCTTGACCTGCTACCTCTCATGTTGCAAATACTCTTCACTGAACTTCCAAGAGCTTCTTAAGTTTCTATTCTATAAAGTTTTGCTATTCTTATTACCCTTATATTATTATTGTTATTTTTATGATTAACCAAGTAGTCTGTTAGGTGCTAGGGATATAATGGTAAACAAAAAGACAGTTTCTGCTCTTATGGAAGGGAAAGACAAATCAGTAATCCATAATTTGGCATAAATGTGATCACATTTTCATACTTTAGGTCAGTTTTTAGCTACCCATAATCCAATTACTGTGTTTAATTCATCATATACAGATACTTTTGCACAGATCTCAGTTCACCTTTTGGTGATGAGACCATAGTCACATAAATTAAGCCTCTCCACTCTTTCTCCTAGATAGCATTTTTTGAGTGTCATATGGTAATCAACACTCAATATGTTTATGTTAGCTTTTAAAAAATCTCCACCGTAGTCCTATGAAATCAAAAGCTAGAAATGATTAAGCTTAGTGAGGAAGGCATGTGGAAAGCTGAAAGAGGCCCAAAGTAGGCCTGTTGTGCCTAATTGGTTAGCCAACTTGTGAATACAGAGGAGAAGTTCTCAAAGGAAACTAAAAGTGCTACTCCAGTGAACACATGAATGATAAGAAAACAAAACAGCCTACTTGGTGATATGGAGAAAGTTTTAGTGGTCTGAATAGAAAATCAAACCAGCCACAACATTCCCTTAAGCCAAAGCCGAATCCAGAGCAAGGCCTGAATTCTCTTCATTTCAATGAAAGCTGAGAGAGGTGAGGAAGCTGCAGAAGAAAAGTTGGAAGCCAGCAGAGGTTGGTTCATGAGGTTTAAAGAAAGAAGCCATTTGCATCACATAAAAGTGCAAGGTGAAGCAGCAAGTGCTGATGTAGAAGCTGCAGCAAGTTATCCAGAAGATCTAGCTAAGATAATTAATGAAGGTGGCTACACTAAACAACAGATTTTCAATGTAGACTAAATGGTCTTCTATTTGAAGAAGATGCCATTCAGGACTTTTATAGCTAGAGAGAAGTCAATGCCTGGCTTCAAAGAACAGGCTGCCTCTCTTGTTAGGGCCTTATGCAGTTGGTGACTTTAAGTGCTCATTTACCATTCCAAATATCCTAGGGCCCTTAAAAATTATGCTGAGTCTACTCTGTCTATTCTCTGTAATGGAACAACAAAGCCTGGATGACAGCACATGTGTTTACAACATGGTTTACTGAATATAAGACCACTGTTGAGAGCTACTGCTCAGAAAAAAAAAATTCCTTTCCAAATATTACTGCTTATTGACAATGCAACCCATCACCCAAGAGCTCTGATGGAGATGTACAGTGGAATTCATGTTGTTTTCATGCCTACTAATACTACACCCATGCGTCAACAAGTAATTTTGTCTTTCATGTCCTATTATTTAAGAAATATATTTTGCAAGGCTATAGTGGCCATAGATACTGATCCTTCTGATGAATCTGGGCAAAGTAAATTTTAAAACCTTTTGGAAAGCGTTCACCATTCTATATGCCATTAAGAACATTTGTGAGTCACAGAAAGAGATGAAAATATCAACATTAACAGGAGTTGGAAGAAGTCATTTCCAGTCCTCATGGATGACTTTGAGGGGTTCAAGACTTCAGTGGAGGAAGTAATTGCAGATGTGGTAGAAAAAGCAAGAGAACCAAAATTAGAAGTGGAGCCTGAATATGTGGCTATATTACTGCGGTCTCATGATAAAATTTGAATGAATGAGGAGTTGCTTCTAATGCATGAGCAAAGAACTTGGTTTATTGAGATGGAATCTACTCATGGTGAAGACTGTTGAAATGACAACAAATAATTTAGAATATCCCATGAACTTAGCTGATAAAGCAACAGCAGAGTTTGAGAGGATTGACTCCAATTATGAAAGAAATCCTACTGTAGGTAAAATGCTACCAAACAGCATTTCACACTACAGAGAAATTGTTCACAAAAAGAAGAATCAATCAATGCAGCAAACTTCCCTGGTGTCTTATTTTAAGAAACTGCCACAGCCATCCCAACCTTCAGCAACCACCACCCTGATCAGTCAGCAGCCCTCAACATCGAGATAAGACCCTCCACAAGCAAAAAGATTATGACTTGCTGAAGGCTCAGATGACGGTTAACATTTTTTCGCAATGAAGTATTTTTAATTAAGTTATGCACATTGTTTTTTTAGACATAATCATATTGTACACTCAGTAGACTACAGTATAGTGTAAACATAACTTTTATATGCACTGAGAAACCAAAAAATTCATGTGACTCTATTGCAGTCATCTGGAACTGAACCTGTGATCTTCCCAAGGTATGCTTATATTTAGTCATCACACACTTATTGAACACCTACTAGTTGTCAGACACTGTGCTAGGATGCAAAAATGAATAAGTTGTAGACCTCAGTGTTGGTGGTGTGATAAGGTAGACCTATTTGTGTGTAGATGTTGCACTACAATGTGATATGTGCAAAGATGGTGGACAAAAACATGCAGCAGTAGCCTACAAGAGAGAAGGCCTCCACATCTGGAAACTCTAGCTAGAACAGAGAATAAAGTCCTTTGTCTTACCAAAGAATAAACAATCATCTTCCAAAGAATTCCAATAATTTACAGATTGCTCTAGGGTAGGAGATTTTCCATGCATTTCTGTTTACTAGAAAGGTTCTTATAACCTATAATTAGATTCCATTCAGTTGCAAAGGTTCTCATTACTCACTTTCTCAAAATCCCAGACAGTTTCCTAAATCCCAGGTAAAGACCCATCTCCCCAGGTATCTATACACTGTGGGACTTGCAAATAAAATTCCCTCTGGCCACTGTGGTTTAGTGACACATGTTTCCACCAATATTAGTTTCCTAGGATGGCCATAATAAATTACCACAAACTAGGTAGCTTAAAACAGGAGAAATTTATTCTTTCACAGTTCCGGAGGCTAGATATCCAAAATCAAAGTGTCAGCAGGGCCCGCCTACCTTCCAGAGACTACAGGGGAGCCTTATTATGTCTTTTTCAGTTTCTGGTGGTGCCCGGCATTCCTTGGCTTGTAGTTGCTTCACTCCAGCCTCTGCCTCTGTGGTTACATTACCTCCTGCTTTTCTGTTTGTGTGTCTCCTCTGTTTGTCTCTTGTCATTGGATTTAGGGCATACCCAGAATATCCAGGGTAATTTTCTCATTTTAAGATTCTTAATTATATCCATGAAGACCCTTTCCCTAAATAAGGTACATTTACAAGTTCCAGGGGTTAAGACTTTATATCCTAATATCAATTCACTACACCATCTGAGGCAACCCTCCTTTCCAGCTTGAAATTGTCCTTTGGTTTGTTTTTGAGAGATAATGAAGGATTTCACAGTTTCAGGATCTCTCAGTGATAAGGAAAGATCCTCTTTAGAAGAGTCAGGAAAGACCTTTCACTTTGGTGTCACCTGATAGTAGTTGCAAAAATTGGGGAATCAGGAGAGATTTTGAAGCAATGTAGAATTGAGAAGCCTGGCAACAATCTTAGAGAGACATGTATTCCCGAGAATGTCCTGGGATTTCATGAGTGGCTCTGACAAGTGGAACACAGCTTGTTTTTGATAGAGCTGGGATATCAAATGAGTTTATTTTTAGTTTATTTTTTTCACTGTAAGCAGCAATGATGTATTTGTTAGACCCTTTTACTAATTCCTAAGTGAGTGGTTTGGCAAACATCCTAAATCTCAGTTTATATCTTTTAATGCACTAGGTTCTATAACAACAGTAAGCTAAGTCGAGAAACATTTTTATAGAAACCAAAGAGTTCATTTGATACCTTTGAGCATATCCTCATAGGGCTCTAAAATAACCTTATATGCAACCCTTATTCATGGTTTACAATTAACATCTTTATTATCCACTGACAAACTCAACCAAGTATATGACATTCTAAACTCAATAGTAATTTTTAAAATGTAGTGACTGAGAAATGTTATACATTGTTTCTCTTGCCTTCTCTGAAACTAATTATGGTTCAGCAGCATCTCATAATATTAGGTCACTGGCTATGCTCAGTCACATATAGACTTTAAATTATCTCAAGCATTTTCAGAAGCAAGAAGATTAAATCACATCAAGGAGTTATTTCAATATGGCATTAACAATTAAAGACACAGCTGAATCTAATTTAACTACTGTTTAATTCACCTAGTGGGTAGTGGCAATAGACTCTAGAGATCCTAATATTTTTAGGTCACATTCTTTGCTTGAATAGCCATCCACATTTGTTAAGATAAAACTATAATGCTTCATTTAACTTTTCTAAAATAGATAATGCTTTGATCTGCTGGAAACCCTGTTGCATTTAATCTATTTTTTTTTATAATTCTTAAACTACCTATCTTCAAAAAGGTTTGATGATTTATAGTATTAACACGTTTAAGAAAAAAACTATTATTATTTTTTAAACATCTTTATTGGAGTACAATTGCTTTACAATGGTTTATTAGTTTCTGCTTTATAACAAAGTGAATCAGCTATACATATTATCCCCATATCTCCTCCCTCTTGTGTCTCCCTCCCACCCTCCATATCCCACCCCTCTAGGTGGACACAAAGCACCGAGCTAATCTCCCTGTGCTATGTGGCTGCTTCCCACTAGCTATCTATTTTACATTTGGTAGTATGTATAAGTCCATGCCACTCTTTCACTTCGTCAGAGCTTACCCTTCCCCCTCCCCATGTCCTTAAGTCCATTCTATAGTCTGCGTCTTTATTCCTGTCTTGCCCCTAGGTTCTTCATAAACATTTTTTTTTTAGATTCCATATATATGTGTTAGCATACGGTATTTGTTTTTCTTGTTCTGACTTACTTCACCCTGTATGACAGTCCCTAGGTTCATCCACCTCACTACAAATAACTCAATTTCATTTCTTTTTATGGCCGAGTAATATTCCATTGTATATATGTACCACATCTTCTTTATCCATTCATCTGTCCATGGACACTTATGTTGCTTCCATGTCCTGGCTATTGTAAATAGAGCTGCAATGAACATTGTGGTACATGTCTCTTTTTGAGTTATGGTTTTCTCAGGGTATATGCCCAGTAGTGGGATTGCTGGGTCACGTGGTAGTTGTGTTTTGTTTTTTAGGAACCTCCAATACTGTCCTCCATACTGCTGTATCAATTTACATTCCCACCAACAGTGCAACAGGGTTCCCTTTTCTCCATACCCTCTCCGGCGTTTATTGTTAGTAGATTTTTTGATGACGGCCTTTCTGACTGAAGTGAAATGATACCACATTGTAGTTTTGATTTGCATTTCTCTAATGATTAGTGATGTTGAGCATACTTTCATCTGTTTCTTGGCAATCTGTATATCTTCTTTGGAAAAATGTCTATTTAGGTATTCGGCCCAGTTTTGGATTGGGTTGTTTTTTAGATATTCAGCTGCATGAACTGCTTGTTTTTGGAGATTAATCCTTTGTAGGTTGCTTCCTTTGCAAATATAGTCTCCCATTTTGATGGTTGTCTGTTCATCTTGTTTATGTTTTCCTTTGCTGTTCAAAAGCTTTTAAGTTTCATTAGGTCCCATTTGTATATTTTTGTCTTTATTTCCATTTCTCTAGGGAGTGGGTCAAAAAGGATCTTGCTGTGATGTATGTCACAGAATGTTCTGCCTATATTTTACTCTAAGAGTTTTATAGTGTCTGGCCTTACATAGACGCCTTTAATACATTTTGAATTTCTTTTTGTGTATGGTGTTAGGGAGTGTTCTAATTTCATTCTTTTACGTGTAGCTGTCCATTTTTCCCAACACCAATTACTGAAGAGGCTGTCTTTTCTCCATTGTATATTCTTGCCTCCTTTATGAAAAATAAGGTGACCATATGTGTGCAGGTTTATCTCTGGGCTTTATATCCTTTTCCATTGATCTGTATTTCTGTTCTTGTGCCAGTACCATACTGTGTTGATTACTGTAGCTTTGTAATATAGCCTGAAGTCTAGGAGACTGATTCCTCCAGCTCCATTTTTCTTTCTCAAGATTGCTTTGGCTATTTGGAGTCTTTTGTGTTTTCCAAACAAATTGTGAATTTTTTTGTTCTAGTTCTGTGAAAAATGGTATTGGTAGTTTGATAGGGATTGCATTGAATCTGTAAATTACTTTGGGTAGTAGAGTCAGTTTCACAGTGTTGATTCTTCCAATCCAAGAACATGGTATATCTCTCCATCTGTATGTATCATCTTTAATTTCCTTCATCAGTATCTTATAGTTTTCTGCATACTGGTCTTTTGTCTCCTTAGGTAGGTTTATTCCTAGGTATTTTATCTTTCTCTTGCAATGGTAAATGGGAGTGTTTCCTGAATTTCTCTTTCAGATTTTTCATCATTAGTGTATAAGAATGCAAGAGATTTCTGTGCATTAATTTTATATCCTGCTACTTTACCAAATTCATTGATTAGCTCTAGTAGTTTTCTGGTAGCATCTTTAGGATTCTCTATGTATAGTATCATGTCATCTGCAAACAGTGACAGCTTTACTTCTTCTTTTCCGATTTGGATTTCTTTTCTTTCTTTTTCTTCTCTGATTGCTGTGGCTAAAACTTCCAAAACTATGTTGAATAATCGTGATGAGAATGGGTAACCTTGTCTTGTTCCTGATCTTAGAGGAAGTGGTTTCAGTTTTTCACCATTGTGAACGATGTTGGCTGTGGGTTTGTCATATATGCTCTTCATTATGTTGAGGTAAGTTCCCTCCATGCCTACTTTCTGGAGGGATTTTATGATAAATGGGTGTTGAATTTTGTTGAAAGCTTTTTTTGCATCTACTGAGATGATCATATGGGTTTCTCCTTCAATTTGTTAATATGGTTTATCACATTGATTGATTTGCATATATTGAAGAATCCTTGCATTCCTGGTATAAACTGTACTTGATCATAGTGTATGATCCTTTTAATGTGCTATTTGATTCTGTTTGCTAGTATTTTGTTGAAGATTTTTGTATCTATGTTCGTTGGTGATATTGGCCTGTAGTTTTCTTTCTTTGTGACATCTTTGTCTGGTTTTGGTATCAGGGTGATGGTGGCCTCATAGAATGAGTTTGGGAGTGTTCCTCCCTCTGCTATATTTTGGAAGATTTTGAGAAGGATAGGTGTTAGCTCTTCTCTAAAAGTTTGATAGAATTTGCCTGTGAAGCCATCTGGTCCTGGACTTTTGTTTGTTGGAAGATTTTTTATTACAGTCTCAATTTCAGTACTTGTGATTGGTGTGTTTATATTTTCTGTTTCTTCCTGGGTTAGTCTCAGAAGGTTGTGCTTTTCCAAGAATTTGTCCATTTCTTCCAGGTTATCCATTTTATTGGCATATAGTTGCTTGTAGTAATCTCTCATGATCCTTTGTATTTTTGCAGTGTCAGTTATTACTTCTCCTTTTTCATTTCTAATTCTATTGATTTGAGTCTTCTCCCTTTTTCTTGATGAACGTGGCTAGTGTTTTCTCAATATTGTTTATCTTCTCAAAGAATCAGCTTTTAGTTTTATTGATCTTTGCTATCGTTTCCTTCATTTCTTTTTCATTAACTTTATGATTTCTTTCCTCCTGCTAAATTTGGGGTATTTTTGTCCTTCTTTCTCTAATTGCTTTAGTTGTAGTTTAGGTTGTTTATTTGAGATTTGAAGTAGGATTGTATTGCTATAAAGTTCCCTCTTAGAACTGTTTTTGCTGCATCCCATAGGTTTTTGGTCATCGTGTTTTGATTGTCATTTGTTGCTAGGTATTTTTTGATTTCCTCTTTGATTTCTTCAGTTGTCTCTTGGTTATTAAGTACTGCATTGTTTAGCCTCCATGTGTTTGTATTTTTACAGATTTTTCCTGTAATTGGTATCTAGTCTCATAACGTTGTGGTTGGAAAAGATACTTGCTACAATTTCAATTTTCTTGAATTTACCAAGGCTTGATTTGTGACCCAAGATATGATCTAGAATGTTCCACGAGTACTTGATAAGAAAGTGTATTCTGTTATTTTTGGTTGGATTGTCCTATAAATATGAGTAAGTCCATCTTTTTTAATGTATCATTTAAAGCTTGTTTTTCCTTAATGTATTTTCATTTTGGATGATCTGTCCATTGGTGTAAGTGGGGTGTTAAAGTCCCCTACTCTGATTGTGTTACTGTCAATTTCTTCTTTTATGGCTGTTATCATTTGCCTTATGTATTGAGGTGCTCTTATGTTGGGTGCATAAATATTTCAATTGTTATATCTTCTTCTTGGATTGATCCCTTGATCATTATGTAGTGTCCTTCTTTGTCTCTTGTAATAGTCTTTGTTTTAAAGTCTATTTTGTCTGATATGAGAATTGCTGCTCCAGCTTTGTTTTGATTTCCATTTGCATGGAATATATTTTTCCTTCCCCTCATTTTCAGTCCGTATGAGTCCCTAGGTCTGAAGTGGGTCTCTTGTAGACAACATATATATGGGTCTTGTTTTTGTATCCATCAGCCAGTCTATGTCTTTTGGTAGGAGCATTTAATCCATTTACATTTAAGTTAATTATCTATATGTGTGTTCCTATTACCATATTCTTAAATGTTTTGGGTTTGTCATTGTAGATCTTTTACTTCTCTTGTGTTTCCTGCCTAGAGAAGTTCCTCTAGCTTTTGTTGTAAAGCTGGTTTGGTGGTGCTGAATTCTCTTAGCTTTTGTTGTCTGTAAAGGTTTTAATTTCTCCATCAAATCTGAATGAGATCCTTGCTGGGTAGAGTAATCTTGGTTTTAGGTTCTTCTCTTTCATCACTTTAAATATGTCCTTTGACTACCTTCTGGCTTGCAGAGTTACTGCTGAATGATCAGCTGTTAACCTTTTGGGGATTCCCTTATATGTCATTTGTTGTTTTTCCCTTTCTGCTTTTAATATTTTTTCTTTGTATTTAATATTTGATAGTTTGATTAATGTGTCTTGGAGTGGTTCTTCTTGGATTTATCCTGTATGGAACTCTCTGAATTTCCTGGATTTGACTGACTATTTCCTTTCCCATATTAGGGAAGGTTTCAACTATAGTCTCTTCAAATATTTTCTCAGTCACTTTCTTTCTCTCTTCTTTTTCTGGGACCCCCTATAATTCAAATATTGGTTTGTTTAATATTGTTCCAGAGGTCTCTGAGACTTTCCTCAATTCTTTCCAATCTTTTTCTTTATTCTGCTCTGCAGTAGTTATTTCCACTATTTTATCTCCCAGGTCACTTATCCATTCTTCTCACTCAGTTATTCTGCTATTGATTCTTTCTAGAGAATTTTTAATTTCATTTATTGTGTTGTTCATCACTGTTTGTTTGCTCTTTAGTTCTTCTAGTTCCTTGTTAAACATTTCTTGTATTTTCTCCATTCTCTTTCCAAGATTTTGGATCATCTTTACTAACATTACTGTGAATTCTTTTTCAAGTAGACTGTCTATTTCCTCTTCATTTGTTTGGTCCGGTGGGTTTTTACCTTGCTCCTTCATGTGCTGTGTGTTTCTCTGTCTTCTCATTTTGCTTAACTTACTGTGTTTGGGGTCTCCTTTACACAGACTACTGGTTTGTAGTTCCTGTGGGCGGCAATGCCAGGGCCCGGAGGTCTGCTGCTCATCTTTCTCCTCCCCACCAGGCTGAGAAATCATTATGAATTTTAACAAAAAAAATAAATACAAAAAGGGACTTAGATATACAGCAGACATGGGATAATACTGTTTCCATAGAGGAGCTATATGTTTAATTTTGAGCTTCTTGGCAAAAGACTACCTGTCAATTTGTGGTAATGGTATGTGTTAGCTACTGCTTTGGGTCAGATTTTCTTCTCTTGGAAGACCCTGTTCTTTAGCCACAAATGACCTAGCCTTGGTTCATCACAGCATCCTGTCTCTCTATCAACAACATCTGGGTCAAGAAATGAGCCTGTGACCCAAGGAAAACAAATAAGAATTCATCCTTGGAGTTGTTACATTGACGCTGGGAAATGGCAGGTCTTTTTTTCCTTTGAATTGTTAAATAGGGGCTTCCAAAAGCATAATCCACAGACACCTGGGAAAATTGTTTCCTTTAAGAGGGTGTTACATAAGCAGGCAAAAACAGGCCAAGGTTTAAAACCGTGAAAGAGAAAGAGAAGGATTAGAAAGAAACAAAGATGAGGAGAAGAGAAGAGTACTAGATGAAAGTACCACATTTCACTTCTTTGGAGACATATTCTTGCTTCTAGTCAATCAATCCAATCCTATGAGCTGCCTCAACTTACTGCAACCAATAAATTCCTTTTAGTGCTTTAGCACAAATTTAACATCAATCACTTGCAAACAGAAAGTCCCAACTGATATTATTATATAGTTCTTATTTCTAATAAAGAAATTGTGCCCTTTCATCTGAGGAGGAATTATCCCCCCACATCCCCACCCCTGTTCCAGCATTGAATGCTAGAAGATGAGATATATTTTCAAGGGGATCCTCACTGGGGGAAAAAAAACTTTGAGGAGACACTATACAAGTTTTCCCACTCTAGTTTTTGCATCTATAGAAAGAATTCTTGGTTTAAATACAGAGATGTTTGTTAAAGTACCTTTTTATGTTTCTTGCAAAACTATGGTTGGGCTCATTCAGTGATTCCTCAAAGTTTTTTTCTTTTCTTTCTTTTTTTCTTTTTTTTTAGTAAGTATCACCAAAGTGAAGATGCAGCAGCTAAACTTTTAAAATAGGAAAAAAGAAAGAAAAAAGCTGTGTTGCTTCTGGAAGAGTCTTTTAAAACAGTCCCCAAGTTCAGAAAATTGTAATCCTGTTTCATTTAAACATTAGATTCTCAAGTGAGATTTTTTTCACTTTGGGGTCCTAGGTGTGTGAGAAGATCTGTCATAAAGATGTCACAGTCAAAGCTCCATCTTTTTATTTAAGTTTCTATCCTACTTTACTAAAGAAGTGGTTCAAAAGGGTGCCTTCAGAGAAGGCCATTTTTTTTAATGAAAATTATGTTTAAATTCACTCAGGCTCTTCTTCAGATATTAAATTAGTGTTCTGCTATGTTCTGCCATAAACTCTGGACAGTTTTGGGCCTAAAATACCAGAGTGTGATCTCTGGGGAAGGTCACGCTGTCACTAGAATTACACTCTGATAGACACGCTTTAGAAGAATCCTTCAAAGGATATTTATTACATCGTTCAACACCATAATAATCAATATTAAGATCCCACAAAAGCCTGAAGACCAACAGTAGAAATAATTATTTATAAAAAATTATTTCCAAATGAATTACTTTAGAAAATATTGTCATTTGAGTAGGGTTTAGGAAATTTCTAAAATTATTTTATATGCTCAGAATTTAGATTATTTTAGGTAACTACATCAGTTACATATGTGAATTCTGACTAATGAGGAATATTTTAGAATAATGACTAATGGACTAAATCTTAACTTATGAAAATGTATTCAGCCAAGTTTACCAATGTTAAGTTGTGCTCTCATGAATATTCTCAATTATTTAGGTTTATAAATTTGGAGTTATTTTCAAGTAAACATATTATTCATGAAGTTCCAAATTATCACATTTTCCCAAGAATCACATTTTTATTGCATGCATGCAAGTTTTTAAAAAATCCTTTTCTTTGGTTATTAATAAAACATATCTGGCATACACATTGACAGCTTACACATTAGTATCAAAAGTGTGACTAAATTGATTACTAACATTTCTGCTCCCTTAGGATTATGGACTCTTCATTGGATGTTAAAATAATATAAAATGCTATTCTGGTCATTCCCTAAAATGCTTGGTTATGAGAAAAATTGAAGCTTATCTACCATAAGTTCTTTTATACACAAAAATGAATTTATTTCCTGAGTAATTAAAGACCATGTGTTGGCAGAGTTAGTTCCTATTTTAAAAATATTCCATGATAAGTACATCAGACACAGATTATTCTTTAGCAAGATTGTTATCCTACTTTTGAAAAACTGACAATAATGTATTATTTAGATCTTGTTATAGGTCTTATGTATTATTATGTCTTACCAGGACACTGAAAAGGCTTCTTTTTGGCTTATTTTGAGCAGACAAATCAGTTTTTTTCCCTCCATTAGAAATCAGTCACATTAATAAGATTTTTATAGTTATGGTCTCAAAATAAATGGGCACCATGCAGACATTTAAATCATGCCATCTATTTCGTTTGGGTGCTTAACAGAGTTCTATATCATAAGCACAGCTCTATTACTAAACTATGCAGGCAATCATTGAACGATGTTATTTTTATGTAGAATTTTTTATTTAGGTAAAATATTTTGTTTATATTCCAATTTATACTTGATGTAGATTTGATTGCATGCTATTTTTTATGGCCGTGTTGACATGCCTTGATATAAAATTGTTCAGAATAAGTTGTCATATAGTTAATAACTGTTTTTTGCCTAACACAGCTTCTATCCAAAGCATAAATTAGCTATTAACTTTAAGTTGCTTGATCAAAAAGACAACAGTTTCCAAAAACTTCCCTTGAAATTTTCTGGAAAAAATACAGTGGAATTCATGTTGTAATGCAAAAGGTCTCAAGAAAATACATTCTTAAAGAATTTCTTACTTCAGTGTACCATCATTATAGTGTTGTACTCCATTGCTTTCGGCTGATAAAGTTATCAAGATAACTTTAAAATTCAATATGTTCTCAGTAAATATTTTTACCTAGTAATCTCTGAACACTTCCTGGCAAAAAACTAAGTCCTTGACTAAAAAACATATAAATTTCTGACTTATGTCCCTTTCCCTTCCCAATTCTCTGTCTCTTTGCCTGTGTGTAGATGTGTGGGGAACTCTTAATATAGAGAGAATAGAATAATAAAAAAAGAAGCTAGAAATGAGTTAATCAAAAAATTTGGTATTAAGGAGCTGAAAATAAGGCAAAGAAACTAAAAATTTGTATACATTACATACAATAACATAGTGGGAATAATGGGATGTGAGTAGAGGGATAAGGGAGGAAATCTATTAGGCAACCTCAAAACAAGAAAATTAAGAAAAATAATAGTGTCAGCCTCTTGCAGATCAATTAAAGAGTGGGAATTGAGCCAATGTTAGAAGGGTAGAATAGTACTGTAATCTTCTTTTGAAAACAGTGGCAATGGGCCATTTATCCTGTTGGTTTTACCTCAGGCTGGTGCTCAGCCTAGACAATTAATAAAATATTCTTGTTAAGGCAGTGGCAACTTTATCTTGCTGCTGTTAGCAAAATGTCAACTGTGTGCACAGATCTGATCCATATTCTAAGTTTAAATGAAGTGAAAACGTAAAAAAACCAATACAATTGTAAAGAAACAAATTAGTAGGCAGTGGAGATGGATCTTTGCTCTTTCTTGGGGCAAACATGTTGAATGGAAGGACAATTCAACCTGATATTTTCATGATAATGACCATTTTTACAATGAAATATCCAGATGATATCTGGGTATCTGAATGGATAAGTAAGGTAGATTATTTATGGCTCCAAACAACTGGATATTTGGAGGTCCAAGTACATTGGTCCTAACAAATGCCACGGTAAAATAACCTAAGTAAATGTGTTTTTGTTTTGTTTTTTAACATCTTTATTGGAGTATAATTGCTTTATAATGCTGTGTTAGTTTCTACTGTATAACAAAGTGAATCAGCTATATATATACATACATCCCCATAATAAAAAGTATATAATACATTCTGTCCTATGCCAATAATATGTCTGAATTAGAACCAGTATTTGATATTCTCTCGATTTCTCTTAGTATTTTGAAGAGCAAATGACAATGAATACATTAGATATTTTTAATTACAAGGAATCCTTCAATGTTTTTGCTTTCCTGTGGTTTAATCCCAATTTATTTTTATTCCCTCAAATAAATTTTTACTAATATTAACATTGGCATTATAAACAATGTATTTTATAATTTATGTACATTTATAATAAAATTCAGATAATTAACTTTTTAATATATTATTTGATGGAACATTTTTTCATTTCTCTTTTTTTTTAAAGAGTATTGAAGTTGCTTATTTCTGAAAATTCTTATACTCTACAATGTTAGCCACAATTGGGTCAGTTTAATCTCTTTCAAAATCAGGATCCTATCCAAGAACAAAAAGTCACTCTTTATTTTAGTCATAGTACGTAAACACTGGGGAAATGTATTCAATGCTTTCTGTCAGAGTTCTTTCAGTCATCAAAAAAATACACTGAATGGAGTCTAAACAATATGATTGTAAATTTCTGATAAAGATCCATTTATTTCTATCAGCCTAAATCTTAGAGATTTTGTATAACATGATGGTTCACCAAAAACTATAGGTTTGATGTGTGCATTGAAGTTCAATGAAAATCTAATTTCTCCTCCATACTGTTTTGTATTAGAGAAGCAAGACTTAAAAAGGTTAACTTGGCAAGTGTTATCCTTTGTTGCCTTTTCTTCTAATGGAAAATTAATACATTCCCCAGGTAATTTTTATAATGATGGAAAATTTATCATGTTTAATTATCAAACTTACCACTTATATGCATACCCAGACCTAATATGAAAACGAGAGTACAAAATTCTGAAGACTTTAGTTCCATAACCATAGCAGATTAGACTACTCTTCTGGAGGTTTGGTTTTGTCAAAAGAATAAGAAACACATACCCAAATACAGAAAACATAGAGAGGCAATAAGTAACCACTGAAGTGTGGCTGCCATATTTAACGTTTTGATGCGCTGTGTCTCCAGATAGCTTAGAGAGTAGAGACGGTGGAGTCCCTCCAAGCAGTGTGCCTTACTTATATACTAACATGGCATTATCACTTCAAATTAAATAAATTTTTTTTTTTTTTTTTTTTTTTTTTTTTTTTTTTTTTGGTGGTACGCGGGCCTCTCACTGCTGTGGCCTCTCCCGTTGTGGAGCACAGGCTCCGGACGCACAGGCCCAGCGGCCATGGCTCACGGGCCCAGCTGCTCCGCAGCATGTGGGATCTTCCCGGACCGGGGCACGAACCCGTGTCCCCTGCATCCGCAGGCGGATTCTCAACCACTGCGCCACCAGGGAAGCCCCATAAATTTTTAAAATAAGGATTATTTTTAAATCTGTAGTTTAATCAAGAGCTTGAAGATAAGCTGCAAATTTTCTAAAACTAGCCTCTCTATCTTACTCTAGTTATTTTAAGTTCTCTTTTATGAAGAAGTCTAATGAGATTTTGCACAAAAGTAACACTCTCAGAAATATATAATGATACGGAATCTTCAGAACAGTTAAGGGTTTTTTGAGTCAACTACATTATTTTGCAGGATTATTTCATGCAGTGTTTATTTTCACCAGGGGATTTTTATTTGCTGTTGTAGTTGTATGAAGTAATGAAAATACCTTCTGGTGATTTAAAGAGGCAAATTCCTATATATCATTTACCTAGCAGTAGTTCTTTTAGCAATTATGTGGCAAAACAAAGGACATTTCTTCTATGTACAAAAGCTATGTTTCAATCCACAGATTGTAGTTGCCTTCCAAGATATTAGGTGTAAACTAGTTTATCCTTATAAAATATTCCCAGTGAAATTAGGTGGAGTTCTGATTGATTTAATACTGAAGAATCTGGCTTACTGTAGTAAAGGCAGTTGAAAATTATACGAAATAATTGAAATTGGAATGGGACACACCCATAATGCTAAGCAGAAAGCAATATAATTAAAACCACACTGATATATCATATGACCTTGACCTAAATGGAATCAATCTTGGACAATTCAGCAAGGCCTGTTTATCTTTGCGTTTTAATATTTGTGCTCATCCTTCTTCAGTACTAAGAAGAAAATCAAATGGCTTATTTTTCTTGGAAAACATCCAAACATCTGTATGTGGATTTCTGCTCTCCTAACCATCCAAGTAGAATGTAGGTCACTTCCTTACATACATGAAACTCTATATACAGACTCTACAAAGTGGGGCAAAACCTCATTTAATTTAGAGTGTGGGTATATGACTTAATAAATAAAGGTCATATCCAAATTTTTTATACTCAAGTTTAAACTTTTCTATTTTACCATAATTTCTAACATTTGATGACTGTTTATTTTTAATTTAAAATATTCATTTTACACCTGATAATGATAAAGAGAATTCAACTGCTCTTATTAAATGTTTTCCTACTTCTCATTCATCCAAGTCTGTCTATATGACAAGAGATACTTCTGCAAAGGCATGGAACACCCCTGCCTGCATGTCCAGGTTTTGTCCACACCCCTGTAAACAGCTACCCTGTAGCCACCCTTTGGCCCTAGAGGCACGTACTCACTAGAGTATGATCAGCCCTCAGAGGGTGGAGCTAGGGAAAGGACCTGCAGGGCCTCTGGATATGGTCATGGGTCACTCATGTCAGACTTCCTGGTTCCTGGAGTATGGTTTAGAAATGGTGACAGGAGGTTGTAGCTGCTGGTTGAGCAGGTGTCCTTGGGCCATCAGATGCCTAACACCACACAAAGAGGCAACTGGAGGAGGATCAGAGCAGGCTCCTCTGAAATATGAAGGCCCAAGATAGGGGCACTAGTACCTGGGAATATAGATCTGGGAAATGAGAGTTCCAGACTAAGATGGTGAGCTGTGTCAGCCCTTTGGAGTTCAAGTAGAAACAGCTCTGGCAAGAAGTGAGGTAACCTAAAGGTTGTGCACTCCACAAGGAACTAGAGAGAGCAGGCTTCGACACCTGTGTTTTGTAAGTTGGACTCCTTGCACTTTTAATATTCTTTGTATTTATTCCTTTGGGCATTTTTTCTTATTATTATTTAGCCATCTATTTTGTATTTCTCGGCCTAACTTAGCTGTGCTATAGAGAACTGGCTTATCTATACTTGCGTCAGAGCGTTTAGGGGACAGAAGCTTCAGGTGCATGCAAGGCATCAGGGAAATAATCAAAGGAAGTGGAAATTTGGGAGGCAGTGAGGATATTTACTGGATGATGGTTATACACATACTATGGAATCCAAGTTGGAAAAGAAGGGAGTGTAAGAGAGGAGGAGATTAATGGATAAGAGAAAAATGATGGAGTCAATACATTTGAAATTTGTGAAATAAGAGTTAAAGTGGTGATGTAAATCTGTTAGTTGTTTTGGTTGGAAACCAAGAAAGTAACCCTGACTCCCTTAAACATTAAAAAAATAATAAAAAACTGTAACAAAGCCCTGGAAAATGCAGAACAGAAACTCGTGGGAAGTCTAGGAGAGGTCCACGAGATGACTCAGTGAAAACCACCATTCATAATGGTTTATCTTTGCTCATTTACATTTCCTAAATTTCCAAGAAAAAGGCTTTTTTTTTTTTTTTTTGCTGACTTTAAAGTGCATTTATAAATTTCTCCTCATTGATTGTTCATATACATTCAGGGGACAAGGCTGATAATAATAATTTAATAACTAGGGAATTAACCGCTTGAGCAAGAGAGCTGGATGCACAGGAGTTTATGGTCAGAGTGGAATATTAGAAAATGTGATTTCAGAAAGGATGCAATTTCTGCTGATGACAGGGAGTGATAAGGGGTGGTGGCTGTGTTCTTCAGGAAAAGTCCTAGTCAAGGAATCATGGTCACTTGTTCCATGTTGAACAAAGGAAGAGGCAAAGAATGTTTCTGGTCTAAGATATGGGAAGAATTGAAGCAGCAGTAATCAAAATGAAGGTTGTCTACCAGAAGAGCTAATTGGAGGGCATGGAAAGAATGGACAGGGAATTATGTGGCTTAAAAATGCTAAATGAAATGCAGTGCGTTATATGGAGAAATGGAGACGAATGAGGGGAAATGGGGAGACTCAGCACAGGTCTCAGCCCTGCCCTGGCTTCAGTAACCTATTGTTCTTTTGATCACTCCAGGTCTCTGTTTTATTCTTGTAGTTCTCCTGTGCCCTCCCATACCTTTGTTCTTAGTGTTTTGATAAATAAACCCTTCTCAAATTTTTCCAATTTGAGTGTACTATTGATTTACTGTTAGGACCCTAAATGATACATCAGCTAATTTAAAATATCTTATCTCATTTTTCTCTATTATATATTATGGTTGATGATAATGATCAACTTTGTAATTACTAATAAGCAAGCACTATGCATATATTACATAATAATAGACATTATATTATGTAATTATATTATTTAATCTGTGAGGTAGGTTGTGCTCTTTTCATATTATAGGTGAGAAAACTTAAGACTCAAAGATATTGTTATATAGTCAGTAAGTTGCAAAGCCAGTCTGGCTCCAGTATTTGTTTTCTTAAATACAAGTATTGGATTGACTCTCACAAAAGGGGACACCAAACTGAGTAAGCTTTACCTCTGCCCTTAGGAAGAGCAACAGCTATTTGGTAAAATAATAATTAACTAATTAATTAATGTACAGTGTGTGTGTGTGTGTGTGTGTGTGTGTGTGTGTGTGTGTGTGTGTATGTATCCTTCAAAGGATAAACTGACTATCCTAGGTATGGAAGAAACCCACTTGAAAACTTTCCCAAAGCCAATCAAAATAGGTCATTAACTTTGAGAAGTTGGCTTGACGAAAGCAACATTTATTTGAGTAAGTGTCTACAGGGAGAAGTTTAAGCCATTTTCTGTACACAGACAACCACATAGGAAAACAGCTCAGTAAATTCAAAGCATGAAGATCAAAGTTGTTATGATTACATTTTATTTCCATTTCACCTTACCTTACTGTGCATGCTTATTATTTTATGCTGTTTATACAGCCCATTACCTACTCCCTCTAGTTCTGAGGTCAGAGGAATGGCATTTCCCCTTTAGAGCATTTCTACCTCACGCTCTATAATTGGCTAGTGGAATTAGAGTTTTTTGTGGTTATGGGAACGGAAAACTTCCCCCCTTCAGCAAAAATGCAGAATTGTCATGGTACAATTTACTTTCACTCATTCAAGCATTATTCAGACTTAGCGATTTTTAAAAATTTCTTTCATTTTTAAAAAATTTGAGGTATTTTCTATTAAATTGGGCTGGCAAAAAACTATTAGAGATATTTAAAACTTGGAGAAATTCCAGACACTATTAATCCAGACACTTTTGTTTTGAAAAGAATCCTTAGACATCGTTTACAATTCACAGGACGGTTGTTTTCACATAGGGGAAGTTGTTATCTGCCAAAGTCATATCAAAGATAACACACAAAATCTGACAGGACAGAAAATTAGAGAAGTAATGTTTGAGTTTTGAATTTTTATTTTATCTTTAAAAATGTAAATATGTTCTTATAAAATAGCTCATCTATGATTTGGCGTTTCTGTTGTCAATAATTTATAGAAAGTGAGGACAGCAGTTGGCTTATTTTTTTCAGGGAACTTTTCTGAAGACAACAGAACTGGAAAACTAAATTGAACAATCTTACCACCCTCAAAGGGCATTTCTTAGGAGCAGAAGCCCAGACATGTAAGTTTTTCCTTGGTAATCTTGTTAATAATAACTCTTAACCACTGGCGACAAGGGGACTTTTCCGTTCAGTACCATCAAAGACAGTTGAAATTAAGGACACTGAAAATGAAGGAGTTGGGTTGGGTGGAGGGCAGCCACTAATATAATCTAATTCATATTTAACCAGACAGTGATAAAAAAAAACTTGCTTTACTATTCATATAAATTGGATAGTTCATATAGGCTTTTTTTCTATTATAGGTTGGATTTGTAAAGAGTTAGTTTCTGTTACTTCTCCTGGTTACTGTGACTCTGCAGAATGAAAATAGAAATTCCGAAGGTTTGTGGCATGTGTTTGCATGGCTGAGTGTGTCACATGTGTGAAGAGGGAGACAGAGAGAGAAAAGCTTGTGAGCTGGTAGATGGAGCCAGTGTTCTTGTAGGATATTTAGCACCCTTTGCAACACTTCAAACACCAAGATGAACTCTTATGGGGGAGCCTTCTTGGATTTAGTTTATTCCAAGCACAGCCTTCATTTCGCTCTGATATCTTTTAATGTTGAGCTTTTTCTGTGCCAGTAGCATTCTTGAAAGCTATAAACACAAGAGAGAAGAACTGTTTATCGGTCAGGCCAAATGAGTTTTGTTTGTGGATGTTCTATGCACTGTGGAGGAAACAAAAAGACTGTGAGGCCAGAAGTGCTGAGAACTGAGGTGCCAAGAACACCAGAGCACATAGGGCAACTAGGGATGGGCTAGAGCACAAAGGAGTTTATAATCAAGCCAGGCGAACTCTAAAACTTCATTCTTTGGGGAGGCTGGAGATTGGACTTAAGTTCAACTTCAATTTTTCCTAACGTGGGGCTCCTTTGGGCAAGTTTAATCCACGTGGACCTCAGTTTATTCTTCCATGTAATGAGGGGATATCTTATAGTCAGGGATAAAAATATTTGCATGATGCTGAGTCTTCCCTGTTTCTCCACCCATGTGGCCAGTAAGCTAGGATGGTCACACCTTTTCCTGCAGAACCCAGAGAGTCCTTAGAAGCCTTCTCAACATGATTTGCAAGAAGTAACTATCAGTTGATTGGAGCTAGTGTGTGAAGTGAAACCAATTCACCATTCAGGGCCTGACTGAACTTTGACATCTGAATTTATGAATCCAAAATATGTTGTACCTGATCAGTGTCACACGTTTGGCATAAAAATAAACAGGAAAACAATGTCTTAAATTACAGCCCTTTATGGGCACCAAACTGCTTTAGGTTAAACCTGTTCTAAAACAACTGGTTTCTCAATTTTCAGTACCCATCAAAATCACCTGGAAAGATTTTTTAAAATAACAATGCCCAAGTTTTATCCTCAGAGATTCTGATTCTGTTTTCCTGGGGGTGGGTCCCAAGTATCACTTTTTTTTTTAAGCACCCTCTAACAAATCTAATGTGAAGACAGGGTTGATAACCGTTTCGCTGGAGGAAGAAAAACAGTAGCACTGGACACTACTCCTCTCAGATAAGCATGAGGAACACAGAAAGAGAGAAACACCCATGCAATTTGCTGCAGTATGTCTCCATGTACGAGGCAGGGATTTTATTTGGCTATGAAGATTAAGCTGGATCTGAATACATGTTGAGGAGAAAGGAGAGAAAATTTCAGGTTGGAGAAGCAGAATAGACAAAAAGCACAAAGGTGAAAAGCATGTCATGAGTGAAGAAGACACAAAGGCTATTTGATGTTGGGGGAGGGGTGTGAGAAATTAGATTGGCTAAGTGTATAAAGCTATTGAAATTGACTAGCATTTATCATTTAAGTTTCATAAAACTGTTCTATACACCTGCACTGGGAGCGTTACAAAAGCCTTCAGTCTCCGTTTTAGTGACTGAATAAATAGGCGATTTTCTCCTTTTAGAAACAAACTAACTCACGCTTTTAACCTGACCAATGAAGTAAAGTAGGCCTTCATCTGGTAGGAAATGCTGGTGACTGGAGTCTGTCTGCTCATTCTTGTTTAGACCCCCAGAAGAAGTGTAACCTCTTTCTGAAAATGTTATAAAAACAGTGTAAGAATTCCACAACCAGTGGAAAATAATTTAACTTAGCATTAACATTAGAGAAAATCCATACCACAAGGGTTACTTTTTCTCTTTATAACAATATTGAACTCACTGGGACAGAAAATGAAATGATTTTATACATCATCCTGTGACCATAAAGTACCTAACATAGAGCTTTATAGAATCTGGGTATTGAGTGTATGTCTGAAAATGTAACCAGATTATGCTCCTCCTTTTTTGTTTTCCAATTACTGTTCCTTTCCTTGCATTTCTTATATCAGTCTCCCCTAATTAAGGTTTTGCTGTTATTGTTTTCTGTTTTCCCAGTGCAACGCATCCTCCTGGCAACCCTCTCAAGTCAGGATGCATTTCTAAAGTTGTATGTAAGATAAAGGGAACTCTTAAATAACTTGAGAACAAAATTCACTTAATGTGAGGTAAAGGTTAATAGATGAAACTAGACTGTGAAAGAGCTTTACACACAAGTTCTTTGCTATTTAACTTTGAGTTTTGTAGGCAGCTAAAAATAGCCCAGGCACACCTGTGTTATTAAGTGATCCTTTACACTGCAGACTTTAGGTTAGACTGTGTTTTTACTTAGGTGTAGATAGCTAGGCAATTGCTTTATTTTATCTGCTACATTTGAATTATTTCAAGTTAGCATCATTTTTCCATGATTAGCAAAGTAATAATAACTTATGAAATGGAAAGCTCTTCATTGGGCTCTGTCAGTGGTAGATCATTATTTCTAATCTTGACTTTACAGCTTCCACTAACTGGTAAAGAAATAAGAGACTGCATTAGGTGAAATAAGAATAGTAATAATAGCAATAGTAATACTTCAATGAGGAATCAACAGTATACATAATCACAGAGGAAATAGTTCTCAAGCATTTTATTTTCTCCCTTTTATGGATAAGCTTTTCTACAATCTATAAACATTCACAAAAATCTCAGTCTCAGTGAGTGCCCTGAACTTTGTATTTTCTAAAAATACATAAATAGAGAGGACTTCAAAATTCTGAGGTATGGATCAGGATCAGGATAGCCCCAGAGATCTGGTGTCAGCATAAAGGTACATTCCAAAGATGTTTGGTTTGGTTGGAGTTTCATTGTGAATGGAGCCCACTCAGATCAGGGACTCCCCAGTATTACACTGAGCTGAAATTTTTCACTTATCCAGATTTCCTTAAATGATTCGTAATCTTACTACCTCATATAATACATTTTTATTTTAGTGTGTATTCCCTTCTTGTTTTTTAAGTCAGCAAATACTTTTTCAGTCATATGCAATATATATATAAGTATCTTACATACACAGTTACACACATATATATATATTTCCTTGTATATTTAAGAAAAATTTTTAGCATCATCTCAGTATTGCAAAGAATCTTAAAATGTCCAATCTAACTATCCATCTGATACTAGAATATTCTCCTACTACCTACAGGCATCATCTAGGTCAGCCTTGAATATTTTCAGTGATGAATAACTCACCACCATTAGAAATCTTTGGATAACACTAATATTTGAAATTTCTCCCTTACATTGTACTGTACTTTCTGCTTATGGTTTTTTTCTCTAGTCTTTGACAACATAAAAATTGAATCTAATGTGTCTTGTACTTGCTATTTCCTGTAGTAGTTTCTCATATGGCAGAGTTTCCAAACCTATCCTTCATCAAGAAACTTTCCTCAAGAATATTACATAGAGAGATGTTATATTCCTAGTTACAGAAAGATATATCTACTCATAGATGTAAGTATTAGACTATGTAAGTAAGTATGCAAGTAAAGCCAAGTATTAGCTTTTGACTTTTTTGGTTGGTTAGTTAGTTTGTTTGTTTTTGGTCTTATCTCATTCCTGTTGACCTGTTTCAAAGTTTATCATTGCATAAAATCACAAGGTTGCTAGCCAATTGATCAGACACTTAATTGTACACTACTATATGTTCACCACAAGCATGGTTTATCTTTAAATTTTACATTAAGTGAATTTCTAATGTGTTCAGGTATCTAGCTTTAGGGAAGTTGCCTCTATTCCAAACTTATGGGTAAATCCTGAACCCATATCAATTATGATAATTAGTTTTCCTTACCAGAATTAAGTAATGGATGTGTGACCCAGGTCTAGTCCATGAGATGTGTTGGAAAGTCTGTAAGGTAGGAAGAGAGGCTTCTGAAATACTGTTTTTTTGAAATACATTTCCCTACAAGTATAAAGAGACCATATAAAATAATAGTTTCTCTTCCACTGAATATTGTCCTGCCTGTCTGTGATGCCTGAGAATATGGCAGCCTTCTTGCAAGCATGAGATAAATTAGCCAGAGGACAGGCAGAAACACACAAGATGACAAAGTAGTTCTTTTTGTTGGTTTTAAAATTTATTGGGGTACAATTTAAATACAGTAAAAATACAGGCACAAAAACTTATGAATTTTAACAAATATGTATATTCATATAACAACACCACAGTCAAGATATAGTCTCATCATCCTAAAGTGTTCTCTCGAGACACTTTGTAGTCAATCACCTCCGTACACTCCTGGCCCTTGGTAACCACTCTTTTTTTTTTTCCTGTCATAGTTTTTCTTTTCAGAGTGTCATATAAACAGAATCATACAGTATATAGCTTCTGACTCTTTTTTCACTTCACATAGTGTATTTGAGGTTCATCTATGTTATCACATAAAACAGTAGCTTGTTGCTTTTTACTGCTGAGTAGAATTTCATTTTGTGCCTATGCAGCAGGAACACTGATTCTTCATGGTAGTCAACCACAGAATTAATCAGATTGAAAGCCATCCTACTCTGGGATGTATTGATAGGCAAGACAGTTTTTTCCTTTTAAGCTATTTTGGTATTTCTTGTCCAACGCATTGTAGCTGATATACCAGATTGATCTGTCCTACTATTAATGATGTCAAACAGTGAGTTCAAATGTAAGGTGGTATATTTATTCCAGCTGGACATTTCATTAAAGTGAGTTAATTCAAAACAAGTTTGCTTAAAATCACTGTCTATAGTCCATTCACTTAAATTCTATCTTGTTGGATTGGGCACACCACAGTGGCTGTCAAGATATATTTTTGCCCTAATTTTGTCATTAAATATGTGTGCTATTCTGTTGCATTTATGCTGTACAAATTGAGTGAGCCTACCTTATATCAGCTAATCCAACATAATATAACAAAAGCTATATATATTGAAATCCAGTCTTATTGTCATTTATTATATTTTCCTTTCTCCTTTAGACCATTTATTTACCCTTTCCAATACAGATGACCACAATATTCCAATTGTTTCCAGGTTGTCTCCAAATCATTTTTCTATTTGAAATGTTTGTCCTTAATAATTTAGGGAGTGACTCAATTAAATCTTCTCCCACTAATATTCACTTATTTCAGTAAAATTTATTAATGATAGCACCTTTCTAGAAAGGGTCATATTAATCCAGAAACACAATAGATAACATTAATCCAGCATCTATTAAGTTGTTTACACTGTACCACATATTAACTTACGATCCTCTCATTTATTCTTCACAATGATTATTTCAACTTTACAGATGAGAGAATTAAGCTTAAATCTTGTATCAACCACAGTAACATGTCCTAAATTAAATTTTCTACACCCAAATTTGTAAAATGTCATAAAAAGTAATGTGCAGCAATGTGTTTCCTTTTTGAAGTGTGTTTCTTTAGACTGTAAGGGGAGGGTTTCATTTTATTTCATTAATTTCTCAACTTTAAAAAATAAACATGCCAGTCTTCTACACCAAAACCCAATGGAAGCATTCAATATAAATATATCCATATAGTTTCTGTATCTGTTTTATATTTTGAAAATTGCTCCAGCTAGAAAAAGTAGTAGCAACAACACAATCTAGCAACATTCTAGCAGCATTCCTCAGTATGCTTGTATCTCTTTTGGGTCTAGCAACATTCCTCAGTATACTTATATCTCTTACAGGTCACAAGAAATATAATTATATATCGCAATAGATACAATATGTATATATATGTGCCTGTCATTTGTTTGTCCTCATCTCAAAAAGGGTTAATGGAGGCACCAAATCATATATTAAAAGCACATTGAGAAGGCTGAAAGAGAGATTCTTCTGTGGGTACTTTATAAAACTACATTTACAACATGATAAAACTACCATGAGGTCATTCTCTAAATCATCCTTGAATGTTTGAGCAGTGGCATCAATGCCCTTTCCTAGCAAGTCATAAAGCAGGTTGCCCTGGAGGTTCACTGGTATCCCTGCCCAATGGCCATTTTTTCCCCTAATTTGCTTTTATAGTCAATGAGTGTATTGAGTCATGTCTCCATTAATCATCTCCAGGGGAACCAGCCAACAAAGGTTATGATGTTCGGTTTTAGGATGTTAGTCCTGGTGTTTGCTTGAATACAAAAATCTCCTAGACAATTAGCCATGGCAATTCCAAAGCTGATGCCTGGAGGCCTTCCTTCAATTTAGGAAAGAACCCTGGGTAGCTACAAGAAAGGCCACCAAGCAGGGGAATGTCCCTATTTGAGTTATGCTGAGACTAATGTGTAAATGTGTGTTATGAATATGCAAGGAAGATTCTTACTTCAAAAAGGAATTACTTCTGCCCCAGGCATCAATATCTTTACAATCATAATGATAGATGCCTCTGCTGCAGCTTTCTTGGCCAGAGCTGCAATAAATGAAGGGAATCCATCAGTAGCAAAGGCTAACAGCCTACTGTCTTATAACAGATTGTTTGATTTCCCTCAATCAACTTAAACAAGCATGGCACTCAGGGAAGAAGTATGCATAATATGTAGAACACTATTTGGGCAGGACTGGAAAATGCATGCTTCGGGAATGTCACTCTGTTTCAAATCCCTGCTCTGTCACTTACATCCATGTAATCTTGGTCAATTCTTTAGTTTCTCTGGGCCCAAACATCCTTGCCTTATAAGATAAAAATAGTACCCAGGTCATAAGTTTGTTGAGAAGACTAAATAAAATATTTTGTGTAAAGAGCAAAGAACAGTGTCTTGTATGCTATAGGCTCTTGATTAATGGTAGCTATCATCATCGTTGTTGAATATGTGGATTACAGTTCTACTTTAGGACATCATATGAAGCTTTTTAGACTTTTTAGGTACCAGCTTCATCAAATCATTTGGATCCGCAAATACTAAAATGTCTGAATGTCAAAAAGCTAAGTCAGAATCTTTATGAACTAACTAGAATTTGCCAAAGAAAAGATTTAATCATAAAATGTGTTCTTATACTTAAATGAAAGGTACAGAAATGCTACTACTCTGTGTGTTATTCAGCATGAATATACAGTTTCTACACTTTTGTTTCAGTTCTTTAAAAAAATATCTGTTCTCATTTACAAGGTGCTAATTAAGAAAAAAAAGAAACAAAATGAGACCCAGGGTTGAGACTGGTTCTTTATGACATATTTTACTTGAAATCACCAGAGAAAGATTCTCTCTACCACATAACTTTTCTACTCCTTTCTATTTCTAGTATTTCTTACATCTCTCTGCCCTTGAACTAGAGAAACATAACCAGCTATTCATATATAATACCAATCATACAATAGGTAATGTGTGTAGAGGACACATGAATGCCCAGCACAGCTGTGGGTGCTTCCTATGTATCATCTCATGAGGCCTTCACAACTCTATGAGGTCTTAGTAGTCCTACTTTATAGATGGGAACACTAAGGCACAGAGAATGTAGGGGACTTGTTTCAGATCATATAGCTAATAAGCAAACTGCATGGGATTACAGAGGATGCTCCTCACCACTGTGCCTTACTGCCTCCAAAGTGCAGAGTTTGGTTATAGTACTGTATCCCTACCAGTCATAATCATCTATGTGACTTGACTAGATATCTAATGATAATCTTCCAGGTTATTTTATACAGAATTCCATTTTCTCTCTTAATCTCTTTCTAAATATGCTGTGACAACTGTCATAAATACAAAGTATGAGGGTTATTTGGTCTGATTTTCTTTTTGCCCACAAGGATAGTAAGGAAAACTGATCAGATGATCAGTTAAAAGAAAGAATAGGTCCCTAATATCTAGATTTATGAGACTGTACTATGAAGTAATTGAACCAACTTTTTAACAAACCTCTAAATAAATTCTGTTCTATTCAGTGGTGTCACAACTTTGTGAGGATGTGATTAACCCCAGTGATGTCTCCATTACTCTTATGGAATTTCCTTTTATATCTGAAACACATTTTTTTTTGGTCTTCTTTTTAATTTTTCTTGGTGGTGAACAGTCATGCATTGAATGAAAGGGGGTAATTTTTGAAAGGAGCCAAAATTTATTTAATTAAAAGTATGAAATAATATTGCAGAAGGCAGTAGCAGGACATATTTAAAGTGATGAAAGAGAAAAACCTACAATCAAGATTACTCGACCCAGCAAGGATCTCATTCAGATTCAGCAGAGAAATTTAAAACTTTACAAACAAGCAAAAACTAAGATAATTCAGCACCACCAAACCAGCTTTAAAACAAATGCTAAAGGAACTTCTCTAGGCAGGAAACACAAGAGAAGGAAAATACCTACAATAACAAACCCAAAACAATTAAGAAAATGGTAAGAGGAACACACATATTGATAACTACCTTAAATGTAAATATATTAAATGCTCCAACCAAAAGACATAGACTGGCAGAATGGATACAAAAACAAGACCCATATATATGCTGTCTACAAGAGACCCACTTCAGACTTATGGACACATACAGACTGAAAGTGTGAGAATGGAAAAAGATATTCCATGCAAATGGGAATGAAAAGAAACCTGGAGTAGCAATTCTCATATCAGACAAAATAGACTTTAAAATAAAGACTATTACAAGAGACAAAGAAGGACACTATATAATGATCAAGGGATCAATCCAAGAAGAAGATATAACAATTGTAAATATTTATGCACCCAACATAGGAGCACCTCAATATATAAGGCAAATGCTAACAGCCATAAAAGGGGAAATCAACAGTAACACAATCATAGTAGGGGACTTTAACACCCCACTTTCACCAATGGACAGATCATCCAAAATGAAAAATAAATAAGGAAACACAAGCTTTAAATGATACATTAAACTAAATGGACTTAACTGATATTTATAGGATATTCCTTCCAAAAACAACGGAATACACTTTCTTCTCAAGTGAGCTTGGAACATTCTCCAGTATAGATCATATCTTGGGTCAGAAATCAAGCCTTGTTAAATTTAAGAAAATTGAAATCATATCAAGTATCTTTTCTGACCACAACACTATGAGACTAGCATCAATTAGAGGAAAATATCTATAAAAAATACAAACACATGTAGACTAAATAATACACTACTAAATAACCAAGAGATCACTGAAGAAATCAAAGAGAAAGTCAAAAAATACCTAGAAACAAATGAGAATGAAAACACAATGACCCAAAACTTACAGGATGCAGCAAAAGCAGTTCTAAGATGGACGTTTACAGCAATACAATCCTACCTCAAGAAATAAGAAATACCTCAAACAACCTAACCTTACACCAAACGCAATTAGAGAAAGAAGAACAAAAAAAACCCCAAAGTTGGCAGAAGGAAAGAAATCATAAAGATCAGATCAGAAATAAATGAAAAAGAAATTAAGGAAATAATAGCTAAGATAAATAAAACTAAAAGGTGGTTCTTTGAGAAGATAAACAATATTGATAAACCACAGGCCACCCTCATCAAGAAGAAAAAGCAGAAGACTCAAATCAACAGAATTAGAAATGAAAAAGGAGAAGTAACAACTGACACTGCAGAAATACAATGGATCATGAGAGATTACTACAAGCACCTATATGCCAATAAAATGTACAACCTGTAAGAAGTGGATAAATTCTTAGAAATGCACAACCTTCCCGGAGTAACCCAGAAAGAAATAGAAAATATAAACAGACCAATCAGAAGTGCTGAAATTGAAACTGGGATTAAAACTCTTCCAGCAAACAAAATCCCAGGACCAGATAGATTCACAGGTGAATTCTCTCAAACATTTAGAGAAGAGCTAACACCTATCCTTCTCAAACTCTTCCAAAATATAACAGAGGGAGGAACACTCCCAAACTCATTCTACAAGGCTACCATCACCCTGATACCAAACCAGGCAAAGATGACACAGAAAAAGAAACTACAGACCAATATCACTGATGAACATAATTGCAAAAATCCTCAACAAAATACTAGCAAACAGAATCCAATAGCACATTAAAAGATTAATACACCATGATCAAGTGAGATTTATCCCAGGAATGTAAGGATTCTTCAGTATACACAAATCAATCAATGTGATAAACCATATTAACAAATTGAAGGAGAAAAACCATTTGATCATCTCAATAGATGCAGAAAACGCTTTTGACAAAATTCAACACCCATTTATCATAAAAACTCTCTAGAAAGTAGGCATAGAAGGAACCTACCTCAATATAATAAAGGCCATATATGACAAGCCCACAGCCAGCATCGTTCTCAGTGGTGAAAAACTGAAACCATTTCCACTAAAATCAGGAACAAGACAAGGTTGCCCACTCTCACCACTGTTATTCAACATAGTTTTGGAAGTTTTAGCCACAGCAATCAGAGAAGAAAAAGAAATAAAAGGAATCCAAATTGGAAAGAAGAAGTAAAACTGTTACTGTTTGCAGATGACATTATACTATACATAGAGATTCCTAAAGATACTACCAGAAAACTACTATAGCTAATCAATGAATTTGGTAAAGTGGCAGGATATAAAATTAATGCACAGAAGTCTCTTGCATTCCTGTAGACTAATGATGAACAATCTGAAGGAGAAATTAAGGAAGCACTCCTGTTTACCATTGCAACAAAAAGAATAAAATACCTAGGAATAAACTTACCTAAGGAGACAAAAGACTTGTATTCAGAAAACTATAAGACACTGATGAAAGAAATTAAAAATGATACAAACAGATGGAGAGATATACCACGCTCTTCGATTGGAAGAATCAGCATTGTGAAAATCACTATACTACTGAAAGCAATCTACAGATTCAGTGCAATCCCTATCAAAGTACCAATGGCATTTTTCACAGAACTAGAACAAAAAAATTCACAATTTGTATGGAAACACAAAAGACCCCAAATAGCCAAAGCAATCTTGAGAACAAAAAATGAAGCTAGAGGGATCAGTCTCCCTGACTTCAGACTATACTACAAAGTTACAGTAATCAAAACAGTATGGTACTGGCACAAATAGAGAAATATAGATCAATGGAACAGGATAGAAAGCCCAGAGATAAACCCACGTGCATTGGGTCACCTTATTTTTGATAAAGGAGGCAAGAATATACAATGGACAAAAGACAGCGTCTTCAATAAGTGGTGCTGGGAAAACTGGACAGCTACATATAAAATAATGAAATTAGAACACTCCCTAACACCATACACAAAAAGAAACTCAAAATGGATTAAAGACCTAAATGTAAGGCCAGACACTATAAAACTCTTAGAGGGAAACATAGGCAGAACATTCTGACATTAAATCATAGCAATATCCTTTTTGATGCACCTCCTAGAGGAATGGAAATAAATGCAAAAATAAACAAATGGGACCTAATGAAACTTAAAAGCTTTTGCACAGCAAAGGAAACCATAAACAACATGAAAAGACAACCATCAGAATGGGAGAAAATATTTGCAAATGAAGCAATGGACAAAGGATTAATCTCCAAACTATACAAGTAGCTCATACAGCTCAATCTGAAAAAAACAACCCAATCCACAAATGGCCAGAAGACCTAAATAGACATTTTCCCAAAGAAGATATACAGGTTTCCAACAAACACATGAAAGGATGCTCAACATTACTTATCCTTATAGAAATGCAAATCAAAAGTACAATGAGGTATCACTTCACACCTGTCAGAATGGCCATCTTAAGAAAATCTACAAACAATGAATGCTGGCGAGGATGTGAAGAAAAGGGGACCCTCTTGCACTGCTGGTAGGAATGTAAATTGATGCAGCCACTATGAAGAACAGTATGGAGGTTCCTTAAAAATCTAAAAATAGAACTACTATATGATCCAGCAATCCCACTGCTGGGCACAAACCATGAGAAAACCATAATTGAAAAAAAGACATGTACCACAATGTTCATTGCAGCTCTATTTACAATAGCCAGGACATGGAAGAAACCTAAGTGTCCCTCAACAGATGAATGGATAAAGAAGATGTGGCACATATATACAATGGAATATTATTCAGCCATAAAAAAAGAAATTGAGTTATTTGTAGTGAGGTGGAAGGACCTAGAGACTGTCATACAGAGTGAAGTAATCAGAAAGAGAAAAACAAATACCATATGCTAACACATATATATGGAATCTAAAAAAAAATGGTTCTGAAGAACCTAGGGGCAGGACAGGAATAAAGACGCAGACATAGAGAATGGACTTGAGGACACAGGCAAGGGGAAGGGGAAGTTGGGACGACGTGAGAGAGTGGCATGGACGTATATACACTACCAAATATAAAATAGATAGCTAGTGGGAAGCAGCCGAATAGCACAGGAAGTTCAGCTCAGTGCTTTGTGACCACCTAGAGGGGTGGGATGGGAGGGTGGGAGGGAGGTGCAAGAGGGAGGATTCACTTAGTTATACAGCAGAAACCATTGTAAAGTAATTATACTCCAATAAAGATGTTAAAAAAAATTATTGTAGACTTATGGCAGAGGAGGGGAGGAAGGAAGGAAGGGAGAGAGAGAGGGAGGAGAAAGAGAAAGGGTTGGTGGGGGAAGAGAGAGAGAGAGAGGAGGGAGGGAAGGAGGAAGAAAGGAAGAAAGAAAAACGGAAAGAGTTTCTCTTTGTGGTTATAATGGATCCAGAATGCAATTCTGAAAAGAAGTTTCCTAGAATATTTTGAGCTCTATTGAAGTATTGAATTGTATGCATTGGAATTTATGTGTAACCTCCACAGATGACAGCTATAAAGACAGTATTTTTTTGTTAAACTTTGAGGAAAAATGCTTTTACATTTTATTATTTTACTTTCTTTTTTTTTTCTTTTACAAACAGAGTCAACAATCCTAAATTTTTGTTTCTTTACAAAGGACAGCTGGATGGCAAAGAAAAAGAGTTTGCTGGAATGCGGAAATCCATTTAAACCTACGCTTGTGTCCCTCTTTACTGATTTTTTAAGCAGCCAAATGCCCTATTTAGCATCTAGTCCTCCATTTAGGGTTTTAATCCAACTACAACCATGGAAAGAGAGTAGTTTTAAATAATAATGGAATCTTACTTTTACTGTTGAAACTTTACATCCTCCAGGAACCAAGACGTCTTTTTTGTCAGATAAGACCCTCCATAAGCCTGTGTTATCCATCACTTCCACTTAGGTTCAGAAAGCGGAAGGACCCACTTTTCTTTCAAGTAGATTTCTCATCTGTCTCAGCTAAGTCCCCTCCTGAACTGTATTCTTCACCGTCCTCCCCTTCTCTTTGCAAAAAAACTTTAAAAGATCTCAGGAAAGAGCTCTTGGGATTGTGTTGTTCATGGCAGGATCAGCATCGCTAATTCTTCCTGAGTGTTCTCAAAGTGTGGCTTGTCTCCAAAGCCAGAAATGCAAAATAATGTGATTTTTGTCATTTCCTTCATGATCCAATTTAAGGCATTTGGAGGACTTACATTTTATATCATTAAAAGGTCTTTTAAATTTTTGTTATTGAAATAGTCCCTAAAAATTATTTGTATGGTCAGTAATAGATAAATTATGTGGTCAGTTAATGGTATTATAAACATGTGGTTATGTAACCTCTAAACCCAAAGATCTATCATAAATAAATAAGTCAGAATTCAAATCCTGTGAGAACAAATTACATGCCTCCAGTTTTCCTTAGGAAACAGCTGTACTGAATCAGGTGGGTTGATGAAGGCCAACTATACTTGGCCTTGAGAGTTGGACTTAATTAGCATCCACGACTCTCACTAAAATTGATGAGGATAAACTTTCCTTAGACATAGTGGTCCCTGCCTTTTTGTTATCTCACGTCATGCTCACTGGCTTCCACAAAGCACTTGAATATGTTCAGGACCTGTGTGTAGAAACTCGATAGCATCTTATTCCTAAGGATGTTCAGGGTTATATGATGATTTCTCAGATAAATGGAACAAATTTCCATGAAACTTATAGATTATTAAATGAGAAATATTCATGCCAGCTAGAGGTATGTGCGGAATCAATCTGAGTAAAATCCAGCATTAGAAAATTTTTATGTGTTTTTTAACAGACATCTATAGCAGACGCCAGTTGCTAAAGGCTAAGTAGTTTTATTTAGCAGAAATACTAAATAGGGTCAGTCACTAATATCTGAAATTCGATATGGACCTAAGCCCTGTGCGGTTTACATGGAAAGAACATCTTTGCAGATGGCTTCAAGAAATGCTTAGGGGATCCATATGCTACAATAGTTGTATTTCTGCTAATTGTCCCTACCTAAAAATTGCCAGATGATGCTAAGAGATTGGATAGATCACTTGCTAGTATACGGATGGAAGTAAGAGCAAGTTTTATAGGAACAGGTGGAAGTTTTTCACATTATTCAGAAATATTAGTAATATCATTGACTTGATAAGATAATTTAATGTTTAGTCATTAGTATTGAATTAATTTTCTAAGGAAGATTTTCTGAGTTGAGATTTTCTTTTTATTTTTCATTCAAAATGTGAATTTCTTATTTTTTTAATTTTTATTTTATATTGGAGTATAGCTGATTAACAATGTGTTAGTTTCAGGTGTACAGCAAAGTGATTCAGTTATAATATACATGTATCTATTCTTTTTCAAATTCTTCTCCCATTTTGGTTATTACAGAATATTGAGCAGAGTTTCCTGTGCTACACAGTAGGTCCTTGTTAGTTATCTGTTTTAAATATGATAGTGTGTATATGTCAGTCCCAAACTACCAATTCATCTCTCAGCCCCACCTTTCCCCTTTGGTAACCATAAGTTTGTTTTCTAGTGTCTGAGTCTCTTTCTGTTTTGTAAATAAGTTCATCTGTATCATGTTTTTTAGAATCCACATATAAGCAATATCATATGATATTTGTCTTTCTCTCTCTGACTTACTTCACTCAGTTTGACAATCTCTAGGTCCATCCACGTTGCTGCAAAACGCATTATTTCATTTTTGTCTATGGCTGAGTAATATTTCCTTGTATATATGTACCACATCTTCTTTATCCATTCATCTGTTGATGGACATTTAGGTTGCTTCCATGTCTTGGCTACTGTAAACGGTGCTGCAGTGAACAATGGGGTGCATGTATCCTTTTGAACCATGGTTTTCTCCAGATATATGCCCAGGAGCGGGATTGCTGGATTTGAGAGGAAGTAACAAAAAGAATAACTTACACCCATACCAAACAGGTCAACATTTAATTAGTTAATTGCAACTTACTTATACTTATGCATTCGGGGCCACTTTTGACTCCTATTTAAAGTGAATAAATGAATGAATGGGTATTTAACAAAGCCAATTAATTAATTAGTAGCCTTTACCAGTATTTTTCCAGCAAGCACCTTGCAAATTCCCTATTTCAGAGCAGAAATCTAAATGTTCTTACTCTGAGAAATAAAACTTCATCTGTGGATGTTTGATTGGGAGCTCAATACTTTGACATTTATGAATAAGATTATCCATGAGAATATATCTCATTCTGACTAGTTCTGAACACAGCTTTTTGGTAAAATTGTATTATAAAAAACAGAAAAATTTGAAAATGTAATTAAATGAAAAATATTCCTAACCACCAAGGCCTAACTGCTTTTAATGTTTTGGTATATAGTCACTCAGGCATTTTGTTGTGCACATATGGTTGCATATATAAGTATATATGCATTATAATATATAAATTATAAATCCTTAAAAATAATAGGTAATTAAATATATAATACAAAATATGACATAATAAAGCTTTCTCAAATGAAAACAATTATAATTCTACAACTCTTGCCATTTTTCATTTTACCTTCTGATCTGTATTCATATTTCTACTTAATTGTAATCATAAAATTCATACTTGCATAACTACTTTGATAAGAAAATTATAACTGTACTTTTATTGCTTTCAGGCAATTCTTTTAACACACATTCCTCTCAAATTCATCCAAGAAGTGAAAAACCATGACATTTACATCAGAATGTAAATGTTTTAGCCTTTTGGGGTGACAACTCAGTAGACTTATTTTAAAAAGCAATAACATAAAAAATCCCAAACATCTTATTTCCATATGGGCAGCAGCTGTTCTTTTTCATATTGGTGAAAGGAGATTTTTTTGTGTTCTCTGCTCTGTCTGGCCTACTGGGGGCCTGATCACTGAAGTCGGCCTCCTGCTCTGATGCATCCTTGAGAGTTGGTGATGATACAGATAACGTTTATTGGAATGTATTCTGTGACACCGCTGTGCTGGGCATTTTACAGTCATTACCTCATTTATTTCTCCAACTGCCATTTTAAAGATGAAGGAACTCAGGCTTAGAAAGATCACATATCTTGCCAGGGGTCATGCAAATAATAAGTGGCAGAGCCAGGCTTTTCATCTGCTTGTTGCCAGAGCCCTTGACCACTAGCTCAGTGTTATCCAGCAGGCCTCTGTGTAGCTACATTCCACTGTTGATTGGGAGATTAGTAATCAGATGTCTTATGCTGAAACCTTTCAAATCCTATCAGTTGTCTTCACATCTTGGAGTAAATACTTCTGGCTTTTAGAAGAGCCTAGCTTTGGAAAATCTACTGTTCTACTCCTGGGAAAGCTCCTGGCACACTGTTCCTTTTCTAGCAATTTCTCCTCATTTCTTGGCTCAGTACCTTGAATTAATGCAGTGCCAATCATTACCTATTTCTACGTTATTTCTCTCCCTTAGACCTGTAAACTTTATGCTTCCCACCAAAATCAACCTGCATGTAGTTCTCTTATCTTCAGTTTCTTATCCATTTGAGATGTTTGAGGGATCCCCTGTAATTTTCAAAACAATTTAATTCCTCAAAAATCTTCCATATTGTTTTCCAGTTGTTCAGGTCAGAATTTTTGGAGTCAACCCTGAATCCTCTTTTTCTTTCTTATCCTGCACCCAAACCATTGGCACACCCTACAGGTTCTACTTTCAAAATATCTTCAAGACACAGTAGTTTAAGATAAAACCACTTCTTCCTTTTTTTTCCTTGCTACGACCCTGCTCCCCCATCATCCTTCTCCTTCTATCCTTGCCTCTGTATTGTATTATTTACACAGAGGCTAGAGAGATCCTATAGAAACTTCTGTCAAATTGGGTCACTTTTCTGCTCAAAGTTCACTAATGAATGACTTCCTGTCTCAGAGCAAAAGCCAGATGCCTGCACGGCCCTCCATGCTCTTATCCCTACTCCCACACTGTCCTACCAATATCCCTATTTGTCTAATTAAACTGGCCACCTGCACTTTCTCAAATAGGCCAAACATCTTTATACTTCATAGGCTTTGCACTTGTTTTACTCTCGGTCTGGGCCATTTTCCTGGCCAATAGACACATGGTTTGATTCTCCATTTCATTTCACATCTTCCCTTAGAAGTCACTTTTTCAGAGTCCATTCCTGGTCCCGTTATATAAAACAGCAACTCCCAACCTCAATGTGCCTTATTCTTCCTTTCCCTGTTTTAGTTTCTACCATAGCAGTTGATCAAAAGCTGACCTGTGACACATTTATTTCTTTAATTGCATATTGTATTCCTCCTCGAATATAATCTTTGTGAGGGCATGGGGTCTGCTGTGTGCACTGATATACTGTCAGCCTAGAAGAGCGCCCACCACACAGCAAATATTTGTTGTACAGGAATGGAATTCACCTCACTTTTGAGGGATCATCGTTTTAGGACGGTGCTCATTACTTTGGAAGTAGGGTGCCCAATAATGCAAGTCATTTTAATAATAATACTTAAAGTGTTTCCAGAATATTTTAGTAATTCATGTGATATATTGACAGTGGAGCCCAGAAATGAATTTATCCTAAAGTTTTGAAGTTTAAGTAATCAAATAGTTATCTAAACAAAAGTAGACCAATCAATTTTTTGACCATGTATGTTTATACATAGCACTTGTCTTTGTCTGGTCCAATATCTCACTATCAACATTACATACCTGGGCTCTGTGCCATTTTACAAGATAGAGAATGTTCAGAAGTGGAATAATGCTGTTTTGCCTTAACTGTCCCTATTTCTAAGGCTTTTTCTCCATTCTACCCTTACCTCTCTGTTGGAATACTATGATAGTTTTTAAAGCTGTGATCATAAGGGCAAAATTTGCGTTTCCCACATTGGATCAAAATCTATTTGTTGCTTCATGTAACACTTTCTCTTTTCTCCTAAGAAACATTTAACAAAAGCTGGCAGGCAGAACAATGAGAAGAAAGTAAAATCTCAACCAAATAAATTATGGCTATTTTCACAAATTGAAAACTTACTAGAATTAAACATTCACCAGCAAAACTGGCCTCGAATGGTAATCTGAATACTCTTCAATTTCATTTAGAAAATGAACCTGAGATCAAATGGCTCTTTAAAAAAAATCCACATAAAAGATGACTTAAAACAAATACTGATAAATATACAAAGAAAGGAGGAGACATGGGCTAATTTAGGAAAAGATTTTTTTTTTTCTTTTTGGTGGTTTATTATGACCGGGGCTGAACCCACCTATTTACAGTTTTCAGGGAAAGAAAATATTTTTTCTGACCACAGCTGAAGAGAGACCCTGACAGAGCTTTCCTGCTCCCCATCTCCCATGTCATCAGTGTTTTCTGGGAGAGGAATCTGAGGTGGTTTTCCAGCTAAGTGGTTACAGCTGTTTCCACGGCATCAGTCAGATGGAGTTTCTGCTCTTGTTGACTTTGGCTGAAGTCTTCCCCATGAGCCCAACAGCATAAGAGCATTTGCTCTGAGGCCTGGGGCTCTGGACAAACATTCCAGTTTCTGAGTTCTTAACATTAACATTTGATAAATTCTTCTCTTAATTTCTCCTGGAGAAAAGTCAAAGACACTGGAGAGTCCCCTTTGCCCTGTGACAACCATGGTATTTCCCCCACACATAACCCTTTTCCTTCTTTATATATAGCTGAAAACCTGAAAAACATAATCATGTGTGCAAACTATGCCAGTCTTTGAAAAAAAATGCATTCTTTTAAATACGTTTCAACACATTTTTGACAGTTTTCTGAAATACCAGACTCCTTTGAAGACTTTAAAAATAAAAGAGAAAAATAGGCTTTAAAGCAAATGCTGAAATGCTGGTGTCAAAAGGTGCTATGAGAAAATTTGAAGTGTAGTTACAGAGTTAATTAGGGGGGGTCAGCTGTCATAATTGCATGAGGTAGGGTAGCACTTCTTAAAGTTATTTTGATAACCTTTAGAATGTAGTAAGTCTAATACTTACTTTTGGTTAAAATAGTTTTTATGTGGATCCTCACATTAATCATGAGAGGCAAAACTAAGATTTGATTCTTCAACATCTGAAGTATTGAACATAGAAGGTTATAACAAAATGACATTAGGAAATGATCCATTTTTGTTAACTGGCCAGCATAAAATGGAGGAAATCTGCCCGTGTTTGGGATAGCAGTAGAGGAACCCGGATTTGGTGTCTACTCAAGGATTCTAGTTGTAAATAAGAGAGCACACCCTGAAAAAAGGTTATAAAAATGATAACTTGGATACCAAAAGTGACCTTAGACTCTTTTGCCAGGCAAGTTCTGAAAGTATACTTTTAAAAATTATTTGACTAAATTTGCCAGTATAGTCAAAGTAGGTATTAAAGTGATATTAAATGATATTTCAAAGTTCTATCAAGTCCACTACCATGGTATTTATGTAAGGTTATACTAAGACACAAAATGGCTACATGCATTTATTTTACATACACACACAAACACACACACACACACAACACGTTTTATATATCACTATAATATTGTATATGTTCCCGTATGTATAATTTAGAAAATAAACTCTACCAGAGCATAGTCCTTGATTCTTATACTGATTCATTATATAAAGCTCATAACAAATAATCTGGAATCTAAGCCTATATTACCTATGTTATTTGCAACATTATTCTGAGGGTAAATGAATAAAATGTACATTGTTCCTATGTTTGTAGATATATATATCCCCACCTATTTTAGGGCAACTTAAAATCGTGTAAGAAAAAAAATCTTAACTTTGACATCACATAGGGTGATGCCTAAGAGTGTGGTTTTTGGAGACAAGTTGCCTGGGTTTAAGTCCCATTCAGTCCCTTGCTAGCAGTTTGGCCTTAGGTCAATTATTTATCTTCTATGCCTCAGTTTTCTCATTTGTAAAGTGAGAATAATGTTGGCATTTAGTCCATATACTCATAATGTTACTGAGTCCAAACTTGTACTGCTCACCACATGACAGGCCAATAAATTAAGAGATTAGGTGCTAGAGCAAGGAATAGCAACCTTATTTGGAAAGCCAGCAGATCAAGAAGATGGTGGACTAGTGTCCCTAAAAACCATCTTACATGAATTAGAATTCAGGCCTATTTTGTACTAAAAGGGAAGGGGTTATGGCTTGTTATTGCAAACTTCTTGGTACAGGAATCCTTTGGTCTTATAACTGTCCATGCAGGTCTGGTCACAATGCTCCTATAAAACTCCAACAAGACAACTGTTATTTTCTGCAACTTTTTTTTTTTATATACCTTTAATGGTCATGCCTGGGAGGTAGAACCTTGAGAATGGGCTATCATGTATATTTCAAGCTAGAGGCACCATTCTTTTACAAAGGTGCAGAGCCAACATGACAAAGGACAGGCAAGAGAGCACAAAGTTTAGCACAATATGGAGTCAGGTTTATTCCTCTCTGTTACAATAAGAATTAAATACATATTCTATTTAAAGTGCTTACAAAGCACCAGCCATATAACCCATTCTCAATTTTAAAAATTCATTATCTTGGTTCTTTTCCTATTTAAATGCAACTCACCTCCTAATGAAAAGATATCCTCTGTAACATTGTGCCTGTGGTCAAATAATATAAGCTTGAATATTTAAGTGAGGATGCTTTCTGGAGGAGCCCAGGGCTTTGCTGTATATCCCTAAGGGATAGAAGTTTCATTTTTCAATTTAGGCAAAATATGACTTCCTGAATCTTCTAGATGCCTAGATCAACTCCCATCATTTCTACACCTTCCCTGTTACAACCTTCAAACCCTTAAAGCTTTCTTTAATCCCACTCCTAACCCCTATCTGTAATTATTCCCACCCCGGCCAAACACACTGCATGCACTCAGATATTTCTTCTATTTTATGATTTCATTAGTCTCTTCCCATCTTAGTGAGAGGTTTGAAAACTCTTAGTTTTTCAGCCTTTGAGCCTAGCAGGTACTTTACCTTTCCAAACTTGGACACATACTTATATTGATACCTTGTAAACATTTTGGCTATATTGTTTTTTGGTCAAGTAAAACCCCTTGATCTCTTTCATATAAATTTGTGTAAATCAGCTTCCTATAGTTCTTGCTTTATTGTGTTGCTCTAGGAATCTTTATTGTATTGGCTCTTTATTATATTGGCTCTAGGACTTCTGTTTTTAGTGGTAAGAGTGGCTTCTATCAAACCAACCCACTAGCCAAGAAAACCTACAAAAGCTGGATAAAAAACAACAAAAACAAGGAAACAAGTATCCCATGTGGTTGCAGACATTAGCAAACAAAACAGCCATGATGTGAGGGGTCAACATCCCTAAGAGAAGGAGAATGCACAGGAGCACTCACCACTTCTTTCTCTCAAGGAAGGTAACAATTTGGAGCTTTTAGCAGTTGTAGAAACAAATACTGCATTCAAGAGCTAGCAAAAAGGCAAATCCCAGAGTCAAGGAAACCACAGAGACATGAGTCTCATAAATGGTATGTCTTTTCCCCTTCAAAATACTTGCCAAAACCAAAGCTTGCAAGGATTGAGAAGGAAAGATCCAAGTGGAAAGTGACTACTGAGACAAGCAGAGTTTTGGGCATTCTCTGAGACAGTACAAGGAGATGGGGAAGGCAGAGCAACTCTTTACAGCCTGGAGAAAGTGAAAGTCTACCTTCTCTTCTTTACCTTTTCTGACGTGGTTGGTACTGAGGCCCCAGGTTTTTCTGTGCTGTTTGGCCAGTAGAGAGGTTGTCGTCTAAAAATTCCATCTTGTTAGGTTGCCTCCTTTCTTGTCCTTTACATAAAGGGAGCAGACTTTTATTGGGGCTTCTTTAGGTCTACTTCCCTTGGTATTTCCAGCTGCATGTCTAGGATATATGAGGCAAGTTTCCCAGCAAGTCTGCCTTCTTCTCTCCAGCTTTCTGGGTCCAACTAATTAATTAATTAATTAATTATATTATGTCCAGAGTTTCCAGTTCTACCTAGTAGGAGGAACAGGGAAAAGTATATCTACTTTATTTTCCTGGAAGCATGAGTTCCCTTTTAGGTTTCTTTTACATAAAAATGCCTTTATGCAGCCTTCATTCTTGAGGGATAGCTTTGGTGGAATAGCAAAATATTCTGAGTTGGTAGATTTTTTTTTTTCCCCTTAAGCACTTTAAAGATGTTCTATGTTCTTCTGAGTTCATAGTTTATGATAAGACACTAGCCATCACTTTCCACTGTATATAATGTGTCATTTTTCTGTGGCTGCCTTTTAAAATTTAATCTTTACCATTGATTTTTAGCAGTTTTATGGTGACATGTTCAGGTGTGTTTTTATTTTTATTTATCCCATTTGGAATTTTTTGAACTTCTTGAATTTCTAGACTTATTAGTTTGCAGTTCTGGAAATTTTTGGCCATTTTCAAAAATCATCTTTACCCCTTTCTCCTTCTTTCTTGCTGAGATTCCAATTAAACATATGCTAAACCATTTATAATTGTCCCATACATCCCTGAAACTTTGCATTTTTTCAATAACTTTTTCTCACTCAGGTGGATAATTTTTATGATCTATCTTCAAAGGAATTAATTTTTCTTTTGTAATCTTCCTTATGCTATGAAGCCCACTCAGTTGATATTTTATTTTATATATTGTATTTTCAGTTGTAAAGTTTTTATTTTAAAAATTTCCATTTATATTTTGAGGTTTCTCCATCTTTATTCATTATAAACATATTTGCCTTTATGTCCCTGACTATAGTTTAAGTAGCTGTTTTTATTTTTTTAATAGCTGTTTTTAAATCTTTGCTAATTTCACTGTGTTGTCTCAAAATTCTTTTCTATTTATCTTTCTCTATTGTTCTTTTCTATTTATCTTTTCTTTTCCATGAGAATTTGTCACATTTTCCTGGTACTTCATTTGTTGAGAAATCATGAATGCTGTGTTGCGTTGCGGAGCCTCTGAATTTTGTTTTATTCCTCTGAAGAGTGCTTCTGTTTTTGTTTTTGTAAAAGCAGGCAATTAACTTGATTAGACTCAAACTTCAACTTCTGTTTCCTGGCAGCAGTTTAAATCTCAATTTAGTTCTTTTATTCCCTATCTGGCTTGTGTGTGTCTTTTCTGCATGTGTGTTTCAGAGGTAAGACAAATATTTGACAGATTCTTACACAGAAATTGGATCTTCCTCTCTCTCTGTTTCTTCTCTCCAAAATTCCTTCCTTACTTTGTGTAAGCTGTAGTAGCCCTGAATTCTGTCCTCTGTTTTTTCAGGCCAGAGAAACTGCTGGTGTCTCTCTTGAGTTTTAACTGCCCCTTGTAGAGCTACCTTTGTTCTTCCGTAAAAGCCATATAGATGGATAATTTACCTATGCCATAACTTCTTTCAAGTATTCATTCCAAAAATCTCTCTCTTATTTTTCTCACTGTCCACTGCTTCTATAGTTTTTTAGAGTTACTACTGTGTTCATAGTTATTATCTACCTATGTTTGGGTCTAATAGAATCTTACTTCATCATGCAGAAGCAGAACTACATCAATTATATTGGAGTGTTTGTGAATCAGAAGGGTCCCAAAGGTAAAATTTTGAAAAGTACTATATAAAATCATCTTTAAATTATTTCTAAATAAAATTTCTATATAAGAATATTAGCTACCAACTGGAAGAAAATATTTGCAAACAAAAATAACTATAAAAATAGTTCATCAAGACTTCCAAATTAATAAGAAAAAAAACAAATAAATCAACAGGAAAAAAGGATATCAAGACGAAAATCAGAGATATGGAAACCCAAAGGACAATAAGTATATGCATAAAAATTCTTAAATTCTCTAGTAAGCAAATAAATGAAAATTAAAATAAGTTGTCACTTCCCATGTATCAAGTGAGCAAAACATAAAAAGCCTGACAGTACTGGATTTTGGTGAAAATGTGGAGTAACAGGAATTTTTATGCATTACTGGTGGGAAAAAATTTTGGCATGACTACACTGGAGATATTTGGTAAAAATTAGTAAAGAGATTGTTCATAGTTTAGGCTAAACTATAAACAATAATCCCACTTCTAGATATGTACTCTAAAGAAATCCTCAACCATAAGGACAACTTTACAAGGATTTTATTGCAGCAAACCTTTGGAGAGAATATAAGTATTTATTAATATGGTGATATGGACTAAATTATATCTCCTCAAAATTATATGTCAAAGTCCTAACTCCCAGGACCTCAGAATATGACTGTATTTGGAAATAGTGTCTTTAAAGAAATAATTAAGTTAATATGAGGTCATTTGAGGGGGCTCTAATCCAAAATGACTGGTCCTTATGAGAAAAGGAAATTTGAACACAGAGAGTTACAAAGGGAAGACACAGGGAAAAGATAGCTGTAAATAAGTCAATGAAAGAGACTTCCAAAGAAGCCAACTTTGCTGACACCTTGATCTCAGATGTCTAGCCTCTAGAACTGTGAGAAAATAAATGTCTGTTGTTTAAGCCAGGGAACCAGGCTGCACAGCAGGATGTGAGTGTTGGGCAAGTGCGTGAAGCTTCATTTGCTACTCCGCATCGCTCGCATTAATTACCACCTGAACCATCCTCCCTACCCCTGCTCCATGGAAAAATTGTCTTCCACGAAACTGGTCCCTGGTGCCAAAAAGGTTGGGGACCGCTGGTTTAAGCCATCCAGTTGTGATACTTTGTTGTAACTAATACATAAGATACGTTAATGATATATTGTAGTATACTTAAGTTATTACTATATAGCAATCATAATGAATGGATTAATGCTAAATGCATTTATGTGCATAAATCATTTTGAGGGAAATAACTTGCAAAATGATACATCTATGGAATGATTTATAAAGTATTAAATACACAAAAATCTGCTTCATGTTTTATATATGCATACCATGCAGTTAAAGAATAAAGACTTTGATAGAAAGATTAAACAGCCACTTCAGAGATCTTATCTCTGGGGAGGGAAAAATGAAATTGGGGTGATGAATATAGAAACCTTCAAGTGTACTTGTGAGGGAGAGGGAGGTAGTAAGCTGAAGCAAATATGCAAAATACTAACATTTCCTTGATGTACGTGATAAGCACATGGATTTTATTTTAATAAAATTCTTTAAACTATGTTTAAATGTATATAATGGATTAAAAAGAGAGGTGGATCATAATTATTATATGCTGCCTCATTTTACATTGTTAGTTGTTAATTACTCAGTTGTTAGTTATTCCCGAGTCTTTCTGTGGCAATTTTCATTCTAAAATTATTTCTTGAGAATTTCTTTTACAATAGGATTTACATGACTAGAAGTACATTGTATTTCTTCATTGCTTATCATATAAGTCAGAGATAACTATAAGGTGCCCATCAAATAGCTGCAACTATTTTCTACAATGGTAAAATTACAGATGACTTTTCAAAAATGCCAATTAATGAATAATAAATTTAAGTGACAACATTTAGACCAAAAATTATGCTTTCTTCATTTCCATTTTCTGAGAAAAATTGGCATACATATGATTGGGGTTTTATTCATCTTTTTCTTCTCTCTTACTGCTTAATTAATTGCTATTTCCTTTTAACTGCTTTAATATTTATTTTTGAAAAGGCAGGAAAATCATTTTTAATTTAATTACATTGTTACCAACCTATTAAATAGCATGGCCAGAAAACTCAATGAGTGATATGGAAAGAAAGAGAAATTGAGACAAGTATTAGAACCCCATGCTATCTTTTAGATTAGTAATCATAATATAGTCAGTGTGATGAATTGAGTGTTTGAGAAAAAGTGCATTAAAATTAATGAAGAAAAACAGAAATGTCTTCAAGTCTTTCTCAACATCAGAGAGGCCTATTTTAAAAGTATTTTCTGATGGGGTCAGACTAGATCATTTAACATAAAAAGACTCAGTAATTTTGTACTGCACATCTGTAGGGCCACCAGCGACTTTTTTTTTTTTTTTTTTTTTTTGCGGTATGCGGGCCTCTCACTGCTGTGGCCTCTCCCATTGCGGAGCACAGGCTCCGGACACGCAGGCTCAGTTGCCATGGCTCACGGGCCTAGCTGCTCCGCAGCATGTGGGATCTTCCCAGACCGGGGCACAAACCCGTGTCCCCTGCATCGGCAGGCAGACTCTCAACCACTGTGCCACCAGGGAAGCCCATCCAGTGACTACTTTTACTCCCTAGGCAAAGTCAGTCTATTAGAAACATTTTTAGAATTTTTAGGATTTATCACACATTGGAATTGAAAAAACCCTGGAAGATAACTTAATCTAACCAACCACTTCACTGTAGTGATGAGGAAACTGAGGCATCCCAAGTTAATGGTCTCGATCAAAGTACTAAAGGGGGTTGAGAGCAGAGCCAGTAGTAAAATTCACTTATGATCTATAATTCAACCTTTCCTTTTTTAAAGCCTACTCCATTTAGTAGATGCTTTCATTAAAATACTCAGTTCTTTGCTTTAAAAATGCTTCTGAGGACTTCCTTGGTGGCACAGTGGTAAAGAATTCACCTGCCAATACAGGGGACACGGGTTCCAGCCCTGGTCCAGGAAGATACCACATGACGTGGAGCAACTAAGCCACTGCACCACAACTACTGAGCCACGAGCCACAACTACAGAAGCCCACATGTCTAGAGCCCGTGCTCTGCAATAAGAGAAGCCACTGCAAAGAGAAACCTGTGCATCCCAATGAAGAGTAGCCCTCGCTCACTGCAACTAGAGAAAGCCTGCACACAGTAACGAAAACCCAACGCAGCTAAAACTAAAGAAATAAAATAAATTAATTTTAAAAAATGTTTCTGGGCATTTTCAATGGGGATTTCTATGAAACGTACCTTTGGGTTGTGAATGCAACCTAGGTCTAATGCTAACCAGTTGACTCTGTGTATGAGATCACTGACACTTTTCAGTGCAGCTGCCATTGAAGGTCCTCAGTTTCCAGGCCAACTGCCAAATTGCCTGGGCAAGATGGGGCACTGAACGCAACCCTGTTGATTTTGAAGACCTGTCTAAATTTGTGTCCTTAATTCCTAAGAGTCACTAGACCTTCTGATAACTGAAGAGTTCAGTTAAGTATGGTGAAAGCAAACATATTTTCTAAGCTGATCTTTCTTTCCATCTACTTGTTCCCATTCCTTTGTCTCTCCGTTTTTTTTAAATTAATTTTTATTGGAGTATAGTTGATTTACAAGGTTGTGTTAGTTTCTGCTGTACAGCAAAGTGAATCAGTTATATGTATACATATATTCACTGTTTAAGATTCTATTCCCATATAGGCCATTACAGAGTACTAAGTAGAGTTCCCTGTGCTACACAGTAGGTTCTTATTAGTTATCTATTTTATATATAGTAGTGTGTATATGTCAATACCAAACTCCCAATTTATCCCTCCCCCACTTCCCCTTTGGTAACCATAAGTTTATTTTCTACATCTGTGACTTTATGTTTCATAAACAGGTTTCATTTGTACCATTTTTTAGATTCCCCATATAAGCAATATCATATGATATTTGTCTTTGTCTCTCTGACTTACTTCACTCAGTATGACAATCTCTAGGTCCGTCTATGTTGCTGCAAATGGCATTATTTCATTATTTTTTATGGCTGAGTAATATTCCATTGTATATATGTACCACATCTTCTTTATCCATTCCTCTGTCGATGGGCATTTAGGTTGCTTCCATGTCCTGGCTATTGTAAATAGTGCTGCACTGAACATTGGGGTACATGTATTTTTTTGCATTATGGTTTTCTCCAGATATATGCCTAGAAGTGGGAATGCTAGATCATTTGGTAGCTCTATGTTTAGGTTTTCTTGGAACCTCCATAGTGGCTGTACCAATTTACATTCCCACCAACAGGATAGGTGGGTTCCCTTTTCTCCACACCCTCTCCAACATTTACTGTTTGTAGATTTTTTGATGATGGCCTTTCTGACTGGTGTTGGGAAATACCTCATTGTAGTTTTGATTTGCATTTATCTAATAATTAGTGACGTTGAACATCTTTTCATGTGCCTCTTGGACATCTGTATGTCTTCCTTGGAGAAATGTCTATTTAGATCTTCCACCCATTTTTTGATTGGGTTGTTTGTTTTATTGATGTTGAGCTGCATGAGCTGTTTGTAGATTTTGGAGATTAGTCCCTTGTCAGTCACTTCATTTGAAAATATTTTCTCCCATTCTGTGCATTGTCTTTTCATTTTGTTTATGGTTTCCTTTGCTATGCAAAAGCTTTTAAGTATAATTAGGTCCCATTTTTTAATTTTTGCTTTTGTTTCCTTTGTGTTGGGGGATGGATCCAAAAATATATTGCTGTGATTTATGTCAAAGAGTATTCCACCTATGTTTTCCTCTGGGAATTTTATAGTATCCAATCTTAGATTTAGGTCTTTAATGCATTTTGAGTTTATTTTTCTGTATGATGTTAGAGAATGTTATAATTTCATTCTTTTACATGTAGTTGTCCAGTTTTCCCAGCACTACTTATTGAAGAGACTGTCTTTTCTCCATTGCATATTCTTGCCTCCTTCATCATAATTAGGTGACTATAAGTACATGGGCTTCTCTCTGGGCTTTCTATCCTGTTTCACTGATCTGTATGTCTATTTTTGTGCCAGCACTGTACTCTTTTGATTACTGTAGCTTTGTAGTGTAGTCTGAAGCCAGGGAGCCTGATTCCTGTAGGTTAATTTTTCTTTTTTAAGATTGTTTTGGCTATTTGGGATCTTTTGTGTTTCCATACAAATTGTAAAATTTTTTGTTCTAATTCTGTGAAAAAATGCTACTGGTAGTTTGATAGGGATTGCATTGAATCTGTAGATTACTTTGGGTAGTATAGTCATTTTGACAATATTGATTCTTCCAATCCAAGAACATGGTATATCTCTCCATCTGTTTGTGTCATCTTTGGTTTCTTTCATAAGTATCTTACGCTTTCTGAGTACAGCTCTTTTGCCTTCTTAGGTAGGTTTATTCCTAGGTATTTTATTCTTTCTGATGTGATGGTAAATGGGATTTTTAAAAAATTTCCCTTTCTGATCTTTCATTGTTAGTGTAATTGCCTGGGCAAGCAGGGGCCCTGAACACCATGCTTTTGATTTTAGAGACCTGTCCAAACTTGTATCCTTCAATCCTAAGAGCCACTAGACCATCTGATAACTAAAGAGTTCAGTTAAGTATGGTGAAAGAAAACATCTTTTCTAAGCCGATTGCTCTTTCTATCTCCTTGTTCCCATTCCTTTCTCTCTCCATTGTTAAATAATACTGTTTACTGCTTTGACAATCAAAAGGAGTCACCCAAATCAGTTTTTAAATCAGTCTAGAAACATTTTCTGAATGCCTACCATATTCCAGGCAGTATGCTAAATATATCAGAAAGTGCCTTGAGTACAGGATAATTTTCACAGCCAGGTCTTTCCACGCTATTTTGATTCAGAATCCATTGTTGGTGATCCTTTTCAGAATTAGACAATCTATTACCTTCTTTCATCCCCATAATCTGTCACACTTGAATACAGTGATCCAGTACACTTAGAGTTATTGCAAATTTTTGGAAACAAGCCTGGATCACATTGACAAAAGGAGATCCAGGCTGGTCTTTTTGCAGAGTCTTTCTTGGGGTCTAATCCAGAGCCCTGACATTTCTACTGCCACCATCAGCATCACTGCAACAACTTCTGCTGGCCTTGAGGGATATTTACTTAGCTCCAAGCTGAGATCAAAGTAAAAGCAGTTGGGTGACAGGAGAGATCAATCAATATAGGGTGGAGGATAGAAAGAAAAACAGCTACCATTTCTCTAGGACTAGCATAGGGAGTAAGGGAATAAATTTTTGTCATGTATGTCTTATTGCTTATCAGAAACAATGAAGGATTTTTTTCATTTTTGTTGAAAGCATCAGTTGAGCAACTGTTATAAAATTTGACAGTATAAAATTTGATGTATTTAAAAATGATCATATTAGCACAGACATGATACATATGATATCCCTGTTTTAAACAAGATGTGGTGTGAGAATTGCTAGTGCTGAATATGGAGAGGATTTCTACCCACACTGAATTAAATCAGGGAAAGCAGGAGCTCAGAGTCAACTATTACCACTTGTGTATTTATTCAGCAATCATTCAGGACCCATTGGTGAAGCTATTTTATTTTATTTTTTTTTTAACATCTTTATTGGAGTATAATTGTTTTACAATAGTGTGTTAGTTTTTCCTTTACAACAAACTGAATCAGTTATACATATACATATGTTCCCATATCTCTTCCCTCTTGCATCACCCTCTCTCCCACCCTCCCTATCCCACCCCTCTAGGTGGTCACAAAGCACAGAGGTGATCTCCCTGTGTGGTGAAGCTATTTTAAAAACTGAGTTTGGTGAAACATGAGCTGTATCTTTCTTATTTAATTTTCTGCAACTAAAATATTACTAATAAGGGTTTATTAAGCCCTTTTAATATTTAATAAATATTTAAGTAATTTTAAATAATATTTAAATAATTTAAATAATATTTAATAAATATTAAATGGAAGGAATACGTACGTTAGAAAACCATTTTGTTTCTATATGTAACTGAGACTTAATTAACAGAACATCAAAATAGTTCTGAGAAATACTCTACCAAGTGCTCTGATCTCAAGTGTGTATAGTAATTAACTTTTAAAAAATTAAATACAGGGCTTCCCTGGTGGCGCAGTGGTTGAGAATCTGCCTGCCGATGCAGGGGACACGGGTTCGTGCCCCGGTCTGGGAAGATCCCACATGCCATGGAGCGGCTGGGCCCGTGAGCCATGGCCACTGAGCTTGTGCATCCAGAGCCTGTGCTCCACAACGGGAGAGACCACAACAGTGAGAGGCCCACATACCACACACACACACACACAAATTAAATACAGTATAAGATAGGATTCTTAAAAAGGTAAAAATAACCCAGAAACATGAATTTATAATTGAATAAAGAATTATTCTTCAAAAATTAGAAAAGGAAACACAATATGGTGGCTCTTCTATGCAAAATATGTGACATTTATTATTCATAATTTTTTTAAAATTAATTTATTCATTTACTTTTGGCTGTATTGGGTCTTCGTTTCTGTGCGGGGGCTTTCTCGAGTTGTGGCAAGCGGGGGCCACTCTTCATCGCGGTGCGTGGGCCTCTCACTATCGCGGCATCTCTTGTTGCAGAGCACAGGCTCCAGACGCGCAGGCTCAGTAGTTGTGGCTCACGGGCCTAGTTGCTCCACGGCATGTGGGATTTTCCCAGACCAGGTATCGAACCCATGTCCCCTGCATTAGCAGGCAGATTCTCAACCACTGTGCCACCTGGGAAGCCCTCATAATTTTTTTAACTTTCTTCAAAGCCTGTAGAATAGGAACTGGCTTTAAAATGGAACAGGTAACACACAGTTTAAGATTTGAGCTTTTCAGAATTGGGTATCAGTTTTGTTCACTCTAATTCTTTTTGTACTGGGAGTAGGTCAGGATGAAAATATACTGCACGAGACTCTGAGAGTGGGCAAAGGACAATCTCCTTGCTAAAGGGCTTACTACTTAAAATTAAAATATTCTTTAGAAGGGTTAAGCCTAGATATTCACCTTTGACAATAATCTCTTTTAATTAGATAACAAGATACCTTTCTTCCAGGTAAATCAGAGGCCTAAAGGAATTAACCAGATTGAGGAGCAGGGCGGGTGATGAGGAAAGAACGCAGGCAGTACAGGATATAGTGGGGCAGAGGGGGTTAAATGCTTGCTCTCTCACCTACCAGTTGTGTGGCTGGACAAGTTACTGTCTCTAAGCTTCAGTTTCCCATCTGTAATACGGTGATTATAATCGTACTAATATTGTAATATTTCTGAGAATCAAAGGCGAAAACAAGTAAAACGCTTGGCACAGTGTGGGAAGAAAGGACAGGCTCCTTATAAGAGGTATTTATAAGATTTTAGAAGACCCAAGTCAGGGTAGAGGCTACAGAGGACAGAATTGCTCTGCCTTAGTAAATAAGAGAAATATAGCTTCCTGCTTCTGAAAAGCAGAGACAGAGAAATGTCAAATGAGAAAAAATCAAGGGAGAAAAAGAGAGAGAGAGAGAGCCGACCCAATGTAAAAGTAAACACACTGACAAATAAAGGAAATAGATAACTGCAAATAGAATAGTGTTGTGAGAAAAATATAGTGTGCTAGAGAGAGATGAAGGCTGGAGACCTCATCCTGGATAACCAGGGAAGTTGTGCAAGAGCCTAATTGAAAAATAAAGCTAATAGTTTAAAGATATAGGGGAATAGGCTTTCCAGCAAAGGAGCAGAGTGTGGATAAAATGAGATCAGCATGTTGAAGCAGAAAGAATTCAGTAATTCTGGAATCCAGAGAATGAAAATAATTTTAGATGAGGTCTAAGAGGTAGGCCAGAACCAAATCCTGCAGTTTTTGGAATCTAGTCAGACACAATAAAACTTTAGATTTTACTTGCTGAGACTAAGAGGAAATCATTGGAATCGCCAGTAGAGGTTAATATCATTTATATATTTTTCTTTTCTTTTTTTTGTGTGTGGGTTTTGCAGTTGCAGCATGCAGGCTCTCTAGTTGTGGCACGTTAGCTCAGTAGTTGTGGCACACACATGGCTTAGTTGCCCTGTGGCATGTGGAATCTTAGTTCCCCGACCAGGGATTGAACCCACGTCCCCTGCACTGGAAGGCGGATTCTTAACCATTGGACCACCAGGGGAGTCCCTAATTTATATTTTAAGAAGAACATTCTGCTAGCTCTGTGGCATATTATCTTACAAGCAAGAGAAGAACAAGGAGATCATTTAAGTGGCTTCAGGAGTCTAGGCAACAGTTCATGGTTGTTTGCTCTGGGATGAAGACATAGAAATGATTAGATATTTTCAGTCAGGTTCAGAATAGATGTTAAATGTGATGATTTCTCACTTTTCTCTATACCATTTGAAGATAAGGAAAAATGGAAATCAACCAGGACTCCTAAGATTTTGGCCTGAGAAACAGGATGAAAGGGTGACATTAACTGAAAGGGGGAGTATTTGGAAATAAGCAGGTTGGGGAAGAATGGATTGGTGTAGACAAGTAGCAAAGAATAGGATTTTAGGCATAATTCTAATTTAATAGACATTAACTTTGAGATGCTAATTTATCATCCAAGAGGATATGTTGATTGAGCAATTGGACTGAGACTGGAGTTCAGAACAAAGGGTTCAGTCAGAAATACAAATTTGGGAGTTATCAATATATATTGAATTTGATGCCAGATTTCCCAGGAAGAAGGTATAGATACAGAATAAAGCCTAAGAGTGAGATTGGGGTAGGAGCATGTTTAGGTCTCTGGAAGAGAAGGAGCCAACAGATTAGACCGAGAAGTCAGCATGGGGGATCCTGGAAAACAAGTGAAGAAGCCAAGTTTCGAGTCAAACTTCAAGAAAGAGGGAGTATTTGTCTGTCAAATGATCTAAGAGGGGCAGTTACCTTGAGGACAGAAAATTGAATATTGGATTTGCCATGATGGAGTTGTTAATGATACTCCATGAGTGAGTCCAGTGATGCAGTGATGGTCTGAGTAGACGGGGTTAAGAAGAAACTGGGTGGTGAAGACGTACAGACAAGGATTTCAATAGCCTTGTTTATTTAAAGGAAAATAAACACAGTTCTTCCGGACATAAAAAGAATTTTAAAACGGTAGTTAGTGGCAGAGAAAGAGGCCCCTCTACTTTTTATCACATTTGTAGTCACACTAAGGTGTCCTCATGCAATACTCTGTCTCCAGGGAAGATATTTTGAGGCCACCTATCTAATGGATACCTGCCAACTTTTTGTGATTAATCTTCAGAATTGATTCCATAGCTTCCTCAATAGTGCATATTCTCTAATGGTACTGAGTCTTAATGGTGGCAGAACAAACATGTTTCTTGTCCTCCAATTTTTTTAAGATTTTAATGGAAACAGTAAGAAATAATAACATGGCTCTTTTTACATGGTGAACAAGGCTTGAAATAGCAATAAAATTATACAAATCATTCTAGAGGACTAACTCAAGAAATTTTTCCCAAGCAGCCACATAGCACAGGGACATCAGCTCGGTGCTTTGTGTCCAACTTAGGGGGGTGGATAGGGAGGGTGGGAAGGAGACACAGAGGAAGGGGATATGGGGATGTATGTATATGTATAGCTGATTCTCTTCGTTGTACAGCAGAAACTAACACACCATTATAAAGCAGTTATACTCCAATAAAGATGTTTAAAAAATAAATTAAAAAAATTTTTTCCCAAAATGGTTGTAAATATTCAATATGGATTTTTGACCAAATGTTCTCAGGCCCATCAATGGCCAAGTCAGATGCTTTTAGTCAGTCATGCAAAGTAAAAAGACTCACAATACTCTGTTTTTAATTCTTGTCAGTATCAGAACCCATTCTGGACACAGCTGTTACTTAATGGTTCCAGTGAACAGTTCCCAGATGTGCTGCCTGCATCATGGCCAAGACACTGTGATATCTATCTCATTAAAAAGCACAAATTATTCTTTTATACACAGGGTTAACTCATACAAATGAATTGCAAATCTTCCATAAATGTCTCCTGGATGTTTCTTCCATTTTTAGTATTAAATGACTAGGCTCTTTTGCAATTGGTCTCACCGTTCATTTAACCTTTTAACCCAGTGATATCAGAGTGTATTTATTGAACATGGGATACAGCAGCATACAGTATACAATAATTCAGGGTCTGCAATGGCAGGCACCCTGGGCATTCAGAATCCAACAATATTCCTCCATAGTTTTGGACAGTGGTTGGTGGCACTATGCAAAATGTTCCCAAACAAAGCTAATGATCACAAGTGATAAAAGCCTACTCATAGAAGTAATTGTGAAACTTCTTTATTTTTTCTTTTTCTTTTTTTCCTTTTGGGCAATGTTTATTCAGTATAAAGATGTCTTCTTTGGGGCGGGCCCGTGAGCCATGGCCGCTGAGCCTGCGCGTCCGGAGCCTGTGCTCCGCAACGGGAGAGGCCACAACAGTGAGAGGCCCGCGTACCGCAAAAAAAAAAAAAAAAAAAAAGATGTCTTCTTTTATAAAATACAGATAGAAAATAAATTTATACATTTTATCATTTATATGTTTATCTGCCTTTGTCTCAAGAGAGAGACAGAGCAAATTATAATATATACATAAAGAAGAAATAGGAGAACTTTGGACCATTTGGCCTGGGAATATATTCCCTTTAGGGAAAGCATTGTCCTTTGATTAGGAAAACCCCTTAACTTGCTATTTGTCTGTGAAAGATGAGGGGCTTCTGATTTCAGTCTAGATGGGTAACATTTAGTAAACATAATTAGTGAAATGACTATATATAAAGACGAAACAACTTTTGGCATCGTTTCTGTCAATTAAAGAATCTGAATGGGCTAGGAAGAGGAAATAGAAGAGTCTAATTAACTCCGGAATTAATGGGTATGTGGTTAGGGCTGTATTTCAATATAATTGGTTTCCTTTGCAATCCTATGTCTGTTTTACTATGCATTAAAAAAAAACTTATTCTGATAAAGGGTCCACAAACTTCACCAGACTGTTAAAGGCACATTTAAAAACATTTTTAGACACCCTGTTTTGAGGAGAGATGACCCTAACTAACAACACTACAGAATGGAGCCCACAGAAGAACATAACAGGAAAGAAGCTCCCTATGGAAGGGAATAGACAGTACATTTCTAGGAATCATGGAGCTATTATGTTTGATATGGCTTCTATCCTGAGCTGTAATTACCCTCCATCACTCCCAGATCTTTCATTAAAAACCAATTACATGTAAAAGCTTGATGTTAATGCTCTTTAGAGGAGAGAAGGAAGGGATGGTAATATTAAAATGATTGGCAAAAAATGAAAAGAAGGGACCCAGCAGAAGCATTGTAGGAGAAGGAACAGTGAAGAGTATTTGGCACAATCATGTGGAAAATGTCTTTATCCAAAATGTGCTAGAGGAAGGCCACCCTTGGGGAGGAGTTAAAATGACAAGGAACTAGATCCTGTTGTTGCAGGGGAAGATAGTCCCAAGAGAAGTACAACTCCAGAAGGCTAGAGAACTCGTGGATAACCAGGAAGGAGATAGTTTTTTTTTTCTTTTTTTAAATTGAAGTACAGTTGATTTACGGTGTCGTGTTAGGTTCAAGTATACAGCAAAGTGATTCAAATATATATATATATATTTGAATTCATTTTTAGATTCTTTTCCATTATAGGTTATTACAAGATATTGAATATTGTTCTCTGTGCTATACAGTAGGTCCTTGTTGGTTATCTATTTTACACATAGTATTGTGTATATGTTAATCCTAAACTCCTAATTTATCCCTCTCTCCCCCTGCCTTTCCCCTTTGGTAACCGTAGTTTGTTTTCTATGTCTGTGACTGTATTTCTGTTTTGTAAATAAGTTCATTTGTATCATTTTTTAGATTCCACATACGAGTAATATCATATGATATTTGTCTTTCTCTATCTAACTTCACTTAGTATTATAACCTCTAGGTCCATTCGCCTTGCTGCAGATGACATTATTTCATTCTGTTTTATGTCTGAGTAATATTCCATGTATTTACATATCACATCTTTATCCATTCCTCAGTTGATGGACGCTTAGGTTGCTTCTATGGCTTGGCTATTGTAAATAGTGCTGCTATGTACGTTGGAGTGCATGTATCTTTTCAAATTAGTTTTCATCTTTTCCAGATATATGCCCAGGAGTGGGACTGCTGGATCATATGTTAACTCTATTTTTAGTTTTTTCATGAACCTCCATACTGTTTTCCACAGTGGCTGCACCAATTTATACTCCCACCAACAGTGTAGGAGGGTTCCCTTTTCTCCACACCCTCTCCAGCATTTATTATTTGTAAACTTTTTGATGATGGCCATACTGACTGGTGTGAGATGATAAACTCATTGTAGTTTTGATTTGCATTTCTCTAATAGTTAGCGATGATGAGTATCTTTTCATGTAACTGTTGGCCATCTGTATGTCTTCTTTGGATAAATGTCCATTTAGGTTTTTGCTCATTTTTAAAATTTTTTTATGTTAAACTGTATAAGCTGTATGTTTTAGAAATTAAGCCCTTGTCAATCCCATCATTTGCAAATATTTTATCCCATTCCATAAGCTGTCTTTTCATTTTGTTGATGGTTTCCTTTGCTGTATAAAAGCTTTTAAGTTTAGTTAGGTTCCATTTGTTTATTTTTGCTTTAATTTCCCTTCCTCTAGGAGAGGAATCCAAAAAAAATATTGCTGCAATTTTTGTCAAAGAGTGTTCTGCCTATGATTTTTCTCAAGGAGTTTTATAATATCTTGTCTTACATTTAGGTCTTAATCCATTTTGAGTTTATTTTTGTGTATGGTGTTAGAGAATGTTCTAATTTCATTCTTTTACATGTACCTGTCCAGTCTTCCCAGAACCACCTATTGAAGAGACTGTCTTTTCTCCATTGTATATTCTTGCCTCCTTAATTGTAGATTAATTGCTGTTAATGTGTGGGTTTATTTCTGGGCTTTCCATCCTGTTCCATTGATCTATGTGTCTGTTTTTGTGCCAGTACCATACTGTTTTGATTACTGTAGCTTTGTAGTATAGTCTGAAGTCGAGGAGCATGATTCCTCCAGCTTTGTTCTTTCTCAAGGTTGTTTTGGCTATTTGGGGTCTTTTATGTTATCTAATATCAACCAATCTATTATCTATCTAAATAAAAATACCATATAGCATCTTGTAACTTGATTTTGTCCTTTAAACATGTATTAGGGGACTTCTCATTTTTATTAAATATATTTCTATACTATCATCAGTCTTAATTACTAAATATTACCTCAATATATGAATATAATTCTTATCTTTTACAAATTTAGGCTTTTTCCTTTCTTTCTTTTACTGTTTATAAGTGATAGATGCCCAGTGCCTCAAGTATTTGTTGAATGAAGACATTGACTATTATAATAAAAATTATTTAAATTAATTTTTGTACATTTGTTCACCTACTTCCTTATGATAAGTCATTAGAGGTGGAATGCACAGTCCACCAGTATGCATACTTTTTAACTACAGCAATTACAACAAACACCCAATTAACAATTTGTTCTAACTTTCAATGTGCAGATGACAGTTGAGTAAATTACTTAATGAGGAGATTATAAGACATTCAGAACATCGGGGGTAACTCTATAAGCATGCCTGTAAGAGTTTCTCCTAAAAATTTCATCTGGGCTATATGTTTAAAGTAAAATGTGTGTTGGTGTTCTTACTATCCACAGTTCTGAATATGGACCTGAAGTAGATTTATTTCTGTTTATAGTTTTGGATATTAAATATAGACCTGATGCCTAAATTGAACACAGGTTAAAAGATAAATCGAGCTGCATAAAAATGTTAACAGATTTTATCTCAGTGTGGACAAGCTGTTCTAGACCTAGTGATCAACTGTCATCCTAAGGGTTCCTTTCACTGAACTTTTGTGTTTGCTCTACTCTTTCTTAAACCTGTATTTTGCCTAGATATGACCTCTGCAACAGTTCCAGGAACAGTGCATATCACATAAATTTTCTGAGCACTTATGTGTCTGAAAATACTTTTATCTAGCTGTTATGCTTGATTGTGTAGTTTAGCTGGGTATATAATTTAAGGTTCACAATATCTTTCCCTTTGAAGTTTAAGACATTGCTTTTCATTTTCATTTTCTTCTTTCATCAAGGCATTGCTAATGAGAAGTCTCATGCTCTTCTGACACTTCTTTGCAGATGATCTGTTTTTTTTTTTCCAACCAGAAACTTTAAAATCTTCTTCTTATACTTAGTGGAATTTTATGAGAATGATCTAGGTGGAATTCTATGAGAATGCATGTCTTCCTTCATCCTACCAATACTTAGTAACATGAGTCTGAAGACTCTTTCTTCAGTTCTGCTAATTATTCACCTATTCCTTTTTGATTTTCAATTATCTCTTTTTTCCCTGAATTCCCCATTTGTTGAATACTGCACCTCCTATATTGATGCTCAATGTCTCTTAAATTTTTAACCCTGTTCCCCTCTATTTAACTACATATCTGAGTTATCTTCTCAGTTTCTAGCCCTTTGAAAGTTTTATGTCAACTGTTACACTTTTTAATTCTAAGAACTCCTGACCTCATGGATTTTTACTGAACTTCAGGTTTTGTTGCATGCATGCAATATCATTTCACATATCTCTGTGAATATTAATTAGACATTTATATTTTTTCTGAATTGTCCCTTTAAGAGACATCCACTGAATTTCACTCAGAGCTTTGTCTGTAGCTCCAGCAGCATAGATCAGCAAGCTGCCCTTCTTCCCAAGAAGCTGAATGAGGAGAGTTTTTTATTTGGAGCACTAGCATCCACAATGGAAACCCACCCATCCTAAAGAGCAGTTTACCAATTGTATCTGCTTAAAATGACACTGTTGGTAAATCAGAGCCAGCACCATATTCTGGGGATTCTGATTTCAAGGCTCATATTCTTTCTACTTCTGGCTGAGTGATCCAGCAGATATGATCAAGGCCAATTAGTTTTATATCATAAATTTTTAAATATTTCATATAAGGGACTGGCCCTTTATAGTTACCATAGTCTTTGGTATGTAATATAAGTCATATAAAATTATATCATTTTTTACATCAACCATATCTCAATAAAAATTATATCATTTTTCAAGGTATGAGTCATTTACAGTAATACATTTATTCACATTTATGGAAGTTCTCATGCATGCAAATGGTTTATGTAAGACATCTTAGTTGAATAACCTCTACTGTGACAAGGATGCTGAGTTTTCCTTGAAATGTCAATACTTTGAAGTCTAAGGAAAATATTCTACAGCTCCATGGTAGCTGTTTTCAGAGAGAGTTATAGTTAGCAGTTTATGGTTGCCACAGTATCCCAGTTAATACCATAGCAAGGAGGCTTAAGTCCTGTCAGAAATACAAAAGTCACTGCATTTGTATGGATTCAGATGGTATTTCTTCTCTATAGTTAAAAACAAGTCAGAGTTTTCATCTGGTAAAGTTGAGATCTTCTATGCTTTCCAAAGTACGTCTCTAATCTGGTAAGGGCATATCTTCTGATGTATGCATATGGGCATTTAACATAAGTGTGTCAGGCAAGAGAGAAGCCAGGAGGATGCTGTCATCTGCAATCTGTGGCGAGTTCTACAATGTCAAGGCCTTCCTGAACAGCCAAAGAATTTTAGGAGGAAACCTGAAAAAAAATGATTTCTAGTTTAAGAAACTCAAAAAAGGACTTAAAAAAACCCACATGTTCTCTTTGCAAAAGTTAATTTTTCAGGACAGACAATTTCAGAGAAAGTTTACCCCATACTTCAGCCACAGCGCTATTGCTCTATGAGGACATCTGAGTTTCCTTAAAGAGTAATCAAATATCTGCTTCCTAAGAGACAGAAGTGCCCAATACCTCTTGGAAATTTACCCACTAGGGACTTGTCAATCATATGTGGAGACCAGTTGTCAATTCTTGCCATCAGGTGGCAAAGCAGAAAGGCCAACAATAACAATGATTTAGAATGTCATAGCATTCTGACTTCTGAGGTGACTAATGTTTTAGCCTCGCTTTTTTTAGCTGTTAGTTTCTTGGGAAGATTTTTTTGTTGTAAGAGGAGAGAATATATTTTAATAAACACAGGGTAGTACAGTGAGTGGATGGTAGATTTATGCTGAATACCTCTGTGGATCTTATTGCAGGAAATATTAACAGCAAGAATTCAGACATTTTTAGAAGTCTAGTGGACAAGAGAAAACAGAGACTACAACATGGAAAACATTTCTTAAATGGCTCAGTAGCTTTAAAAAGATCACAGAAACATTTAATAAATGTACGGTTGTTTAGGCAGGAAATTAAAGGTCTGCAAGTGTTAATCTGGGATTGGACACTGTCAGTGTGCCAGTATTGACCACTCTGAAGGTAGAAACGTGCTCTAATTTGCACTTGTGAATATGCTGTAATATATGTGCAGATGCCGAATGTGCTTAGTCTAACATCATCAAAAGGGCAATGTTTCTGCTGATACAGTGAATCTCTTCCACCATGGATAAAATGACAGAAGGTTTGAGTAGAGAAGTAATTTCAAAATTTAGGGAGAATTTAGGTAACATCAATTGTGGAAACCTCCAGTTAGAGGTAATGAGTTCCTCCCCCTGTGTTGTCTGTAATGCTATGTGTTGTGTTCTTGCTCAGTAAAGACCAGTGATACTCGGCCAAGAGTGACTCAGTGCCTAAGTTCAGGGGAATTTAATTCAAATGCAACTTCCAACATAGGACACAGTCTCAAGAGATCAAATTCCATTTGGTGGATAAAATAAAAATGTATTGTTCTCCTTTGAGACAAAAGTAATAACATTTTACTGAGTGGCTTAATCCTGTAAATATTAAGAGCTAAATAATAATAATAAATAACATTTAGAAAGACAATTATATTTGGATTTACCAAAAGATATTTAGGGTAGAAGGACTTAAGTATACATATAAAATGCAGAATTAACTCCCTGCTTTATGTGATCAAAAAAGGTGTTATTTAGTGTCAGGTCAGTTAGAATACAATTTAAACTGGGCACCCTTACATGACTCTTAGAGTATATTATATATGTATTATCTTATTATTGAAAGAACCCCTAATCCCATTTCTGTGCTATCCACAGGGTCATTGTGTAGTAGAATTTCGGGAAAATTCTGATGGTAGAGATTACTGTTGTTTATTTATTTTTTTTTTTTAAGATGGAGCTTATAGCTTACATAGAAAAACAAGAAGCAAAGCAAACTCAAATTTAGGGAATGATTTAAAAAAAAACAAAAACCAAACAAACAACAGTTCAGAGAGCAACTTCTGGTATTTCCCTGGCTCAAAAATGTCAATTGGCAAGTACTTTTTGGATTACAAATCCAAGTGAAAAAGTGCTAATCAGCAAGACATAGCCTGTGAGTCACACCCTGGACCTTGGCCACCCCCTAAGCAGCCACAGGACCTCTGGGAATCACCAGAGGCCCTGGCTACACTTCCGCATGAACCTGAACCCTTGCAGCAGAAACAGGAGCTGACTCCATCTGCTCACTGCACACTTTTTTGTTTCCCATCCTGCTCTCCCTACTTTATTTATTTATTTATTTTTGGCTCACCCTGTAATGAGTAATCTTTTTCTATCTTTTTGTTAACACTCTTTAAATCCTATTTGGGTAGTCAAAGGCAAACGCTAGACTGCTAAAAAAAAAGTGAGTAAAAATTATGGGCAGAAATAAATACTATTAATATGTTCCATGAGAACTTTGAAAAACATCTTGATATTTTAAAGAGCAGAGTTTACCTTATCAAGCATCTGATGCCTAATGGAAAGAAAATGAAACACACTCTGTCCTCTCCAACTTTCCCCTTCCCCTGAAAGATAGGCTCACACCATTACCCTCTATATGAGTCTTCAGGGGCTGCTGCAACAGAACACCATGCACTGGGCTGCTTAAACAACAGATTTACTTTTTCATAATTCTGGAGGTTGGTAGTCTGAGATTAAGGTGTTGGCAGGTGTGGTTTCTTCTGAGAAACCTTTGGTTTCTTTGGTTTCTTCCTCTCCTTGCCTTGCAGACGGTCGCCTCCTGGCCGTGTCCTCATGTGGTTTGTCCCTCTATGTTGTCTGTGTCCCTGTGTTCGAACCTCCTTTTCTTATAAGGAGATTAGTCCTGTTGGAATAGTGCTCACCCTAATGATCCCATTTGAATTTAATTATCTTTCTAAAGGGCCTATATCTAAATGAAGTCACGTTCTAAATACTGGGGGTTAGGGGTTCAACATCTGAATTTTGAAGGAGTTGGGAGACACAGTTCAACCAGTAACACTTTCCAACAGCATTCTTCTACTTATTACTTTCGATGATAATTTCCTCATTTTTTTTTATCATGGTAAATTATTGCTGTTGCTGCTGTATTGTTTAAAATACAGCACACAGGCTTCCCTGGTGGCGCAGTGGTTGAGAGTCCGCCTGCCGATGCATGGGACGCGGGTTCGTGCCCCGGTCCGGGAGGATCCCACATGCCGCGGAGCGGCTGGGCCCGTGAGCCGTGGCCGCTGAGCCTGCGTGTCTGGAGCCTGTGCTCCGAACGGAAGAGGCCACAACAGTGAGAGGCCCGCGTACTGCAAAATAATAATAATAAATAAAATAAAATACAGCACACATTTTTTTAAATAATAATGTGCCCTGTGCTTTGTTTATGATCAATCATCTAAGAAATGAGACGTTGTTTTATGTCTATGTTATTAATTTTGGTCCTTGATGAACACTTCTTTAATAACGTAGTAAAAGTAAATTCTAAACTTTAAGTCTTATGATGTTACCTATTGTATTAGGCATCTATATTCTCAAACTAACTGCCTTTTTTTTTTTTTTTCCTGGCTACTTTGGGTGCTCGTTGCTGCACGTGGGCTCTCCCCAGCTGCGCTGAGCAGGGGCTACTCTTCCCTGCGGTACGCGGGCCTCTCACTGTGGTGGCGGTGGCCTCCCCCGTTGTGGAGCACGGGCTCTAGGTGCGTGGGCTTCAGTAGTTGTGGCGGAGCACAGGCTCAGTAGTTGTGGCGCACGAGCTTAGCTGCTCCGTGGCATGTGGGATCTTCCCGGACCAGGGCTCGAACCCGTGTCCCCTGCACCGGAAGGCAGACCCTCAACCACTGCGCCACCAGGGAAGCCCCCACCTGCCTTTTTATTCTGTAGACTACCTTCAAAGATTTTGTTGTTTATTTGGACTTTTTATACAAAATATTTGTTTGCACTGTAAAATGAAATCGAATTTCATAAGAAAGCCTTAAAGGGAGAGGAAGGGAAAAGTAGTGTCCAATCAAAGTGGGAGCAAGAGGAAGAGAGATGAAGAATATAGCCAGAAATGACAAAGAAAGCTCTGCCAGCTGGGACATCCAGTTCATCTGAAGCTTGTTGGAAGGTGGCAGAATGGCAGGCTTCAGGGCCGCATGCCCACAGCTTTATGTGACACACTTGGCAGTGCCCACTGTTAGCAGATTAATGATTGTAACCCTTCAGCATTATGGCAGGGAGGTTAATTTTTAAAAATCAGTGACAGGTTAATTATTCATTTCATCTAAGGTGGTTTTCTGTTGGTGTGGCCATTAAAAAACAAAACAAAACTATATTCCCGTAATATCTCACTCATGTCCATAGTGCAGATATTTGTAAATTAAAAACATGTCCAATCTGAGCACCGTGTGTTTTTCTTTTCTGGGCATAAATTTAAAACACGGAAGTGTCTTTGAAGGTGGATGTTGTCCAGAGCTTAGCCAAAAAAAAAAAAAAAACAAACAAAAAAAAAAAACCAAGAGTCCCTGTTTCACTAATTACAGTTGTCACTAGTCAAATGTAATTGGAGAGTGTGGAAGATATTTCTAGAGGATGGTTTATTTGCCCTGCACTGAACATTTTTTTGAATGGTGTTCTAATGTTCTCAGTGACTGAAAGTGTATGTGCTCTTTACTGATATTGTTGCTATTTGGCTTTTTCACACTGACTATTTTGCTTGCTAAGAATGCTAGAGTTAAAAAGACAAAAAATTAAACGCTAAAGCACAGTGATTCGTTCATAAAACTACTGTACCTCAACACATAAGTCTAACCATTGTGCTTTTACTAACATCAAAGAATGACTGGAAAATAAGGATTCTGTGAAGTTGTAAAGATAAGCTTAAAGAGCAGAAAAGTAAGACCCAAAACTAACCAGCTGATCGCTCTTAGCAGAAAAAAAAGCATTGCAGTTTGCTTTGTGTTTGTGTATTTCCCAAAACAAAGTAAATGTCATTCATTTGTACTTAGATGCGTATTTTTGTCTTAGCACTAGTGTTTGCAGTGAAACATGCTTACATAAAATCACAGCCTTGCATCTCTTTCTAATCATATAATTTTATACAAAACCATAAAATTAGCTATTTTTTTCCTTTAAGTTAGTGTGACCTTGGTGAGGGTGATGAGTAGTCACAGAATATAGGAATGTGTACATTGGCATTTGCTCTCATGATTATGTGTGTGTGTGTGCACATGCATGTGTCTGAGACATTTAATTTAACCCCCAAAATAATATATGGTACTTTGAAACCAATCATGCAGGTGTTTTGATTACAAATAACTCAAGTAGAGCTTTCATTTAGCATTTTATCTGCATATTATCCCACCAAAGGAAATTGCTGCCTTGAGTTTGCGGGTGGATATCGATTGATTGATTGATAGGCAACTCCTGAACGAACTTGGCAAACTCCACAGTGCCACCAGTGGGTTTCTCATGGTACCTTTCTTGTTTGAGATTGAAAATAAGAGTGGTTTCCTTATTCCCTTCTTTTCACCGCAGTTAAATGTTCAGAGATTTACATTTAAATCCCATGGCCCGGGCTTCCCTTGTGGCGTAGTGGTTAAGAATCCGCCTGCCAATGCAGGGGACATTCGTTCAGGGGACGGGTTCGTTCCCCGGTCCGGGAAGATCCCACATGCCGCGGAGCGGCTGGGCCCGTGAGCCATGGCCGCTGAGCCTGCGCGTCCGGAGCCTGTGCTCCGCAACGGGAGAGGCCACAACAGAGAGAGGCCTGCGCACCGCGATGAAGAGTGGCCCCCACTCGCCGCAACTGGAGAAAGCCCTCACACAGAAACGAAGACCCAACACAGCAAAAATAAAATATAAAATAAATTTAAGTCCCATGGCCCTAAGCAAGATTGAACAAAACAAAACAAAATTCATGATTGTTTATTAGTGAGCCTCTGCTTTGCCCAAAGCACCATGTGTGACTTAGCTACATAAGACAGGACCTCTGTCCCCAAGGAGATTCCTGTCAGGCTATTCTCAGAAATGCTCTTCCTGGAGACTGCGATACAGTCCTTTCTCTCAGGATATCAAAAGCTCTTAGGAGGCAACTGGTGCAGTGACAACACTTAGTGAAGGGAGTACTATTCTCCACTCTCCTATCTTGGCCCGTAAAGCAAGGCAGTGCATCATTTAGAAATGGAAAGTAAGTATCTGTGATATTGCTTAACTCCCTTCCCCCTCAAAAGAAGAGAAGTAGCTGACTTGATTCATGCGATTAAGAGAAGGAAATAAGCCTGTTCTGCTCAACCCCAGATTTTTTTCCTTCCAGCAAGGTGTTTCTGTGTCCAAGCATGCCTTCCAGAGCTAGTTCTATAGGCCATCTCATTCTGTCCAACTGCCTAGGTCCCTTGCATGTGAGGCAGGGATACTGGATCAGACTATCTGCTTCTGTAGACACACATTCTCCCTCCTGTGGGTCATCTCGAGTTCTATATGGGGTGGGGGGTGGGTACAGAGGCATCAAAAGGCAGATTGTTTCCCCACATCTAAACCAGATTGTGCAGGGCAGCCTTATCAGAAATAAAGCTGATAAATCTATCTGATTTTCAGAGCATCTAATTTTTTTAAATTTTGGTTGGAATTCTAGAGGGTAAAGCTATGTAATATTTATTGTTCCTCAACATTCATGCAACTAAACATCCATCAAGAAAAACTTAAAATTCTTTATTTAACCTGCAACTCCTAGCAAGTTACATGAACGTGGTAAGTTCTCGTTAATGAGTTAATTGATGTTGCAATCAGAAATCAGTGTTTAATTGTTTTTATTGGATTGGAAAAATGTAATGAATATTACTTCAGTAGCTTTTGAATTTATTTATAGACTTTTGTGTTAGTGTTCCTGCCACTGTACTCTGCCCGTATCTTGAAAATTGCACAAATATACTATCATTGCTACCGCAGTACTACATAACTTTGCTGCTCAGAAGACAGCACAATTTTTAGTTGTCAATGTTTATTAAGAAAATGACCCAGAAAAGCAGTGTAGATTATTTGAAGAGCAACAAATTAGTGAGTGTTTAAAGAAACAAATGAGGGAGAAATGCCCAAAAGGATGAGGCAATAGAAAAGGCTCCAAGCTAATGTTTGGGAATCAGTCTAGCATATTTCTGATACCTTAACAAAAGTTGTTATAAACTTGTTTTCAATAGCACTTAAGAGTTATTATCAAGGCTTTTTAGTAACAAAATATAGTAGGGAATGTTTACTTGGATTGTGTTTAATGTTCTAATCGCCCTTCCTGTATTTCTTGCCCCTCCCATTGGGTTCTCCTCTCTGCATTCAGCTACCCTATGTCTCCTTCGGCACTTGAAAATTCCCCTTTGATATAGATATAATTCAAATGTGACTTCCATTTCCTCCAGAATTCCCTGGAAGAGCAAGCCAGAATTACCCTCATCTCCTTCATGGGACTTTGTTGGATTTTATACTTCAGAGTGGTTCCTTTCTTTATGCCCCAGTTCCCCAATTCTTTACTGGTTTTTCCTTAACTTTACCTTCACTTTATTCCTCATCTCAGTGTCTAATCTGGGGACTCTCAACCTAAGACACTGGACCTATATAAATAGGCTGCATGTAAGATTCGAATAGCATCTCAATCCACGTCTCCTTCTTACCTAGGTTTGAGACCTTAGTACTTTTAAGGTCAGAATATGAAGGGTGGGTAGTGATCATTTGACTAATTATTGTTCCTTTAAGATTTCCACTGGATCAGAAATGTCTTGTATATGTCCTTTCAAGTTTTCATCCATATTAATAAAAGGGGGGAAAGGCCTTAGGTTAGGAATGTTTGTCTTCTAATTAAATTTTAGCAGCTAATGTGTCAGGAAATGATCTATATTCTCCTGTGTCATTAGTTGTGGCTAGGCAACTTAAACTGGAAGAGAGAGTCATATGGATAAAAATAAATGGAAATTAATGTAAAAATGAATGAACATAACAGAATTTTCAGGTACAGAGCATCTTGAAAAATGTTTGAAAGTCTGTTTAAGAAATTATTATTACTGGACTTTTGCATCTGGTAATGGCAGCCTTAGGTAATCAGACCAAATCTCTGAGAGCAACTGGAAAAACTGGATAAAATATTTTTCTAAAACCTGCTTGAGAGTAGCAAAATGCTAATAGTGTAATAAATATTTAGGGGCCAAGATCTTTAAGAAGAATCAAACCCAGAGGGTTGACCCCAGCCTTGGGGAATGCTTTTTCTCTAGGAACATCTGCCCATTCTGGATTAGGCCAGAACTTTAACAATCTTCTGGAGTTAAGGCAACAGAAATAAGATTCCAGAATCACCAAGAATTGAGAACCCTAGTAACCTAGTAACAAACCCTAGGTTTGGGGTTGGATTCTAAAGAATGAGCTCTAGAATTAATGATGAACAAAAGTAAATAGGCACTCAGAGAGAATGATACCAGGTAACAAACTCAATCACTGGAATTGAATTAAAGACTGCTAATGTCTCTGTACAAAGTAAATATTTATCCTTCCTGAATAAAAAAACATTATGACAGTTCTTAAATAAAATTTACAAATTTGTATATACAATTTCTGGTAATTATTCAGAAATTACCTGACAAGGAAGGAGATAAGACAATATGATTGCAAATTTACTGAGAAAAAAGACAACAGAAACAGACCCATAGGTTATATAGATAATTAAATTATTAGATACAAGTGTTAAAATAATCATGCTTGATATGTTCAAAAAATGAAAAGACAAAAAGGGAATTCTGAAAGGGAAATGGAAATTATATCAAAGAGCTAACAGAATTCTAGAACTGAAAAATGTATGACAACAATAATTAGTAATTAAATGGATGAGTTTGTTAGCTGATTAGACTCAGTGGAAGAAGGAATTAGTTAATGACAAGACTCAAAAGGAAATACCCAGAATGAAGCAGAGAGAGACAGACAAGTGAAGAAAGGATAGAAGATAAAAGGAATAGACAGAAAGTCTTAAATATGTGTTGGGAGACCTAGACAGGACAGAGAGAGAATTGGGGAGAAGCAATATTCAATGAAGTAATAACAGAGAATTTCTTAAACTACTAAAATATTAAGCTATAGATTCAAAAATATAATGTTGTTTTCATAGTAAAATTGCTTAAAATGTAAGGCAAAGGACAGGTTTTATTTAAATGATCAATAATTATTCTGGCAGCTGCTTTCTTAATATAAAGGTGTAAGTCAAAAAGGCCATAGACTGGTATCCTGAACATTCTGAAAGAATAAAATCACTTCTCAAGAGCCCTGTGTCTTGTGAGAATACCCTTCCCAAATTAAGCTGGACTAGAGGCATTTAGACACACAAACAAAAAATTCTGAAAAAAATTATCACTGGCATACTTTCATTAAAAGATATACTTAAAGGTATTCTTCAGGCCAAAAAAAATATTAATGTCAGATGGAAATGTGGAGATACAGGAAATAATAAAAAGCAAGTAAAAAGGTAAATATCTGAGTAGACATAAATAAAAATTGGATATAGAAGTATAAAAAATATTAACTACAATGTTTTTTAGAGATATAACTTCTAAAATAAGCTGACTCAGAGATAGAATTTAGCAAATAGGATGTTTTTTAAAGAGAGCCCTTGAGATTAATGCCCATGGGAAGGGAAGGAAAGAAATAGGGACCGGAAAGAAGGAGAAGTTAAGCAAGCATCCAGTCCCAATTACCATCTTGGAAGATCCTTTGGGGAGCTTTGGGTCTAGAATAGTTCAAGTTGAACCAAGCCAGGATTTTGTACTCTCACATTGATCAGTCATTTGATGTGTTCACCCCTAGGAAGAAATGGAATCTTGGTTGAGGGAGCTCTCTCCAGCTGAGTCAGTTCTTGAAATGGTTGACATCTAAAGGCTATTTGCCAGCAGCACTCCCAGACTCTGGCAAATACTCATTGTAAAAGAATCTGGATGGCACATTATAGCATTCTTCACAGTCCACCCATTATGTCACTCTGATCCACTTACTCACATATGTTCTGGAACAGTTCCATTAGATTCTGTTGGATGTCTTTTCCTGGGGTAAAACATAAAAGAAGAATAGTGGAAAAATAGTTCTCACTATGACAGCATCTCAGGTCAGGACTGATATTCATTATATATCTCCTTCACCATCCGGTCTAGATCCCTCATTTGCAGCTAGGACATCTGCTAAACTCAGTGATTTATTTAGGCACATGAACCAGACCCTTACCACTGACAGTTTTGTTTCTCTCTTTGGGAAGTGAGATTTCTAAACTAGTAGATACCAGAGGTCTATGTGCAAATTCCCTCGAGTTGGTCACTCTTGATTCTAATCCTTGATCCCTATTCCTAAGAATTCTTATTGGGAACACATTATCATGGTGAAATTGCATATAGAGTACCAAATCAAATTGCATAGTGTGCCTGAAGGTTGGGTCACATTCTCATAAAGTATTACCTTCAAACTGGCACATAACCTACAACTTTAATTGGTTCAGTGTAGTCAACTTTCCAACTAGTGGCTATTGGTCTTCTGAAGAGACGGTGCTGAATCAAGGACTAAGCATGTGCACAAGGCTGAGAAGCAAGTGACTCCTTAAATTTTATATGTGAGGTACCTCTCCCTTTACTCTGATCCAAGCCCAGAATCTGAATATATTCTGACTTCAGATTATTTCTCTGTTCCTACAAAACTGATAACCAGGTGAAACAACCCAAGCTCTGATCTTTGGTAGGATGCTCCCACACCACTGTCTTTCAGACCCAATCTTGAGTGGGTTTATAGTATGGCTGCCATCTATTTTCAGCTCCCACCCACATACTGAGACAACTCATCCATAACCAAGCTCAAGCCTTTTTTTTCTCTGCCAGTTGCTTGTAGGAGATCCCTCACACAACACAGGTGTGAGCTGAGAGAAAAGGTACAAATGCATCAGTAGTGCATGCCATGTAGGTCTGACTACCTATTGTACAACTTGATTGTGTAATCTAGTCCTGCTTATTCTTATTCACGGATGTACCATTTCCACCTTGTAATAGATCATTGCTAGATCTGTTTATTGCTAGGTCATATGACTTGGTGGGTCTGACAGAATTTGACTCATAGTAGGAAGTTATGATCACATGGTGGCCAGTGTTCCATATCAGACAGTCTACACATCTACAGTGGCCAAGTAGTACATAAAGACTTATTTTCCGAAAGGCAAAGAATTTTCTTAGGCAGGTGGCATGGCCTTGCTCTGAAACCTGAAACCTCTGAAACCTATGGGTCTGTTGTGATTACCACATAAACTCCATACAGCATTTCCTTCCACTGTTGTTACCTCTAAAATAATAGTATCTGCTTGGTCTTATAGCCCAAGTGGCAGGTTGCTTGTGCAACAGTCTGGACCTGTTTGGGATCCTATTCTGCTGTGGGACATACACAAAGCTAAAAGCATGGTGTGTCACCAAGTGTACACATCAGAGCTATATTCCAATGTGGGAAATATGCTGCCACCAGAACCCAAAGAGGACTACTTGACATGGGCTTCCTTCTTCATATTGAATGTAACCATCCTTTACTTGGGATGACAAATCCTGATGTATCTAATTACTGGTTCTCTAAAATTTTTACTGATATGGTAGGCTCCCAAATCTTGGTAGCGTTTATTTCCCATCCTTTCAAGAACTGTGTAAGGTCTTGGATTTTACTCTACTTACAGGTTAAGTAGTTAGCCTGCCACAATCTGATGGATGCTGGTAGAATATATGATAATCCTTTTATTACTTGTATGACTTGTAATTTATTACTTATAGCAATAGCAGTAACCAGATCATCACCATTTTTGTACTGGCTTCCTAATCTCCAGTTTCCACAGGGTAACATGAATATCGCCACGTACCAGATGCCTACACACGCAGTGAGTTCTGTTACAGGAAAGAAACAACAAGTTGAGGGAAGCCACATATTTTATGACTACTCTTTGTTCTTGAGGGAGATACTATCTTTATTTTCCAAGGTTATTTGCTATGAAACATTCTTGAAAAGATGGTCCAGAACAATGGGTAGTCAGTGCCCTGGTGGTAAGACATGCAGAATTGTAGGAGACCTTAGGAGAAGGTTTATTACCAAGGTCTCCAACATACTAGCCAATTCTGGCTCATCTGGTCCAATTATCATGATATTATCAATGTAGCAGATTGGTGTAATATTGTACACAATGTTCATTTACTCCTGAGCTTGTTGGGTTTTATTATAACTAATATGAGAAGATTATTAACATACTCTAGGGCAAAACCTAAATATGTTCCATGTGAGTATGAAATGTTTCTTATCATCTTTTCTAATAGGGAGGAAAGAAAATATATTAGCCAAATTAATAGCTTCATATTATGTTCCTGAGGCCATGTTCTAGCACAGATAACACACATCTGGAATGGAGGCTTCAAGTGTGTTTACTATTTGAATAGTTTTGCTCCACAAAAAAGCTTTGGAATAGAAATCAACCTTCAGAGATGCCTCAAGTTGGCTAGATCTTTATTCTCCTACATCAGCTATTGGATGAGGGCTGACCCAGGAAGGAGTGTGACCTGGCATGAGGTGGCTCTGTGCAGTTGAGGCAGTCCTAGAAGAGGCTGACATCATGAAGCTGCCATGCAGTTGGGGCAGAAAGTCCTTCAGTGAAGGGGGATGTGGATGGCACACTACAGTGTCTGCCATGATACAGAGTTAAAATATACCACCAAAAGCTGGCAGATAAGTCAGCAGGGATATAAATTGAGTTAAAGAATGCAAAGTTCTTTGCATTTTCTTGAAAGAATTAGAAGCATTGCTTTAATTATATACTGCATGATTTTGACTATATGACATTCTGGAAAAGGTAAAACTACGGAGACAGTAAAAAGATCAGTGGTTGACAGGGAATGGGGGTTGGGGGGAGGGATGAATACACAGAGCACAGAGGATTTTTAGGGCAGTGGAAATACTCTGAATGATACTATAATAATGGATATACATCATTATACATTTGTCCAGACCTATAGAATGTACAACACCAAGAGTGAACCATAAGGTAAGCTATGGACTTTAGGTGATTATGATGCATCAATGTAGGTTCATCAATTGTAGCGAATATACCACTCTGTTGAGGAGTTGTTGATAATGCTGACAAAGAGGGCAAGGGATATATGGAAAAATCTCTGCACCTTTCCCTCAATTTTGCTGTGAAACAAAAACTGGTCTAAAAAATTGTCCTAAAATAAAGCACTGCTTTATTTTAGACTTTTATTAGTGATGTATATTGTAATTTCTAGTATAATACTGAATAACATTGCAAGAGTGAATAGCTACAAAGCTAAAAGTGGGAAAGTTGTGTATTTATAAAATCAATCCAAAGGAAGGTAAAAATGGAAAGATAAATAGAGTATAGCTATATAGCAAGTGATTGAAATGTTAATTTAAACCAGATATATCATTATTTATATTTAAATTTACATTATTTACATTTAATTTTGTAATTTTATTACATTAAATTTAACAAGATAGAATAAAAGAAAAAATAGATAAATCCATAATCATAGTGGGAGATTCTATTACAGTGATAGAAAAATCAGGAAAAAATTAAATAAGATTATAAAATATTTGAACGAAAAATTAACAAGATCAAAATGGCTGACATATACAAATCACAGCATTAAAAAATGTCAGAAACTCACATGTAACATATCTTTCAAGCGCACATGGAATATTTTTGATTGGTTAACAAAGGACATTAGACAAAGGAACTTATTAGCCTTATATGTATATATTAGGAAAAAATTATTATTCAATGATTTAAACATCGTAGGAAGTTAGTAAAATAATTAAACCTGAAGAGAATATAAAAAAACGAGTAAAGAACGGAACTTAATGAAACAGCTTCTGTTTAAAAGTTTTCTCCTCTCTCCTGAAATTGTTCATTTTTTTCAGTTATTATACCTTATCTTCTCCTGTAAATTATTTAACATATAAAATGGTCACTTTTAAGTTATTGGAGTATCTGGGTTATCTGTAGGTCTGCTTCTGTTGGCTACTTTTCCTCTTGATTATGAGTCACATTTTCATGTTTTTAAAAAATTCTCATTAAAAAAAAATTATATTCTAGACAGTTTTAGGCAGAAAAGAGGAGATTGAACACTAATATATTTCTATTAAGATTTGTTTTATATTTCCAAGATACTGCAAGCAAGCCCTTTTCTCTGTCTGGTGGTTAGGATGGCAATTGGTTATCAGATTCCTCCAAATATCAAGTTGAGGTAAGGCTGAGCTAGAACTGAGATTAAGTTGAGTTTGTCTCTGCTTAGCCCTGCCCTCATTTCCCACAGCACTGATGGTAAGGAGGAGTACTTTTTTATTGTTGGTATTTGAGCTGGGAGAGTATCAGGCCAGAGTTTCAGCTAGTTGGTTTTCAGCCCTAGCAGGATTAGAAGCATCATGCAAATGTGGGAGACTCCATAGATTCTCTCAGCTTTCGGGACTCCCTCCACTGGTGCTTTCTCAGAAAAATACATGGGAGTTTGGTGAAGAGAAGAATTTGGGGGCTGAAAGTGTCCGCTCACATTTGTGGCTCCTCAAAATTCCAATCCATTCTGTTAGCTCATCACATTCTCATTTGGTTTCTCCTTGTCTCTCAAAGTCTTTCCATTGATGAAAAATCTGCTCCTCTGACCACCTGCACTGAGATCAGGTGCTTGAGCCTAGTTATGAAAGCTGTTGCTTCTCTTTGTTCATTTAACAGGGGTACTTCCTCTCTAGAATTTAGTTCATCACTGTTCTTTGATAGCCTCGTAAAAAAACTTTGATTTTAATTGTATGTTAGTCTTATTGCACCATAGGAGTAAATGTCTTTCACATTATATATGTTTCCTAATCGAAAAAGAGAATCTACCTGAGCAATTTTATTTTGTACTTAAGTTAAAAATTTATTTTAAAAGTTATTTTTAGCAATATAGATAAATGAATCTGCTAGAAGACAAAAGAATTTTCACATAAAAGTAGATTTATAAAATCATATCCATTCAACAAATCTGCATCACTTTAACAAAGCAAAAATGTATGTAATTCCCCAAAATTCAATCTTCCATTTCATTTGGGTGGAAAAATGTTCATTAATTATGAATTAATATCTTTTAATTATTGAAAGAGCACAGGTAATTAGAGAAAAAGTAGACTTCTAGGTACATTGTGGCCACTGTATTAGTTTATTTTGTAGTAATCAATTTGCCTATAAACTCATAGTAAGAAAATCTGTTAAAAAGACTTAGTGCCTTTCTTTTCTTCTGTAGTGATTTAATCAGAACTTAAGGGAATTGAATAGTAAGAAGTGAATAAGGACTAGATTAAGGGTTTGCAGACTAGAAAGAATATATAAAATACCTAAATCTAAAACATATAAAGAAAACTTTCTTATCATTCATGTGTTCACTTAAGTAGCACTTTTAATTTCCTTCAAGAACATTTCCTTTGCCTTCACAAGTTGGCTAACTGTTTGGGGCAAGAGGCCTAGCTTTTGGCCTATCTGGGTTTTTGACACATATTTCTCACTAAGCTTAATCATTTCTAGCTTTTGATTTAAGGCAAGAGACGTTGGATTCTTCCTTTCTCTTGAACACTTACAGGCCATTGTATGGTTAGTAATTGGCTTAATTTCAATATTGTTGTGTGTCAGGGAATAGGGAGGCCCAAGCTGAAGGAGGTAGATGGGGGAATGTCCAGTTGGTGAAGCTGTCAGAACACACGTAACATTTATTGATTAAGTTCAAGTCTTACATAGACGTGGTCTTTGGTGCCCCTAAACAATTACAATAGTAACATCAAAGATCACTGATCACAGATCACCATGATGAATATAATAATAATGAAAAAATTTGTAGTACTGTGAGAATTACCAAAATGTGATGTAGAGACACGAAGTGAACAAATACTGTTGGAAAAATAGCACCAATGGACTTGCTCCCTGCAGAGTTGCCTCAAACCTTCAATTTGTAAAAAACATGGTATCTTCAAAGTGCAATAAAGTGAAGCACAATAAAATGAGATATGCCTATATTCCCTTCTGTAACTGTCCCATAGTTCTTGGATATTTTGCTTCATTTTTTTTTTATTTGCTTTTCAGCTTGAGAAGTTACCATTGACACATCTTCAAGCTCATAATTCTTTCAGCAGCCCATGTTCAGTCTACTGATAAGCTCATTAAAGACATCCTTCATGTCTGTTTCAAAGTTTCTGACTTCTATACTAGTTTCCAGAATTCCCTACCAAAAGTTATATTACTGAGAGCATCAAATGAGGAATTCTCAAAAGCAACAAGTTAAATGATTTTACTGTAATGAAGCCACCTAGTATAGCCTCTCTAGTTCACATTTTGGTTGAGAAAACTTAACAGTGCTCCTTATGAACATAAGTTAACAGACACTGCAAGAAAATGGAAACCTATTTATTCTTAACTCAGCACAACAGAAAAGAATTTCCTTTTCTGCTCTCACTTATTAGACCATCAATTAATTTCTCTTTACACTCCAGGACACAGCATGGAAAAGACCTGATAATTGCAAGCAAACCTAGATTTCGGTAAGATGGCTACTTCTCACTGAGGACTTTAAGTCTTCACGGGGACCCTGCTGTGTTGAATATAGATTCAGTGCCCTGTCAGGAGGATGCTCTTTTTGTTCCCGTATTAACTTTCAGATCACCAACCTGTGGAGTCTCCCTCATACTTTGAACAAAACAGAATATTCACCTATAAATTCAGACCTCCTGACATTCGTGCAAATATCCAGTTAGGAAAAAAAGCCCTTTTCCCTGTCATCTTTGAATTAGTAGCAAAGGATTTCCCAAACCTTTACAAAACACATTTCTAGCTAATTGCCTGCTACCCTGACTTGTTTTGAACAGCTTCAGTAATGGAGAACTTTCTTCCCCTTCAAGCAGCACAGTCCATGTGGACAGCTATCATAATGTTGGATCCGGATTGTTTCATTCTCTCACTCATTATCCTTCTTTCATTTTATTTTTCTCCTAGTGTCTTATATGACAGCCTTTTAGAAAATGGCACTTCCCATATCTAACACCCATTCACACAATGGATCTTTTTAAAATTTTGTTATAACTGAGCATCCCAAATTCTCTCAGTGATACCTTATACCACATGGCTCTGTTCTCTCTGGAGATGCAGCACTCAGAAAAGGACCTAGGAATGTGTGAGATCAGTGGATGAACTCTAGATTACATATCCTATACTCTGCCTCTTCTTTGTATTTGTAAGCTACTCAAAGACAGGTCACTCTCTTGGCTAAGTAATATCCATTGACAGAGAGTCAGGAAAATTACAACAGGGAGGTGAGACTCTCTGTGATGCCTTACGTTTCTTAATCTTCCTTATTTGGGGTCCTCATTACTTTCTCGTAGCATGATCTCTCATGTGCGTCTGGATGCTCCCTGTCAACAAAACTTCCTTTTCTGTGCCGTATCCCAGCAGGAACCTGATTATCTCTGTTGAAAGTAGATTAGTATTGAGTTAATTAGAAAAGCTTAATTTCAGATTTACCTGGTGATATTTTTTTCTATCAGCATCAACTACAGAGTTGTGCACAAATCCAATGCACTATAAATTGCTTAAAATAAATGTCAACCCATCGGAAATGCACATATACCCAGAAAGCACTTAAAGGATGGCTAAAGACGTTATATTCCATATTTAGAAACACACAGGTCTGAGTTGCCTCTATTTAGGACTGGGATATAGAAAGGGCAGACTTTTTCTAAACCAGTGCTACTCAAAGTGTGGTCCCTGAACAGACATATAAACAGCATCTGGGAACTTAGTAGAAATGAAGACATGAGGCACCTCCCCAGGCTTAACTGAATCAGAATGCCTGAGGATAGATCCCAGAATTCTCTCCAGAAAATTGTTATGCAGAATAAAATTGGAAAACCAGGCTTCTTAACCATGGCTCACGCTCATACTCTGTCCCTTCCAGGCAGCTCTGGCTTCCGGTTGACATGCCATTAAGTGTGGTAACATGGAAGAAGAGTGTATGATCTCCAGCACTGGGTGCCTGTAGTATTCAAGATTTTCAGTGATCTGATTCACTATCCTTACTCCCAGCTTTCTCCTAAAGAACCTCTCTTGGATTACTTCTCTTGGACACACTGTTGTCTGAACTATCATTCAACCTAGAATGCCAATATTATTCATCTTCATCTATCAGAACTATGTTCATCTTTCAAAATAAAACCTAAAACCCTGCCTCCTCATCACTTTCCTGACAAACCTAGATACTGCACTTAGGAAAAATCTCTTCTTTTTCTAAACCCTCCTGTCACATCATTCACAACCCTCTTGTACTCATTAACACATTCTACCTGTGTAATAATTAAGTGTTCCGGGCTTCCCTGGTGGCGCAGTGGTTGAGAGCCTGCCTGCCGATGCAGGGGACACAGGTTCGTGCCCCGGTCCGGGAAGATCCCATGTGCCGTGGAGCAGCTGGGCCCGTGAGCCATGGCTGCTGAGCCTGCGCGTCCAGAGCCTGCGCTCTGCAACGGGAGAGGCCACAACAGTGAGAGGCCCGCGTACCGCAAAAAAAAAAAAATTAAGTGTTCCTAAAACAACAAAAACTGAGACTGAAGCAAAATTTTATATGCTAATAATTAATTAGAGAGTATAATCACAAAGATCAAGTAAGGGGAAAAGAGATGAGGCAACGGGGGGGGGGGGAAGAAATTAAATTCAAGAAGATGAATTCCTGATGTGGGTACTGCTTGGTATCAAGTGCATCTAATTGGTTATTCTTGAAGAATCATCCTTATAGCACCCATATGAAGAACTACATCTCAGGACACCCCGTCCAGAGTGAAGAAGGTACAGAAATGCAAGATTAACAGGGACTTTTAAATGTCTGCTTAATGAATTCCATGAAATTAATAAGTTCTCTCTACACCAGAAACTTACAGTCTGGAAATCTACAAATTGTCATTTATTCTCTTTATTCTTACATCTGCCAAGTAGATGTCTATGTCCAGTGCTGTTTTGGAGTCCATTTGTTAACTTCTATAAAAACCCATAAAACAGAGTCTACAGTCTTTAATCTATTTGGCAGATAAGGAATATGAACTCCAGCTAGGGCACAAAGTATCGGATACTTTTTGTGTGTGTGCATATTTTGGGGAACATTAGAACGTTTTATATTCCAAATTTATTTGAAAATATCTGTAGTGAAAATGATTGCATTTACTTTTCACACAGTACTTGAACTAAAACTTGCTCTGCAAGACAAATTTTTATCTTGTTCCTGGCAATCACATAAAAAGCTATAGGGAATGCAAACAGAATCTGTACTTGCTGCTCTGAGGAATGGAAGCTAGAGGCAGTGCTGAAAGAATGATTTCTTCATAGCACAGGTACATTTCTAAAGTAAAAGTCTTGGGGGCTGAAAAGAATGTCATCTCCTTGTGCTGCCTACAACAATGCTTTAATATGGAAGGAAGTGTGCAGGTATATCAGCTTTTGGAAAATCTCTTTCAGTACTTTTAAATGAATCAGTATAAATTGAGCTGTTAGGTAAACTTATCATGTGAATATCCTGAAGCAGTTGTATTCTATGTAGACTAAATTTTTTGCAATAGAAAAAAATTGCAACCAAGAGTTTATGGAAATTGAAATGATCGTGAAAGATATTTACTCAATTTAACAACTGCTCAATTCAATAATTGCTGAATGCACACTTGTTAAATACTCCATTTTTTAAAAGAAAAATACATGCCATCCATATTCTGGGTGCTTATTATGCGATCTGTAGTATAGATGTTAACATCATGGAAAACTGTAGAAATGTAATACCAAACACATGAAGCAAATGAGAAGAGGCTATGAGGCAGAATGGTTTGATTTTTTTTTTTACACATTATTTTAAAGCTTCTATATGTTAAATGCTCTCCTGTCCCATGACTGTGTTTGTGTACCCAACACTAAAGGTAATGGAACTCTTGTGGCCTAGGAATGAAGATGGGAGAAGTTAGCATCTGCCCTTTGGAGGAAAGCAGGGGCTTTTCTTCTTCTCCCTGGAAAAATCTAGCAATAGATTTTTTTGTTTTTGAAATATGGGTGATTGAGCTGATTTTCATGGCAAGTGGCAGAAGGCTGGATATTATGATGGGAGGATTCTGTGGGAGAGGAGAGGAAAAGAAATCCCTAAAAGTGGAAGGTGAATTTTTTCTTAAAGATATATTGCGTTATTGAAATGCTTGTATAGAATTTTTCTGTTCCTAGTCTTCTAAAAGAAAAGACAGTGGTTGAAAGAACATGAGGTTAGGATTTACAATGTGCATCCATGCGAGCAATGCCTCTAAGGATATTTGTGTTACTGAGCTATCCATCACAAGAATCATCTGTGAACTGAATGATAAGTGGAGTTTCCAAAGTCAAGTTTTGAAGAGATTTATAGAAAAAGAAGGGACCTACCTTTAAGAAAATTGGTAAACAATTTCAAACTTAGCCTACACATTACTCATAATCTAAGAATTTCAAAGCTTTGACAGAATATTTGTCTGAGTGAGTTTAAATCTCAAAACTAAAATCTTAATTATTAACTGAATTTGCATTTTATTAGGAAGATGTTGTAGATACAATCAGTTTTCAGTCCTTCTGTGCATAACCTTCATTGACTTAGAAATGCCTTTAAAATTATTTACAGATATTTCAAATACAAAACAATTATAACTCAATAAGCATTAATGTAATTATTTTGGACCTATGTATTGAATGTCAGAAAAATGATTATTTTGAACCATGTCATCTAAGACAAAATGAAATTGTGATTTTTTTTTTATCAGATACAATCAAGTGGAAAAGCTCAACTTCATTCATGGATTGCTTACCTCCTATTCCTTAACCAAATGTAATATGAATTAATTTGCCCTTTGGTCACTAAATTTAGGTCATACTACTAGTTGGTGTACTAAGTGGAGACAGTTGTTATAATTATTAGCATGGTGCTTAAGAAAAAAAGGTTAATGCTAAGCCTAACTTATCCTGTGGCACAATATTTAATATCTCAGTTTTCTGATACACTTAAAAAGGATAACATCTACTTGTAGGGTACTAAATTAAAGTAAACACAATGTATGAAAAGCACTTAGATAGTGCCTGGTGAATGACACGCATGTCATAGAGGATAGTTTTGTTACCATTACTGTTGCAAATATTACTAGGCAGTTCAAGTCAAATAATCAGAAAAACTTCATTTTACAGTGCTGAGGTATAGTTTAAACTGGCATCCTTAAGAGAGAACACTTTTCATTTCCATTTGGAGATTAACATCAGTTTGGGTTTGCTTGAAATGAGTGACATACTATACTTCTCCAAATAGCAAAAACACTTGTAAAAACAAAACTGTAATAGGTTAATTTGAACCAGTTTTCTAATTCCCATGTGAGAACTATTATTATGTTTTTATTTCCCATAATCATATGGTCATAGAAAAAACAATTTGAGTGTTAACCAAATTAATGATATTCATAAAAATTGTTAATTTGATGATGCACTGATTTTATTATTAATGGTTTTTAATCCAATACTCTCTAATGGATAGTTACAGCCCATAATTTTATAAAAATAATGATTTCAAATCATGTGGTACTGTCTAACTCAACAAAATAGTTTTGTAGAATTTGCATTTTATATATATCCGGATGTGCAAAGTATTGATTCATTGCCTATAAGCAATCATATTAATTTGTCAAAGAAAAAAATGAAACTACTTTTCTCATATTTTTACTCCATTTCCCATATGAATAAGAATCATCTTCATATTAAAAAGTGGAAAATAGCATTCATAAGAAGGAATGGAAGTAAGTTGGGATTGACATATATACACTAATACGTATAAAATAGATAACTAATAAGAACCTGCTGTATAAAAAATAAATAAAATTCAAAGAAAGAAAACATTGAGAAGGAATGGAAGTACTTAAAGATAAGTATATTAAAGAGCACAGGCTATTGGACTAAATGTAATCTCTGATAGAGCAAATGGTGTCCTGGTAAATTACTGAAGTCTCTGGGAAATTCACAGATGAGATAGCTGAACCACTGCTAAGAATCTCTAAGGAAACTATAGGACAAGAAAATCACCATAAATCTTGAAGATGAGCAAATATAATGGCCATATTTCACCAAGAAATTGAACTAAACACTAATTTTTTCCTGCAAACTTGTACTCAGACTTTCCTGCAAACTTAAGTTCTTGAAAGAGAAACCTGCATAGATTGCATAGATTCACTAAGGACAAGTCATTGTTCACTAGTCTTGTGGTCACTTATAAAAAATAAGGCAGAAGCTGGTTATTCAAGGAAAGTCTACCAACATTGTTTCTATATTATCTCTAAATTTTAGTATGGAATTTTAAAACTTCTGCCATAGCTTTTTTTTACTATGTGAAATAGTAATAATGCAGTTTGGAATATTCATATAGATTTAAATAGTACTACTAATAAAAAATGATAATTAATGAGTCTTAACTTAGCAAAATGGAGGGCCTCTGTCTACAAATCTATTTCATTCAGTAGTTGATTTTTTAAATTTTCTATCAAAATAATATGGAAATATTTTAAAATACCATATTACAAAGCAGTTTATTTTTAAAAGCAATAGTCCCTACCTTACCTTTCCCACCCCAATCACAAACACCAGAAGCAATCATTTGTGATTTCCATGCTTAAACTTAGTTACTTCCATTTTCTCTAAATGATATACTCCTTTTAATATTTCTCAATTTATCAACAGTAGGTATGATTTATTGCTTGTTATACCATGACTTTAAAGAGTTAGCTTACTTAAAATCTGCTTCATTCCCACCTCTTCTCAATAACATTATAGTACTACTTTTCCTTTTTTTGGTAATGAGTAGAATATTTTATTTATTTATTTATTTTTAAATTTATTCTATTTTTTTATTTGAAGCATAATTGCTGGAAAATATATAAGTTACATGTGTACAATAGTCATTCACAATTTTTAAAGGTTATACTCCATTTATAGTTACTATGAAATATTGACTATATTCCCTGTGTTGTACAGTATCTCCTTGCAGCTTATTTTATAGCTAATAGTTTGTACCTCTTACTCCCCACCCCTTATATTGCCCCTCCCCGCTTCCCTCTCCCCACTGGTAACCACTAGTTTGTTCTCTATATCTGTGAGTCTGCTTCTTTTTGTTATATTCAATAGTTTGTTGTATCTTTTAGATTCCACATATAAGTGACATCATACAGTGTTTGTCTTTCTCTGTCCGACATATTTCACTTTGCATAATGCCCTCCAAGTCCATCCATGTTGATACAAATGGCAAACTTTTGTTCCTTTTTATGGCTGAGTAGTATTCCATTGTGTATACCACATTTTCTTTATCCATTCGTCTGTTGATGGACACTTAGGTTGCTTCCACATCTTGGCAATTGTAAAAAATGCTGCTATGAACATTGGGGTGTATGTATCTTTTCAAATTAGTGTTTTTGTTTTCATATATATACTCAGGATACTCAGGAGTGGAACTGCTGAGTCATATGGTAGTTCTATTTTTAGTTTTCTGAGAAACCTCCATACAGTTCTCCACAGTGGCTGCCCCAGTTTACATGCCCAGCAACAGTTTATGAGGGTTCCCTTTTCTCCACACCCTCACCAACATTTGTGATTTGTGTTCTTTTTGATGATAGCCATTCTGACAGGTGTGAGGTTATATCTCACTGTTGTTTTGATTTGCATTTCCCTGATGATTAGCAATGTGGAGCATCTTTTTATGTGCCTGTTGGACATCTGCATTTCCTCTTTGGAAAAATGTCTATTCAGTTATTCTAACCATTTTTAAATCAGGTTGTTTGTTTTTTTCTGATGTTGAGTTATATGAGCTGTTTACATATGTTGGCTATTAATCCCACATCAGTCATACCATTTGCAAATATTTTCTCCCATTCAGTAAGTTGTCTTTTCACTTTGTCTATGGTTTCTTTTGCTGTGCAAAAACTTTTAAGTTTAATTAGGTCCCATTTGTTTATTTTTGCTTTAGTTTCCTTTGTGTTAGAAGATGGATCAAAAAAAATATTGCTGTGATTTATGTCAAAGAGTGTTCTGCCTATGTTTTCCTCTAGGAGTTTTATAGCATCTAGTCTTAGCCTTAGGTCTTTAATCCATTTTGAGTTCATTTTTGTATATGATGTTAAAGAATGTTCTAATTTTATTCTTTTACATGGAGCTGTCCAGTTTTCCCAGCACCACTTATTGGAGAGACTGTCTTTTCTCCATTATGTATTCTTCTCTTATCTCCTTTGTCCTAGATTAATCGACCATAATTGCTTGGGTTTATTTCTGGGCTCTCTGTCCTGTTCCATTGATCTATGTGTCTGTTTTTGTGCCAGTACCATATTATTTTGATTAGTGTAGCTTTGTAGTATAATCTGAAGTCAGGGAGCCTGATTCCTGCAGCTCTGTTCTTTCTGAAGATTATTTTGGCTATTTGGAGTCTTTTGTGTTTCCATACAAATTTTAAAACTATTTGTTCTAGTTCTGTGAAAAATGTCATTGGTATTTTGATAGGGAGTGCAATTAATCTGTAGATTTCCTTGGTTAATATGGTCATTTTAACATTTGATTCTTTCAAACCAAGAACAGGGTATATTTTTCTATCTGTGTCTTCTTCCGTTTCTTTCATTGGTGTCTTATAATTGTCTGAGTACAGGTCTTTTACCTCCTTAGGTAGGTTTATTCCTAGGTATTTTCTTCTTTTTGATGTGATGGTAAATGGGATTGTTTCCTTAATTTCTCTTTCTGATAGTTCATTGTTAATGTATAGAAATGCAACATATTTCTCTATATTAATTTTGTATCCTAAATTTATTGATGAGCTCTAGTAGTATTCTGGTGGCATCTTTAGGATAGTCTATGTATAATAACAGATTTCTGGGGGGTTTTGTTGTTTTTCAAACATAGTGTATACTGAAACCCTTTATTGCTAGGTAAGTATATCAATACCCATAATCATTCCTTCACTTCTCACCCTCCTGTCCACTAACTTGTATGAGCTGTACTTTGACATTTGCATTGTCAGTAGTGATGACATTTAGATTCTATTCTGCCATTATGACAAAGCTTCCATGCTTTATCTGAAAGTTGAGGCTAAAGTTGAAAGTGAGGTTTTCACATTATTTTAATTATGTGCACTGTGCCCCATGCATACTGCAGTAGTTTACTTCAATTAGATTTCTACTCTGCCACTCAAGAAAGCATGCTCAAATGAATTCTCCTTCATGGCACTCCAACAGCTGGTCAAATATGTCACTTACTTTAAATTTGGTCCATGGTTGTGGTAGGCAGAATTATAAGATGACCCCCATATCCCCACTTCCTAGTGTACAGACTTTGCATACTCCTCACAATGTGAATATGATGAATTTTAGTCCTATGATTCGATTATGTTATATGGCACAGTTGACTTTAAGGAAGGATGATTGTCTGCATGAGCCCTTTAAATTTGGGTATTAATTTCAGATACAGAGGAGGCAGAGAAAGAAGTCAGAGAGTCATTTTTCCTGTTAACTTGGAAAAATGTAAAGAGCTATGTTGTGAAATACCTATGAGGAGGATTATCCTCCAGGAGCTGAGAACAGTCCCTTGCTGACAGCTAGCAAGAAAACAGGGACCTCAATCCTACAGGCACAAGGAAACAAATCCAGCCAAAATCTTGAATGAGCTTAGAAGGGGATTCTTCCCCATGGCTGTCAGATAAGAACTTAGTCCTGCTAACACCTGATACATTGATTTCAGGCTTGTGTGAGACCCTGAGGAGAAAACCTAGTTACACTGTGCTAGTCTTCTGACCCACAGACTGTAAGATAGTAAATGGTGAGCTAATAATTTGGTATTGTTTTAAGCAACTAAATTTGTGGGAATTTGTTACACAATAATAGAAAACAAATCCAGCATTTACAACTGTGTTTGGAGAGTCAAAAAATCTCTGAGGACAGGATTTTTTTCTGGTTTTTTTTTTGAGGTGAGTTTAAAACATATCCACAAACTTTGATACTCCTATAAAACATGGAGTTTAATTCCTCTCCACTTGAATACAAGCTGATGTTAGTGACTTGCTTTTGTTGAGCAGAATATATATATAAGTGACGTTGTGTTACTTTCCAGGCTAGATTGAAAAAAGTGATGGATGCCCCAAACTGGAAGCAACCAAGAGGCCTTTCAGTAGGATAATGGCTAAACAAATTGTTCTAAGTTTATACTATAGAATATTATTCTGTGATCAAAAGAAACAAGCTGTCAATTCATACAGCAAGATGGGTGAAAGTTAAATGCATATTTCTAAGTGACAGAAACCAGTCTTATAAGACTGCATGCTGTATGATTGCATTTATATTATGTTCTGGAGAAGGGAAGGCTAAAGAGGTGGAAGACAGATCAGTGATGCCAGGACATGGAGAGGGGAGGGGTTGACTAGTACTAGGTGAAGGGCACAAGATTTTTTAGAGCTGAGAAACTATTCTATAGGACACCATTTGACAAAACTTCTGTCAAAACCCATGGAACTTCACAACATAAAGAATAAACTTTAATATATGTAAATTAAAAAAAAAACAACCACCAGGAAAGCTCAAGATCTCAGGATGGAATGCAGTTTGTGACAAAAGAATCTAACTATATTATTACAAATGTATGATGTAACCTCACTGAAGAGAATGAAGAAAAAGAGGTGTTGTCCTACATAACTTTGGAAATGACTGGAAAATGTAAGGCTGAAGACAAAGGAACCGTATGAAAGCATTGCACTCTAGTTGGTAAAATTGTTTCTCATGGAAGTGCAGGTGAACAATTCTGAAGCCACTGTACATCTATACTAAATTAAACAATAAGTAAATAGACAGCAGATGGTGAAAATCAGGCTTATTCACCGTTAGAGTGGGAAGTTACAGATAAGCAAGAGGTGAAAGCTAGAATGAACCAAAGGTACTTGGACTCTGGTTTAGTTTAATATAAATACTGATGGATAATGTGAACACACGGAGATATGTATGTGTACATGCATTAGTGTACATAAATATATTTCCTCACTCTATCTGCTGAGAGGGCCTAAAAAGTCATGATCACACCCACTGTCCAGATATTAGTTTACAACCCCAGTCTTCAATAAACTTTAGCAAGGTTTTTTTGAGTAATGGCTGAATCTAGGACCAAGGAAGGGTAGGAAATATACAGGATGAGCTAGAGCATCTTGTGGTGTCAGAAGGGACATACTGCCAACTGAGAAAGCTGCTAATGGTTGAAGCTGAAACAATTTGAGCAGTGAGATAAATAATAAGGGAGTATAACAAAGTATAAAATAAATATCTGTGGCGAGCATTGCCCTCTGAGGAAGGCACCATTAAGACTCTCATAAGCCTCAGGGCCCGATTGTACTCTCCTTGGTATGCATCCTGGACTTTATGGTATGAACGTAAAAAAGGAGATGGCCTTTGGCCAGATCACTCCAGGGACCTGCTCAGTTACTGGGAGTCCCTGGTTGTTCCCTAAAGGTAGGAAAAGCAACCCTGGAGGGGAAATTGGTGCCTTTGAGGGAGAAGCCGAGGAGCCAATCAACCAGCTGATGCTGATAAGGCGTGACTAAGCAAATTCCCTGCTTTAGGGGTATATATATGGCTATGCTTTGTTGTTAAACTTGCCTTGCAACCACCAGTTGTATGTGCCCTTCTGATCCCATACCTTGGTGCGTTCAGTTCCCTACCCCCTCTCGTCGATTGTTGCTGCACTTTGAGGACCCGCCGCGGCTGGCGGCAAATATCCATGAATCCAGACTGATTAAAAATTGAATGAGAGAGAAGAGGTAAATCTTCCATACAGAAGAATTCCAAATAATGTATATAGGTACTGCTCCCTCAAAGAAGTGGAACATAACTCCTTATTCCTCAGGTATGGGCTGTGCTTTTTCACTTGCTTCCAAATAGGAGCTGGAGCCACAGAAAACGTATAGCTGCCAGAGATGCTGCCTTGCTGCCTAAGGCAAGAAGGCTGAAGAAGAAATACCCTAGCTTCTCCTTTTCTGCCATCGTCCAGTCTATTGCCAGTACCTTCTGTTGGGTGAATGCAAGAAAAGTCAGCTCAGTCAGGAGGCTGGGAAATGCAGTTTGTAAGATTCAGTCTCTGTGGCACAGATCTTAGCAGAGAAAGGCAGAGCTGAGCAAGCCCAGGAATGGCACAAAAAAGTTTTCATATGTATCCAACAATCAAATGTATTGAGTCAAAATTTATTATATATCCATGTTGAAGTGGCAGGTTTTTATGAAAAAAGAATTGTATTTTCTAAGAACTTTTTATGTTAACTGAGAACTATAACTGAAATCTTAGTAGGAAAGTGTAGCATTTAGTTCTTCACCAAGGAGGAATATCCAAGGCAAACAAAATTGTTGCATTTGTGAACTCATTCAGATTTATATAGGTCCTTAGGGTTATATATTTATCTCAACTAATGTTAAGTCAGGTATTAAAAACCTGATATTTATTGAGCTCCTGCCCCAGTAGCGATTCGCAGTCGCCACAGTGAGTTGGTAGCCTCGCTGTTCTTCCACAGATGCCATCTTGAATGAAATGAATGTCAAAGAAGGCACTCAGATAGAGCAACATAAATTAATCTCAACTTTATGGAAACCTTTATGGCATATGTTTACAATACATGATGTCTTTATATCCGACAATAAAACAAACTTTCTGAATTCTGCTGAACTGATACCATTATAATCACTAGAGAGGAATTAAAAAGAAAATTCCTTTTAGATATTCATTATATACTGCCGCTTAATCGCAAAGCTTTTTGATGAAAATATATGGCTGTTTTGCCCCTATGATGACAAATAACCAGATGTTTGGGAATATCCAGAAGTTCCTCTGAATATTTTTTAACTTTCCTCACTGTTTGGAGTGACATCAACACAGCTAACATATGGGAATTGCAGCTTGAATGGCAATATGTAGCTAAGAACAAATACAACTCTTTTTGGTAACTGTCTGTTTTGGCATATCGTCTATACTATAGTTATACAGATGATTTTAAAAATTAGATGAATAGAAGAGTATGCCTCACTACCATTGCAATTAACCTGGAAGGAACAAATACTACAAAACCCATCCCTTTACTGTCAAGCCTTAGTTTCCCATTTCTTTTGCCCTAGCCTCCTAGTGGCATCTTCTTTTCATTCTCCCTCCACGTGGTCAAATAATTATAGCTTTATGAATACTATTTATTGAATGTCTAACACATGCCCTCTGTGTTAATCAAAAACTTTAAAATAATCTTATGATACTAAAAAAAAAAAATGGCGTATTGGCTATGGAGACAGGTGGAATTGTAGTTGACTCTTTTAGTTCAACAAAATGATGTTTAGCTGCTTCAAGGAGGTAGAATCGAAATGAGTACTTGAGTTCATTCAGTCTCCATTTCAGACAAATTCAATAAAATGTCAAGGAAAATAGCATTGGGGGATATTGGCAAGGGTATAATGGGAATGATAAATTATGAATTCTAAACTGGATTGTGAGTGAAGTTATATGAGACAAGGCTTAGTTTGTTGAAAAAAGTAGAATCATATGAATAAAAAGATGGATGGATGGATGAATAGATGGAGAATCATCTAGAACAAATGCAGGCATTTGTCAATTGACATTATATACGTCTTAGAAAACACTGAGATTTTTTTGTAGTACAAGTTTGAGAGAAAACTAAGAATACCCTATCCTGACTGTCAAGAATTCCTTTCTGTTGAAGTCCTAATATTCAATATAAATCTTTGGCCAGGAATATTTTCATCACTTCCTGTAGAAGAGCCCTTGGGGAATTACATTGAGCATCTTAGTATACAATACGGTGTTTTCACAATGAGATTTAATTTCAGATCATCTGTTTCTAGCCAGTTTTAAATGGGAACACTTCCTAGATATGCTGCATGTAGTGCAACAGGAGTAGAATCAAACCATCCCATTTGAACAGGAAATTAATGTTGATGGAATCTATATAGGTTGATTTCTTTCTAATGGGACCATCCACTCCATTTATATGCAACTAACATCTTTTAAGCTTATAATTTGATAGGTTCCATGGTAGATATTAGGGATATAAATCTTAATAGACTGTTTCTGCTCTTTAGAAGCATAAAGTCCAGGAGGGGAGTCATATATGTAAGCAGTGTAATGACATAGGTATAGCAGAGTACACTGGGATCACAAAAATGGGAAAAGCTGACTGCCTACTGAACTGGTGAAAGTTCATAAAGTAGTCAACACTTGTGCTGGGTCTTGATGGACAGATAAACAAGTGAGAATGTGTAAGATCTGAGTATTAATCATAAAATATTCACTTCTCTACCTCTCCCCCTTTGGGTGGAGCATATTTCTTTCCCACATTGATATTGGGTTTGACCATATGCATTGTTTTAGCCATATGAACTCAGTGGCCATGATGCAAGCAGAGTCCTTAAATGTGCTGCTGTGATCTAGGGTAACAACTTATATTCAGTAATCTTCCAGAAGGAGAACATACTCTGGATAGCTGCTGGTTCAAGGAGAATGAGGAAGCACATGGAGCTGACCTAATTTCTAATCTATAGCTTGGAGCCAAGCCTGGTAGATCCCAGCTGAGCCTTACCTAAAACAGAGCTGCCCACACAAGGCATAAGAGGAGAACAAAATTGTGTGATGCTGTAAACCACTGTACTGGGTGTTGAGGTAGTTTGTTATGCCTTATTATTGCCACATAACTAAATAACACAGAGGGAAAGTCTTGCCTGGTAGGGGAAATGTTATATGAAAGAACATGGTTATTACTTTGCTATGATTAAATATTGGGTGATTAAAAGGGAAAGAAGGGAACTGGAAGACACAATTTGAAGCCCAATAGTGAATCTGAAGTGTTGGACCAAATCCCTTAGGTGGTGTAATGTCATCAAAGTATTTTTCACTGAGGAAATGACATAATCATACTCCACAGAGTTAATCCTGCAATTTTATCTAGGAGGGTATCTACCAGAAAACTCACTCATTCAACAGATAATTAATGAGCACCAACTATGTGCCAGACATTTGGGATATATTAGTAAACAAAAATAAGATCTCTGCTCTTACCTCTTAGTGGAGGAAAATAGACAGTAAACAACAAGTATAATAAGCAAGGTATATGGTGTATTAGAAAGTGGTAAGTACTGTGGAAGAAATATGAAAAAGCAGAGCATCCAAGGGAGGGCTGCAATTTTTAAAAGGTTAGATGGGGTAGGTCTCGTTGAGAAAGTAACATCATGGAATCTGCAGTATCAAGGATTTTTCAAGATTGGCAGCTATCATGTAGCTGTAAGCATCTAGCCAAAAATTCCATTAAAATGACTCTATAATTAATGGTATAAACTGTTCCTTAGAAAAAGCTTTTGACTCACACAACTTGTGAAGCATCAGATAGAAAAAAGTTGTAGAACGTTATGACTCCAATAATAACAGCAAAGACGTCTTTGTCAATATGTACAGTGTCCTATTCTGTGATAAAGTGGTTCATGAATAGGCAGTAACTGCTGCTGCTGGCCCACCTGGTGTCTTGTGATGAAACATGTTTTCAGCACCAGGATCTGAGTCTTCACTGGTGAGAAACGGTGATTTATGTTCACCGAGGCATACCGCAAAACCTTGGCAGTCAACACCAACTTGGCATTCTGGAAAGTATCTTTATGCTGGAGAATTCAAACACTGTGCCAGGCCTTCCTCTAAGAAACAGTTGAACTGACTCAGTTATGGTTTCAAGTTATATTTTCTTTTAAGGAAGATAGCATGAAGTTATTCAAATGGTGCAAAAAGATTCTAAGTCCTTTCTTTGCTTTACGGTGGACACATCATGGAATACAAGTATCTTAGTGTTTTGTGCTAAGTGGAACTCTCCTGATAGGAGCTGTACAATATAGATACTGTGGTGTAAGGTGCTACATAATTTTATTCATTTCCTAGTTTGCTCTCTGAAGTAGCATAGATTTGTGGAAATCTTTCAGCAAGACAATTTTTTTATAGATAATGTAAAAATCTATTTTATTTTTAAAATTTATTTTTATGTACTTATTTGTGTATGTATTTATTTTTATTGAAGTATACTGGCTGTACAACATTAATATAAGTTACAGGTGTACAATGTAGTGATTCACAATTTTTAAAGGTTATACTCCATTTATAGTTATTATAAAATATTGGCTATATTCCCCGTGTTGTACAATATATATCCTTGTAGCTTATTTTATAGCTAATAGTTTGTACCTCTTACTCTCCTACCCCTATATAGTCCCTCCCACCTTCTCTCTCCCCACTGGTAACTGCTAGTTTGTTCTCTATATCTGTGAATCTGCTTTTTTGTTATATTCACTAGTTTGTTGTATTTTTTAGATTCCACATAAAAGTTATATAATAAAGTATTTGTATTTCTCTGTCTGACTTATTTCACTTAGCATAATGCCCTCCAAGTCCATCCATGTTACTGCAAATGGCAAAATTTCATTATTTTTCATGGCTGAGTATTATTTCATTGTGTATGTATATCACATCTTCTTTATCGATTCATCTGTTGAGGGACACTTAGGTTGCTTCCATATCTTGGCAATTGTAAATAATGCTGCTATGAACATTGGGGTGTGTGTATCTTTTTGAATTAGAGTTTTGGAGGTTTTTTTGGATATATATCCAGGAGTAGAGTTGCTGGATCATAAGATAATTCTATTTTTAGTTTTTTGAGAAATCTCCATTCTGTTTTCCATAGTGGCTTCCCCAGTTTACTTTCCCATCAACAATGTGCAAGGGTCCCCTTTTCTCCACATTCTCACCAACACTTGTTATTTGTGTTCTTTTTGATGATAGCCATTCTGACAGGTGTGAGGTGATATCTCATTGTGGTTTTGATTTACATTTCCCTGATGATTAGCAATGTTGAGCATCTTTTCATGTGCCTGTTGGCCATCTGTATTTCCTCTTTGGAAAAATGTCCATTCAGTTCTTCTGCCCATTTTTTAATTGGATTGTTTACTTTTTGATGTTGAGTTGTGTGAGCTGTTTATATGTGTTGGGTATTAATCCCAACATATCATTTGCAAACACTGATCATATCATTTGCAAAGATTTCCTCCCATTCAGTAGGTTGCCTGCAAGACAATTTTAGGTAGTCCATCTTGACACCTCCCTCGCCCTCATCCTTCACATGCTGCCCTACTAAGTCCATCTCTCCACTGCTGATTCTCTGTCTTCTCTGACATCAACACAGTTCACAGCCACTCTTATCTTAGAATCCTCCCAGCTCTCCTCACAATGTGAGTTCTTGTACACCTACCCTCTGTGCTCTGCATTGCAACCTGAGTGATCTTCAAAAAATGTAAATCAGTCACTGACCTGTGTAAATCTCTTCACTAGTGCCCTACCATTGTTTTATTTTTCTGTTTTTCCATCTTCTATTTTTAATAAAAACTTATTTATTCATTACAAATTTATATGTTTCACATTCTATTTCCAGTCTTTAAAAAGCTACTCTTGAATTTTGAGAATACACATGTAACAAAATCTACCCTTTGGATATGAGTTTAAAAGTCACTTGGTCAAGGAAAGTTTTCTCTTGACATAAGTCCTCATAACATCCTGTTTTATTATTTCATAGAACTTATTTTTATCATACATAGAATTAATTATGTAATTAATTTATTACATCTGTCTCATTCCCTCATCCTCCACCCTACCACGAACAAAGGCCATTAACACCAAGGGCAGGGTTCCTATCAAGTTCGCACCAAATCCTTAATGCCAATCATAATACCCAGCATTTAACATTTATTTAGAGAGTAGATGGATAAATGGATTAATGAATCAATCAATATATCATTCATATACCAAACTACAATTTACCACTGAAAACCAGCATAAAACAGATAAGAACTCCCTAACAGAGATGTTTCATTATGTAAAGAAAAAGTTGTATAGACATAATATCTTTCACACAAAGTTGTAATGTACAATTCAAACTGTAAGTAATTATCTTCATGAAGAAAGAAAGAAAGGGAAAGAGACAGAGACAGAGAGAGAGGGAAGAAAAGAAAAGTAAAGCAAAGGAATCATAGAAGTCTATGGAACCCATCTCACTAAAACTGCAGAACAGACACTGAGTTGAGAAAAAACACATGTAAAGTTGTAGGACATGGAATAACATTTTGATATAACTAACATATTTTTGGTTCTAAATTATATCAATTACAATTTTAGTCTCCTGGCCTTTTCTCCATGAAAGCAAAACTATGCAATTGAGCCATATGAAGCTTGAGCCAATTGGTTCTGAGCCAATAGAGGACTGAGTGACAACTGGAAGAGAATTCAAGTTGGGGTGCATTTCTGAGAAAGGGATTCTATAACCTTTCTCCTATTCCTGAAGTGAGTTTGAAGGTAGGGCATGTAAAAGAAACTCCAGTTAAATGTTAGTGATTCTGAAAATAGAAACTATCCTCTTCCCAACTGGATTTTGGAAATAACATTCTCAAGAAAGCGTCTACTGCCTTGGCAGGGTTAGAAAGAAGAGATGGATCATAGAGGCAAGTCTTGGAAGGGAGGGCCTGAAGAAGCCCCATCAAGTTTCCATGACCCTGGAGTTCCATGAGAAAGCAAACATGGTGGGACTCTGTGGTCAGGCTGGGCAAGATGCAGATGCAGAGGCTCACCCCACAGCCATAGGAACACACCCCTCTTGGAAGAAGTGAGCATGAAGACCATCCGTAGGACTAGAGAGGATAAATTATAGTTCAGTGGATATACCACTGTGACAGAGGATGGCTGCCACAAAGCTGACACCTGCTGCATGCCATGATGGTATGTAAGTGCCTGGAATGTTCCCCTACAGAGAAGAGGCAGTGAAAGTGGAATCTGGAATTGAGTGAATTTAAGCTTGAAGTGATTGATGATATTCTGGGATGGCTGAATCTACCTAGACTTGAAAAAATTAAGTTTTCTGCCATCAAAAATAATAGCTCAAAGTAAAGATTTAGTTAAGCTGAAAGAAAAGAAGGTAGTTATATATTTGCACACCTGAGTTTGCATCTTGAAAATTCCTATTTGTTCCATTAGCAATGTGCAGATGTAACCAGCACTTTATAGATTTTATATCCCAGCTGCATATTAAAGTAGCTGGCATTTGTTTCACTAAAAAAGAGAAAAAGCATAAATTTTATCTTTGGTGCTAACCCCTCCTGGAAGGGAATCCTGTTCCCTAATAAAAATATTTCCCTGCAAAAAATACTTACTTCCGCCTAATATCTTTCTTCAAGCATTATGGAAAGTGGGCAAACTTTCATTTACCAAAGACAAATACCCATATTTGTAATGCTACAGGATATGTTTCAAAGACAGCCCCTTCCCGCAAATAATTCAGGCACATAAGACTCAGCCCTATCGTATACATGGCATTCTCCCTGGGCACGATCATGAATGAGTCTGAATATTGGGAAATGTTCCCACTTCCTTCTTCTGGGATATCATACCTATTCTAGGAGGGCAGTCCTCTAGTTATTTGTCCTGATTCCCTCCTCTGCCCCTCTCCTAGTCCCCTTTGGAGATGGGATATTGCACACGATTAAGGCCTGAGATACCTGGACAGCAGCAGTCCCCCACTCCATGCTCCTATGACTACCCAACTTCCCAACTTTGACCCTAAAACAGCATTCTTCAGCTTCCACTTGGGAGGTTACTCTTTGCCTATCTTAGCACTTGTCCACCATTTTGAAGAATAGAGGATCATTCTTCACAGATTAACCTATGGATCACATTAATTTCCTGGGGCCATTCTCTGCCAGCACTTCTGCATAGGTACAGGTCCAAGTCTCTTGAAAGCATCGTGAAGAGTAGCCCTCAACACATGGCAAATGCGAGGCTTACTAGGGAGTTCCACTTTCTATGACAGTTCTAATTTGCTTCCTTGCATTTCTGGGCTCTGTACCCGGCATTATGTGGGTGCCAACGTCTTCCTCCCTTCCTCCCTTCCTTCCTTCCTTTTCTTTCTTTAATGGTTGTTATACAAGAGACTAAGGTAAGCTTTCTAAATTTGCCCTAGATTTGGCTGGTACTGAATGAAGATTCCCAAAGTTTCATTTCTCTCATAAATATGCATAAATCGAGAGTCAACATTTCCACCCAGGAATGAAAAAATAGTTTTCAGGGCAGTGGCATCATTTGTAGAGAGTATTTGGGCTTTATGAAAACTAATACATGTTGGCTCATTGATATTTCTGCATAGGTTTTAGTGAGTCCTACATTTTTAAATGTTCAGCTAAGCCTCTCTGGTTTGGGTGTGTTTTAGAGATATCAAAGAGTGGCTCTGGATTTTGTACCCCAGTCAATTGAAGTAATTCATCCAATAGGCAAACCCACACACTAAGAATACCCCATAGAATCGCAACTGTTTGGATGAAACATGAGGCCTCTTTTCCTCAAAAATCTGTGGAAATTGTGTTGTTGCAAATAATACTTTGAGAAGAAGCTTGAGGGTGTTTTTTATCCTTCTTTTTCAAACCATATATTTATTCTCTCCCTCTAAATCCCTCTCCACATATAACTAAATGTGTGTATATATTTTCCCATGTTGTACCCATCATCTGATGCTCACATTATATATCATTATATAGTAGATACTATATATACATCATATATATTAGTAAAAATTCTCAATGTTTTTCTTTTGATTATCCCTTCAAAGCAAAAGATTATGCATCAACTCTGGGGGTCTCTTCCTAGTTTGTCCAGATTACATGGAATCTGTAGGATTATCTTCCAAGTTTGTTGTCTGAGCCTACACTGTTCCCTTGTCTTAATAATAAGGATATTTTCTTTAGAAATTTTAAAGATGTTTTTAAAAATATACCATTGAATTTTGGAGAGACCATTTACAAACTTGTACTTTTCTCAACTTTCCTGAATGTAAATCAATTTTTAAAATTGTGTGTTCAGCTCATATTTTTAAAAATAATAATCCTTTCTAGATGGTGCTTGAAATGAGATAGGTGTGAGTTTTAAATCCCATTTAAGCCACTTGTATCAAATGGCCTTGAGCAAGCTCTCAGTTTAATGAACCTAAGTTTTCCCACATATAAAATGGAGATAATCTGGAAAAGTATTCATCTGGAAAAGATGTTTTGAAGATTAGATATGATGTATATATAGCATCTAGGCAGCATCTGATATATGAGGTATACAAAAAAATAAATACATTATCTGAAGCCACTTGTTTCAATTAGTTGTAATTTTTAAGCTCCATTTTAAGCCACTGAGTATTTGGATATCATGATTCTTATGGTAGAATATTCTATTTACAAATGGTTTTTGAAACATGTCCTCAATAACCATATTGGATGATGGTGTGTGAGCAAAGTAGAAACTACTTTTCTAAAGTCTTCTAAGGATACTGAACTTCCATCTTTATAAAAGAAGGCTTCTGTGAAAATTAATCAAAATAGCATTTTCAACTATTTCTCATGCTTTTACTTTTCTTCTATATTCTTCATAAACCTGTGGGAAATACTGAATTAAAAAGTTCTAAGTTATCATCCATAATTGTTCTCTCACTTTTGTATTATAAATAATCATTCTGCATACTCAGCAATTCATACAGGCAGGAGTAATTATAGATGTACTCTAGAAATAAATCACCTTTTTAGGAAAAGGAATTGAAGGAGTCATTAGTTCTGTAACTTGAAATTTATAAACTGTATGTGTAGGTAAGATATCACTAGGGCATACTAAAATAAAGCAATATTTTAGTAAAACTTTTCAAACATAGGGTTTAAATTCTTTTGATTATTACTTTAATGCAAATAGGAAAGCTTAGTTCTTATTCTGAATGCCACCAAGTAGACAATTCTGCCTGTTCATGTTTTCCAGTAAGCTGTTGAACATTTTCATCCCAACTCTAAGAAAGGGCAAAATCACAAACTTGAAATAGTTTATCTGAAAATACATATTCTTGTCTTAAACATAGGCTTTGTTTTACTGGTCCATGTTACTTCTGACCAAGATCCATCAAGAGAAATAGTTATATTTTTCATAAAGTAGCCAAGCTACATGAAATAATCCATACATGTCCTGCTGTCTTCCTATGTAGGGAGGTTATTTTGCCATTTCCTCTGGTGGATCTATAATTTGGCTTTACAGGGAAACAGCCTGAGGAATAGCACTCTCCCAGGAGCTGACTGAGCTGGCCTGGGGCAGGAAGTCACAGTCTAAGTCGAGAAGGAACTGAAAGGAGACAAGCAGTGTGCTGACTCTTGGATCAACCAATGAATGTCAATTAAAGTGAGATGACCTTATTTACCACTTTGTGCTTTTGACCACAGCTTTACAAGTCTCATTTCAAATCCATAGCATGAGATGAAGCATAGACCCTTGTGTAATCTTTGGAGTTCCTTACTTGCTTTCACAGGTCAGGAAACATGAAGGGTGAAAGAGAACAAGGGGAAATAATAGCTTCAGCAGTCTGTTGGCCTAGCTCTATGGTTACATCCTTTCTACTCCTTTTCCTGTCTTGATAAGCAAATCCCTACAATTAACTGTAAAATGTGAAAGCCAGGGGTAGCTTTCATGTCTGTTTTTCATAGACAAATCTCATGAAATGTCTATGAGATTTTAATCACAAGCCTCAGAAGTGGAGTCGAGTAGTGTCAAGAGAAAAATTAGACACTCTGAGTTCAAATTCCAGCTCTGCCTCTTACTAGCTGTGTGATTATTGACAAGTTAATCAATTCCTCTGTCCCTCACTTTTCTTGCCCCAAAATGAGGAGTAAAATGATAGTACTTAACACATAAGATTTTTGTGAGGCTTAAATTAGTTAATGTACTTTTACAGTACTTAGGTTCATAGGTAATACTCAGTAAATGCAATCTATTATTAATAATATTAAAGTACTCAAAACTGACCTAATAGAATATATATTTGAGTGTCTGTCTTCAAAACACAGAACCTAGGCTTCTAAACTCAGAGTATGTGACTTAAGAAAAGATACAAGTACCTTGGAATGCTCAATGTCAAGTCATGAGGCTGAGGGCACCTGAATATTAAACTTCTTAAAGGTTGAAATTCCTAAAAATGTTCCCCTTTTCCCACGTTTTTTTCCATATTCACAGGAAAAAAAATGTAATTCTGCTTTTTACCAACTACCAAAAAATCCCACACTATTCCATAGCCAGGGCCATGTGAAATGCAAATTAATTAACTTGCCCAAAATAGAGTTGCCAGATAAAATACAGGACACCAAGTTAAATTTGAATTTCAGATAAACAATGGATATTTTTTAGTATAGACCTGCCCTATGAAATATTTGGAATATACTTAGACTAAAACACTGTATAGGTTTATCTGGACTTTAAAATTAACTGAATGTTCCATATTTTATTTGTTAAATCTGGCAAATGTAAACCAAGAAGACACCAAGACTGTGTTAGTTCTGTGCTAGCCAATCTGAAGATAAAACACAAGAATATCCAATATTCTGCTTCCTGGTTAGGAATCACTTAAAATAACTTATAAAGTTGATATTTTCAGTAAGAGGATGATTGGTATATGAAAATAATTGTATTCCATTTTGAGTTTATTTTTGTGTATGGTGTTAGGGAGTGTTCTAATTTCATTCTTTTACATGTAGCTGTCCAGTTTTCCCAGCACCACTTATTGAAGAGGCTTTCTTCATTCCATTGTATATTCTTGTCTCCTTTATCAAAAATAAGGTGACCGTATGTGCATAGGTTTATCTCGGGGCTTTCTATCCTGTTCCATTGATCTATATTTCTGTTTTTGTGCCAGTACCATACTGTCTTGATTACTGTAGCTTTGTAGTATAGTCTGAAATCAGGGCACCTGATTCCTCCAGCTCCATTTTTCTTTCTCAAGATTGCTATGGCTATTCAGGGTCTTTTTCTTTTTTAATATTTTTATTTTATTTTATTTTTTAACATCTTTATTGGAGTATAATTGCTTTACAATGGTGTGTTAGTTTCTGCTTTACAACAAAGTGAATCAGTTATACATATACATATGTTCCAATATCTCTTCATCTTGCATCTCCCTCCCTCCCACCCTCCCTATCACAAACCACCTAGTGATCTCCCTGTGCCATGCGGCTGCTTCCCACTAGCTATCCACCCTACATTTGGTAGTGTATATATGTCCATGCCATTCTCTCACTTTGTCACAGCTTACCCTTCCCCCTCCCCATATCCTCAAGTCTATACTATAGTAGATCTGTGTTTTATTCCCATCCTATCTCTAGGCTCTTCATGACTTTTTTTTCCCTTAGATTCCATGTATATGTGTTAACATATGGTATTTGTTTTTCTCTCTCTGACTTACTTCACTCTGTATGACAGACTCCATGCCCATCCACCTCACTACAAATAACTTAATTTCGTTTCTTTTTATGGCTGAGTAATATTCCATTGTATATATGTGCCACATCTTCTTTATCCATTCATCTGTCGATGTACACTTAGGTTGCTTCCATGTCCTGGCTATTGTAAATAGAGCTGCAATGAACATTGTGGTACATGACTCTTTTTGAATTATGGTTTTCTCAGGGTATATGCCCAGTAGTGGGATTGCTGGGTCATATGGTAGTTCTATTTGTAGTTTTTTAAGGAACCTCCATACCGTTCTCCATAGTGGCTGTATCAATTTACGTACCCACCAAAAGTGCAAGAGGGTTCCCTTTTCTCCACACCCTCTCCAGCATTTATTGTTTCTAGAGTTTTTGATGACGGCCATTCTGACTGGTGTGAGATGATATCTCATTGTAGTTTTGATTTGCATTTCTCTAATGACTAATGATGTTGAGCATTCTTTCATGTGTTTGTTGGCAATCTGTATATCTTCTTTGGAGAAATGTCTATTTAGGTCTTCTGCCCATTTTTGGATTGGGTTGTTTGTTTTTTTTGTTATTGAGCTGCATGAGCTGCTTATAAATTTTGGAGATTAATCCTTTGTCAGTTGCTTCATTTGCAAATATTTTCTCCCATTCTGAGGGTTGTCTTTTCATCTTGTTTATGGTTTCCTTTGATGTGTAAAAGCTTTTAAGTTTCATTAGGTCACATTTGCTTATTTTTGTTTTTATTTCCATTCCTCTAGGAGTGGGTAAAATAGGATCTTGCTGTGATTTATGTCACAGAATGTTTTGCCTATGTTTTCCTCTAAGAGTTTTACAGTGTCTGACCTTACATTTAGGTCTTTAATCCATTTTGAGTTTGTGTATGGTGTCAGGGAGTGTCCTAATTTCATTCTTTTACATGTAGCTGTCCACTTTTCCCAGCACCACTATTGAAGAGGCTGTCTTTTCTCCATTGTATATTCTTGCCTTCATTATCAAAAATAAGGTGACCATATGTGTGTGGGTTTATCTCTTGACTTTCTATCCTGCTCCATTGATATATATTTCTGTTTTTGTGCCAGTATCATACTGTCTTGATTACTGTAGCTTTGTAGTATTGTCTGAAGTCAGGGTGCCTGATTCCTCCAGCTCCGTTTTTCTTTCTCAAGATTGCTTTGGCTATTCGGGATCTTTTGTGTTTTCATACAAATTGTGAATTTTTTTGTTCCAGTTCTGTGAAAAATGCCATTGGGAGTTTGATAGGGATTGCTCTTAATCTGTAGATTGCTTTGGGTAGTATAGTCATTTTCACAATGTTGATTCTTCCAATTCAAGAACATGATATATCTCTCCATCTGTTTATGTCATCTTTAACTTCTTTCATCAGTATCTTATAGTTTTCTGCATACAGGTCTTTAGTCTCCTTAAGTAAGCTTATTCCAGGGATTTTATTCTTTTTGTTGCAATGGTAAATGGGAGTGTTTCCTTGATTTCTCTTTCAGATTTTTCATCATTTGTGTATAGGAATGCAAGAGATTTCTGTGCATTAATTTTGTATCCTGCTTCTTTACCAAATTCATTGATTTGCTCTAGTAGTTTTCTGGGAGCATCTTTCGGATTCTCTATATATAGTATCATGTCATTTGCAAACAGTGATAACTTTACGTCTTCTTTTCCGATTTAGATTCCTTTTATTTCTTTTTCTTCACTGACTGCTATGGCTAAAACTTCCAAAACTACATTGAATAATAGTGGTGAGAGTGGGCCACCTTGTCTTGTTCTTGATCTTAGTGGAAATGGTTTCAGTTTTTCACCATTGAGGATGATGTTGGCTGTGGGTTTGCCATATATTGCCTTTATTATTTTGACGAAAGTTCTCTCGATGCCTACTTTCTGCAGGATTTTTATCATAAATTGGTGTTGAATTTTGTCAAAAGCTTTCTCTGCATCTATTGAGATGATCATATGGTTTTTCTCCTTCAGTTTGTTGATATGGTTAATCACGTTGATTGATTTGCATATATTGAAGAATCCTTGCATTCCTGGGATAAACCCCACTTGATCATGGTGTATGATCTTTTTAATGTGCTGTTGGATTCTGTTTGCTAGTATTTTGTTGAGGATTTTTGAATCTATGTTCATCAGTGATATTGGCCTGTAATTTTCTTTCTTTGTGACATCTTTGTCTGGTTCTGGTATCAGGGTGATGGTGGCCTCAAGAATGAGTTTAGGAGTGTTCCTCCCTCTCCTATATTTTGGAAGAGTTTGAGAAGGATAGGCGTTAGCTCTTCTCTAAATGTTTGATAGAATTCGCCTGTGAAGCCATCTGGTCCTGGGCTTTTGTTTGTTGGAAGTTTTTTTAATCACAGTCTCAATTTCAGTGCTTGTGATTGGTCTGTTTATATTTTATATTGATTCCTGGGTCAGTCTCCGAAGGTTGTGCTTTTCTAAGAAATTGTCCATTTCTTACAGGTTGTCTATTTTATTGGCATATAGCTGCTTGTAGTAATCTCTCATGATCCTATGTATTTCGGCAGTGTCTGTCATTACTTCTCCTTTTTCATTTCTAATTCTATTGATTTGAGTCTTTGCCCTTTTTTTCTTGATGAGTCTAGCTAACGGTTTATCAATTTCGTTTATCTTCTCAGAGAACCAGCTTTTAGTTTTGTTGATGTTTGCTGTTGTTTCCCTCATTTCTTTCTGATCTGCTCTTTATGATTTCTTTCCTTCTGGTAACTTTGGGGTTTTCTTGTTCTTTCTCTGATTGCTTTAGGTGTAAGGTTAGGTTGTTTATTTTAGATGTTTCTTGTTTCTTGAGTTAGGATTGTATTGCTATAAATTTCCCTCTTAGAACTGATGTTGCTGCATCCCATAGGTTTGGGGTCATCGTGTTTTCATTGTAATTTGTTTCTAGTTATTTTTGGATTTCCTCTTTGATTTCTTCAGTGATTTCTTGGTTATTAAGTAGTGTATTTTTTAGCCTCCATTTGTTTGTACTTCTTACATATATTTTCCTGTAATTGATATCTAGTCTCATAGCATTGTGGTCCGAAAAGATACTTGATACGATTTCAATTTTCTTAAGTTTACCAAGGCTTGATTTGTGACCCAAGGTATGATCTATCATGGAGAATTTTCCAAGGGCACTTGGGAAGAAAGTGTATTCTGTTGTTTTTGGATGGAATGTCCTATAAATATTAAGTCCAGCTTGTTTATCATTTAAAGCTTGTGTTTCCTTATTTATTTTCATTTTGGATGATCTGTCCATTGGTGAAAGTGAGGTGTTAAAGTCCCCTACTATGAATGTGTTACTATCGATTTCCCCTTTTATGGCCATTAGCATTTGCCTTATATATTGTGGTGCTCCTATTTTGGGTGCATAAATATTTACAATTGTTATATCTTCTTCTTGGATTGATCCCTTGATCATTATATAGTGTCCTTCTTTGTCTCTTGTAATAGTCTTTATTTTAAAGTCTATTTTGTCTGATATGTGAATTGCTACTCCAGCTTTCTTTTCATTTCCATTTGCATGGAATATCTTTTTCCATTCTCACACTTTCAGTCTGTATGTGTCCATAAGTCTGAAGTGGGTCTCTTGTAGACAGCATACATATGGGTCTTGTTTTTGTATCCATTTGTATCTGTGTCTTTTCGTGGGAGCATTTAATCCATTTACATTTAAGGTAATTATCAATATGTATGTTCCTATTACCATTTTCTTAATTGTTTTGGGTTTGTTTTTGTAGGTCTTTTCCTTCTCTTGTGTTTCCTGCCTAGAGAAGTTCCTTTAGCATTTGTTGTAAAGCTGTTTTGGCGGTGCTGAATTCTCTTTGTTATTGCTTGTTTGTAAAGGTTTTAATGTCTCCATCAAATCTGAATGAGATCCTTTCTGTATAGTGTAATCTTGGTTGTAGGTTTTTCCCTTTCATCACTTTAAATATGTTCTGCCACTCCCTTCTAGCTTGCAGAATTTCTGCTGAAAAATCAGCTTTTAACCTTATGGGGATTCCCTTATATGTTATTTGTTGTTTTTCCCTTGCTGCTTTTAATATGTTTTCTTTGTATTTCATTTTTGATAGTTTGATTAATGTGTGTCTTGGCGTGTTTCTCCTTGGATTTATCCTGTATGGGACTCTCTGTGCTTCCTGGACTTGATTAACTATTTCCTTTCACATATTAGGGAAATTTTCAACTATAATCTCTTCTAATATTTTCTCAGTCCCTTTATTTTTCTCTTCTTCTTCTGGGACCCCTATAATTCGAATGTTGGTGTGTTTAGTGTTGTCCCAGAGGTCTCTGAGACTGTCCTCAATTGACTTCATTCTTTTTTCTTTATTCTGCTCTGCAGTAGTTATTTCCACTATTTTATCTTCCAGGTCACTTATCTGTTCTGCCTCAGTTATTCTGCTGTTGATTCCTTCTGGAGAATTTTAAATTTCATTTATTGTGTTGTTCATCACTGTTTACTATTTACTTCTTCTAGGTCCTTGTTAAACATTTCTTGTATTTTCTCCATTCTGTTTACAAGATTTTGGATCATCTTTACTATCATTACTCTGGATTCTTTTTCAGGTAGACTGCCTATTTCCTCTTCACTTGTTTGGTCTGGTGGGTTTTCACCTTGCTGCTTCATCTGCTGTGTGTTTCTCTGTCTTCTCATTTTGCTTAACTTACTGTGTTACGGGTCTCCTTTTCGCAGGCTGCAGGTTCGTAGTTCCTGTTGTTTTTGGTGTCTGCCCCCAGTGGCTAAGGTTGGTTCAGTGGGTTGAGTAGGTTTCCTGGTGGAGGGGACTAGTGCCTGTGTTTTGGTGGATGAGGCTGGATCTTGTCTTTCTGGTGGGCAGGTCCACGTCTGGTGGTGTGTTTTTCAGTGTCTGTGACCTTATTATAATTTTAGGCAGCCTCTCTGCTAATGGGTGGGGTTGTGTTCCTGTCTTGCTAGTTGTTTGGCATGGGGTGTCCAGCACTGGAGGTTGCTAGTTGTTGAGTGGAGCTGGGTCTTAGTATTGAGATGGAGATCTCTGGGAGAGCTTTCACCGTTTGATATTACGTGGAGCTGGGAGCTGTCTGATGGACCAGTGTCCTTAACTCGGCTCTCCCATCTCAGAGGCACAGGCCTGACAACCGGCCAGTGCACCAAGACCCTGTCAGTCATATGGCTCAGAAGAAAAGGCAGAAAAAAGACAGAAATAAAATAAAATTTAAAAGTTATTAAAATAAAAAAATTAAAAATAAGAAAAAAAAAAAAAGAGCAACCAAACCAAAAAACAAGTCCACCAATGATAACAAGTGCTTTAAACTATACTAAAAAAAAAAAAAGAATAACGGACAGACAGAACCCTAGAACAAATGGTAAAAGCAAAGCTATACAGACAAAATCACACACAGAAGCATACACATACACACTCACAAAAAGAGAAATAGGAAAAACATATATATATCCTACTTCGAAAGTCCACCACCTCAATTTTGGGATGATTCGTTGTGTATTCAGGTGTTCCAGAGATGTAGGGTACGTCAAGTTGATTGTGGAGATTTAATCTGCTGCTCCTGAGGCTGCTGGGAGAGATTTCCCTTTCTCTTCTTTGTTGGCACAGCTTCTGGGGTTCAGCTTTGGATTTGGCCCCGCATCTGCATGTAGGTCACCTGAGGGCATCTGTTCTCGCCCAGACAGAATGGGGTTAAAGGAACAGCTGATTAGGGGGCTCTGGCTCACTTAGGCCGGGGGAAGGGAGGGATACAGAGTTCAGGGCAAGCCTGCAGTGACAGAGTCCGGTGTGACGTTGCACCAACCTGAGGCTTGCTGTGCGTTCTCCCGGGGAAGTTGTCCCTGGATCATGGGACCCTGTCAGTGGCAGGCTGCACAGGCTCCCGGGAGGGGAGGTGTGGATAGTGACCCGTGCTTTCACACAGTCTTCTTGGTGACAGCAGCAGAAGCCTTAGCATCTCATGCCTGTCTCTGGGGCCCACGCTGATAGCCACGGCTCGTGCCCATCTCTGGAGCTTGTTTAGGCAGTGCTCTGACTCCCCTCTCCTCTCACACCCCGAAACAATGGTCTCTGGCCTCTTCGGCAGATCCAGACTTTTCCCGGACTCCCTCCCGGCTAGCTGTGGCTCACTAGCCCCCTTCAGGCTGTGTTCAAGCAACCAACCTCAGTCCTGTCCCTGGGGTCTGACCTACGAAGCTGGAGCCTCAGCTCTAATGATTTCTTTAAGGGTTGGTTTGAAATATGCTAATTCACCACTGCAGTGGCCTTATGAATATATTAAAACTATGCTGTTCAAACACATTGTCAGAAATTAATTTAAAAATAAGACATTGATATGAACTTTCTGTTTTGCTTTGTTTTATTGAAGTATAGTTGATATACAATATCATGTTAGTTTCAGGTATACAGCAAAGTGATTCAGTTATATATATACATTGTGTTTTTTTCAGATTCATTTTCATTGTACATTATTACAAGATATTGAATATAGTTCCCTGTGCTATACAGTAAATCATTGTTGTTTGATATGAAGTTTTAATCTCTTTAATATTAGAGTTTCTTAACCATGTTGTTTTGCTTGAACCATCAGTAGCTAACTATAGAAGAAGGAAAAATAGGATAATTAACAAAGATTACATTAAAAATAAAAATCTGTCAAATGCTGCCTAAGAGAAACAAGTTTGTGTCTTATCTCAGTAAGTTCAAGTAGAAAAAGGTTCTCAGGAAGATTGTATTGCAATAGTACTTTAGATTCAGTACACCTGTACTTATTAAACAACTAGTATATCTTAGACTCTTGGAGTGGGGAATACAGAAGTGAATAAGACATGCTTCTTGATCATGAGGAACTTCTAATCTAGCTGGCTGGCCACATAACCCTATATACATATAATAAGGAAAGTTTAGGGCTATAAGACAATTACAACCAAAGTATCATAGTGGAGAGAGAATTTCCAATTGGAATGATCAAAGAAGACTTTTTGGAAGAGGTATTATTTGAATCAATTTGAATTTTAATTGGTGAAAGTGAAGAAAATGGAAGCATCGTATATTGAAATAATTGGTTTGGAATCTCATAGCCCTAAATTCAAATCTTAAGCCTGCCATAGTATAGATGGAAGCAACCTACATAGTTTCCTCATTTACAATGTAAAACTGGTTAAGAAACTTTGTCAGTCTTTTAATCTCTAACATACAACTTGTAGGTTAAATTAGATGAATGGATATGAGAAAGAGCGGGGAGATAGAGAGGAAAAGGGTCAGGAGAGAGATATGAGGTCAGAAGTGTAATGTGCTACAGGAAACCTAGGTAAAATGAAACTCCAAAGACAACTACATAGCTGCTGACCTCAGCTAGCTGACCTTCTCTAGGTAGCAGAGTGAAGGAGAAAGGGCAGGGAATTCAGGAGGCTGAAACCTTGTCTCCTATGTATATTTCCCAGTGGTAATTCAAGGTAGTTCAACTTTAAAATTCTTCTCTTTAAGGCTCTCTTTGCCAATTTCAAAGCTTTTCTCCTAAGAATTCAATAGCAATTCCATGATATTAAAATGTATAACATATAATCTTTGAGAGCAGAATAAAATAGTAATAATAAGCATGTCATGAGAGCACAGTAGTATATTTGAATATTAGTGAGTATGGAAGGAAAAAATTTGAAATCAGATACTAGGGTAGCAAATGTGAAGCAATCTGATTCTAGCCATTACTAGTTACATATCAAAGTGTGTTTACATTGTAGTGAAAAATAAACACATGCAAATTTAATATTTCTGACTTTAGAATTACCCATCTGACAGTTTCTCTAAGCTGATTTATTTTAAGAATGCTTATGCTTATGGAAACATGTACAGATGTTGACTTTGATGAATTTTTATTAACTGTTGGCACAGGCTTTCTATTTAATTTCAAAGAAACACTTTTCCTGATTTATTCTGAAAAAAATAATTATTAACAATTCAGTTGTGGGAACATGCTTTGGGGAGGTCATTGCTTTTTTCTCCTTTAAGTAAGCATTCATTTTAAAATTCAGCAGGAATGTGTGAAAAGGGAACTCAATGACTAGTGTTGAAAAGAATTTTTTAAAAACAGCTCATTTTGTTGCTAGTATATTTAGGAAGACAGCGAGTCATTATGCTTTTGTATTGTGTACATTGAAAATACCCAAGGCCAGGTGTAAAACTGGAGAAATATGAAGAGAGGTAAATTTGATTCAACAATGAATTGACTATGACATCATGGGTATATAATGGCTCTTCCCATAATTGCTAATAAAAAGTCACTTTGCCAGCACAGGAAAGGAAAGTGCCAGATAAATGCCATGAAGAACATTAAATTGTATAGTACATTTTCAGTCTCTCTAACTAAATGAGTTAAAATGGTGTTCTTTCTTTGTGAATGTTAAAATCACACACCAAATGTATTAATTACTGGCCAAAAGGTATACTAGATTTTATTAGGCCTACTGAAATTTTTGTCCTCTAATACCACAAGTTAATGTAAATGAAAGAGGAATTGGTAATAATGATTCAAGACATATGTTAAGCATTAATTTATTCATTCACTCAATTAATGTATATCATGTATATTAAATTATTAGACAGCTGTGTAAATGATTCTGACATGTATCAAGGTTTGGAAATCCCGGGTCTATATAAAATAACACTACTTATACTACTAATCTTAGTCGGTTTCAAAACAGAAAGGTAAATAGAGGTGTCCCTAATATCTTTCTGTTCTCTCCCAATTCTATTGCTGTGATGCCACATCTGACCGTCATTAGCATTAACTTTCATAGGAGCCTCCTACCTGGTTTCCTTTTTTCCATTCTCTTCATTTGGCTATTAAAATACCCAGATTACTAAAGCCTTAGTCCTTACTCTAAATTGACTCTCTAGAGGATGTCAGACAGTCCAGTGATTTCAATCACCACTTTACAAAGATAACTCGAACATTTTTACATCCAACCCAAATCTCTTTCCTGAGCTTTATACTCATACATTTCATAGTTTAATGCACACCTCTCAAACAAGACACAAAGACATCCCAAAGTCAACTCATCTAATGCCCTGCCAAGCTGGTCCTCTTCTGCCATATCAAAATTCAGAGTGACCACAGGTGTACTCCCCTGACCATTCTTCTAGTGACTCCATAAGCTGGGCCCATGGATCTTTCCATGTTTTTCACTGGTTAAACTTTTTTTTTTTTTTGATACATCCTTTTCATATGAATCTGCCTCCTTCCCCTTAACAAAACACTCTGTCTCTGCCTGCCTGGTCACCTTTCTGGATGTTAGTCCCTTGATCCAGACAGTCTTCCTCTCATAGTTAACATTCTTCCTGGTCCTGATGGCCATTCCTGAGAAACACTCTCTAATCTCATCCCAGGAGAACATTCCCATCTCTGTATCTCATATTCTTCATGATAATTTACAACATTCCATCTTTAATTACAGTTATTTGTAAACATGACTTACTTATACAGTTAAGTGTAGAAACCAGATTTTTTTTGGAAAACCTAACACATGCTGCAACAGTCCCAGAAACATATAAAACTCTAAATAAGTAGTTATGAAAGAAATTAATCATTCCACTCTCTGCAGCTTTGTCTTGCTCTTAAAGGCAATTTATTTTCCCCGTTGTTCAGTGGTTTTATGGATATTTGTTTTTTAATGTAAAAAAACAATGCATTCATTTCATTTTATATAGATTGGAAATGTTGAAAAACATGAAGAAAACGAAAATTGCCTATTATCCCATTACCCTTGGGTAAATACCTTTAATATTTTGCACATTTCCTTCTAAATTCTTTTCCTATGCCTATATGTAGGTATTTTGTATAGTTACACATACCATAGATGTTTTTATGGTATGCTTTTTAGTTTTATGGTGTACCCTATAGATCTCCACAATTTTTAAAGCAGTCAATTCAACATAACTTTATTAATCATAAGTATAGATATTAGCAACAATGTTTCTAATGGTTTTAAAATATTTGTTAGTAAAACCTGAAATACTCTAGAAATATTATACAGTGAATGCAAATAAGGGCTCTAAGAAAAAAGGAACTAAGATGGCTCTGTTTATAGTCTTATGAAATGTATATAATTCAAGCTTAGAAACTGAAGTATTTGGGAAATTTGTATTAATGTTTCCAAGAATACAAAGCAAGAGAAAACAGTAATTGTGAAGTGTGTGCCCTTTCATTCCTTAATTTTAAAAACTTTCTGAATACTTGGCACTGTATTAAGTATGCAATGAACAAGATATACCAGGTGACTGTGCTTAAAGAACTTACATAATAAATGGGGAAACAGACAATGTATAGTTAAACGAATAATGGAAATCAATACAACCTGTAGTAAGTGCCAAGAAGGAAATAAAAATGATGCTGTCTAAAGAACAGCTAGTGGGACCTGCTTTAGAAACAATAATCAAGGAAAGAACCAGCTACCAGAAGAACAGGGGAACCTCTCTTGAAAAAAATAACAGAAAGTACATGATGCTGAGGACAGACAGGTGTGCTGTCTTCTCGGAAAGGACAGGCCAGCCAGTGATGCTGAAGTTGGCAATAAAGGGGAGAGCATATGAGCAGAGTATGAGGGGAGTTGAAGGCATGGGCAAGGGTTGGATCATAATGGGCCATATATTTGGCCTTAGCTATTCTGCAAGCATATAATATAGCAGATCTATAATACATCTAAATATAAAAGCTGCTAAGACTGCAATTCCTCCTATCACTTCTTCTTGTGTTCATTTATATATGTGCACATAAAAAGACAGCAGTTAATATCCACAAGTCTGATTACAAATGAGTATATTTTCTAACTCAGTCATTTACATAGCATATTGTAAAAAAAAAAATTTTCAAACTTTGGGTAAAACTGAATGCATTTAATGCAGTGCTGCACACAGAAATGTTGACTGAATCTGAACTGCTGTTATTACAAAGACGTGGATGTAAAATTCAAATATATTGGAGGAAATTTATACCCAATATCAACCATGCTGGTTTGTATTTTATCTTCTTTAAACAAAAATAATTGAAATAGGAATCCATGGAAATGGAAAATAAATCTGAATATCACTTCAATAATTTACTTTGTTAATTGTTTACGCCATTAACATCTCATTAAATCACACAGATTCTAAAACGTATGAATTATTCAGTCAACTTTTAATCTGTTAGCCATTTCTTTCCACTTAGACTCTCCTTGGCTGCTTTCTGCCTCATATATTTCAACTGAATTATGAACCTGCCTGAAGCTGAGTAAACCTGGCCAAAATGTACTTTCCACTAGTGCTATGGTAAACATCCACTGCTCACATAATATATTGTACACCATCTCCTTCCATCTTAATTCTGTTTTCTGTCTATATTTCCACCTACTTTCTTTTCGTCAATTTCTCATTCATCCAACATGTCCACATTCATGACTTCTGGTAGTCAGGTGGGAGAGCAACCCAGAGGCAGAAGGGCCCAGGAATTTATTTTATTTTGTGAGGTTTTTTTTCTCCCAAAGCCACGCATCTTATTGAGGAGTGGGACAAGTGGGGTATGGTGGGTTGGGTGGGATAGGTGTTATCTTCCTCAGGGATGGCAGCCATGATGACAGAGGGCTAAATGATGCCAGCACCAAGGACGTTCTCTACACATAGTCTCTGACCAGGGGGCTGAGAGACCAGGTGGGCCAGAGACTGAGCAATGATGTCAGCTGAGCTTACCTCCAGCTCTACAGGTGGCTGGAGCACCAGCATCTCCATCTTCTCCATAACTGGTCTCCAGGGCTTGAGCTGTCATGGATTGAGGGTCTCCACACCATCCTGGACCTCCACATTGACCTTTTGCCTCCTAATGCGCTCATAGGATTCTACAGCCTCAGCTCTAGAATTCACCTTCTGTGAATATACAAAAAGCCAGGCATACATTTTTTCTTCCAGGTCAGTATTTATTGAAGATTGATAGCCAGGGGTACAGGTTTGCAAAAGCAGATCCTTAGGCTCAACCCAGACCTACTGAATCAAAACCTCTTGGGCAGGAATTGGTATTTGCTTACCTAACAATGCCTCTGGTAATATTTATTTGCACTAAGATTTGAGAACTCCAATTATTTAGAGTTAATTTATATGCATTTGTATCTGATATCTGCCTCTTTCCATGGAGAATTTTAGATGGTTAAATTCCCTAAAAATCAAGAAAAGTCAAAATATGTAAGCAAAAACTTACTTTACATTACTATGGAGAGTACAGAAAAAATGTTTATTTAGTTGTTTAATTTTTCTAATATATTGGTACCTGAGAGCTTGGGAAATTTACTTCAAACTAGATATTTTTTCAAGAACAGAGATAGCATTTGAGCTGGAACTCAAAAGATTCATATTCCTTTTCTTTATTATTTTATTGAAGTATCATTGATTTACAATGTTGTGTTAATTTCTACTGTATAGCAAAGTGATCCAGCTATACATATATTTTTTTCATATTCTTTTCCATTATGGTTTATCACAAAATATTGAATACAGGTTCCTGTGCTATACAGTAGGACCTTGTTGTTTATCCATCCTATATATAATCATTTGCATATGCTAATCCCAAGCTCCCAGTCCTTCCCTCGCCCAGCCCCCCTTCCCCTTGGCAACAACAAGTCTGTTCTCCATATCTGTGAGTCTGTTTCTGTTTCACAGATATGTTCATTTGTGTCATATTTTAGATTCTACATATAAGTAATATCATATAGTATTTGTCTTTCTCTTTCTGACTTACTTTGCTTAGTATGATAATCTCTAGGTCCATCCATGTTGCTGCAAATGGCATTATTTCATTCTTTTCTATGGCTAAGTAATATTCCATTGTATATATATATACACATATTCTTTATCCATTCATCTGTTGATGGACATTGGTTGTTTCCATGTCTTGGCTATTGTGAATAGTGCTGCTATGAACATAGTTTGCTCTGGATATATGCCCAGGAGTGAGATTGCTATATCATATGGTAACTCTATTTTTAGTTTTTTGAGGAACCTCCCAAACTATTTTCCATAGTGGCTCTACCAACTTACATTCCCACCAACAGTGTAGAAGGGTTCCCTTCTCCACACCCTCTCCAACACTTATTGTTTGTAGACTTTTTGCTGATGGCCATTATGAGCAGTGTGAGGTGATAACTCGTATTTTTGATTTGCATTTCTCTAAAAATAAGTAATGTTGAGCATCTTTGCATGTGCGTATTGGCCATCTATATGTCTTCTTTGGAGAAATGTTTATTTAGGTCTTCTGCCCATTTTCTGATTGGGTTGTTTTTTTGTTATGGAGTTATATGAGCTGTTTGTATATTTTGGAAATTAAGTCCTTGTCAGTTGCATTGTTTGCAAGTATTTTCTCCCAATCCGTAGGTTGTCTTTGCATTTTGTTTACAGTTTCCTTTGCTGTGCAAAAGCTTATAAGTTTAAGTCCCATTTGTTTATTTTTGCCTTTATTTCATTTGCCTTGGGAGACTGACCTAAGAAAACATTGGTATGCTTTATGTCAGAGAATGTTTTGCCTATGTTCTCTTCTAGGAGTTTTATGGCATCATGCCTTATATTTTAAGTCTTTAAGCCATTTTAAGTTTTGTTTGTGTGTATAGTGTGAGAGTGTGTTCTAGCTTCAGTGATTTACATGCGGCTGTCAAACTTTCCCAACACCACTTGCTGAAGAGACTGTCTTTTCCCCATTGGATATCCTTACCTCCTTTGTTGAAGATTTAATTGACCATAGGTGGGTGGGTTTACTTCTGGGCTCTCTATTCTGTTCCATTGATGCATATGTCTGTTTTTGTGCCAATACCACACTGTTTTGATCACTGTAGCTTTGTAGTATTGTCTGAAGTCTGGGAGGGTTATGCCTCCTGCTTTCTTAAAAGATTTACATTTCTTAGTGAGCAAGAACAAAACAGAGAGGAGCATTAGGGTTTAAGAATCTTAAAAGCTTGCAGACATATATAAATAGAGTAAAATTTAGATAAATATCTAGGTAGAGAGAGTAAAAGTTAGCTGCTAAAATTCTTTGGGGGCTGGAAATGAAAGACCACTTTCTAAGTAATTCAGCATAGCCATAATTATGGGAAGACTTGGGAATGCACAAAAAATAACCTCAGCTCTTTTAGACCTCAAAAGCAAAGCATCCGAGATCTAGGAAACATACCTGCCTTCCAGAACTAATTCTTTACCTATGGTAAAAATGAAGAATATGGTAAGCTGGATGGCATAAGGCTGCTTTGTTTAGAAAGTGGAGTAAATGTTCTGGAGGAAGTGGCCCTAGATTAACACCTTTAAAGAAGAAAACGCATGCCTCAATTTTCTGTGAAAGAGATGCCACTAGGTGTATGCTTTGAAAAATAGCAATAATCCATCCGTAAATCTCATGGAAAAAAAAAAAAAAAAGATTTGCCTCAAGTTTCAAGGTAATTGAATATATGAGATGAAGAATTAAAAAATATTATTTAAATTAAAAGTTCACACACAAAAAAAAAGTTCACATATTTTACTGTATTCTGCTATTCCAAAATTTCATTCCCTTCTCAACAACCATGATAGATATAATGTTTGACACAGTGTACAAACAGCCAGAGGGCTATGGCAACACTGGAATTGGTTAAGTCAACCTACCTGAGATAAAATGGATTCAAAGCATCCCTACAGCCAAAAGATCTAAAAACTGAGCCCCTCTGTCCTTTGGCTCCAAAGACCAGAGACTAAGTTTAGGGTCATACTCTTGAATAAGAAGTTCTGAGCCTTAAGCCTTGCCTCCTGCACACTGGCTACACAGTCTTGGGCAAGTCATTTAGCCTCTCTGTTAATTGATTTTGTTATCTCAAAACAAAAATAATAATACCACAAAATAAGGTTGATAAGAAATATATGTGTAAGTGCTACATGATGCTGTTGAGTATAGAAGACCTAACATAATTAATATGCTATTAAAATTATTTTAATATGCCAAAGCAATTCTTGATTTTCCAATGGCTGCCAACAATTACAGTATTAAAAATATATATTCTCTTGTGTAGCACTCAGTTATATTTTGGGGCAAGCAATCCAAGAGGTCTGATATTGAACTTATATGTTCAAGCTCTATTACACATGGCATAGCATTCTTCATCACCAAGTTACACAGGATGAAAAGCATATTACATATCAATACTTTATATCTCTTGTCTTTTTTTTTTTTTTTTTTTTTTTGTGGTACGTGGGCCTCTCACTGTTGTGGCCTCTCCCGTTGCGGAGCACAGGCCCCGGACGTGCAGGCTCAGTGGCCATGGCTCACGGGCCCAGCCGCTCCACGGCATGTGGGATCTTCCCGGACCGGGGCACCAACCCGTGTCCCCTTCATCAGCAGGCGAACTCTCAACCACTGCGCCACCAGGGAAGCCCTCTCTTGTCTTATTGATTGCATTTGTAAACAGAAAAACTAAATTATTATTTTGTGTTTCATAACAGCTTATTTGTTTGCTGCTTTTTTTGTTAATACTCCAGTTACACGCAGATTTTGTCCCACATTGGAGCATGATTTAGTACACTCTTTGCAGTTTAGAAGTGCCTAAGCACCCTTCCCTCACATCAGCAAACCCAAGCATAGCTGCCATTTTTCAGAGTCAGCCAGAAGAGTGATGAGCTTGCAACAAATAGGATTTTAAAAGCTAGAATCAATGAGTACACTCAGCATTACTTCCCTGCATACCCCAAAGGAATGGCAAAACGACCCATGAGCAGGAACTAATGGTTGATGTCTTATGGAGCATAACAGTGATTTTCCAACAGTTGGCCACATGGGTTTGGAGACTATTCTTTGGAAGACGTATCATCCATCCACAGAAATTATAATTACTGCATATTCCAGGCTGAAATTGTTGGAGCCAGCTTTATTTGTGTATCATTTGTTTTACATTTCCTCTGAGAGTTTATAAAATAGGTAACTATTGCAGATAGATGTGCGTACACAAACACACACATGAAGAAAAGAGATTTATAACCATTTTCAGATTCTACTTCCACCCTTGTCAATACATTTATCCATCACTAATAGTTCTCCAATCCCAGGGCCAGAACAAATTTTTGATACTGAATTTAAATTCCATGAATTTTTTTTTTTTTTTTTGCTTTTCCAATGGACATTTTTCTGTTGGCATGTATGAAAGTACACACATGTCTTCTGTAATAAGAATGGAAGCAGGAGGATTTGCCAAAGCACTTTTTCTCAAACTTGGACACAGTTTTAACAATTCAGAAAATTGCTATTACCAGATTTATGGCTTAACTTCACTGAGGTAAATAAGCACTTTAATTCCATTTTAACTGGGAAAACATTTGCTAAGCTAGTCTGACACCTCGATGGACATTATCTGCTTCATCTCCTTCAGGCATCTAGGCTACAGTCAAATTTCTCTTTTCTAACATTTAATGCTACATAAAATGATGCTGGTAGTGTTTGTCACTAAGTAATAATTTTAGAGAAAGTGAAAATCAAGATAATTATAAAATACACTTGAATAATTTCTTTAGGGGAGGGGAAGTAAAAGTTCCTATATACTCTTATTTTAGCTGCTATTTTTCTAGCATTTACTTTCTGTTCCCAACCAGCTCAACAATTGGCTTCAGCCTCTCATTGTCACAGAAAAAAGAAAATAAAATTCTCAACAGGGAGAGGCTAGTATGGTTTTTATTTTGGGGTTTTTTTATACTTAATTTGAAAGATCCAATCCTCGGAGGCTAAGTAATAATTATATGTGAGTTGATGATTCTAATCCTCACCTAATTGCTACCTTTATGTGGCAATCTAGGTAAATCACAAGTTTTAAGTTTCTCTTTTATGAAATGACTTTAGCAACTCTTTTGCCTTAGTTATATAGTTATATATCTTGAACACTAACAGATTTGTGAAATATATAATATATACATAGTTGTATATGTATATATAGCTCCACATGTAGCATCAAAGTTGTTAACATACATGAATTATTCAAACAATTTTGACTAATGTTACTACTAGCATTCCCTTTAAAATACTTTTCCATTTTGGAAATATGTACAGAATTTTCAGAAAAGATAACAAAGAAGAGTTACACATAATTTCAACTGGCTAACCAATGCTATCATTTTATGTTTAAAACTCAGATTTCAATATGACTCTAAACTAAATTTATTCTGATCTACCCCTTCACCCACATTTCCTAGAATTTGAGATCAGTTTCAATTCCAAAAGCCTCTCCACCATATCTGGAGGTCTCACAAATATTCCCAAAGTCAGAACTTGGGTCACCAGGAGGGAGCCCATAGAATCAATGGTTCCTGGGAAATTCCCTGGCAGTCCAGTGGTTAGAACTCTACTTTCACTGCTGAGAGCCTGGGTTCAATCCCTGGTCTGGGAATTAAGATCCCAGAAGCTGTGCCACGTGGCCAAAAATTTTTATTTCTTTCTTCATTTATTTATTCATTTATTTATAAATAACCTTTGGTAAATGTAAGTTTGTTTTCTATGTCTTTGATTCTATTTCTGTTTTCTAAATAAGTTCATTTGTATCATTTTTGTAGATTCCACATATAAGTGTTATCATATGATATTTGTCTTTCTCTGACAGTTCATTTAGTATGATAATCTCCAGGTCCATCCGTGTTGCTGCAAATGGCATTATTTCATTCTTTCTTATGGCTGAGTAATATTCCATTGTATATATATACCACATCTTCTTTATCCATTCCTCTGTTGATAGACATTTAGGTTGCTTCCATGTCTTGGCTATTGTAAAAAGTGCTGCTATTAACATCGTGGTGCATGTCTCTTTTCGAGTTAGTTTCCTCCGGATTCAAAATTATACACAAAATAGTAATAAATGTCATCATTTATTGAGTGGTAGTCATTACCATATGTTTTACTAGACATTTTCAACATATTACCTTATTTCTGAAAATAATTCAGTGATGTAGGTATTATTATCTCCCTTTTAAAGGTAATAAACTGAGAAATAGCAATGCTTGGTAAATTATAATTAAGGTACAGTTCTTCTCACTTTAGTGTTAAAATATCCTATGATTTAGCACCAAAATGGATATACATTTCTCAGGCACAGCTGTTTGAAAATCCAAAATTTATTGTCACTCCATAACAATTTACTCCTGTTGATGATGATGAAAACATCCTTCTTTTGCACTTTGTAATTGTACTACATATATCATTTCATTACATGGAGCTCTATTCTCTATTTTTCTGTACCAAGTAAATGTCACTCCTTTACATTTCGGTATCAAATAAACTGCCATTTATAATGGTACTTCCATGTGTATAAGTCTTGCCTTGTCCAATAGATTTTAACTTCTATGTGAGCAGATTGTTAGCTATGTAGTGAACTCCATAGCATCTAGGACAATGCAGAGTACATAGGTATTCACTGAATACCCATTGTCTCATAAGTTTATTTTTTAAGAATGTTACAAGAGATATGTAATAGGTATGACCAACTGCTCAGTCTTTTAACATGAAAAATTTAGTAACTTTGAAGTATGTTTACTTCATTAATTTCTCTGCCCTTCAGTGGTTAGAGCCTTTTTCTGCTTGGAAGTTATGCAAGACTAATGGTAATATTTTTAACATCCAGTAGCTTACCAGACAGACTTCATGAAGATGGTAGAATTATTGATCTAGATGTATTTTTTCTTCCTATTCCCTTAACACACTTCTCCAGCCAAGTGCCAATTTACACAGAATATGTAAATAAAGAAACTTTATATAAAACATGCACCAAAAACATTGGACTTCTTAGCATCATTGAAAAGAAAAACTACCACTTTATAGTTGGAAAAAAATCAATACATATTGAAGAGCAATTTATGACTAATAATTTTTAAAAGTCATATAATGTTGGATTAACTAAACAGAAATAATACTTTTAATGAATATTAAACCCTTGTTCATGCATGCTCACATATATAATATAGATATTATTTAAACATGTTCTTTTGGCTGGGGAACAATCAGGCATATTTTCCTCAATTTAAGGAAAGTACAGAGTCAACAAATAATGTTATTAGGGATGAATGTCAACTTCGAATAAATAAGGAGTACAAAATGAAGCAATTTATTTCAGTGAGAATAACTCATTTTTGTATGGCTCTGAAATGTCAAAGATTTTCTGATGATGAAGAGGCCCTTTAAGACACTGCTGCCTTTTCTAGAATGTTAAATGCTTGGACATGACCCAAAATAGTCCACATACCTGTAAACTGAGAACAAGATTCATCATATGCTAGGAATGCAGAAAAATGAAGCGCAGTTAAGGAAAACACATATGGCATTTCACATGGTAGATCATGAGGCTAAATTGCTCTTTGTATTCAAACTGCAGATAACAATCCAGAGCTTATAAAATCAAAAGGCCTAAAACAATAATAAAAGCCACCAAGGATTTCTCAAGCTTCTCCCAATTCTGATATACTGAATCAGTTCAAATGAAGAATATGAATATTTAATTAATCCTTGAGTCAAATTTCACTTCTATGCAGCTCAAATTCTAAATATAGAAGGGAAAAGGAAAGAAAAGGGGAAAAGCTAAATTTTAATTCGACAGGATGCACATTTGAAGAACTCACTGAAGTGATAAGTGTAACTTTATAGATTATTCATATGCAAAAATAAGGCATTTTTGCATAAACAAATATATACAAGTACACACATAGAGTCGCTCTCTCTCTCTCTCCCTCTTTTCCTCTGTGTCTGTCTGTCTGTCTCTCTCTCTCTTCCTCTTTTTCTAATTAGCTCTATGATGAATCTTAGGACTATTTGAACTATAGCTTTCAGGCAAACAGATTCAAGTGCAAAGCATTATTGCCTCAACCTCAGAACATCTATTTCAGTTGCTAACATATTTTCTCTATCATCTGTTTTGGGGACTAGGTTATAGAGGGTTGAGTTTGGTACAAATATGAACTGCAGATGAAGCTTTATTACTATAAACTACCTTCGGTGTATCAATTACCAGAATTGAAATACAAGCTTATTATTCTTTCTGTCTTCCTACAAAAGGCCCTTTACAGAATTTAACTGGATCTGACAATAATTTACCATATCTTCATGGATGTAATTAAATGTACAAGAGAGAAAAATCCCTTCTTGAAGAATTAGATTGCTCATTTCACTTTTTAAAGGAATTTTAGAAGATATTGATAATTTATCTTAAAAGTGTGCTTGAAATATTTTGTTCTATTTAATGATAAGAAATTACCTATATGTCTTTCTTACTTCCCACTTTATGAATTAGTTCAAATAGAAATTACATGACATATCAAAAGATTCATTCAAATCCTAGTCTGTTACCTTTATGATTTCTGTTTTTTAATAAAAACAATATAATAATTTTACATGTTGAGCATTACTCAATATAGAATTACATAATTATTCTGCAGATCTATGAAGAAGGAAACATTTCTTCTCTGGGGAGCTATAAAGAAGGAAACGTTTATTCTAGTAAAGTAGAATAAACCTCCACAATTCTTTTCCTCAAACATCCACTTACTATGACTTTTGAATTCTACCCCACAATTTCCTCTCAAATTAACTTTCTCCTACATTTCTTGCATTTGTCCATTCATAGAATACTTTTTCAGTGTCCCCCGTGTTTCAAGCGCTAGCCTATTCTCTAGGACCACAGAGATTAAAACAAGTGATAGACCTCACCCCCAAAGAACTTCCAGCAACTGTAGGAGACATTCAAGAACTGACAATAACAACATAATTGAGAGTGTCCATGGTAGAGGCTCACAGCCACAAAATTTCTGAAGGCACCTGTCTTGATCCAAGAAAGTTAGAAAAGTCTTTGAAGAAAAGGTAAAATTTGATCTGACTCTTTAATAAGTATTATTTAAGAAGGTTGACAAGGCATGTAAAGATGTTCCAGGTAAAGGAAATACTAGCTGAAATGACTCAAAGGTACAAGGGAGCACACCATCACTCAGGAAACTGCAAGAATTTCTGTAAAGCTGGTTAAGAAACTGTAGCAAGAGATTAAAATGAAAATGTATAAAGAGGACTGATCTTAAGGGTTCTCATAAGCATATCTAAAAAGTTTGGGCTTTTGCCTGAATGCAAAAGGGAGCCACTGAATGATTTTAAGGTTTACATTTTACAGCTGTGTGGTGGATAATCAGATAGATCGGAGTCAGAGAAATCAATTAAAAAGCTATTCTAACGATATTAATTTGTCCAGTCCAAGGGCATGGGATATCTTTCCATTTCTTTGAATCATCTTCAGTTTCCTTTATTAATGTTTTAGAGTTCTCAGCATGTAAGTCTTTCACCTCCTTGGTCAGGTTTATTCCTAAGTATATTATTTTTTTGGATGTGGTTGTAAAAGGGATTTTTTTTTTTTTTACATTCCCTTTCTGACATTTCATTTGTTAGTGTGAAGAAGTGCAACCAATTTCTGTATGTTAATCTTGTATCCTGCTAGTTTGCTGAATTCATTTATCAGTTCTAGTAGTTTTTGTATGGAGTCTTTAGGGTTTTCTACGTATAATATCATGTCATCTGCATATAATGACAATTTTACATCTTCCCTTCCAATTTGGATACCTTTTATTTCTTTTTCTTGTCTGACTTCTGTGGCTAGGACTTCCAATACTATCTTGAATAGAAGTGGTGAGAGGGGGCATCCTTGTCTTGTTTCAAATCCTAGTATCCTAGGTAAGAAATAAGGCAGGCTCAGCTAATGAAATCCAGTTGCAATGTGGAACAGAAGAGTTGAAACATATTTAGAAAATAGAGAAGACAGTACTTGGTGATAAACTGAATGACATAAGGGAAAAAGAAGAATTTAGGGTGATCCCAAGTTTCTATTTTAGGGAACTGGATGAATGTGGTATGGTAAGATAGTAAATACAGCATTTGGAAGTGAAATGTGCATTTGGGTTGAAATGTGGTGAGTATGGTTTTGACATGTTGTTGGATCTCAAACAGTTTTGATATAACTAGGTTAAAATGTTGATTAGATAGCTAGAAATATGAGTCCAGATCTCAAGACACAAACGGCGGGAGAGAGAACATAGATGATAGATACAAAAAATTTTTTTGGTGGGTAAAATCTCAGGGAGCATGTTCTGTGTGAAGGAGAAGAAGGCCACTATCAAATTATATTCTCATATATGAAATTTATTTTTATAACATTTCTTGAGAGAAGGGCAGAGAGAGAATAATGATCCAAGCATGAGTAAGACTGAGTTTCCTGTTGAGGCTTTCAGAGTGCATAGATAGAGTCACTAGATCAATCCCAGAGGGAAGAGTTTTAATTTCCACCCCTGTTAAGGCTGTACCTAAGCTCGCCCTCCCAGGTGTTCAATGAAGGACTCAGTTTTTGTCTCTTTATGTATGATCTGTATCATCTACCTGCTGTTTTTGTCCTGTTTGTGGAAACAGAAATGAAGCAGAATGAGGAAATAACTTGTTGAAACTCACCTAATATATTCAGATGAAAGCCAGGCCTAAAAATGAAATGTGATTGACATTGTTCTCTAGTGATCCCGTATTAGAGTTATTCCATTTATCATTCGTGCGAGAAAATGAAATGAGTAAATCAGAAAAAATACTAAGTGAATAGCAGGACGTATATTTTAAAGGCCCTTGAGAATGTGGCTTGGTTACCTTTGGCTCAAATAGATAATGGTGGCAAAGTCACTGCTATGTGGTCACCAACTCATTCCCTTGCTTCCCACCCAACCCCTGCCAAAAGCCAAAACAAAACAAAGCAAAACAAGCTGACGTACAATTCCCAGCTTCTGCAGTTATAGATGCTTCAACTTTGGCTAATGCAGTGTGGATGAAAGTGATGCACATCACTTCAACCAGGACTAGTTTCCTGTTGCTGCACAGGAAATTGTCACAAACTAGGCAGCTTTAAGTAAAACAGATTCATTATTTTACTGTTGCTGTTGGGGCATGGCATGACTTGATTCCCTCCTCATTACCTGATTGGGTGTTGGAGTGAGAGCAGCACTCATCTGGGGCTGGAGGAGCTCTTCCAAGTTAATGGTTGTTGGCAGACTTCATTTCCTTGCAGCTGTAGGACTGATATCCCCGTTTTCCTACTAGCTGTCTGTCCACTGGGAACTGCTCTCAGGTCCTTGTCATTGGCCCCTCCATCCTTAAAGCCAGTAATGGAAAATTTGTTCTGCATCAACTCCCCCTCATTTTGAGTCTCTGGTTACCACTGTCTATGATCACTAGACCCAGGTTTCCTGTAATTAGATCCATCCCAACCCGGTGATTTTCCTTTTTAAAAATCAACTCTGCCCTATAGGATAACCTAATCAAAGGAGCAAAATCCCTCATATTCACAGGATGTGGATACTAGGGAGCAGGGAATCCTCAGGACCATCTTAGAATTCTGCCTACCACTCTGGCTAACACACAAGATATTCAGTGAGACCTTCTACTCTCTTTCCTGTTTGCTGCCAGATGCAGAGAGCCAGTTGAGGACTCTGAGGCCATGAAAGATGAGGGGCCACCAGATGGAAGGGGCATAGATCCTGGAATGAGCATCAATATCATCTACTTCCTCTTCCCCCACTTTCTTGCATTGCCCTGGTAAGTGAGCAAGAAACAAATCTTTATTGCATTAGACTTTTGGAGCTCTTTGTTCCAGTTGATAACCTATTTTGGTTAATGCAGAAATTGGTACCAAAGAATAATAGGATAATATTGTGATATATTAAGAACTTGCTGTTGTCCAGCTTTTTATCTATTCCTTCCTTTCCCTAATAATTCAGGTAGCATCTCTCGCTTTCTCTGTGTGGTGGGCTTGAGCAAAAATCTATGTTTTCAGCCACTAAGTAGATTTTGTAAATCTTACTAAACATAGACATCAGTTTGAAAGCTAATGTGCTTTTGATGTGCCATGTGCAGGCTTTATTGAGAAAGTAATCCTTCTCTTGGAGTTATAAAAAACTGGTCTGCATATCAAGAGCAAAGTTGTGAGGTTCAGGATATAGACTATATACAATGTATCATAGATTAGTGAAAATGCATATTAATATGCAATAGTTTACTTGTCTAAAAGGAGAAAAAGCATGATTACTGAAGGAAGGAGGAGGATAGAGGGGTTGTAGTGAGATATCCCCTTGGTCTAGGAGAAGTGGAGAGACCCACATTCCTAGGTGATCTTCAAGCCACATAGAGAAGCCCCTTGTGCATTTAGAGGTTGAAATGGTGGAAGAACTACAGCTGATGGAGGTTCTCGGGTGCATCCACCAGGCTCAGTGCTGGTAAAGCACCTGAGGGTTCCAAAGTATTCTCCAAAGTAATGAATGGGCTGACAGATCTGAAGGGGCTGAGGGCCAGGACAAGGATCTCATAGCAGGTGTGAACTCGCCCACTAGAGGCTGAGGCTGGGCCAGTGAGAACAGAGGCCGATGCAAGGCAAGGTAGGTGATAGCCCTGCGGACGCTGCGGAAAATGCAGGCTGGCACTCAGTGCAGACAACACTCCTCTGATATTAGAAAGATATATTATACGACTCCCCTCCCTCCGTATCGCAAGCAGATTACTTTCAGGGAGAAGGGGAGAAAAGGAAGAGAGAGGAGGAGAATAAATTAGTTTGGATTCTTAATAAAAGGGACTGGGTTTGTGGACTGGCGATATTGGGCTTTCCACCACCAGCTGAAATAGAAGCCCAAATTGAAGTCAGTTGGAGAAATATGCAAAATCACATCTATGAAGATAAAACATCTTCCCCTCAATCACTTAAAGGAATACTTTTTAACTTAGATTTCAATAGCAGCTGATATTAAAAAGGTAAGAAAAAACAACAACACAAGACTTCCCAAATAAAAACCTACTTAATTTCATGAGGAAAGGAGGCCAGCTAAGGCATACTCTCTTCACATCTTACTGGCTTCTTCTTCTTTTTTTTTTTTCCCTAACTCTTAAAAGTTCCCTTGAATTTTATCCTCTGCCATCTATGTTTTCTATTCCAAATACCACCCTAAAGAAGCCTCATCCACACCCATGTTATGCATAGTTGACTACCAAATCTCTGGCTTCAGCACTGATCTTGCTTCTGAGTTCCACATCTACATTTTCCAATTCTTACAGGTCTACATTATTGACCTGTATATAGCGGGAAGCCCCAAGTCAACATGTGTCCCTTCTTTCATCTGCAACTCCTCTTGCTTCTTCTACCTCAACCACTGAAATTAAAAAAAAAAAACTCTAAACATTGTCTGAGATTTCTATTCCATCTTCTCCAACTACACTTACTTGTATGAATTCTACTTCCTGAATCTCTCACTTCTGCCTCTTAATCTCACTCATTGCCTTTGTCTGATATTAGACTTCAGTGATTTCTTTGCAGGATTATGGCAATATCTTTGGAATGGCCTCTCTGCATCAGGTTTGGCTACCCTACTCCCCAAACTATATACCCAGTTCCACCCAGTTCATTCTCCATATTTGTTAGCGTGGTATTCCTAAAAGACAATCTAACCATATTACTTTTCTATTTAAACTGTTCAGAGGCTCTCCTTCAGATTAAACTCCATGACTTACTAGGCTTTTCATGGTCTGTCACTTGCCTATATTTAAACTTCATCCTCCTTTCTCAATATTATGAATTACAAAGAGTTCCTTGGATGTGCTTTGTTCATTCAGCCCTCTGTGTTTGTTAACAGGAAATACAGTACCTACATTCTTGAAATCCCTTTTCCTAATAATTTTTGTCAAATATATTAACTCCCATTTGTCTTTCAAGATTCACTTCAAGCTTTACGTCCTCCTGATTTTTCTCTCCCAAATCATCATTTAGATTGAAATCTCAAAATCATTTTCTCTCTCACTCAGCCCCCACCAAGAAGAACATGTGGTGATTATCTGTTACTTTCCTTTATAACTCGTGTTGAAATAATTGTTTGCCCAATTCTATAAATGGAATTGGTAGTATACCTCTCATGATATTCGATAATCATCCAAACAAAATCCATTTTTTGTTTCTTTTAAAGTTATTTTTTTCCTGGGACTTCCCTGGCGGTCCAGCGGTTAAGACTCTGAGCTTCCACTGCAGAGGGCACAGGTTCAATCCCTGGTCGGGGAACTAGGGTCCCGCATGCCGTGCGGTGTGGCCAACAACAAAAAAAATTATTTTTTTCTGTCATCTTCATCTCACTTCAGCTCCCTTCTCATCAGTTACCTCTTTTATTGCTTTTTCAAATATGTATATCATATCTAATTGTCTCATTTGAAAAGTTATATTGTTGCAGAGACATGTAAATGTTTGGGCCCCCTTTCTATATATAGGATACTATTTTAAATATCATTGTTTCTTAATATTTTCATGAAACTTATTTTTGAGCTCCATCCATGTTGCTATATGTAAATCTGGTTCTCATTTTGCAATACTGAATGGCATTCCTTATATGCATATAACATATTTTGACTACAGTATGGTATTCTATTATATGCGTATCCTGCATTTTTAACTGCTGTATCTTCCCAGCAATGGTCAACTAGGTTGCGCCCATTTATTCTCCTCCAAACAATAGTACCGAGAATGTCTTCATACCTCTTTACCAGTGTGAGGTTTACTCTGAAATATCTTGAGTAGAATCGGTTATGTCTTAGGGAATATGCACACCCTATTTTATAGAGTATTTCCTGATTCCTTTTTAGAAGGAATCCTCCAATTTACATTCCCAGCAACAGTGCAGAAGTGTCTTTATATACCCATGTTAAAAGTCCATGTAAATTAGATATTTGAATAATGTAAGTAATTTCTCCCACTTCTACATTCTTTAGTTTTTTTTTTGGTATCTCTCATGGAACAAAAATCTTCAATTTTGATAAAATCATATGCTTCAGTTTTTTTCTTTGGTATTTGTGCTTTTTGGAGTCTTGTTTAAAATCTCCTTTTTAACCCTCAGATCACAAAAATATTCTTTTCTTTATTTTGGTGACTCCTATTATCCAGTTGTTGACAATTCTGCCTATATCCATTTTTAGTCATTTATTTTTCTTCTATCCTTCTCCCATGTCATCCCAAATTAATATCTTCCGGTGCCTTCTTGAAGAGTCTCCTACCCAGTCTTCACCTTATGAATTCAGTTTCCTACAGTATATATTTTGTCATTCAACCCACTCTTGTCCTTTCTTATTTCCTCATTTCAGATTTTTCTCCCCATACCTGCACAGTTTCTTTAAAATACCTGTTTTGTTTCATGTTTAATGTTTTCCTTATGTGTTGAATATATTTTTAATGTGCACTTTAAATGTTTGTTCTTTCTGTTGCATTAGTTCTGCTTTTTCAGGTAACAACTTTTCCATTAGTGATTTTTACTGCATAGTGTTTGAGCTCCTCAGTAACTGGAAAATCACATTTTATTGGATCTATCTATTGCTTTAACCAATATTTGTTACTGAAGAGGAGGTTTAGAAACCCGGGCTCTAACTTGTGCTCCCCTTTGTTTAAGAGTGGAGATTTCAGTATGACATTCTACCCTTTCCATCCCTGTCCTATTTCTAAGAAACTTCTAGTGACTCTGTTCCTGTCAATGCTTTTGGCCTGGACCCTTATTTCTGTTCTGATTACCTCTTGCAGTGGGGATAAGGGTGGAGGTGCAGGAATGATCAGAACCTCCCCAGGCTGTGTACACTCACTAATAGGGCATCTCTACCACAGCCAGACTTGTTACTCCTTGTTACTCCACTGCATGTCACTGACAACGGGGCTGGTGCTGCTGCATTCCTGCCCCATGGAAGTGAAGGCTGAGGGAGAGAAAGAGGCACAAATAGGAAATCTGACCCAGTCTGTGCCTCATTTGAGGCTCCTGTCCTTCTCTAATTTGCAAACTTCCCCATCTCCCACCACCCTGGTTCCATCATGATCCAACCATCTTTAATCTTTTCAAAGATTTTATAGTTTTCTATGAGTGGTTGAATGGGGGTTTTCATGGCTGTTGTTCTACATTGTCTAGGGAGCACCACTCATATTGTATTTTAAACTCCAGTGAGGTGCCATTCACTGAGAATACAATGTGAATAGTGACTTTCACAATCGTGCAGTGATGGACTTAGAATTCATTAACCATCCTAACTCTTCTACGGCTGATTCTATGGAGGAATATAGGAGCTTGTGGTAGTTCACCGTGTTGTCTAGAAGCAGAAGAAACCATCAGGTGTTTTTTGTTTGTTTTAAATACGGTATCTCTTAACTTACTAACAGTTCATTTAAAATGAAGATTGTTTCAAGTACCACTCTATACCCAGCATGAGATTCAGCTCCTGGTTCATAATGAAATTTAGGGAAAAGATTAAATCCATTTGTTAAATGAAACAGAAAGGAAAGGAAGGGGAATTTACTTGAGAGACATCAGAGAGATAAACAGAGATAAAGGCAGAGAGAGACAGAGACAGAGACAATAAAGAAAGAAATACAGGTAGAAAGTAATTGAAATTTTCCAGGTGAATAACACTGTTGATAAGTTATACTCCTGGCTTTACTACCATTCAAAGAACCTTGTAAGATGTCATTGTTTTTCAAATACAATCACAGGGCCTGTGTTTTGCATATCATTATCTAATTGCAAAGAACCAATAAAATCACAACTTGTCTCATTACTGACTTATGAAAGACTTTAAAAATAAGACCCAGATTGTCAAAAGCTATTGGCTTTAGCATGAATGTACACACAGATTTTTCCTCAGAACAATTTAATTAATTCAGGGATGTGCACATCAGTGGAAAAGCTTACTAAAAATTAAATTTGTACTTCTTTATTGTAAAAATTACAAAAATCAAAAGCTTTGTCTGTCTGAGGTAAATTCAGGCTATAATATGACCTCCCAGCCATCATCACCCATGCTCTGAATCCGTAACCATACAGAGACCATAATTTAGAGGATTATTGACAAAGTCAACTTCTTGTCACAGGACATCAATGCAGTTGGTGGTTAGCATGTACATTTTGATTCTTCAGGTTTATAAACTTGTTCTACTGGATTTCTGATCACTCTTGGACATGATTATAAGTAAATGTCTGTCACAGGTATTCCATTAGGATCATCTTGCTTGAGTTGAAACTCAAAGCATAAGTATATATTTTTTGGCTTTGGTTCATAAGAAACCATAGATTTTTAACTGAAACCTTGGATTAATTTTAGTGGCATAAGAAAAAAATGCACCAGAACACATCCAGGGAAGTTTTACTTCCAATACAACCTAGTTATAAGGAAGCTTTATCTAGAACATGGGCTCCAGGGAAAGTATGGCAGGTAGCAGTGTACACAGTTCAAGGTCAAAGTTCATGGATATAAATGGCTTCACCAGACTATGAGAAGACAATTTGGATCACAGCTTTTAACAGGAGAGTAGGGAAAGGAGGGGGGAGGGGTCACAGAGTTGCATCTATTCTAAGTATCCAATACCTTTGAATCAGGGAAAAAATAGAATAAAAGCTACCAGTAGTTAAAAATCTGCCTGCCAATGCAGGGGACATGGGTTCCATCCCTGGCCTGAGAAGATCCCACATGCTGTGGAGCAGCTAAGCCCATGTGCCACAACTACTGAGCCTGTGTGACACAACTACTGAATCCCGCACACCTAGAGCCCATGCTCTGCAACAAGAGAAGCCACCACAATGAGAAGCCTGCACACCACAATGAAGAGTAGCCCCCACTTCCCACAACTAGAGAAAGCCCACATGCAGCAACACAGCCAAAAATAAAAATAATGATAATAAATTTTTTTTAAAAAAAGCTACCAGTGGGGAGAAGGAAAAAGTTCTCAAAATTAAACATTAGTTGGACTTCAGTAACGGGAGAAAAAAATTTTGTGGCTTTAAAGAGTATCTAATTTTGCTCTTTATTTTATAAGCTATTGGTCATTTCTTATTATTTTTTAAAATATGATATCTTATGTCCCTTTTTTTTCCTGTAAGAAAGGAGTATAACCAGACTACCTATATTTTAGTCGGTTTTCAGACAGAGTTAATGTTTTTGTTCTTATCTGACAAATGCATTCACTGAAGTTGTGGTTTGTATTTCAGGTAAATATAGTACAGAGACCTAGGAAAGCATTGTCAGTATTAATCAATTTTCTGTTCTGTGTTAAGCTGGAATAAAACATTCCTGAGTGACATGACAAACCCACACTTTATAAAAAGGAGACAAGATCCAGAGAGTTTTTGGTTTTTCTCCTCAAATCTTGTCAGATATGTCCAGCTAAAAAGCCTTTCTTTAAACTAAAATATGGGATCTTAATACGTATATTTAAATTCTGATAGTTTCATCAAAACATGATTTTCTTCTTTCCTTCCTTCATTGAGCGGGTCTCAAGCAGTTGCTTTCTTTGTTTCTCTTCTTTGATTTAACAACAAATGATTTTCATCATGTTGTGCTCATAGTTTTCTTTAAAAGCAAATAACAATTGACTACATGCTGTAAGCGGTAATCTCACAATATAAAATCCAGTCTTCACAAAATATTTGACATGTACAGCCCTCAGAATGGAAGATCTTTTCTTTCCAAAGTTTTCCAACTATGCCATATTAATATGTATATTAATATATGTATATCGTTTTATCTTTTTAAGTCCTCTTAGTTGTAATGCAAAGTAATAAGCACCATATAACAAACATAAAATACTGGCTAAAAATGAAAGAGACTATATAAAGAAGTTAATTTATCACAATTTAATTCTCATAAACAACTTTACATGAGATTTTAAGCTCGGGTAGGAAAAAAAACTTTAGGTAGAAAAGTTTGGGAACCTAGAAATATACCCTCTTATTATGTGTGTATCTGTGTATAAGTTAATTTCTATAAAGACATCATGGTTTATATATTAAAATATTAAAGGCTTATATGAGTATTATTGAATTTGAGATTACTAAATATGTACTCAAAATAATGTGAACCCAGGAGGGATTGTGAAAATTACAACCACGGTTGCATAAAGTAGAAAATATTTACATGTAATTATATAATTGATGTTTTAATTTTTTTAATAAATTATATTACGAATATAAACATTTCTAACACAGTTAAATAGCAAATAAAATTTGGAAAATGACCATATAAAACAGAAGTCACTGTTATATGTCTTATTCATGTTGAATACATAGGATTAATTTTTTAAAAATAGAAGAGTCAAAGGAGATATATATATATATTTTATTGAAATGATACAAAAATTGAAAAATAATCACCTGATTGTGATTAAAACAACATTATTATACGGATGATGTATCTATCAGTTGTTTCTGTTTTTCTTATTTTATTTTTAATGATTAAATAAATATTCATGTTTACTGTAGGGTGATAAGACACTCTTCCACAGTCCTGGAGGGACTATGACTTGTGATACACTTTTTGGAAAACAATCAAGAGTCTCAAAAATGTTCACACATTTTTTTTACTCTTAATTGAAATATAGTTGATTTACAGTGTTTCAGGTATACCGCAAAGTGATTCAGATATATACATAATGTTTTTTCTTCAGATTATTTTCCATTATACGTTATTATATTGAATGTAGTCCCCTGTGCTAAATAGTAGGTCTTTTTAAAATCTATTTTATGTATAGTAGTATGTATCTCTTAATCCCCAATTCCCAATTTATCCCGCCCCCTATCCTTTCACCTTTGGTAAGCATAAGTATACTTTCTATATCTGTGAGCCTATCTGTTTTGTAAATAAGTTCATTTGTATCATTTTTTTAGATTCCACATATAAGTGATATCAAATGATATTTGTCTTTCTCTGACTTACTTCACTTAGTAAGATAAACTCTAGGTCCATCCATGTTGCTGCAAATGACATTATTTCATTCTTTATAGCTGAGTAATATTCCACAGGAAAAAATATATATATACACATACCACATCTTCTTTATACATTCATCTGGCAATGGACATTTAGGTTGCTTCCATGTCTTGGCTATTGTAAATAGTGCTGCTATGAACATAGGGGTGCATGTATCTTTTCAAATCAGTGTTTTCATCTTTTCTGGATACATGCCCAGGAGTAGGATTGCTGGATCATATGGTAACTCTATTTTTACTTTTTAAAGGACCCTCCATACTGTTCTGAATAGCGGCTGCACCAATTTACATTCTCACCAAAAGTGTAAAAGAGGAAAAGTTTCCCCTTTCCACACACCCTCTCCAGCATTTATTATTTGTAGATTTTTTGATGTTGACCATTCTGACCAGTGTGAGGTGATACCTCATTATAGTTTTGATTTACAATTCTCTAATAATTAGCAACATTAAGCATCTTTTCATGTGCCTGCTGGCCACCTGTATATGTTCTTCAGAGAAATGTCTATTTATGTCTTCTACTCATTTTTTGATTTGTTTGTATATTTTGGAAATTAAGACCCTGTCAGTTGCATTGTTTGCGAATATTTTCTCACAGTCTTTAGCTTTTTTCATTTGGCTTACGGTTTCCTTTGCTGTGCAAAAACTCATACATTTGATTAGGACCCGTTTGTTTATTTTTGCTTTTATTTCTATTGTCTTGGGAGACTGACCTAAGAAAACATTGGTAAGATTTATGTCAGAGAGTGTTTTGCCTATGTTCTCTTCTAGGAGTTTTATGGTGTCATATCTTATATTTAAGTCTTTAAGCCATTTTGAGTTTACTTTTGTGTATAGTGTGAGGGTGTGTTCTAACTTCATTGATTTGAATGTGGCTGTCCAACTTTCCCAACACCACTTACTGAAGAGACTGTCTTTTTCCCATTGTATATTCTTGCCTCCTTTGTTGAAGATTAATTAACCCTGGTGTGTGGGTTTATTTCTGGGCTCTCTATTCTGCTCCATTGACGTATATATCTATTTTTATGCCAATACCACACTGTTTTGATCACTGTAGTTTTGTAGTGTTATCTGAAGTCTGAACGGGTTATGCCTCCACCTTAGTTCTTTTTCCTCAGGATTGCTTTGACAATTCTGGGTCTTTTATGGTTCCATATAAATTTTAGGATTATATGTTCTAGTACTGTGAAAAATGTCATAGGTAATTTGATAGGGATCACATTAAATCTATAGATTGCTTTGAGGAGTATCGCTATTTTAACAAAATTAACTCTTCCCATTCAAGAGCATGGGATATCTTCCATTTCTTTGAATCATTTTCAATACCTTTATCACTGTTTAATTCTTCTCAGCATATAAGTCTTTCACCTCCTTGGTCAGGTTTATTCTTAAGTATTTTATATTTTTATGATATTTTTATAGGGTTTGGCTTTCTTTTTATTACTTTCCATTCCTGATATTTTGTTAGTGTAAAGAAATGCAACTGATTTTTTATGTCAATCTTGTATCCTGCTACCTTGTTGTATTCATTTATCAGTTCTAGTAGTTTTTGTGTGGAGTCTTTAGTGTTTTCTGTATACAGTATCATCTCATCTGCATATAATGACTATTTCACCTCTTCCCTTCCAATTTGTATAACTTTTATTTCTTTTTCTTCTCTGATTGCTTTGGCTAGGACTTCCAATACTATGTTGAACAGAGTGGTTAGAGTGGGCATCCTTGTCTTGTTCTAGATTTTAGCATAAAGGCTTTCAGCTTTTCACCACTGAGTATTATGTTGGCTGTGGGTTTGTAATAAATAATATCTTTTGTTATGTTGAGCTATATTCCCTCTCTACCCACTTTGGTAAGAGTTTTTATCACGAATGGATGTTGAATTTTATCAAATGCTTTTTTGGCATCTATTGAGATGATCATGTGGTATTTGTCTTATCTTTTGTTGATGTGGTGTATCACATTGATTTGCATATGTTGAACCATCCATGTGACCCTGGGATGAAACCAACTTGATCACAGTGTATGATCTTTTTAAAATTTATTTGATTAATTTATTTTTGGCTGTGTTGAGTCTTCATTGCTGCGCACAGGGTTTCTCTAGTTGCAGCGAGTGGGGGCTACTCTTCATTGTGGTGCACAGGCCTCTCATTGTGGTGGCTTCTCTTGTTGTGCAGCATGGGCTCTAGATGTGGGGGCTTCAGTAGTTGTGGCTCGTGGGCTCTAGAGTGCAGGCTCAGTAGTTGTGGAGCATGCGCTTGTTGCTCCGCTGCATGTGGGATCTTCCCAGACCAGGGCTTGAACCCATGTCTGCTGCATTGGCAGGTGTATTCTTAACCACTGTGCCACCAGGGAAGTCCCTGGTGTATGATCTTTATGTGTTGTTGGATTAAGTTTGCTAATATTTTGTTGAGAATTTTTGTATCTATATTTATCAAAGATATCGGCCTGTATTTTCTTTTTTGTTAGTGTCTTTGGTTTTGGTAGCAGGGTGATTGTGGCTTCATATAGTGACTGAGAGTGTTCCCTTCTCTTCAGTCTTTTGGAAGAGTTTGAGAAGAATCAATGTAAGTTCTTCTTTGTATGTTTGGTATAATTCCCAGGGAATACATCAGTCCTGGAATTCTGTTTGCAGGCAGTTTTTTGTTTGCTTGTTTTGTTACAGATTCTATATCACTTCTGGTGATCAGTCTGTTCAAATTATCTATTTCTTCTTGATTCAGTTTTGGTGGGCTGTTTTTTCCTAGAAACTTGTCCATTTCTTCTAGGTTGTCCAACTTGTTGGCATGTAATTGTTCATAGTATGCTCTTATGGCTTTTTGTATTTGTGTTATCAGTTGTGATTTCTCCTCTTTAATTTCTTATTTTGTTTATTTGGGTTTTCTCTCTTTTCTTCTTGGTGAGCCTGTCCAGAGATTTGTCAATTTGTTTACCCTTTCAAAGAACCAGCTCTTGGTTTTATTGATTTTATCTATTATTTTTTTAATCTCCATTTTATTTCCTTTGTGATCTTTATTATTTCCTTCCTTCTGCTGACTTTAGGTTTTGTTTGTTCTTTTTCTAATTCTTTTAGATGGTAGGTTAGGTTGTTTGAGGTTTTCTTTGAGCAAGGCCTATGAATGTCCCTCTTAGAACTGCTTTTGCTGTATCCCACAGATTTTGTGGGTTGTGTTTTTATTGTCATTTGTCTCAAGGTATTTTTAAAATTTCCTCTTTGATTTCATTGTTGACCCATTAGTTTTTTAGTAGTGTGCTGTGTAGTCTCCATATAATCATTTTTTTCTCATTTCTGTTCCTGTGGTTGATTTCTAGTTTCATGTCATTGTGGTCAGAAAAGATGCTTGAAATAATTTATATCCTCTTAAATTTGTTGTGGGTTATTTTGTGTCCTAGTATATGGTCTATGGTAGAGAATGTTCCATGTGCACTTGAAAAGAATATGCATTCTGAGTTTTGGGGGTTTTTTTGGTTTTGGATGTAATGTCCTGAAAATATCAATTAAATCTAAGTGTTCTATTGTATCATTTATGATCTCTGTTGCCTTATCTTCTGTCTGGAAGATCTGTCCACTGATGCCATTGGGGTGTTAAAACCTCCTACTATTATTGAATTCCCATCATCCCATCAATTTCTCCCTTTATGTCTGTGCTTGTTTTATGTATTTAGGTGTACCTTTATTGGGTGCATATATGTTAATGAGTATAATATCTTTTTGCCATTATATAGTGTCCTTTTTAATCTTTATTTACGGCCTTTGTTTTAAAGTCTATTTTGTCTGATGAGTATTTCTACCCCCATTTTATTCTCATTTCTGTTTGCATGAAATCTTTTTCCATCCCCTCACTTTGAATCTATGTGTGTCCTTCACCATAAAATGGGTCTCTTGTAGGAAGCATATTGTAGGCTCTTGTTTTATTATCCAATCTGCCACTCTACATCTTTTGATTGGAGAATTCAGTCCATTGACATTTAAGGTAATTATTGATAGATATGTATTTATGGCCATGTTAAACATTGTTTTCCAGTTGATTTTGTATTTCTTCTTTGTTCCTTTCTTTTTCTCTCTCCTTTTGTGGTTTGATGGTTTTCTTTTGCATTATGCTTGGGTTCTCTTCTTTTTGGTTATTGTGAATCTACTGTATGTTTTTGATTTGTGGTTACCCTTGTTTTCAAGTATGTTAACCCATTACTATACTTACTTGCTTTAGACTGGTAGTCCTATAGGCTCAGACATATTCTTAAAAATAAAAATCTACATTTTCTTACTCCCCCACACGTATTTTATGATTTTGATAAAAATCATAAATCATGTCTCCTCTGTTAAATCTTCATGTTTACCCTTTTGCTGTTCATTGTAGTTATAACCACTTTTGCAAATTTTTTTTTTATTTTTAAAACACTCTATGTACTGGTTTATTTAAGTGATTTACTTTCCTATTTTGATTTTCTCTTTCATATTGATTCTTTTCTATTTAGAGAAGACCTTTCAATATTCCTTTTAGGATAGGCTTAGTATTGCTGTATTCTTTTTCTTGTCTGATAAATTCTTTCTCTCTCCTTCTACTCTAAATGATAATCTTACTGGGTAAAGTATTCTAGGTTGCAGGTTTTCCCCTTTCAGGACTTTGAATATATCTTGCTACTCCCTTCTGGCCTGCAGTGTTTCTGTAGAGAAATAAGCTGATAGCCTTATGGGGGTTTGCTTTTAACTAACTCTTTGTTTTCCTCTTACAGCTTTTAGAATCATCTCTTTACCTTTAACATTTGTCATTTTAATTATAAAGCATCTTGATGTGAATCTGTTTGGGTCCATCTTGTTTGGGACCCTTTGTGCTTCCTGTACCTTTGTATCTTTTTCCTTCTATAGGTTTGGGAAGTTTTCAGCCATAATTTCTTCAAATACATTTTCAATCCCCTTTTCTCTTTTTTTCCATCTGGGATCCCTATTATGTGTAGATTGGCATGTTTTATATTGTCCCATAGGTCTCATGTTGCTTTCATTTTTTTCATTTGGCTTTCTGTCTGCTGTTCTGATTGTGTGACTCTATCTTCCAGATCACTTATTCATTCTTCTGCATTATTTAGTTTGCTATTTATTGCCTTTAGCTCAGCTTTTGTCTCAGGAAATGAGTTTTCTAATTGTAATTATTTCCTCTTTATAGTTTTTATTTCCTTGTTACAGTGATCTGCATTTCTATAGAAAGCCTTTCTTAATTCCTTCAGTATTTTTATTACCTCATTTTTAAACTCAGGATCTGGTATACTGGAGAGGTCTGTTTCATTGTTTGTTCTTTCTGGAGAATTTTCTTGTTCTTTGAATTGGGAGTGGTTCTTCTGCTTCTTCATTTTACTTATATTTCTCTGACTCCATGAATTTAGGAGAAACAATTATCTACTGTGGTCTTGAAGGACTGTTTTCAACTTATAATTCTGAAAATTTTTACTGACAAAGGAAAATTATTGCTATATACTATCAAGTAAAAAAATACCATAACTAAAAATGTGTGAAAAAAATGTTAATTGCATACAGATGGATTTAACCCCTATACAAAAGTTTTCTATATCTAAAATGGAGAAAATACTAATATCTAGTTCATAGACTTACATTGTATGTTAACTAAGATACTACTACATGTGAACTAACTGGTTCTAGAACTGGTACATGGTAACATTTTATAAATGTCAGCTATTGCTGGTAAGAGTTCTTATCAGAATATTAGGTCAAAAACAGGAGGGAAATTCTGTTCTTATTTTTGTTTTTGTTTTTTGTGGTACGCGGGCCTCTCACTGCTGTGGCCTCTCCCATTGTGGAGCACAGGCTCCGGACAGGCAGGCTCAGTGGCCGTGGCCCACGAGCTCAGCCGCTCCGCGGCATGCGGGATCCTCCCAGACTGGGGCACAAACCCGCGTCCCCTGCATCGGCAGGCGGACTCCCAACCACTGTGCCACCAGGGAAGGCCAAATTCTGTTCTTATTAAAGAGTTCATAGAAGTCTTTTCTTTCTCTGTGTATGAAGAAAGCAATTATAATGAACAATTTCAAAATTAGGAAAGGAAAGGTAAAAAATTCATCTTCCTGTTTTGAGGTAATGAATGAATGAACATGATCCACGTGGCCAGGACAATCAAACAGTAGATGTTAAGTGTCTGTCAGATTTCAAAGGAAGTATCTGTTAACAAACGTGTCCACAGGCCAAATGTAAAGAGTGAAAAGAGCTAGTTACCTGCCTACTTGGTCTATGCCACCACCTTCTGTGTTAGGCTTCCTCTTGATAGTCACCTGAATGTTCTCTACCAAATGGGCTCCTTGATGTCTCTCACAAGATAAGGATCCACTATTTCCATGCCCCTTGGGAAGGAAAACAGTAGTCAACTGTACTGTCAGTGGCTGGGAAGTTATTTAAGATGTGGTAAAGCTGAAAAATGGGACCCAAATTTCTATTTGTGTGATTCTGTCAATAAATTGATGAAGGGAGGGAGGGAGAGAAAGATGGGAGGGAGCAGAGAGAGAAGAGGAGGAGGAGGAAAAGAAATGGATAGCTCCTACACATGTGTAGGATGAGGTGGCTATATTTAGCATGCATTTAAGTCCTCTAGCATTTCCTATTTTTTTTTTAGCTTTTTTGTTTGTTTACCCATAAATCTTTCTATGTATTTGGAAATTGAAGTTCAGTGAGTTTAAATGACTCACTCAGTGACTCAGCTAATAAATGCAGGGACAATGATCAGAGATTCTTTGTTGGTTCCAGTCTTTCCACCCTGTCATACTAGAAATGTAGGTCACCTTCACTGGGCTCATAGAGTGCAGTTCAGCTTCTTAGTTCACATTTGGAAGAGGTCTCCACAACCCTTTATGTCTAAAGAGCCAACATTCAGCTTCACCCTCTGACAGCAGGGCAGAGAGAGACACAGATGCCCATTCTCCATTGTGATATCTTTATAATATTGCATTTACACAGTCTTCTTTTTCATATCCATTCTAGGGATGTATTTCTGAAATTGCTTTCTTTTTGAAATGGGGTTAAATAGGGTTGTGACCAGAGAGGGAGAATAAAATGAGATCACAGAGTCAAAAAACAATCCCCCACTAAAACAAATATGAAGAAAATATCTGCAAAGTCACAGCTCTGATTCCAGCCATAGGTAACAGTTTAAAAACAGCTCATTTTCTTCTCAGATAATTTCAGTGTTTCTCCAAGAATATTGTTGGGCATTTGTTTTTCATTCGTTCAGGTAAAGAGACATTTTAGGATTTTTCCCAAAATTTACAGAAGGTGACTAAGTTCCACTTCTAGAAAGACCAATGTTAAGCAGCAGCTTTTCCAGCTCCCACTCTTTGAAGCTGTGATAATCTTGGGTCCGTTTTCCAGCACCATTTCATCAAGCATCATGATACATAAAGAACATGACTTATTTAGGTCTCACTTGAAAAAAAGATATTTTGATTGACCTAACAATTTTGAAATTGAAAGTGGAATTATGGTATTAGAATTAGAAATAGTATTTTAGGAGTTTTCTCTTCAGTCATTGTGCTTTTAAAAATTTTTGTACAATTTCTCCTTGCATCACAAAATAAAATATACCATGTTTCTAATACTCCCCTTTACTATAGTCTAATTAGGCCCACCAGGTATAAATATATAACATATGAGGTTGAATTTGTGTGAACTTCATATAAGGACAGTCAAAACACTTTCAATTGGAGTATTTTGAATAGAGTGAAAAATGGATTGTTTTAATAGGTGGAAGATTTTAAAGGATGTTCAGACTCAGTTATATCATTCATTATAAATGGCAGAGGGATTGCTACTAGAATAATGCATCTCAAACTAAAGTTTCAGAATATCTTCCAAGGACTTCAGCAACTCTATAAGAATATATTTTGATGATCAACTAAAAATAATTCACTCATATTCTGGATTACCTGATGGTCCTACATGTAATCAAATAATGCAAGGTTTCAGCACTTGCATGTCTTATTATGGAGTCCAAAGCTGAGTGAACAAATGTTTTCCAAAACTCAGATTTAGGAAAAGGTAAAAGTATTTGTGCAATTGAGTTATCATATAGTATATGATAAACTTGAACAACAGCAACGATAAAACGTGTGACAGCAGGCATTGTTGTCAACATGTTTGAGGCAAACTATTGCACTGTTCCTATGTTTATATTGGCAGTTAGCAACAATTAATATAAGTGTAGAAATAAATATGCAGTAAAATTTTTTTCATAGGAAAATCAGAACCAGACATTCATTTAATGCAAATTTCAGTAATACTATAGCACGCAAGTGAACAGGACCACTTTACAGAATTATCAAGTGATATCTCATTAAACAGTCAAGAATGACTGTCAGTTTTATTTAAGTAGGAAATCTGATTGTCCTTAACTAGCAAACAGGCTCTTAATGTTTTAAACAGTATTTTGACAATATACATAGGCAAGTCAGCATTCTCTGAATTTATATTGTTAAATTCAAAATATAGAAATAGATTAAATATAGAACTGGATCTGAGATGCCTTCCTTCCACCATTAGCATCATGTCATAAGGATGCCAGTGGAAGGGAATTCAGAAGACCAGAGGTCCAGTCTTGGCACTTCACCTCCTTGTATTATTTTGAGCACAAAACTGAACCATCCTTAAAACCTCAGTTTCTACACTATTAAAGCAATGAGACATAAGATTATTTCTGATGTCTTCCAATTCTAACATTCTTTGTAAAAAGATGCCCTAGGCATCTGTTGTAAATTCATGTGTTATATTTTCAGTTCTTTGAAATATCTAAACTCCACGAATAGTGTATTTTTTATCATATTCCAAGAGTATTCTTCATCTTCAAATTGAAGAATAGGGGGAATGATTCCAATGTTATGCTAAATACAATGCCTAAAAGGAGTCCCAGCAAACTCATGTGGTCCCTTTTATTTGAGGACTATGTTACAGTAATCTTCTAAGAGAGCATAAAATGTTTAATTGTAGATGTTGTATTTTTTAATTTTTATTTTATATTGGAGTATACTTGACTTACAATGTTGTGTTAGTTTCAGGTGTACAGCAAAGTGATTCAGTTACATATAAATATATCCATTCATTTTCAGATTCTTTCTCCATATTGGTTATAACAGAATATTGAATAGAGTTTTCCTGTCCTTGTTGATTTATCTATTTTATATATAGTAGTATGTATCTGTTAATCCCAAACTCCTAATTCATCCCTCGCCCCCACCTTTCACCTTTGGTAACCATAAGTTTGTTTTTGAAGTCTGCAAGTCTGTTTCTGTTTTGTAAATAAGTTCATTTGTATCATTTTTTTTAGATTCTACATATAAGTGTTATCATATGATATTTGTCTCTCTCTGACTTACTTCACGCAGAATGATAAGCTCTAGGTCCATCCATGTTGCTGAAAATGGCATTATTTCATTCTCTTTTATGGCTGAGTAATATGCCATTTGTATATATGTACCACATCTTTATCCATTCATCCATTGATAGACATTTAGGTTGCTTCCATGTGCTGGCTATTGTAAATAACGATGCAATGCACACTGGGGTGCATGTATCTTTTTGAATTATGGATTTGGTCTAAAGTGTCCTTTAAGGCCTCTGTTTCCTTACTGATCTTCTGTCTGGATGATCTGTCCATTGATGAAAGCAGGGTGTTAACGTCTCCCACTATTATTGTGTTACTGTCTATTCTCCTTTTATGGCTGTTAGCATTTGCCTTATATATTGAGGTGCTCCTATGTTGGGTACATATACATTTACATTTGTTATATCTTCTCCTTGGATTCATTTCTTGATCATTATGTAGTGTCCTTTATCCCTTGTAACACTATTTTAAATTCTATTTTGTCTGCTATGAGTATTGCTACTCCAGCTTTCTTTTGATTTCCATTTTCATGGAATGCCTTTTTCCATCCCCTCACTTTCAGTCTGAATGTGTCCCTAGATCTGAAACGGGTCTTGTAGAAAGCATCTATACCTGTCTTGTTTTTGTATCCATTCAGCCAGTCTAAGTCTTTTGGTTGGAGAATTTAATCCATTTACATTTATGGTAATTATTGATATGTATGTTCTTATTGCCATTTTGTTAGTTGTTTTGTATTTGTTTTTGTAGGTCTTTTTTTTCCCTTCCTCTTTTGTTCTCTTCTCTTGTGATTTGATGCCTATCTTTAGTTTTGTGTTTGGATTGCTTTTTCTTTGTTTGTGTGTCTATCTATTGTAGATTTTTGGTCTGTGGTTACCATGAGGTTTGGGTATAGCAGTCTATATATATACAAGATTGTTTTAAGTTTCTGGTCTCTTAATTTCCAATGCACTTCCAATATCCTGCATTTATACTCTCCTCTTCTCACAATCACTGGTTTTGACATCATACTTGTGTGTGGACAATTTCCCACCTTTAGTTTATGTTTGCCTTTACCAGTGAGCTTTTCCATTTATAATTTTGTTTCTAGTAATTTTCTCGTTTCTAGTTGTAACCTTTTCTTTTCTACCTAGAGAAGTCCTTTAGGATTTGTTGCAAAGCTGGTCTGGTGGTGTTGAATTCTTTTAGCTCTTGCTTGTCTGTAAAGCTTCTGTTTACTCCATGGAATCTGAATGAGAGCCTTGCTGGGTAGAGTATTCTGAGTTGTAGGTTTTTCCCTTTCATTGTTTATTGTGCCACTCCTTTCTGTCCTACAGAGTTTCTCCTGAAAAATTCGCTGATAACTTTATGGGGATTGCCTTGTATGTTATGTGTTCCTTTTCTCTCGTTGCTTTTAATATTTTCTCTTTGTCTTCAATTTTTGTCAATTTGATTAATATGTGTCTCAGCATGTTCCTCCTTGGGTTTATCCTGTATCTGACTCTGTGCTTCCTGAACTTGAGTGTTACCTTTCCCATGTTAGGGAAGTTTTCAGTTATTCTCTCTTCAAATATTTTCTCAGGCCCTTTCCCTCTGTCTTCTCCTTCTGGGACCCCTATAATGCAAATGTTGGTGCATTTAATGTTGTCCCAGAGGTCTCTTAGACGGCCTTCATTTCATTCTTTTTTTTTATTCTGTTCCATGGCAGTTATTTCCACCCGTCTGTCTTCCAGCTCACTTATTTGTTCTTCTGCCTCATTTATTGGGCTATTGATTCCTCTAGTATATTTTTCATTTCAGTTATTGTATTGTTCATCTTTGTTCTTTAAATCATCTAGCTCTTAAACATTTCTTGTATTTTCTTGGTCTGTGCCTCCAATCTTCTTCCAAGATCTTGGATCATCTTTACTATCATTATACTGAATTCTTTTTCAGGCAGATAGTCTATCTCCACTTCACTTAGTTGTTCTGGGGTTTTATCTTGTTCCTTCATCTGGAATATATTTTTCTGCCATCTCATTTTTTCTAACTTTCTGTTTGTGGGCTCCATTTCATAGGTTACAGGATTGTAGATCTTCTTGCTTCTGGTGTCTGCCCAATGGTGGGTGAGGTTGGTCCAGGGGCTTCCTGGTGGGAGGGACTGGATCTTGTCCCTCTGGTAGGCAGGGCTATGTCAAGAGGAGTGTCTAGAGGTGTCTGTGGGCCCAGAACCACTTTAGGCAGACTGTCTGTTGATGGGTGGGGCATATTCTCACCCTGTTGGTTGTTCGGCCTGAGGCACTGAGCACTGGAGCCTGCAGGCTGTTGGGTGGGGCCAGGTCTCTGTGCCAAAATGGCGACCTCCAGGAGATCTCACATCAGTCATTATTCCCTGGGAGGCTTCGCCACCAGTATCCTTGTCCCCATGGTGGGTCACAGCCAACCCCGCCTCCCTAGGAGACCCTCCAAGACCCACAGGTAGGTCTGGCCAGGGCTCCTCTAGAGTCACTGCTTTGCCCTGGGTCCCAGTGCATGTGAAACCTTGTATGCACCCTCCAAGAGTGGAATCTCTGTTTCCCCCAGTCCTGTGGAGCTCCTGCACTCAAGCCCCACTGGCCTTCAAAGCCAAATGCTCTGGGGCTCAGAACTCTCACTCCAGTGGGATAACCTCTGGGATAGAGTTATTTTCAACTTGTGGGTTGCCCACCCAGCAGGTATGGGATTTGATTATATCATGAAAGTGCCCCTCCTGCCATCTCATTGTGGCAGCTTCTTCATCTTTGGGTGTAGAATATCTTTTATGGTAGGTTCCAGGAGTTTTTTGTCTATAGTTGTTCAGCAGTTAGTTGTGATTTTGGTGCTTTCATGAGAGGAGAGGAGGTGATCTCAAGTCCTGCTACTCCACCATCTTGTCTCCAGTCTCTGCTGTAGATGTTTTAACATAGCAGGAACTTCATTAACCATTTTATTGCCTGATAAGTTTTTAAAGGGTAATATGTTCTCATTTCAAACAGAAAAACATCATTCGGGAATGTTTGTGTGTTTGGGTGTATACAAGTGGTAGATATGAACTACCATGTCTATGACAAAAGCACAGAATTTCTAGGTCCTCCAGGTCATCGTTTAGAAAATGAACTCTAGCACACTATGTTCATGAATAGATTATCACCAGGATACTCGTTAAAATTATTTTTTCCTTTGTGTATAAAAAAACACATGACTTTACACCAGTGGTTCTCAACCAGGAGTGATTTTGTCTGCCAAGGAACATGTGGCAATGTCTGGAAACATTTTGGTCATCACAACTGGGGGTAGGGTGGAGGAAGTGCTCCTGGCACCTAGTGGGTAGAGGTCAGGGATGCTTTTAAACATTCTACAATGAAGAGGACAGCCCCTGTAAACAAAGAAAAATCATCCCCAAATAACCCTGCTGTAAACTGCATGTTCCCATTGTCTTCTATACCAGATCTATGAAAATGCTAAAGGATACTTTTCTCCACTTCCTCTCATTACAAATCAGGAACTTAAGGCTTTTTATTCAACTGTTATAATCTTTCTTTTTTGTTATTTCTCTGCCACATTCTATCAGTCTCTTAGAAGTGCTAACATGGGAACTATTTCAGTTACTTGGCAAATACAGTAATTTCATTACAGGACCTGTTTAGTGTCTTGTATTTCCAGAAAGACTTAATATTTTAAAAATATATATTACTGACAAGTAATGTCTTTCCTTGCTTTTGAAAAACTCAGTTGAGGAAGCCAGTGCAGCTTTTTTATTCCTTTGTCATTTTTCAATGTGTGAGAATTGTGGTTGCCAAGACTTCTAGGAAGGATAAATTGGGAGTGTTTGTTAGGGGTTGAGAAAGACTTGGTGTTGATGTTTAAAATGTTATGTATATGCTTATATTTATTTCCAGATTTGTTCAACATAATTTCTCATTTTTTCCTTAAATTGGACAAATCACTCTTGCTTAGACTTAACTACGTTTTTATTAGTGTTTCCATTTTTCTGAAGGACTCCCAAATCAATATCTAGGTAAACCATAATGTAGGCCTGTTGGTGGCTCTCTCATTATTCTCACAGGATTGTAGCGCCACCTACAGGAGTCCTTATTCATACCACTATTTGACCAGCTCTGCTCCCAGCAAGCATTGATATTTGTATAGTACAAAGGAGAAATGAACAAGTCTGGAAAACAAAGGAAGACAACAAACAAAAACCCAAGGGAAACACTTATGTTATACCATGTCTTTCAAGTATGAACTTTACTGAAGACTTTTGAAAGCAAGTAATTTCTTGATTTCCAACACCAGAGGGAAATATTACTTTCAAAAATTTGGATTTTTAATAAAATAACTTCAAGTTTAAAATAAAACTATACATTTATTTTTTAATGTGCTGAAAAGAAATGAGTGATGATATTTAATGATATGGAATTTTGAAAAATCAATACAAAATTTTATAGATAAAAATTGACCTGGAATCTTTTAAAAATTAATGTTTTCGTTTTCCATTCTCTTCAAAACATGGGTTTATTCAATTGAGTACCTTTCTCTTTTTGGCAAAAGCCAGTATTTTCTTTCTTTTTTTTTTTTTAACATCTTTATTTGAGTATAACTGTTTTACAATAGTGTGTTAGTTTCTCCTTTACAACAAAGTGAATCAGTTATACATATACATATGTTCCCATAACTCTTCCCTCTTGTGTCACCCTCCCTCCCACCCTCCCTATCCCACCCCTCTAGGTGGTCACACAGCACAGAGGTGAACTCCCTGTGCTATGCTGCAGCTTCCCACTAGCTATCTAATTTACATTTGGTAGTGTGTATATGTCCCTGCCACTCTCTCACATCGTCACAGCTTACCCTTCCCCCTCCCCATATCCTCAAGTCCATGCTCTAGTAGGTCTGTGTTTTATTCCCGTCCTATCACTAATCTCTTCATGACATTTTTTTTTTTTTTAGATTCCATATATATGCGTTAGCATACGGTATTTGTTTTTATCCTTCTGACTTACTTCACTCTGTATGACAGATTCCAGGTCTATCCACCTCATTACAAATACCTCCATTTCATTTCTTTTTATGGCTGAGTAATATTCCATTGTATATATGTGCCACATCTTCCTTATCCATTCATCTGTCCATGGACACTTAGGTTGCTTCCATGTCCTGGCTATCATAAATAGAGCTGCAATGAACATTTTGGTACATGACTCTTTTTGAATTATGGTTTTCTCAGGGTATATGCCCAGTAGTGGGATTGCTGGGTCATATGGTAGTTCTATTTGTAGTTTTTTAAGGAACCTCCATACTGTTCTCCATAGTGGCTGTATCAATTTACATTCCCACCAACAGTGCAAGAGGGTTCCCTTTTCTCCACACCCTCTCCAGCATTTATTGTTTCTAGAGTTTTTGATGATGGCCAATCTGACCAGTGTGAGATGACATCTCATTGTAGTTTTGATTTGCATTTCTCTAATGATTAATGATGTTGAGCATTCTTTCATGTGTTTGTTGGCTATCTGTATATCTTCTTTGGAGAAATGTCTATTTAGTTCTTCTGCCCATTTTTGGATTGGGTTGTTTGTTTTTTTGTTATTGAGCTGCATGAGTTGCTTATAAATTTTGGATATTAATCCTTTGTCAGTTGCTTCATTTGCAAATATTTTCTCCCATTCTGAGGGTTGTCTTTTGGTCTTGTTTATGGTATCCTTTGCTGTGCAAAAGCTTTTAAGTTTCATTAGATCCCATTTGTTTATTTTTGTTTTTATTTCCATTTCTCTAGGAGATGGGTCAAAAAGGATCTTGCTGTGATTGATGTCATAGAGTGTTCTGCCTATGTTTTCCTCTAAGAGTTTGATAGTGTCTGGCCTTACATTTAGGTCTTTAACCCATTTTGAGTTTATTTTTGTGTGTGGTGTTAGGGAGTGTTCTAATTTCATACTTCTACAGGTAGCTGTCCAGTTTTCCCAGCACCACTTATTGAAGAGGCTGTCTTTTCTCCACTGTGTTTCCTTCCCTCCTTTATCAAAGATAAGGTGACCATATGTGTGTGGGTTTATCTCTGGGCTTTCTATCCTGTTCCATTGATCTGTATTTCTGTTTTTGTGCCAGTACCATACTGTCTTGATTACTGTAGCCTTATAGTAGAGTCTGAAGTCAGGGAGCCTGATTCCTCCAGCTCCATTTTTCGTTCTCAAGATTGCTTTGGCTATTCGGGGTCTTTTGTGTTTCCATACAAATTGTGAAATTCTTTGTTCTAGTTCTGTAAAAAATGCCAGTGGTAATTTGATAGGGATTGCATTGAATCTGTAGATTGCTTTGGGTAATAGAGTCATTTTCACTATGTTGATTCTTCCAATCCAAGAACATGGTATATTTCTCCACCTATTTGTATCATCTTTAACTTCTTTCCTCAGTGTCTTATAGTTTTCTGCATACAAGTCTTTTGACTCCTTAGGTAGGTTTATTCCTAGATATTTTGTTCTTTTTGCTGCAGTGGTAAATGGGAGAGTTTTCTTAATTTCATTCTCAGATTTTTCATCATTAGTGTATAAGAATGCCAGAGATTTCTGTGCATTAATTTTGTATCCTGCTACTTTACCAAATTCATTGATTAGTTCTAGTAGTTTTCTGGTAGCATCCTTAGGATTCTCTATGTATAGTATCATGTCATCTGCAAACAGTGACAGCTTTACTTCTTCTTTTCCTATTTGGATTCCTTTTATTTCTTTATTTTCTCTAATTGCTGTGGCTAGAACTTCCAAACCTATGTTGAATAATAGTGGTGAGAGTAGGCAACCTTGTCTTGTTCCTGATCTTAGTGGAAATGGTTTCAGTTTTTCACCATTGAGAACAATGCTGGCTGTGGGTTTGTCATATATTGCCTTTATTATATTGAGGAAAGTTCCCTCTATGCCTACTTTCTGGAGGGTTTTTATCATAAATGGGTGTTGAATTTTGTCAAAAGCTTTCTCTGCATCTATTGAGATGATCATATGGTTTTTCTCCTTCAGTTTGTTGATATGGTGTATCACGTTGATTGATTTGCGTATATTGAAGAATCCTTGCATTCCTGGGATAAACCCCACTTGATCATGGTGTATGATCCTTTTAATGTGCTGTTGGATTCTGTTTGCTAGTATTTTGTTGAGGATTTTTGCATCTATGTTCATCAGTGATATAGGCCTATAGTTTTCTTTCTTTGTGACGTCTTTGTCTGGTTTTGGTATCAGGGTGATGGTGGCCTCATAGAATGAGTTTGGGAGTGTTCCTACCTCTGCTATCTTTTGGAAGAGTTTGAGAAGGATAGGTGTTAGCTCTTCTCTAAATGTTTGATAGAATTCGCCTGTGAAGCCATCTGGTCCTGGGCTTTTGTTTGTTGGAAGATTTTGAATCACAGTTTCAATTTCAGTGTTTGTGATTGGTCTGTTCATATTTTCTATTTCTTCCTGGTTCAGTCTTGGCAGGTTGTGCATTTCTATGAATTTGTCCATTTTTTCCAGGTTGTCCATTTTATTGGCATAGAGTTGCTTGTAGTAATCTCTAATAATCTTTTGTATTTCTGCAGAGTCAGTTGTTACATCTCCTTTTTCATTTCTAATTCTATTGATTTGAGTCTTCTCCCTTTTTTTCTTGATGAGTCTGGCTAATGGTTTATCAATTTTATTTATCTTCTCAAAGAACCAGCTTTTACTTTTATTGATCTTTGCTATTGTTTCCTTCATTTCTTTTTCATTTATTTCTGATCTGATCTTTATGATTTCTTTCCTTCTGCTAAATTTGGGGTTTTTTTATTCTTCCTTCTCTAATTGCTTTAGGTGCAAAGTTAAGTTGTTTATTCGAGTTGCTTCCTGTTTCTTAAGGTATGATTGTATTACTATAAACTTCCCTCTTAGAACTGCTTTTGCTGTATCCCATAGGTTTTGGGTCGTCGTGTCTCCATTGTCATTTGTTTCTAAGTACTTTTTGATTTCCTCTTTGATTTCTTCAGTGATCACTTCGTTATCAAGTAGTGTATTGTTTAGCCTCCATGGGTTTGTATTTTTTACAGATGTTTTCCTGTAATTGATATCTAGTCTCATAGCGTTGTGGTCAGAAAAGATACATGATACGATTTCAATTTTCTTAAATTTGCCAAGGCTAGATTTGTGACCCAAGATATGATCTATCCTGGAGAATGTTCCATGGGCACTTGAGAAAAATATGTATTCTGTTGTTTTTGGATAGAATGTCCTATAAATATCAAGTAAATCCATCTTGTATAATGTATCATTTAAAGCTTGTTTTTCCTTATTTATTTTTCATTTTGGATGATCTGTCCATTGGTGACAGTGGGGTGTTAAAGTCCCCTACTATGATTGTGTTACTGTCGATTTCCCCTTTTATGGCTGTTAGTATTTACCTTATGTATTGAGGTGCTCCTATGTTGGGTGCATAAATATTTACAATTGTTATATCTTCTTCATGGATCGATCCCTTGATCATTATATAGTGTCCTTCTTTGTCTCTTGTAATAGTTTTTCTTTTAAAGTCTATTTTGTCTGATATGAGAATTGCTACTCCAGCTTTCTTCTGATTTCCATTTGCATGGAATATCTTTTTCCATCCCCTCACTTTCAGCCTGTAAGTGTCCCTAGGTCTGAAGTGGGTCTCTTGTAGACAGCATATATATGGGTCCTGTTTTTGTATACATTCAGCTTTACAGACAAGTTTTTGCTTGTCTGTAAAGGTTTTAATTTCTCCATCAACTCTGTATGAGATCCTTGCTGGGTAGAGTAATCTTGGTTGTAGGTTTTTTTCCTTCATCACTTTAACTATGTCCTGCCACTCCCTCTGGCTTATAGAGTTTCTGCTGATAGAGTTTCTGCTGAAAGATCAGATGTTAGCCTTATGGGGATTCCCTTGTGTGTTATTTGTTGTTTTTCCCTTGCTGCTTTTAATATGTTTTCTTTGTATTTAATTTTTGACAGTTTGATTATTATGTGTCTTGGCGTGTTTATCCTTGGGTTTATCCTGTATGGGACTCTCTGTGCTTCCTGGACTTGATTGACTATTTCCTTTCCTATATTAGGGAAGTTTTCAACTATAATCTCTTCAAATATTTTCTCAGTCCCTTTCTTTTTCTCTTCTTCTTCTGGGACCCCTATGATTCGAATGTTGGTGCGTTTAATGTTGTCCCAGAGATCTCTGAGACTGTCCTCAGTTCTTTTCATTCTTTTTTCTTTCTTCTCTGCAGTAGTTATTTCCACTATTTTATCTTCCAGGTCACTTATCCTTCCTTCTGCCTCAGTTATTCTGCTACTGATCCCGTCTAGAGTATTTTTCATTTATTGTGTTGCTCATCGTTACTTGCTTCCTCTTTATTTCTTCTAGGTCCTTGTTAACTGTTTCTTGCAATTTGTCTATTCTATTTCCAAGATTTTGCATCATCTTCACCATCATTATTCTAAATTCTCTTTCAGGTAGACTGGCTATTTCCTCTTCATTTGTTAGGTCTGGTGTGTTTTTATCTTGTTCCTTCATCTGCTGTGTGTTTTTCTGTCTTCTCATTTTGCTTATCTTACTGTGTTTGGGGTCTCCCTTTTGCAGGCTGCAGGTTCATAGTTCTATCTATTTTTGGTGGCTGTCCCCAGTGGCTGAGGTTGGTTCAGTGGGTTGAGCAGGTTTCCTGGTTGGGGGGACCAGTGCCCCTATTCTGGTGGATGAGGCTGGATCCCATCTCCCTGGTGGGCAGGTCCACGTCTGGTGGTGTGTATGGGGATGTCGGTAGCCTTACTGTGATTCTAGGTAGCCTCTCTGCTAATGGATGGGGCTGTAGACCTGTCTCGCTCTTTGTTGGGTATAGGGTGTCCAGCACTGTTCATTGCTGGTCCTTGAGTGAAGCTGGGTCTTGGTGTTGAGATGGAGATCTCTGGGAGATTTTCGCCATTTGATATTACGTGGAGCTGAGAGGTCTCTTGTGGACCAGTGTCCTGAGGTTAGTTCTCCCACCTCAGAGACACAGCCTTGACACCTGGCTGGAGTGCCAAGAGCCTTTAATCCACACGGCTCAAAACAAAAGGGAGGAAGGAAGGAAGGAAGGAGGGAAATAGGAAAGAAAGGAAGAAAGAAAGGGGAGAAGACAAAATAAAGTAGGGTAAAATACAGTTATTAAAATAACAAAATAATTATTAAGAAGAAAAATTTATGTTAAAGAAAAAGAAAAAAAAAAACAAAAAACAAAAAAAAATGGTTGGTCTAACCCCAGGACAAATGGTGAAAACAAAGCTACACAGACAAAATCTCACACAGCAGCACCCACATACACACTCACAAAAAGAAAAAAGGGGAAAATAATAGTCTATCTTGCTCCCAAAGTCCACTTCCTCAACCTGGGATATTTCGCTGTCTATTCAGGTTTTCCACAGATGCAGGGCACTTCAAGCTGACTGTGGAGCTTTAACCCGCTGTTTCTGAAGCTGCTCGGAGGGACCTCCCCCTCTCTTTGTTCGCACAGCTCCTGGTGCTCAGCCCTGGACCTGGCCCCGCCTCTGCGCGCAGGTCGTCCCAGGGCGTCTGCCCTTCGCTCAGAGAGGGCGGGGTCAAAGGAGCAGCGTTAACGGAGCAGCTGATTCGTGGTCTCTGGCTCACTCAGGCGGGGTGGGGGGGGGCACGGATGTGGGGCGAGTCCGCAGCGGCAAAGGCCGGCGTGATGCTGCACCGGCCCGAGGCGCGCCGCGCGTTTTCCCGGGGAAGCAGTCCCAGAATCCCAGGACCCTGGCGGTGGCGGGCTGCACAGGCTCCCGGGAGGGCCGGTGTGGAGAGTGACCTGTGCTCGCACACAGGCCTCTTGGTGGCGGCAGTAGCAACCTTAGCGTCCCACACCCGTCTCTGTTGTCCGTGCCGACAGCCGCAGCTCGTGCCCGTTTCTGGAGCTCCTTTATGTGGTGCCCTTAGTTCCCTTTCCTCGCGCCCCAGGAAGCGAAGAGGCAAGAAAAAGTGTCTTGTCTCTTCGGCAGCTCCGCGCCCGTTTCTGGAGCTCCTTTAAGCTGCGCGCTTAAACCCCTCTCCTCGCGCCAGGAAGCAAAGAGGGAAGAAAAGGTCTCTTGCCTCTTCGGCAGCTCCAGGCTTCTCCCAAACTCCCTCCCGGCCAGCCACGGTGCACTAACCCCTTCAGGCTGTTTTCACTCTGCCAACTCCAGACCTTTACCTGGGATCCGCCCGAGGCTCAGTTCCCAGCCCCGGCCCGCCTCGGCGGGTGAGCAGACAAGCCTCTCGGGCTGGTGAGTGCTGATCGGCACTGATCCTCCGTGAGGGAATCTCTCCGCTTTGCCCTCCACACCCTGTTACTGCCGCGGCTCCGAAGCTTCCCCCTCCGCCACCCGCAGTCTCCGCCCACGAAGGGGCTCCTAGTGTGTGGAAACCTTTCCTCCTTCACAGCTCCCTCCCACTGGTGCAGGTCCCGTCCCTATTCTTTTGTCTCTGTTTATTCTTTTTTCTTTTGCCCTGCCCAGGTACGTGGGGAGTTTCTTGCCTTTTAGGAGGTCTGAGGTCTTCTGCCAGCGTTCGGTGGGTGTTCTATAGGAGAAGTTCCACGTGTAGATGTATTTCTGATGTATCTGTGAGGAGGAAGGAGATACCCGCATCTTACTCTTCCGCCATCTTCTCGCTCAGTCCAAAAGCCAGTATTTTCTGGCTTTAAACTCACACTGCCTATTTTTGATAATGAAAAATGATATCAAGTTCATGTTCTTGTAACCTGTGCTCCTCTGCTTTATGCATGTGGACTTTACTACAGAAAACTGGTATATAGACACATCAGCATAAGATAGCATCTGTGAGAACCTTTAAGAGCATTAAGGGCAGATTTAGACCAACACACAGGTATTTGTTTAGTAAGAAACAAGTTGGCATTCTAAAATCTACCTCTTATCTGCTGTGAAAAGGATACTTAATTCCTGAAGACCTAGGTTTTACACCAACTAAAGAGGTAAAATTTGGTAATTACATCATCAAAATCTGCCTGGCCACACTGCGTGTGCCATGCAATCACACTCTTCTTTTTCACCAACAGAATGTTCATTGGTTCCTTTTGGTAACTTTATGTACTGTGGATTAAAATCAGACCTTGTCTATTCCTATCAGGGAAGGAAAAGGAAAAGGAGAAGAAGGTATTTGTAGAGTGAAGACCAGCCAAGAAAATTAAACGAGACCATTGAGCTTAATGGAGTTGGAGAAACCAAGAGGCAATTATTAGTTCAAAATAATGACCTTCCATCCAACTTCAAGGAAATGTGGGATAGCAGAATTCCCTCAATTCTCTCTGCATTTCTCTCTGTCTCTCCTGTGCCTAACCACGGAAGGACACAAGGAATGAAGGTGGTAGGGATCAATAAACAACTATGCTAACCATGAAGTATGGTTATACAGCTTAAATATTTTTTTCCAATAGTATCAATTCCCTCTGTAATAATTAAAATAGCACCTCAAAAGTGAGCCATATGGAGCTTTCTAAGAATATAGGTAAAATAATTCTCAGTTGGTCCCAAAGAGATTTACAGCTATTTATAACCTAAAACCAGCACACTGGCTGTGATAGAATAAAAGCTGTTTGGGGTAGTGTCATGAAAACAATTAAATAAAAGAGCCAAATAGTTTTAATGGGATGACACTTGTCTTAAAAGTGCTGGGAGAAAATTTGTCCTTTCTCTGTTCTGTTGTGCTGAAATAGTGTATATAGAACAGATTATGTTGCCCAGACAAGCAGGTTGGAAGTAGAATGATGATCTCACTTTGTTGGTGAGTTTGAGATCTATCTGTATGTACATTTGGGGAGTTTGTTTTCTTATTCAAATATAGTGAATAATAAAACTAAACCATTGAATGAACCCATCTCCCTATTATACAAAATTGCTTTAGTAACCTTAATATCTAGTTTATGTTATAGTGAATTATGACTTACAATATAGAGTTAATGTAGCATACTTATATAATGCCATTGCTTATAATTTTGTTAACATACAAGCAGGAGTTCCTCTCTTGCCACTTTAGATCAATTTCAGAATTAAAATAATCTACCTAATACATATTAAGTGAGAGAATATAGCATTAATTTCTTTAAATTTTGTCTGAAGTTGTATAAATCTATAAATATTTCTTACATGATCCTGAGAGCTCCTGAGAAATAAATGAACAGTCCAAAAGATTCTGTGATTTGAAAAAGCAAAATCTGTTGTAAAAAGGAAATATAAATCAAGAGGAAAAGCCACACGAAAGAAGTATGTATTCAATCTTTGCTTGGGATCAAACTACATTTTTCTCATAATTTAAACAAAATTCAGAGACTAAGATGCCAAGTTGATACATGACTTGGAATATATTGAAGTTATCACAAATTCTGGAACACTGTTGAAAGGAAAAAGAAAATGCTAATGTTAAATTTTTGATGCTACAAATGGAATGCTTTAGTATCATAAAACATCTTAGCCTAAAAAGTGCATCTTAATAAAGGTAAGTATGTTTCAATCATTTTTCTGGATCTCTTCTTTAAGATTTTAAAAACCTAGAGTCATGTCTGCCATCATGCTAGTATTTCCTTAACTGGGAAGACACTTCTCTTGGTAAAAGGTTGAAGCTACTCCTTCATGTGTGTGATTTCCTCTGGCACTAGGGACTCTGCCTCTGGTTTGTCAGAGGAGAACTTTAAAATGGGAAAACTTTAGTCAACCAACATTATTTTCATTGACAAATATCCATGCTATTTAGCTTAACTTTTTTGTTGAAGGGACAGTTGTTTTAAACTCAATTTATCAGTTACCATCATGAGCTGTGTTATAAGCATCCCAAAGCCAAATCCACTAGTGCCTCTATGTGCAAGTTCACAGTTACCCCCTAAGAAAGTAGTACATGCACTAAATGTAATTTTGACTTTGTCTATAAGGGTAAGTAAAGTACAAGGGCTTAGTTCCTTACCAGGAAGGACTCCATCTTATGGCAGGGATGATTAGGAATACAGTTAGAACCAGTATATTGTACAGACATTTCTCATTTTTCCCACTTGACTGACCTTTGGTTATATCAAGGTCCCTTCTCATAAGCATCCAAAATGCCCTCTTCTTCCTATCTTTTTCTCCTTCTTTTATGACACCTTTTCTTCCTTCCTCTTCCTGTCCAATTACCCACAAGCACACACCTGCCTGGATTATTGGCTTCCTCTGGGCATCATTGTCTTTGAGATGCTAGCAATGATATTAGCAAAGGCAAGTCCTCTTTCCCTGGTGCATCTTATGCTTTAGAGTGGAGTAAATATAAGATTGGCCTTTGGTTTCACTAATATGCATTATTCTTCTGTGTTATAAGCATTGCTCTAATGCATTAATACATCAAAAGCTATCCTTATTTTGCAGAGGACCTAAAAAGCCACTTGAATACTTCCAGGTCTTTTAAATGAAATGACCATGAGAAACAGGGTGAAAGAGAAAGAAAATCCTCTCACCTATCCCCCTCTTCCCACTAATTACCAAAGGCTTCGGGCCTTGGAATCAAATCACTTCTGGGACCCAAGAGCTATTGGCCCAAAATATCTGGCAGTTAATACCAATACTTTTCATTTTATCATTAGTTTTAGTCTTCCTAAGATGCCAAGTGATGACTCAGTGAAAATTGTGTTTAAATTGCCAAAACTTTGAATTTTACACATTTTTCTTAATAGAAAAGTTGAGACTAAGCCAATATTTCCTGTACTAACACTAAAATCTAGCTATTTGTAAGTATTCATTTAAAGGGAGAAGTGATTATTTTTCAAAAAGAATTCTATCCCAAATCCAAATTAAACAATTTGCTCATTTCTGCTCCTGTTTTCTGGTCTCCATTTTAATTACTCTTATTTGGTTGTCTGAATTTACTCATAACTCTTACCTATCAGGAGATAAAAGGAATGGGAAAGCAAGTGTGCCATTTTATACTTCAAAGTCAGAATCAACATGCTAAATCTACTTCCCAAGTCCTCCTTGAAAGCCTTCAGTAAATTATTCTATAAATTATTCCAGGGGTATTGACAGAGAGCGTGGCTTTCATTTTTAGCTTTTATCCATAGCATAGAAGATCTTACTGGTATGGAGCTAACTCTTTAAGTTATTTAACTGTAGTTGGGGTGGGAGGTAGGGAGAAGAACACAAATTGAATAAAGACTATCTCTGAGTGCATTCATCTACTGATTTTCCATTCAGAGGTTCACAGACAGTCAATAACATACAGAATAAATTTGTCTGTTGGGAGTTCTAATCAGCTGAAGAAAAACCAACTCCAAAGTTCTAATAAGTCTTTAAAACACAGGATTATGGCAAGTCCATACACTGACTCTGACTCTATCAACTGGATTTCTTCACATTGCCCATTATTCTGATCCCATTTCTATACCCACACACAATCCTTTAGTTCTTAATTTTTCTATACAGTTGACTCTCTAACAACACAGGGGTTTGGGGTGCCAACCATCCCACACAGTCGAAAATACACATATAGCTTTTGACTCCCCAAGGACTTAACTACTAATAGCCTACTTCTGTTGATCAGAAGCCTTACCAATAACCTAAAAACTTGATTAAGACGTTCTATAAGTTACATGTATTATACACTCTATTCTTACAATAAAGCTAGAAAAAAATATTAAGAAAATCATAAGGAAGAGAAAATACATTTACAGTACATATATGTGTTTATTGAAAAGAATCTGCATAGAAGTGAACTTGTGTGGTTCAAACCTGTGTTGTTCAAGGGTTAACTGTAGTACCAACAGTCAATGGCAAAGGTTTTCAAATTTTAAAAGGCAATAATAGTTTTTAAATACTGATAATGTTTTTTTGATCCACCTCCTAGAGTAATGAAAACAAAAACAAAAATAAACAAATGGGACTTACTTAAACTCAAACCTTTTTGCACAGCAAAGGAAATCATAAATGAAACAAAAAGACAATCCTCAGAATGGGCAAAAATATGTGCAAATGAAGCAACTAACAAGGGTTTAATCTCCAAAATATACAAACAGCCCATGCAGCTCAATATCAAAAAACAACCCACCAAATCAGAAATGGGCAGATCTAAATAGACATTTCTCCAAATAAAACATACAGATGGTTAAAAAAACATATGAAAAGATGTTTCATATTACTAATTATTAGAGAAACGCAAATCAAAACTACAATGAGGTATCACCTCACACCACCCAGAATGGCCATCACCAAAAAGTCTACAAACAATAAATGCTGGAGAGGGTGTGGAAAATAAGGGAACCCTCCTACATTGTTGGTGGGAATGTAAACTGGTACAGCCACTATGAAGAACAGTATGGAGGTTCCCTAAACTAGAAATAGTGCTACCATATGATCCAGCAATACCACTCCTGGGCATGTATCCAGAGAAAACCATAATTCAAAAAGATACAAGCACCCTAATGTTCATGGCAGCATAATTTACAATAGCCAGGATATGGAAGCAACCTAAATGACCATCAACAAAGGAATGGATAAAGAAGATGCCGTCCACATATACAATGGAATATTACTCAGCCTTAAAAAAGAACAAAATAATGGCATTTTCAGCAATATGGATAGACCTGGGATTGTCAGACTGAGTGAAGTCAGAGAAAGACAAATATCATGATATCGCTTATATGTAGAATCTAAGAAAAGGCTACAAATGAACTTATCTACAAAACAGAAAGAGAGTTACAGATATAGAAAATAAACCTATGGTTACTGGGGGGTAAAGGGCAGGGAGGGATAAATTGGAAGATTGGGATTGACACATACACAGTACTATACATAAAATAGATAACTAATCAGGACCTACTGTATGGCACAGGGAACGCTATACTCTATAATGGCCCAAATGGAAAAGAAGCCAAAAAAGAGTGTATATATGTATATGTATAACAGATTCACTTTGCTGTACACCTGAAACTAATACAACATTGTAAATCTACTATACCCCTATAAAAATTTTTAAAAATAAAACAAAATTTTGGTACTTTCTACAATAAAATAAAATAATAGTCTCAAAATAGCTTCATTTATAGGAAAATCACATATTATTAACTACTTGACAAGTGTGGAAGGACAGGATTATTAATAAATGACATTGGAAAAAACTGCTTATCTTTTTAAGATCTTTACCTCAGTGTTTTCAATTAAATATAGATCAAAATGGTAAATATAAAAATTACAGAGAAATTAGAAGAAAATAGAAATTAAAACTATCAAATGTTAGGAATGGCATAATATCTAACATTAGAGATAATAGGATAAAATCCAAATAAAAGATAAACAATTTTGTACACACAAAATAATTTTTGATCATTAAAAATAAGAGAGGAACCAAGATGGCGGAGTAGAAGGATGTGCTCTCACTCCCTCTTGCAAGAACACCAGAATAACAACTAGCTGCTGGACAGTCATCAACAGGAAGACACTGGAACTCACCAAAAAAGATACCCCACATCCAAAGACAAAGGAGAAGCCACAATGAGATGGTAGGAGGAGCGCAATCACAGTAAAATCAAATCCCATAACTGCTGGGTGGGTGACTCACAAACTGGAGAACACATCCCACAGAAGTCAACCCACTGGAGTGAAGGTTCTGAGCCCCATGTCAGGCTTCCCAACCTGGGGGTCCAGCAACAGGAGGAGGAATTCCTAGAGAATCAGACTTTGAAGCCTAGTGGGAGTGATCACAGGACTTTGAAAGGACTGGGAGAAACAGAGACTCCACTCTTGGAAGGCACGCACAAAGTAGTGTGCACATCGGGACCCAGGGAAAGGAGCAGTGACCCCAGGAGAGACTGAACCAGACCTACCTGCTAGTGTTGGAGGGTCTCCTGCAAAGACAGGGGAGGCGGGGGCTGTGGCTCATCTTGTGGACACGGACACTGACAGCAGAAGTTTTGGGAAGTACTCCTTGGCATGAGTCCTACCAGAGTCTGTCATTAGCCCCAACAAAGAGCCCAGGTAGGCTCAAGTATTGGGTTGCCTCAGGCCAAACAACCAACAGGGAGGGAACCAAGCCCCACCCATCAACAGTCAAGTGGATTAAAGTTTTACTGAGCTCTGCCCACCAGAGCAACAGTCAGCTCTACCTACCACCACTCCCGCCCATCAAGCTTCATAGATAGCCTCATCCACCAGAGGGCAGACAGCAGAAGCAAGAAGAACTACAATCCTGCAGCCTGTGGAACAAAAACCACATTCACAGAAGGACATCCAGATGAAAAGGCAGAGGGCTATGTACCAGATGAAGGAACAAGATAAAACCCCAGAAAAACAACTAAATGAACTGGAGATAGGCAAACTTCCGAAAAAGAATACAGAATAATAGTGAAGATGATCCAGGACCTCCGAAAAAGAATGGAGGCAAAGATCGAAAAGATGAAAGAAATGTTTAACAAAGACCTAGAAGAATGAAAGAACAAACAAACAGAGATGAACAATACAATAACTGAAATGAAAACTACACTAAAAGGAATCAATAGCAGAATAACTGAGGCAGAAAAACGGATAAGTGACCTGGAAGACAGAATGGTGGGATTCACTACTGTGGAACAGAGTAAGAAAAAAAAAATGAAAGAAATGAAGACAGCCTAAGAGACCTCTGGGACATTAAACACAACAGCATTTGCACTATAGGGGTCCCAGAAGGAGAAGAGAAAGGACCAGAGAAAATATTTGAAGAGATTATAGTCAAAAACTTCCCTAACATGAAAAAGGAAATAGCCACCCAAGTCAAGGAAGCACAGCAAGTCCCATACAGGATAAACCCAAGGAGAAACATGCTGAGACACATAGTAATCAAACTGGCAAAAATTAAAGACAGAAAAACGATTGAAAGCAGCAAGGGAAAAATGACAAATAACAAAAAAGGGAACTCCCATAAGGTTAATAGCTGATTTTGCAGCAGAAACTCTACAAGCCAGAAGACAGTGGCATGATATACTTAAAGTGATGAAAGAGAAGAACCTACAACCAAGATTACTCTACCTGGCAAGGAACTCATTCAGATTCGATGGATAAATCAAAAGCTTTACAGACAAGCACAAGCTAAGAGAATTCAGCACCACCAAACCAGCTCTACAACAAATGCTAAAGGCTCTTCTCTAAGTGGGAAACACAAGAGAAGGAAATGATCTACAAAAACAAACTCAGAACAATTAGAAAATGGTTATAGGAACATATATATCGATAATTACCGTAAACGTGAATGGACTAAATGCTCCAACCAAAAGACACAGCCTTGCTAAATGGATAAAAAAACAAGACCCATCTATATGCTGCCTACAAGAGACCCACTTCAGACCTAGGGACACATACAGACTGAAAATGAGGGGATGGAAGAAGATATTCCATGCAAAGGAAATAAAAAGAAAGCTGGAATAGCTATACTCATCAGAAAAAATAGACACAAAGAATGTTACAAGAGACAAGGAAGGACACTACATAATGATCAAGGGATCAATCCAAGAAGAAGATATAACAATTATAAATAATATGCACCCAACACAGGAGCACCTCAATACATAAGGCAACTGCTAACAGCTATAAAGAGGACATTGACAGTAACAAAATGATAGTGGGGAGACTTTAACACCTCACTTACACCAATGGACAGATTATCCAAAATGAAAATAAGTAAGGAAACAAAAGCTTTAAATGACACAATAGACCAGATAGATTTAATTGATATTTATAGGACATTCCATCCAAAAACAGCAGATTACACTTTCTTCTCAAATGCACATGGAACATTCTCCAAGAGAGATCACATCTTGGGTCACAAATCAAGCCTCAGTGAATTTAAGAAAATTGAAATCATATCAAGGATCTTTTCTGAACACAACTCTATGAGATTAGAAATCAATTACAGAGGAAAAAAAACGTAAAAAATACAAACACATGGAGGCTAAACAATATGTTACTAAATAACCAAGAGATCACTGAAGAAATCAAACAGGAAATCAAAAAATACCTAGAGACAAATGACAATGAAAACACAATGATCCAGAACCTATGAGATGCAGCAAAAGCACTTCTAAGAGGGAAGTTTATCCTATAAAAGCCTACCTCAAGAAACAAGAAAAATCTCAAACAAACAGTCTAACATTACACCTAAAGGAACTAGAGAAACAAGAACAAACAAAACCCAAAATTAGCAGAAGGAGAGAAATTGTAAAGATCAGAGTAGAAATAATTGAAATAGAAACAAAGAAAACAATAGCAAAGATCAATAAAACTAAAAGCTGGTTCTTGAGAAGATAAACAAAATTGATAAACCATTAGCCAGACTCATCAAGAAAAGAGGGAGAGGACTCAGATCAATACAGTTAGAAATGAAAAAAAGAGAAGTTACAACAGACACCACAGAAATATAAAGCATCCTAAGAGACTACTACCAGCAACTATATGCCAAGAAAATGGACAACCTGGAAGAAATGGACAATTCTTAGAAAGGTATAACCTTCCAAGACTGAACCAGGAAGAAACAGAAAATATGAACAGACCAATCACAAGTAATGAAATGGAAACTGTGATTTAAAATCTTCCAACAAACAAAAGTCCAGGACCACATGGCTCCACAGGTGAATTCTATCAAACATTTAGAGAAGAGCTAACACCCATCCTTCCCAAACTCTTCCAAAATATAGCAAAGGAAGGAACACTCCCAAACTCATTCTACAAGGCCACCATCACCCTGATACCAAAACCAGACAAAAGACACTACAAAAAAAGAAAATTACAGACCAATATCACTGATGAACATAGATGCAAAAATCCTCAACAAAATACTAGCACACAGAACCCAACAACACATTAAAAGGATCATATACCATGATCAAGTGGGATTTATCCCAGGGATGCAAGGATTCTTCAATATACGCATATCAATCAATGAGATACACCATATTAACAAACTGAAAAATAAAAACCATATGATCATCTGAATAGATGCAGAAAAAGCTTTTGACAAAATTCAACACCCATTTATGATAGAAACTCTCCAGAAAGTGGGCATAGAGGGAACCTACCTCAACATAATAAAGGCCATATATGACAAACCCACAGCAAATATCATTCTCAATGGTGAAAAAGTGAATGCATTTCCTCTTAAGATCAGGAATGAGACAAGGATGTCCACTCTTGCCACTATTATTCAACATAGTATTGGAAGTCCTAGCCATGGCAATCAGAGAAGAAAAAGAAATAAAAGGAATACAAATTGGAAAAGAATAATTAAAGCTGTCACTGTTTGCAGATGACATGATATTAAACATAAAGAATCCTAAAAATGCCACCAGAAAACAACTAGAGCTAATCAATGAATTTAGTAAAGTTGCAGGATACAGAATTAATGCACAGAAATCTCTTGCATTCCTATACACTAATGATGAAAAATCTGAAAGAGAACTTATGGAAACACTCCCATTTACCATTGCAACAAGAAGAATAAAATACCTAGGAATAAACCTACCTAGGGAAACAAAAGACCTGTATGCAGAAACTATAAGACTGATGAAAGAAATTAAAGATGATACCAACACATGGAGAGATATACCATGTTCTTGAATTGGAAGAATCAACATTGTGAAAATGACTCTATTACCCAAAGCAATCTACAGATTCAATGCAATCCCTATCAAACTACCACTGGCATTTTTCACAGAACTAGAACAAAAAATTTCACAATTTGTATGGAAACACAAAAGACCCCGAATAGCCAAAGCAATCTTGAGAACGAAAAATGGAGCTGGAGGGATCAGGCTCCCTGACTTCAGATTATACTACAAAGCTACAGTAATCAAGACAATATGGTACTGGCACAAAAACAGAAACACAGATCAATGGAACAAGATAGAAAGCCCAGAGATAAACCCACGCACCTATGGTCAACTAATCAATGACAAAGGAGGCAAGGATATACAATGGAGAAAAGACAGTGTCTTCAATAAGTGGTGCTGGGAAAACTGGACAGCTACATGTAAAAGAAAGAAATTAGAACACTCCCGAACACCATACACAAAAATAAACTCAAAATGGATCGGAGGCCTAAATGTAAGACCGGACACTATAAAACTCTTAGAGGAAAACATAGGAAGAACACCCTTTGACATAAATCACAGCAAGATCTTTTTGATCCACTTCCTAGAGTAATGGAAATAAAAAGAAAAATAGACAAATGGGACCTAATGAAACTTAAAAGCTTTTGCACAGCAAAGGAAACCATAAACAAAATGAAAAGACAACCCTCAGAATGGGAGAAAATATTTGCAAACAAATCAATGGAGAAAGGATTAATCTCCAAAATATATAAACAGCTCATGCAGCTCAATATTAAAGAAACAAAGAACCCAATCCAAAAATGGGCAGAAGATCTAAATAGACATTTCTCCAAAGAAGACATACAGATGGCCAAGAAGCACATGAAATGCTGCTCAACATCACTAATTATTAGAAAAATGCAAATCAAAACTACAATGAGGTATCACCTCACACCAGTTAGAATGGGCATCATCAGAAAATCTACAAACAACAAATGCTGGAGAGGGTGTGGAGAAAAGGGAACCTTCTTGCACTGTTGGTGGGAATGTAAATTGATACAGCCACTATGGAGAATAGTATGGAGGTTCCTTACAAAACTAAATATAGAATTACCATATGATCTAGCAATCCCACTACTGGGCATAGAACCAGAGAAGACCATAATTCAAAAAGACACATGCAGGGCTTCCCTGGTGGCGCAGTGGTTGAGAGTCCACCTGCCGATGCAGGGATGTGGGTTCGTGCCCTGGTCCAGGAGGATCCCACATGCCACGGAGCGGCTGGGCCCGTAAGCCATGGCTGCTGGGTCTGTGCGTCCGGAGCCTGTGCTCCACAGTGGGAGAGGCCTGCATACCGCAATGAAAAGAAAAAAAAAAAGACACATGCACCCCAATGTTCATTGCAGCACTATGTACAATAGCCAGGTCATGGAAGTAACGTAAATGCCCATCGACAGATGAATGGATAAAGAAGTTGTCATACATATATACAAAGGAATATTACTCAGCCATTAAAAAGAATGAAATTGAGTCATTTGTTGAGACGTGAATGGATCTTGAGACTGTCATACAGAGTAAAGTAAGTCAGAAAGAGGAAAAGAAATACTGTATATTAACGCATGTATGTGGAACCTAGAAAAATGGTACAGATGAACCGGTTTGCAGGGCAGAAGTTGAGACACAGATGTAGAGGACAAACGTATGGACACCAAGGGGGAAAACCGTGGTGGAGTGGCGATCGTGGTGTGCTGAATTGGGCGATTGGCATTGACATGTATACACTGATGTGTGTAAAATTGACGACTAATAAGAACCTGCAGTATAAAAAACCAAAAAAACTAAACTTTCTTTGGGTTATTTGTATGGAAATATTTTAATATAGATGTTCCAAACATTACATGAAATCTCTAAAAATCTTATATGTTCTGGTATAATGTTATAAGCCATAATTCTAGTTATTACTTTAAAATGTACATCTCAGAAATAACTAAATTTTCTTGTCAATTGATTATGAACTTTCATCAAATCTTTAACCATGGTCATTTTTAAGTCTTTTGTCATTTACAGACAGTTCTGGGTGTACTCTGACGCTTTTGCAAAAATGTTCCTATAAAAGGGTTTCATCTCCAAGGAATTCGTGGAAAAGACTGACAAGTACAGGTTTCTGGTAACTGAGTATACTAGTGAACAGAATGAATATGCATTTTCAGAACTCTAATGGAAAACTGATGAATTCATTAAAATGCTAACAAAAGATCAAGATAAAAAAACAATTACTTGGGATTGAGTGAACTGATGAGGATGATTATAATTTTTGTGACTTGGAATTAAAAAAATCGACAAGCACTCAGAGGCAAAAAATATACAAATCAATTTTCACTGCAAAGTAAAGGAGCTGTTACAGCGGAGGATTACTGGACTGAATGTCAATATTATGACATAGTATGAGTGTGTTTTGCATTTGGTAATTGCAGTCATTGTTGCTTTTGTTGTGGTCATCCATTTACAATGCTTGGTGTCAGTTTATTTATCTCTTGTAAAAATAAAATACTGTGTGTGTGTGTGTGTGTGTGTGTGTGAGTTGTGGAAAAGAAAAGAGCTCAGGAGTTGTCACTTCCATCCTCACAACAGAATAAAATCTAAGTAAACTAAAAAATAAAATAAAATAAAATAACATCAAAAAGGATAAAATATTTAGGCATGACCTTAACAAAATAAGTGTGAGATATGTACATGGCAAACTACAAAATATTGTTGAAAGAAAATAAAGAAGACACAATAAATGGAAAAAAACATCCCAGGTTCATTGATCAGAAGGCCTAATACTGTTAAGGTAACTATACTTTCCAAATGGAGCAACAGATTCAATGAATCTGTGTTGAAATTCCAGTTGCCTCTTTTTTTCAGTAATTGACAAGCTGATACTAAAATTAATTGAAAATGCAAGGAACCCAGGATAATCAATATAACCTTGAAAAGGAACAAAATTTGGAGTATTCAACTTACCATTATTGAGTTCAAAACTCACATACAGCTATGATAATCAAGACACTGTGGCACTGGCATAAGGCTAAACATATAGATCAATGAAATAGAATTTAATTACCAAATATGAATCCTTACATTTGGGCCAGTTGATTTTACAGGTTTGCCAAGACAATTCAATGTGGAATTTTTTTCTAACAAATGTTGCTAGGACAAGTGGATATCCACACACAAGTTGGACTCCAACCTCACACCATATACCAATTGACTCAGGGTGGAACATAGACTTAAATATAAAAGCTAAAACTTTAGAATAAAACATAAGAGTAAATCTTCATGACCTTCAGTTAAACAATGGTTTCTAGTTTATGACACCAAAAGGACAAGTGACAGAATAAATTGAACTTCATCAGCATTTAAAACTTTTGTGATTCAAAGCATACTATCAAGAAGGTGAATAGACAACCCAAAGAATGGGATAAAATATTTGTAAATTATAAAGCTGATAAGAGTGTCTTATCCAGAATATATATAGGACTCTTACAACTCAAAAATTAAAAAATAAAATATTCCAATTAAAAATAGTTAAATAATTTGAATAGATATTTCTCTAAAGAAGATATATACATATAGTAAGCACATAAAAAGATGCTCAAAACCTTTGACCATTAGGGAAATGCAAACTTATGCACAGTGAGGTAAACTTCACAAATCTTAAAGGCATTCAACTAAAGGAAAGAAGAAGTTTGAAAAGACCATATATTGTGTGATTCCATTTATATGACACTTTGGAAAAGGGGAAACTATAAGTAAGCAGATTAGTGTTTACCAGGGGCTTGAGAAAGAGGATGGTTAAATAGGTGAAGTGAAAATATGTGTTGGGTGTATGTATATTTCTGAAATATATCTCTGTACTGTCTTCACAACTGTTTTTTAAATCTAACTGTTCTAAATTTTAAAACTTTATTTTTGAAAAGTCATTTCTGATCTTAATATAAAGAGCATTAGCAATATTGTAATATTCCCTGCATGCATATCCCCAACTTCATCCTCTTCCCTACCCACTGAGGGTGTGATTTATTATCATTTTGAAGTCTCTATTCATCATTCCTTTATTTCACCTTATTATTTTTCTCTCTACATTTATATTTCCAAATAACATACGTTCAGCTTTGCTCATCTTCAAACTTAGATAAATGTAAGTGTATAAATTAATCCGTATCACTAGCATAATCATGAGAAAACATGAGATAAATCCACATTTTGGAACATTCTACAAAATATTTGACCAGTACTTTTCAAAAGGGTAAAGTTCCTGAAAAATAAGTGAAGACTGAGAGAGTGTTGCAGATTGGGAGAATACCTGATGTAGCGGGTAGACCCTAAGATGGTACCCGATGATCCCCACCTCTTGGTATAGCACTTTGTGTTCTAATCCCTGCTCATGTGTGTGGGCAGGAACTGTGACTTGCCCACATGGCAAGGAACTGAATGTAACCTCTAGACAATGGCCAGTAAGGAACGGAGGCCTTTGGTCCAACAGACTGCAGGTAATTGAATTCTAACAAGCATGTGAGTTTGGAAGGGTATTCTTCCTTGGCTAAGCCTTCTGTTGAAACTTTATCCTTGGACATTATCTACATCTGGATTCTTCACCCACACAAACTTTGAGACAATATGTGTGTAATTTTAAGATGCTAAATTATGTGGTAATTTATTATTAGCAAAAAAAAATTGTGATACATATGGAAAATAAATGTAATGTTGTATCCTGGAATATTGGAAAAGAAAAATGACCTTAGTTGGCAAACCTACTGATAAAATATCAAGAAAGTCCAGACTTCCTTTAGTAGTTTTATACCACTGTTAATTTCTCAGTATTTATAAATAAACTATGGTGATATAAGAAAAAAAAATAAGTTAAAAAAAGAAAATATTGAAAATAAATTTCAGGAAGTTTTACAAAGGAAATGTACATATTTCATATAAACACACAAAAGAAACACCAAGACTAGCATAAGTAACTGGATATAGGACTTAAATTATTTTGTCTTTGGTTAACAATCATATGTTTAAGTTATCTAGTGATAAAAGAAATGAAACATTGTCTAAGCTCATTGGTATTATACTTTTAAATTATATATAAATATGTAAACACTGTACATACTTTAGACAAAGAGATCATATGCATACATAAATAATAAAAGAAGTGGGATATTTCTAGTAGTAGTTTTTTAGCTATTAATGAAGTATAGAGTTTACAAATAAAAGCATCCAATACTGGTGAGGATGGACATCTTCAAACACTGTTGGTGATAGTGAAAAATATCCACTTTGGAAAGAATGTGGCAATGCTTATATAATAAGATATAAAATGCGACCCTTTGTTTATCAGTTTTGGTTGGGGTCTCAAGAGAATAGATGATAACTGATCCCTTATTCTATAGTAAAGTGCTAGACCATCTGCAGAACTTGCAAAGAAAGTGTCCAAGTATACAAGAACTCAACACATCATCAACCTCCTGGCTATATAAACAAAGACCAATAATTTAATTACGGAAGTTGAAGGCTTAAGAGAGGATTTATTTGGAGAAACATGGAGGTGCTGTGGTCCCATGGGAGTGGTGCTAGTCTTCTTTTGCCTCAAGAGTAGTGAGAAATGATTTAAAGAGGCAACTCGGAAAGCTTGCTGTGATTTCTTGGAGTTGGTGGTCAATGGGCGTTGAAGGAGTGGCTTTGTAGAAGCCACTTTTTATCAGAAGCATCTGATAAACCTGAGATATCTAACTATAAAGAAGCTGGCTGAAGGAGCCTGTGACATCAGTGTAGATGGGACTCTTTGACAGTCAGAGGTGTGTGTGTGTGTGTGTGTCTGTCTGTGTCTGTGTGTAGGGAATGTGATAGGAGATTGTTGGAGGACTTAGATTAGGAAGTGAAGTGATGTGATTGGATTTACACTTTAAAAGCTGACTCAGGCTGAGGAGTGGATTAATAATAATCGTAATTGTGATGGTTAATTTTATGTGTCAATTTAACTAGACCATTAGGTGCCCAGACATTTGGTCAAACATTATTCTGGGCACCTAATGATCTAGTCAAGGGAGAATTCAGTGTTGGGAGTTCTGTGGAGTGTTTTGGGATGAGATTAACATTTGAATTGATAGACTGAATAAAGAAGATTCCCTTCCCTGATATGGGTGGCAATTATCTAATCAATTAACCATGTGAATAAAATTTAAAATGCTGAATAAGAGAGAACTCCTGCCTGAATGTTTGAGCTGGGACATCAGTCTTTTCCTGCTTTAAGACTGAAACTGAAAAATCAGCTCCTCTTAGGTCTTGAGCCTGTCAGATTTCAGACTGGAACTTACACTATTGGCTCTCCTGGTTCTCAAGTCTTTGAAGTTGGACTGAAGTTTAAACTATTAATATTAGCTCACCTAGTCCTCAGGCCTTTGAACTTGGACTGGAACAATACCATAATAATTACTAACATTGACTCTCTCTTGTACTAGGTGCTACCCATTGGCTCCCCTGGGTCTCCAGCTTGCTGACTGCAGATCTTAGGACTTTTCAGACTCCATAATCATGTGAGTCAATTCCTTATAATATATCTGTTTCTAAATATGTGTCCATATATTCTGTTGGTTCTGTTTTTCAGGAGAACCCTGAATAATACAGTAATACTTACTAACATTAAGTGTGTCTTATACTAGATGCTATCCAAATGTTTTATGTTTACATATATCAATCTATGTAATCTTCACAATGAGTCTATAATAGATACTATAATGGTCATCATTTTAAAGATGAGGTAATTGACAGAACTAGTTAGAGGTAGGTCAGGTCCAAGATTCTCATTCATACAGTCTACTTTCTGCACTCACTCCCCTACCCCCTACTCTATACTCCATAGTAACAAAAAATGATTACGGTTAGGGACAATGATGGAAGCAGGGAGACCATTATAAAGCTCTTGCCAATCAGGCAAGAGATGCTAGTGACTAAGACTAGGCTTAGAGCAGATTGTAATTACATGTTGAAGGTGTGTCATAAGAGACAAGTGCCAAACACAGCAGTGGACATGTATCCTGTGAAAGCAAAGCAAAGGAAAAACAAAACAAAACAAAACAGATTTTTGGAATTAACTTGTTACTCTAGCATACCTAAACTATTCTTTCTTATGATTTTGATTTTTTCCACATCATGTTTTAATGCATTTGAAATTTTATCTATCCATTAGATGTATATACATTATAATTATATAAATATATAATAGATAAATTAATAGATAAAACATATATGTACAGCTTTGTTTATGTGGGTACATTTATTTTACCAAGAGGGTTTATAGTTATAAATTCTCAAAGAGGCTTATATCCTCACAAAAGTTTAAGAGCATGGGTTTAAAGAGTCCCGATCAGGAGTTTCTAGGGTACAATACAGACACCTGAACCCCACTGGAGCCAAAGAACTACCTGGTGATGTTCTTGAGTGGAACCCTGATTACTGAGAATAAAAATGATGGGTAGCTCCTGAAGCAGAGCAGATGCTAAATGTCATTGATAAATGGCATTTATCAAGAAAGGAAGATAGGAGATTTGGACAGAGAATCAGGAATCCTGCTTTGAGCATTCCAAGTTTGAAAGACTTTATGCTTCTAAGCAGAGAGCCAGACTATGTGGTTTCATATAAGAGTCTGGAGCTCAAGGGAGAATTCAGTGTGGAGATGTAAATTTTAGTGGTATCGGTTTATGGGTGATATTTAAAGCCATGAGACTAGAAGCCATGAGACTAGGAAGAGTGTCTAAATAAAGAACAGAAGGCGGCTCAGAGCCAAGCCATTCCAACATTTGAAGCTTTGAAATAGGAGGCAAAATTAGTGAGGGAGACAGAAAAGGAGTAGATAGAGGGGTTAGAGGAAAATCAGGAAATGGATGTATTTCAATACCCAAAGGAAGAAAGTATTTCAAGGAGAGAGAGGGGAATGATGCTGCGGGAGCAAGATGAAGGATGAGGAGTGACAACTGGCAGGATGGAGGCTGAGGGTGAGCTGGACCAGTGCTGTTTCAGCAGAGTGATTGAGAAAAAATCTCATTGAAGTAGACTGAGGAGCAATTCAAGGTTAGGAAAAGCAGACAAGAAATGAAGACAGTTACGTTAAGCAAGCCTATAAATCATTGAAACTTGCTTGTTACTGGTATTAATAAAAAAACTCCAAATCTCCTTTAAGATCTTAAAATTTTCTAGCAACAGAGTCTTAATTGGAATATTGGTGTGTCTGTTGAAGGGCTGGTGAGGGGGAGGGATTCTCTTTGGTTCTCTACTTGCCATCAGATGTCCCCCAAACCACTACGGGTGTGGTGATTCACCAGGAGGACTCAGCATATAGTCACAGTCACATCAATGATTTATTACAGTGAAAAGATGCAAAGCAATATCAGCAAAGGGAAAAGGCACGTGGGTTGAAGTCTGGAGGAAACCAGGTGCATGTTTCCATTAGTCATCTTCCAATGGAGCCACACAGGAAATGCTTAACTCCTCCAGCATCAAATTGTGCCAACAGGTGTGAAATGTCTACTCGGGAAGGTCATTAGAGACTCATTACCCAAGGTTTCCACTGGGGGCTGGTCACATGGGCACCCTCGGCTGAGCACATACCAAAGTTCCAGACTTTCAGAAGGAAAGCAGTTGTTCAGCATAAACCACATTGTCTGCTCAAAAAGTTCAAGCACAGTGAGCCCCTCTTATGAGTAAGGGATTGGCTGGAGCTCAAAAAAAAATTCCTTCTTTATCAGAAATGTAAATTTAATGGGGCATTCTATTCTTTTATCTGAACCCTAGTTGTATATGTCTTTGGCTATGTGTTGCATTGCTACAATTAAACTTAGAAATCTCATTTAATCAAATAGGAGAAAAATATCCAAATGGAGAAAACTTTTTAAAATGAAGATGAAAGTTGCCATGCGACCGAAATCCTTATAAATACATTGAAATAGTTAAACATCATATTTATCTGATTATCCTTTCTTCCCTCATTCAGTAAGTATAGGGTTGGTTGGAATGCAAAAGGCAGCTCAGTGTCTTGAGAAGTGCATAATTCTCTCAGGAGATGAAGCAGTAAATTAGCAAGAAATGATTCCTCACAAGAAAATTTCTCAGTTTTATTGAAATCATTGTTTATTCTAAATTAACAGAAGGATGCTTAGAAAATATGGCAGGTGATAGACAATTGAAAGGATTGATGGGTTGTTGGGCACTTTTAAAATGCAGGTCAATGATTAGAAAATCAGATTGGGCATTTATTTACCATTTCACTATTGTCACCTAATATTAAAGGGAGACTAATCCTAAACCACAACTCCGGTATCTATAATACTTCACATTAAAATACACTTTTTGCTCATTATGTTAAAAGATTAACTAAACCAATAGTAGGCTACCGTATATGTTTTATATACTGGGTTGACCAAAATGTTCATTCAGGCTTTTCTGTAAGATGTTACAGAAAAACCCGAACTAACTTTTTGGCCAACCCAATGTTAAGTGTATGTGAGTGTGTGTATATGTATGTGGATACATACAAATATGCGGGTATATACATGTAGATGGATATATATCTATGGATACTTATATCACCAGATCACCTCCCAGAACAAGAATGGCAGCATTTTACCATAAGTTTTGCATATGGACCTACATTTACTGTTGATAAATGCAATAGAAACAAAAAGATAAACTTCAAAATATGAAGTTGATATGCTTCTTTTTCTTTCCTTTCTTTTTCGTAACTACTTTACAGTATATTATTTTTCTCTTTTACCAAATATGCCCATTTCTTAGAGAAAATAAATCACATTTTAATGAAAAGCAGCAGAAAGGATTTTTTTAAAGGGCATGTGTTACTGTGGAAATAGTTAAGAGAACTCATTTAAGCAAAAGGCTTTCACACTATCAGAATAGGTTTATTAAATAGAAGATACATTAAACAAATTGATAGTATTAATAGTGTAAGAAAAGCATTAACCTAAATAAAAAGATACATAGCCTTAGCAGCAACCATCTGAAAACAACAAGAACAGCAGAGCTATTCTACTGAGTCTAAAGAGGTCTATTATAAAACACTGTTAAGCTAATTTGCATTCTTGTTACAGAACTAAGTTAATAAATCCAATTATGAGAATATTCTGTAATCCTAACTTCATAAGTTCAACCTAACTTCATGAACTCAAACCACAACTAGAAGGAATTAGTGAAATTTTGATTGTGTGTGTGTTTGAGATACCCTTTCACGTCTACAAATTACAATGGTGACTGTAGTCCTGTTTGTATGTTTGACAAAGGGACTTGTGTATTAGTAATCATTTAATGGTTAAAACAATGAAGTTGATTGTTTGTTTTTTAGGGAGCAACTTTCAGTAACTTTAAATATACCTCTTTGCTTTTAAAAGGATGCATGTGCTTATTTCTGCTACCTTCACATTATAGCTATAAGGTGACAAGCAATTTCATATGTAGTGAATCTTTAGAGGAAAAGCTTTAGGTAAGCAGGTGTTGCCTTGAGTGTTATGGTTTTAGAAAAATTATAATTGAAGCAGTGGAGATGGGGTATGAGGGGAGGTGATATTTAACTAAGTGATAATTCATCTTTCTGAAAACTCAAAACCCCATTAGAGATTTCCATAAAGTTTCACACTCCTAATGAACCTAACTTTTTATGCTGAGGGAAGAGTTGCTATTTAGGTAGTTGACAGTAGAGCGTTGAAAGGTCATTTGTCAGCAGGGTCACTAAGCTGCAGAACTTCTTAGGAAAGCTTGATACTGCTCCGTCCCACATTGTTGCTGTCTACTATCCCATGGGAAGCTAGCAAGAGCAATTAGGCAAATTCTGGTTTAGCCGAGATTGACCCCTTTCAATATTTTGAAATATGCATAAGTGCCTGTCAAAGTGTATCAGCTGACTGTATTAATAAGAGGAGATGCTCCTGGCAATGATCCCTGCCTCCTGCAGAGAACTGAGATTTAAGGCCAGTTAAACTAAAGCTTTGTCAGGCGAAAGGTTATTGAAGGAGGTGGCAGATTGATGTTGGAAAGCCTGCTATTCAACCACACACTACACCCATCTCTGCATTTACTCTACCCTGTGTATCCTCTTATGGTCATTAAAGTTATAGACAGGAAAAGTACATTAATGCCCTTTCCACAACTGAGCTATTTTGATATGCTATCTCATATGTGTTAATGTGCTTTATTTTAAATCGTAAAATCACAATTAAGATCGCAAAGTATGATCTATGAAAGAGTAATTTCACCTTTATTTTAATATTGCTTTGTATGGCCAAATATTTCATATTTCATGTGGGGATGAGAAAGTATGCACATACATGCAGAGTGTGCATGTGTCATGAGATATTTGTAGCATTCTTCAAAAGAGATGATCAGATTTAAATGAATTTTTATAATTCCCCACTCTTAAAAATCTCAAAGAGTTACAAGAACAAATGTAATTTTCAGAAGGTAAGTCCCTCAGCAACTACATTTATTTTCTTAGTGTCATTCTTTAGCATACAATGTACTTAACTCCAGGCAAATTTATTTTTCCAAAACTGTATTTAACATTGTCAAGCCCCATACCAAAGATCCAGTGGTACCTGAATAACGAAGGTTAGAAAATGCCTATCTACCAGTCTCAGCACAATGCCAGAAAACCAACCTCTGACCAGGTGCTTCTGCTTATGTTTCTGAGCCTTGCAACTAAAAGCTTATTTGAGACCAATATTTCTGCCACACCCTAAGACACTGCTTTATTAAGCATTGTCCTAGAGAATTCCATAGAATGTAAAAATAAAATAAAAACTAAACAAATCATGACATAACAGTAAAACTGAAAATAAGAGGTTAATTTATGCTTGCTAAGGAATTGTTTACTAGTCTTTAAATAACTCATGTTATAGAGGTAAATCAAGTAGAGAGTGAATAAGTATTATGTCCAAGAAAACCCAAGTGTTAACTGATCTGGAAGTAAATAGAATTTTATAACATAAATAGCATTTTTATTTTTCTATGTGTTGATAGTATGTACCGCATATGATGTAATGAGAATGACACTTTACCTCTTTGGTATTCCTCTCAAAACCCATAACCACTGTGTAATTATGACAATAACTTCAGACAATTCACTATTAAGAGACATTTTACAACATACCTGACCAATAGTTCTCAAAACTTTCAAGGTCATCAAAAACAGAAATGTCTGAGAAACTGTCATAATCTAGAGGAGGCTGTGGTGATATGATAACTAAATAAAATGTGAAATACTAGATGAGATCCTGGGACAGGAAAAGTACATTCAGTAAAAACTATTTTTAAAAAGTCCAAATAAATAATCGGCATTTCCATGATGATTATTTACCTGCTTATTGATTTACATCTTACTGATCATTCATAAACTTTTTATCCCTCTGTTATTGTGTCTATTCAAGCCTTCTCCTCATTTATTGTATTCTTGTTTATCATTGAGTCTAGGTCATATTAGGTAAAGCATACCTAATTCCATCCAGATATTATTCTTGATAAAATTTTATAAGAAATTAGGCACAATTTCATTTCTTTGGATTTTATATTGATATGCATTTCTATACATTAACAACAAAAGATCAGAAAGAAAAATTAAGGAAGCAATCCCATTTACCATCACATCAAAAAATAAAATGCCTAGGAATAAATCTACCTGAGGAGGCAAAAGACCTGTACTCCAAAAACTGTAATACACTGATGAAAGAAATCAAAGATGACACAAACAGATGGAAAGATATACAGTGTTCTTGGACTGAAAGAATCAATATTGTCAAAATAACTATACTACACAAGGCAATCTATAGATGCAATACAAAACCTATCAAATTACCAATGGCATTTTTCACAGAACTAGAACCAAAAATTTAAAATTTGTATGGAAACACAAAAGACTCCAAATAACAAAAGCAATCTTGAGAAAGAAAAACAAACTGGAGGAATCAGGCTCCCTGACTACAAAGCTACAGTAATCACAACAGTATGGTACTGACACAAAAACAGATATATAGATCAATGGAACAGGACAGAAAGCCCAGAGATAAATCTACACACCTATGGTCAATTAATTTATGATAAAGGAGCCAAGAATATACAATGGAGAAAAGACAGTCTCCTCAATAAGTGTCTTGGGAAAAATGGACATCTCTATGTAGAAAAGTGAAATTAGAACATTCTTTAATACCATACACAAAAATAAACTCCAAATGGATTAAGGACCTAAATGTAAGACCGGATAATATAAAACTCCTAGAGAAAAACATAGGCAGAACACTCTGACAAAAATCACAGCAATATCTTTTTTAGATCTGTTTCCTAGACTAATGGAAATAAAAACAAAAATAAACAAATGGGACCTAATTAAACTTAAAGGCTTCTGCATAGCAAAAGAAACCATAAATAAAAGAATTTAGAGATGTGTATTTTAGTACATCATAATAAAATAATTTCATTTTAAAAAAAGAAAAAGATGATCAGATGTTGGTAACATCAGCTTCTTTAGGAAACAAATCCTAATTTTCAGGTAAAATTTGAAAATATATAATAATTAATGATTTATGAACTTAAGATCATTTATACTCTATGAAGTTGTTAGCTCTTAGGTGGTATGCCTAAATCTCCACATACTGTTTTTTAAAGAACATATATGTTATTATTATTCATTTATTCAACAAATATTTACTAAAAGCCCATAGTTCCAGCCACAATCCACAAAAATCTATAAAAGGGCTGAAGAAGATGGAATGGGTCCTTGATATCCCACAATTTAAAATCTAGTGACTAGATGTCGAAAACAAGATGGCAAGAGTAGAAGGACGTGCTCTCACTCCCTCTTGCGAGAACACCAGAATCACAACTAGCTGCTGGACAATCATCAACAGGAAGACACTGGAACTCACCAAAAAAGATACCCCACATCCAAAGACAAAGGAGAAGCCACAATGAGATGGTAGGAGGGGTGCAAACACAGTAAAATCAAATCCCATAACTGCTGGGTGGGTGACTCACAAACTGGAGAACACATATAGCACAGAAGTCAAGCCACTAGAGTGGAGGTTCTGAACCCTACATCAGGATTCTCAACCTGGGGGTATGGCAACAGGAGAGGAATTCCTAGAGAATCAGACTTTGAAGCCTAGTGGGAATTGACTGCAGGACTTCAACACGACTGGGGGAAACAGAGACTCCACTCTTGGAGGGCACACACAAAGTAGTGTGCACATCAGGACCCAGGGGAAGGAGCAGTGACTCTGGGGAAGACTGAACCAGACCTACCTGCTAGTGTTGGAGGGTCTCCTGCAGAGGCGGGGGGTGGTTGTGGCTCACCTTGTGGACACGGATACTGACAGCAGAGGTTCTGGGAAGTACTCCTTGGCGTGAGTCCTCCCAGAGTCTGTCATTAGGCCCACCAAGGAGCCCAGCTAGGCTCCAGTGTTGGGTTGCCTTAGGCCAAACAACCAACAGGGAGGGAACCCAGCCCCACCCGTCAACAGTCAAGTAGATTAAAGTTTTACTGAGCTCTGCCCACCAGAGCAACAGTCAGCTCTACCTACCACCAGTCCCTCCCATCAAGCCTCATAGATAGCCTCATCCACCAGAGGGCAGACAGCAGAAGCAAGAAGAACTACAATCCTGCAGCCTGTGGAACAAAAACCACATTCACAGAAGGACATCCAGATGAAAAGGCAGAGGGCTATGTACCAGATGAAGGAACAAGATAAAACCCCAGAAAAACAACTAAATGAACTGGAGATAGGCAAACTTCCAGAAAAAGAATACAGAATAATGATAGTGA